>NC_044405.1:23177575-23802575 GCF_006542625.1 Nomascus leucogenys | reverse complement strand
GCCAAGACCGTGCCATTGCACTCCAGCCTGGGCAACAAGAGTGAAACTCTGTCTCAAAAAAAAAAAAAAAGATTATTAAAAAAATTCCTTTTAGATTAATTTTATTGTTTGGATGTTTCTTGGGCTTAGACCTTTAGATAAACAATTTTGACTCTATTTGTTATATTACCTGCCTCTACTGTTATTTAAGGTTGACGTTAAATTTGTTTCAGTGATTTTGGTAAAGTCTGTCATCAGTTAGTTAGACCTGAAATCTAAATAACTAAATTGTGCTGGCCATTATATCAACCTTTGTCCTCTAAAAATTTGGGTCCCAGAGTTGGTCTTTAATCCTGCCTGGGGCTCCGTCTCAAAAAAAAAAAGGGGAAATGGGATCCATGGAGAAGGATCTATTATTTTTTTTACCAAGTCCATTGCTGGCAAGTAGAAAGATCCCCCTCAGAGTGGGTCACCAGCAGGCAGGTGTGTTCCAGGCTCTGCAATTCTCCCATTCCAACCTCCTGCTTCTAAATGATTTAAGGATTTTTGGACCAGAAAAAAAAAGTACTTCGGGAAGATCCTCCTATGGATTTCCTTGTTCTGCTCCTGATGTCTCTGTGCCAGCCCATCAGCTAGGATTCATGGAGCAAGGTCTGTGGCTTCAATGCTGGGTGCTCTTTTGCCTTCATTGTGGGACACTCACAGACACCCTCCAGCCTGAGGCACCGGTTCTGCCCTGTGCATGCAAAAGAGTCTGCGTCTGCATATTGCCATCCCTTCCTCTCTCCTTTCTTGCTATTGTTCTCTTTATATTCAAATTATGTAGTTGGTACTTTTAATGTTATTTTACATTTCCTTGCACCTTGATGAAAGACATTGTGTATTTCTCACCTTTTTCTGTGCTGATTTTTTATCTGCTCCCAAATATTGCCTTTATGACTCCATTTCTCTCAAATGTGGCTTTTAAGTGTTTTTGGTTCATTCGTAGAAATCATTTACTTCTTCCCTCATTTTGCACTGTAACTGTCACCTCCGTGTGTTAAGTAAATCGGGGAGGTTTCTTTATTTCTTGCATTTGGCTCATTTAAATCTGCTTTCCTTATTGATATGTGATAGGAAAGAAAGTAATTTCCAAGGAAGACTTATCCCAGTATTGTAGGAATGTTGTGGCAACATTAAGCCCCACTCCATCTTACATTTCCATACTTTTGCCATTCACTATTCAAGGATTTGGAGACTGATGGAAAACTATTTCTTGTTTGAGGCACACACACTAATGTTTGACTTTGGATGAGAAATTTTTGAATGTCCTTGGAAAAATAGAATGCTGACAAGGACCTTGAGAGAAGGGACTGTGATTCACCCTGTCTTAAAGAATGAAACGTAAAACTATTACCAATATAATTTGTACCAGTAGTAGTACTCATCTTCTTATTACCTTAATCTCCTATTCAGTTTAAAGTTTCTTGCTTCCCCCGGTGCTGACTTGTTTCAGGCCGGGAAACCTCGGTTTGGACGGAGGGTGTGGTTGGTCCCCTTTCACCATGGTACATGTCCAGTTCTCCTGCTGTCATCTCCTTGCCTCCTCTGGGCCCTTGAAATCAATGATGAGTTGAGTGAGGTTCACCAGACCAGGTTTGGGGCCACCCTCAGCAGGTTCTGCCTTAATAGTCTGGTACCTCTTTTTTAGAATGAGGTCTCTGTCAAAACTGTGGGACTCCTCCAAAACTTAGCGCCCTGATTTAGATCAAAGAAAAAAAAGAAAAAGATGATAAAATTAAATATAAAATGCCAGTTGCCATAGGATATATAAAATGATAAAATAGTTCCAAATCATAAGTAATTTTTAAAAAGTTTTGGTCATTAGTTGAAGTGCAGGGAGAACACTTTGTACATCTTCCTAATCTCAGCTAATTCTGCACATTTAGGAGCAAGAAGAACAGTTAATATGCAGGTGATGCTGGGGTGCCCATCTTCATAGAACAGATGCCCCCAAAGTCATACCCAGAACATTCTAAGAGTCTTCTGAGAAATCCATGGAAATCGTCCACAGAACACATGGTTTTCCCCGTGTGGCTAGGATTTTATCTGTACCTTTAAGAGGTTTTACATCTAAGTTGTCACTCTTATTCTCATTGGTTAGCCTTCTCAGAGTATAATGCCAAGACTTCTAAATTGTTAAAAACTTAACCTTTTAAAAAAACATACACATATATTAGTTTTTTTTCAAGCTAATATATGTTTGGTCATTGATCCTCAGAGATTCCTACAAACCCCAGTTTGGCCCCAGAAGTCGGGGGGATGTCTTCTAATAGTAGGTGACACAAAGACTTATGACTTGCAGCCTAGAGAAGCACTGTCTGAGTGAAGCCCAGGGGACAACTGTGCAGCTTCTCAGCTGCTTTATGTCCTGGATCTTTCCATTTTATTCTAAAATAGTATATTGCAATATTGAAATTCAATATGGAAATATTTCCTTGTGGCTTTAAATAAACTTTTCAGGAATGCATATTAGCAACTAAAAATAGAGAAAGTCTCAAATTTCTCCACTTTTCCAAAGCTGTTCTGGAGATTTAACACTTTTCTTAGCAGTCTGAAGGAGAGAACCCATGATATCCGTGGCGCAAGGTCACAGAAACACTTGGAACTTTCTCTTCCTGAGTACACATAGCTCTGGAGTAGCTGAATACATGTGCTTTGTGAGTGTTCAGTGGAGAGTCCCACAAAACACGGTGGAGGTGGCAGAACCTGGAAGACCGGGTAACTCTACGTGACAGCTACTCTAGTGGAAGCCTGAGTTCTCTATTGGGTAACCTTGGATGACTGGGTTAGGCTCTGCTGAGGGTGCTGGGCAGATGTGAGGGGCTACCCCAGCGTTAATCAGGGTAGGCTAATAGCTCTAACCCTCAAATTTCAGTGGTCTAAATAAAGTTTATTTTTCACTCCTGTAACAGTCCAGTACTGGGGTTTGGGTGTGGTGGGTCTCCTCAGTGGCTCTCTGGTGAGAGGAATAAGAGAACCCAGCTTTCTTCCCATCCAGCCTCTGCCTAGCCTTCCCCCCTCTCTGTGTCCTCAGAAGCCTTTCTTTTCAGCCAGTGGGTGGAAGAAGAATGGAAGATTGCATGTGGACATGTTTCCTAGGCCAGGCTTCCATCTACCTTTCATTGACCAGAAATGAGTCACATGACCACACCTAGCTGCAAAGGAGGCTGGTAAATATAGTCTGTCTGGGTGCCAAGGAGGAAAAGGGATATTGGAAAGGCTTGGCCAGCCTCTTTTGTATCCACAGAAAGCTGCAGAAATGTGGTTGGCTCATATGCCCTATCTCCTCCTATCTCCAGAGATGTGACTTCTTCTCTCTTTGGGTGACTACAAAATAATAATCTTCTTCATTTTTTCTCTCATGACAAATCTTGATGTCACTGTGAACAATCTAAAAAAGTAAAGAATTAAAATTATATATAATCTCACCAACCCAGATACAAGTAACATTTTAATAGTTATATTTCCCGTCTATTTTTCCATGAACAATATTACATATAATTATTTTTGCCAAAAGAGGTCATAGTAACTGCTATTTTTTCAATTTTTTGAAACTGCTCTTTTATCATCCCAAAATATTGCATTTCTGCAATATGGCATTTTTCTTTTTCCATGTCCCTAGAAACTGTTTAGTGACCTATACAATTTCATCCTATGTATATTCCATACATTTTAAGCTAAATATTTATTGATTAATTTTTTGTTGGCTTCAGATTTTTGGCTGTTATATACAGTGCTATGTTGAATATCCTGTAACTATGTTTGATTAAATCTATGATAACTTCCTTAGGTTGTAATCATATAAGTAGAATTTCTAGAACAAAGAATATGCAACTGTCCAAAATTTTTACATATATTTCCAATTTCCTTTCTGAATACTTTTACCAGTTTAAGCACATACCAGTATATGACATTCCTTGTTTCCCCAATATCTGCCAATGTTTGTTGTTATATTTTTATAATTTGACAGTACAAATAGCAAGACCTTGATAGGTCACATTTATTTGCATTTGTTTGATTATTAACTTTATTAAAAGTGTACTGATGATTTATACTTTTTCACGTCCTTAGTCCATTTTTCCATGTGGACTTGAATTTTTCTTCTTTATTTCCTCAAATGTGTTGCCAGTGTCAGACATAGTGCATATTACAATATAGATACTCAATAAAAACTTGTTAACTGAACAAAGAAAATTATGTTAAGGATGTAAAAACTCTGTCAAATGTGTTTCATATATTTTCTCCAGAAATTGTTGAAATTTTTCTATTAAATAATAATATTGAAAATAGAAAATTTTTGACAATGAATATATTTTTTTACTGAGAAAAAAACCAAAACTATTTTTTATAGTCTTTCAATATATAGTTTCTTGATTTTTTTTTTTTTTTTTTGAGACAGAGTCTCACTCTGTCAGCCAGGCTGGAGTGCAGTGGCATGATCTCAGCTCACTGCAGCCTCCATCTCCCGGGCTCAAGCAATTCTCCTGCCTCAGCCTCCCGAGTAGCTGGGATTACAGGCGTGTGCCACCATGCCTGGATAATTTTTGTACTTTTAGTAGAGACGAGGTTTCACCACGTTGGCCAGGCTGGTCTTGAACTCCTGACCTCAGGTAATCCGCCCACCTCAGCATCCCAAAGTGCTGGGATTACAGGTGTGAACCACCACCCCTGGCCAAATTTTTAACATGTCATTTAATTTGTTAACATTTTTTTTTGTGAATTCTTTAGTTCATCCTGACAGAGGCTGTTCTCATCCTAAATTATATAACTATTCATCTGTATTTTCTTTCTGTGTTTTGTGGTTTAATTTTTAATTAAATCTCTAATCTATTTGGATTTTTTAGATGTATAATGTGAGATAGGGATTTAGTGTTTTTTTTTTCTTTCTAACTTTTAGGTTCGGGGGTACACGTGTACGTTTGTTACATGGGTAAATTGCATGCCATGAAAATTTGGTGTGCAGGTTATTTCATAAACCATGTAATAAGCATAGTGCCCGATTGGTAGTTTTTCAATCTTCACCCTTTTTCTACCCTCCACCCTCAAGCAGCCCCTGCTGTCTATCATTCCATTCTTTGTGTCCATGTGTGCTCAGTGTTTAGCTCCCACTTATAAGTGAAAACATGTGGTATTTGGTTTTCCGTTCCTGTGTTAATTCCCTTAGGATAATGGCCTCCAGCTCCATTCATGTTACTGCAAAGGACATGATTTCATTCTATTTTATGGCTGTGTAGTATTCTATAATGTTTGTGTACTACATTTTTTCTTTATCCAGTCCACCACTGATGGACTTCTAGATTGGTTCTATGTCTTTGCTGTTGTGAATAATGCTGTGATGAACATACGCGTGCAGGTGTCTTTATGGTAGAACAATTTATATTCCTTTATATACCCAGTGATGGGATTATTGGGTTGAATGGTAGTCCTATTTTAAGTTCTTTGGGAAATCTCCAAACTGCTTTCCACAGTGTCTGAACTAATTTACATTCACACACGCAGCATATAAGTGTTCCTTTTTCTCTGCAGCCTCACCAACATGTTATTTTTTGACTTTCAAAATTGCTGTTCTGACTGGTGTGTCATGATATCTCATTGTGGTTTTGGTTTGCTTTTCTCTAGTGATGAGTGATGTTGAGCATATTTTCATATGCTTGTTGGCCACACATGTCTTCTTTTGAGAAGTGTCTTTTCATGGTTTTTTTGCCCATTTTTTTTTAAAGAAGTTGTTTGTTTTTTGCTTGTTAATTTGCTGAAGTTTTTTTTATAGATTCTGCATGTTAGACCTTTGTTGGATGCATAATTTGCAAATATTTTCTCCTATTCTGTACATTGTCTGTATACTCTATTGATAGTTTCTTTTGCTGTGCAGAAGCTCTTTAGTTTAATTAGGTCCCATTTGTCAATTTTTGTTTTTGTTGCCATTGCTTTTGGAGTCTGTCATGAAATCTTTGCCAGGGCCTATGTCTAGAATGGTATTTTCTAGGTTTTCTTCTAGGTTTTTATAGTTGTATGTTTTACATTTAAGTCTTTAATCCATCTTGAGTTGATTTTTGTACATGGTAAAATGAAAGAGTCTAGTTTCAATCTTCTGCATTTGGCTAGCTAGTTATCCAAGCACTATTTATTGAATAGGGAATCCTTTCCACATTGCTTGTTTTGTCTACTTTGTTGAAGATTAGATGACTATAGATGTGTGACATTACTTCTGGGTTCTCTAATCTAGTTCATTGGTTTATGTGTCTGTTTTTGTACTAGTTCTATGCTGTTTTGGTTACTGTGGCGTTATGGTATAGTTTGAAGCTAGGTAGTGTGATACTTCAGCTTTTTGTTTTCTTAGAATTGCTTTGGCTATTTAGGCTCTTCTGTGGTTCCATATGAATTTCCAAATATTTTTTTCTAATTCTGTGAAAATATAATTAGTAGTATGATAGAAATAGCATTGAATCTATAAATTGCTTTGGGAAGTATGGCCATTTTAACAATATTGATTCTTCCTATCCATGGGCATGGAATGTTTTTCCATTTCTTTGTGTCATCTCTGATTTCTTTCATCTTTGTTTTGTAATACTTGTCATAGAGATTTTCACTCCCCAGTTGGCTGTATCCTTAAGTATTGTATTTTTTTTGTTGCTATTTTGAATGGAATTGCATTCTTGATATGGCTCTCTGCTTGGACATTGTTGATGTTTAGAAATGCTACTGATTTTTATACATTGATTTTGTATCCTAAAACGTTGGTGAAATTATTTTTCAGATCCAGGAGTTTTTAGACAGATACAATGAGGTTTTCCAGGTATAAATCACATCCTCTGTGAAGAGAGATAGTTTGACTTCCTCTCTTCCCATTTGGATGTATTTCTTTTTTTTTTTTCTCTTGCTTGATTGCTCTGGCTAGGACTTCCAGTACTATATTGACTAAGAGTGGTGAGAGTGGGCATCCTTAGCTTGTTTCAATTCTCACAGGGAATGCTTCCAGCTTTTCCTGTTCAGTACAATGTTGGCTGTGGGTTTGTCATAGATGGCTCTTAGTATTTTGAGGTATGTTCTTTCAATGCCTAGTTTGTTACTGTTTTAAACATGAAAGGATGTTGAATTTTACTGGAAGTCTTTTCTGCAGCTATTGAGATGATCAAGTGGTTTTTGTGTTTAGTTCTGTTTATGGGATGAATCACATTTATTGATTTACATATGTTGAACCAACCTTGCATCCCAGGAATAATGTGTAGTTAATCATGGTGGATTAGCTTTTTGATGTGGTACTGGATTTGGTTTACTCATATTTTGTTGAGGATTCCCAAATCCCTGTTCATCGTGAATATTGGCCTGAAGTTTCTTTTTTGATTGTGTCTCTGCCAGGTTTCTGTATGAAAATGATACTGGCTTCATAAAATGAAGTTAGGGAGGAGTCTTTCCTCCTAAATCTTTAGTAATAGTTTCGGTAGGATTGGTAGTATCTCTTTGTTATACATCTGGTAGAATTTGGTTGTGAATCTCTCTGGTCTAGGGCTTTTTCTGGTTGGTAGTCTTTTTATTACTGATTTAATTTTGTAATTCGTTATTGGTCTGTTCAGGGTTTCAATTTCAGACTTTAAACCAACAATGATCAAAAAAGACAAAGAAGGGCATTATATAATGATAAAGGGTCCAATTCAACAAGAAAACTTAACTGTTCTAGATATGTATGCACCCAATGCTGGAGCACTCAGATTCATAAATCAAGTTTTAGAGACCTGTTAAGAGACTTGGATAACCATACAGTAATAGTGGGAGATTTCAACATCTCACTGACGGTATTAGATAGATCATCGAGGCAGAAAACTAACTTAACATATTTGAGACCTGGCCGGGCGCGGTGGCTCACGCTTGTAATCCCAGCACTTTGGGAGGCCGAGGCGGGCGGATCACGAGGTCAGGAGATCGAGACCATGGTGAAACCCCATCTCTACTAAAAAATACAAAAAATTAGCCGGGTGTGGTGGTGGGCGCCTGTAGTCCCAGCTACTTGGAGAGGCTGAGGCAGGAGAATGGCGTCAACCCGGGAGGCGGAGCTTGCAGTGAGCTGAGATTGAGCCACTGCACTCCAGCCTGGGTGAAAAAGCGAGACTCCATCTCAAAAAAAAAAAAAAAACCATATTTGAGACCTAAACCTGACACTTGACCAAATGGACCTAACAGACATCTCCAGAACACCGCACCCAACAACGACACAATATGCATTCTTTTCACCTGCACATGGCACATACTTCAAAATTGACTATGCACTTGGCTGTAAAACAATTTGCAACAAATTAAAAAAAAACTGAAATCATACTAGCCATACTTTCAGACCACAGCACGGTAAAAATAAAATCAATGCTAAGAATATCTCTGAAAATCATGGAAATTGAACAACCTGCTCCTGAATGACTTTTGGGTAAACAATGAAATTAAGACAGAAATCAATAAATTATTTGAAACAAATGAAAACAAAGATACACCATACCAGAATCTCTGGGATACAGTTAAAGCAATATTAACAGGAAAGTTTATAGCACTAAACACCGATATCGAAAAGTTGGAAAGATCTTAAATTAACAGCCTAATGTCACACCTGGAGGAACTAGAAAAAACAAGAGCAAACCAAACTTACAGCTAGCAGAAGAAAAGAAATAACCAAAATCAGGGCTGAACTGAATGAAATTGAGATACAAAAAAACCATACAAAAGACCAACAAAAATAAAAGTTGGTTTTTTGAAAGAATAAATAAGATTGATAGACAACTAGCTAGACAGGCAAAGAAAGAAGAGAGAGGATCCAAATAAGCATAATCAGAAATGACAAAGGGGACATTACCACTGAACCCACGGAAATAAAAAAAAAAAAAAAACCTCGGAGACTATTAAAAAACATTTCTGTGCACAAAAATTAGAAAACCCAGAAAAAATGGATAAATTTATGGAAACATACAACACCCCAAGATTGAACCAGGAAGAAATAGTTTTTTTCCTCAATAAATGATTGTTCTGTTGCTATTGAATGACTTACTTTCCAACTGATATGAAAATGTTACTGTTATCACCTCCTGAATTCTTTTGTGTACAAAGGTTTTCTTTTAAATTTTCTATTCTGTTTCCTTAATCCATTAATCGTCTGTCAATTCCTGACTGCTACCCTTGCTGATTTATGTGTCTTATGTTTTTTTTGTGTGTGTGTGTCACAAACCTTGTGTGAACCTGAGTCCCATTTGCAATGATCCCATCTCTGGCTGGTGGTAGTTATAATCTCTGTTTTCTCAATTATCTCAAAGCCACCTGCTCATACATAATAGGCTGTCTTAGCTTGGGCTGCTGTAACAAAGTGCTATACACTGAGTGGCATATAAACCACAGAAATGTATTTCTCACAGTTCTAAAGGCTGGAAGTCTGAGATCAGAGTGTAGCAGGGTTGGGTTCTGGTGACGGCTATCTTCCTGATTCATAGATGTCCATCTTCTTGCTGGGTCTTCACACTGTGGCAAAAGGGTGAGGGAATCTCCCTGGGGTCCCTTTTATAAAGGTACTAATGCAATTCATGAGGGCTCCATCCTTACGACCTAGTCACCTTCTAAAGGCCCCTCCTCCTCATACTGCTACCTTGGGGGTAAGGATTTAAACCCATGAATTTTGAGGGCACACACACACATTGCAGTTGACAAACACGCTATGTGTCTGAACACATCTCACGGGCCTCCATCTGTTACTCCAGGACCCTCAGCCCCTGCTCGGTCTCAGTGGCCACTCCAGCCGATTGACTCCTTCTGGGTGTGAGGGCTTCCACAGCTCAGGGCCAGCCTGTCACCTGTCCCAGGAGGGCTGGCCCTTCTTTCCTGTGACTCAGCAACCAGGTCAAAAGGTTTCCGGATCCTCTTGGCATTTCTGTACTTGGATGAAGCACCCCACCACCAGGCGTAGAACCTGACTTTTGGAGTGGTCACCTTGGGAGCAGGTGACAACCCAGACATGCAGGGCGACTCTGACCAATGAGGAAGGGGATGCAGGAAGAATGTAGGCAACTAAGTTCCTATATTTCCTCCACCCTGTGGGCTGCTGTGAGGTAGAATTTTTCTGTAACCTATCAGAGGCATCTGCATGGCCAAGGGAAGGCATGGGCTCAGTGACTGGCTGTCTCCATGTCTCCAGAAGCCAGTGTAGTGACAATCTCATTCGCTTTCCCTCACTCTCACCGCCCCAGGTTTGCACCTCTCCAATGGAGCAACAGTATTTAATTTTTGTGTCAGTCTGTGTTCAAAGAAATCTAGGTTAAAAAAAACACTGTGTCCCAGACAAGGAAGACATTCATTTCTGTATTACTGCTGTTTTTTCTTTTCTTTGTACTTTCTCTTTTTTCATAGAAAATTAATATTTGCACGCAAACAAGCCTCTGTTTCAAAAGACTCAGCTCCCATGACATTGGCATGTTACATACCTAAGAAGTGTAAATGCAAAACAAATAATAATCCTCAACAATCAGGACATTGTGCATTACTGTAGGTGGGTGTTTTACTTTGCCAAATTGCAGAAAAGTAGATTGAACATCTAGATTAGGGAAGCCGAAGGTATAATAGATGGATAGACATCTTTAGTTGTAGATTTTGGTGAAGTAAGTTAACTAGCTGGTTAGATCTGTCCCTGTCCAGGGTGCACAGCTATGCCTAGTTAGTATCAGGATGTGCAATAGGTTGGGGCCCTTATTCTGAACTTCTCTATACTCTAGGAGCCTTCAGATGATGCCTTTGGTATGCTGATTTATCACCCTGGATGCAGGAAACATCTAGGAAGATGTTTATAAAAACATTATACCTGTGCCCCAATCCCAGAGATTTCATTGGTCAGGGGTAGGCTTGGGCATGGCTTTTTGTTTTGCTTTTTTTTTTTTGAGACAGAGTCTCGCTCTGTCGCCCAGGCTGGAGTGCGGTGGCGCGATCTCGGCCCACTGCAAGCTCCACCTCCCGGGTTCATGCCATTCTCCTGCCTCAGCCTCCGGAGTAGCTGGGACTACAGGCGCCCGCCACCATGCCCAGCTAATTTTTTTTGTATTTTTTTAGTAGAGGCGGCATTTCACCATGTTAGCCAGGATGGTCTCGATCTCCTGACCTCGTGATCCACCCGCCGCAGCCTCCCAAAGTGCTGGAATTACAGGTGTGAGCCACCGTGCCCGTCCCAAAGTCATGCTTTGCAGAGTTTCTACAAATAACTGTTCAGTTTCTCTTTAAAAATCATATGATTGGCCGGGCACGGTGGCTCATGCCTGTAATCTCAGCACTTTGGGAGGTTAAGGCTGGCGGATCATGAGGTCAGGAGATCGAGACCATCCTGGCTAACACAGT
This sequence comes from Nomascus leucogenys, assembly GCF_006542625.1. Taxonomy (NCBI): domain Eukaryota; kingdom Metazoa; phylum Chordata; class Mammalia; order Primates; family Hylobatidae; genus Nomascus; species Nomascus leucogenys. The sequence continues at coordinate 23,791,208 of NC_044405.1, read as the reverse complement.
GAAACCTGGTCTCTACTAAAAATGCAAAAAAAAAAAAAATAATAATTAGCCGGGCGTGATGGCGGGTGCCTGTAGTCCCAGCTGCTCCGGAGGCTGAGGCAGGAGAATGGCATGAACCCGGGAGGCGGAGCTTGCAGTGAGCAGAGATCACGCCACTGCACTCCAGCCTGGGCGACAGAGTGAAGTCTCAAAAAAAAAAAAAAAAATCATATGATAATGGTCTCTGTTTAAGCGAGGAAAACTATAAGGATCTTGGAATCATTGCCTACATTGACTTAGAAAGCTTTATTTTTAGAATATAATTTTAAATTTTGGACTAATTATGAACTATTAACTTATATATGATGACACAATAAAATAAAAGCTGTTTTGATTTCTTGGTGGTACTTGGTGGAAAGCCAGTTCATTGGGGCAATATACTGTCCTCACCCTCAAGTGATCACAGATTGCTCAGGGGACATAAGAGTTGGGGTTGGGGAGCTGCAATCTTTGCTGTCATTGAACAGCACAGGGGTGCAATGTGCATCTATTCAGGTATTCCTCTTTGCTAGACCTTAAGGGCTAGAAGAAAGCGAAGAGAATAAAATGGTAGAGAATTTTTTTTGGAGAAAAGTATCATCACACATATTACCAATGTAGAACAATTATGATTATACAGTTTTAAGGATCTCAGATATTTTCCTGCTTAGAGTCTATGTGTTTTCATTTAATTATTAAAAAGTACAGGATTGTGTAATTTTTTTTTGCATTTTTTGCCTTGTGGTTAGACCCTAAGTATTAAAAATTGCCTCTACTTAACAGTGGTGCAGTCTTAAAAATTCTGGCTATAGTAGCAAAGGTTCTGGTGTTGGAATATCGTTGGCCTATTAGATTCAGGGAAGTATTTTGATGGTTAAGAGTATTTCTGACTGGGCTAAAGGCAACATTTTATCTTTCTTTCATACCTATATGTGGTTATAAATGCCTAGTTATTTTGTCTATGAAAATCAAATCAGTTTCTACAAAGTAAACAGCAAAACAAAAAGCATCCATGAATCAGCAAACTTTGAAGTGGAATTTTAGCACTAATAAAAGCCCTTGCCTATGATCGAGTTGCCCTCTTTAATGATTTGCAGGTCACTGTTCATCTTTTCCTTTCCTTTCTTTACCATTAAATGAATCTCTCCCAGGGGTCCCAGAGAGTCTCCTTAGAGGCAGCGTTCCCTCTTGTCTTGTGAGAATAAGTCTAAGACACTCTTCATTTTGGCGAGTTGATGGTGGGGTTTGTAAATATCCATATGGTCAAACACGCATTGATTGAGGCCATGCAGATCTTGCTGAGCAACACAGAATGCATCTTCATACCTTCTTCCCTCTCCAGCCCAATCCCCAATACTTTGGCAAGAATAAATCCATAGCTGCAACATGGAAAGCTGGATATTCATGCCAAATCAGGACATTTGAGATCAACAAGTTAGAAAAAAAAAACAAAACCCGTGACTTTTCATGTAGCACTCTAGGGTGACCTGGCTCAGAAGTTGTCCAGGCCAATAGCCATGGGACATTCCCTGAGACATCTTTTGGACTCTTCCTTCTTCCAACACCCTGGCTCATATTCCCACTCAAAGGAAATGGCAGGAAGTGACTCTACAGACAGGCAGACTGTCTGCAGAGAGGAAAAATCTCCTTTGAGGACCACTTCATACACCCACCCACAAACATGAAATAAGTCATAACTGATTCATCCTGCCAGCCACCAGGGATAGTTGGATTAATTGAACACTGTTCTTAAGAAATGTTCAGCTGAGGGAGGTCAACCAGGAGATCAACAACCAGGTACAAGGGGAAGCTCTGTTTTAGTATTCTGTGCTGCACACTCCACGTTTACCCAGAAGATGCGTAATTACTTCTGAGAAGCTGAGGCCAGGAGCAGGTACCTCTAACAAGCATGTTCTGAGTGTTCTCTATGAGACCTGGGAACTGAACCAGGTTGTTTCTTAGTGCTACCTCCAGCTCTCCCTCATTGTTCTTCTTTTGATATAGACATCGTGATTTGGAGGAGGAATGCCTTGGCAGCCAGAGTGGAGCAGTCGAAAACTGTGTATCATAAAAATGAAAATGCGTTCTCTTAGGTTTGTGGGCGCTTGTGTCAAGGCCTGAAGAATGAGCTCATATCACAATATTGTGATTGTGGAAACCGTATTGCATAGTAAGTGTTGCCTGTGATAGTATCACATGAGCATACACCCGCACAAGAAGGGTGTGCTGGAGTGGACGTGCTATAGTGGCATGGAAGGAAGCACAGTACTGCCTTTTCGTATGGCATGTTGGCTTTGTGTTTGACAGCAAAGGGAATAAAATAAGGTCCTTGTAACTGGAGCACTTCTGTGTGAGTAGAGGAAGATAAAAATAAGTAAAAAAAGAAGATAAAAAGAAAAAAGTAAAAACTTCAATGGGATTTTAGGGGGAGTCTGCACTCATATCCAGCGTACAGGAAAGGCCTTGCAGACAGTGGGACAAGATGTGGGGTCCGGGAGATGGACCAGGGCAATGACAGTAAGTGCTGCATGCAGAGGAGACACCTAAACAGCTGACTGGGTCTTGGGAGTCTGGGTATGGAAAGGGTTAAAGATGACTCTAGGCTCGAGCCTGGAAGTCTAAAAGGTGCAGACACCATTTCTAGGGATAAGAAGTTTCATGGAGAAGGATGGAGTTGGACCCAAAGGAGAAGAGAGGAGAAGTCTGTAGATTTGGTTCCCAATCTTTGACTTTGAAGAGATGTTTAGTAGGAAATGAGCTGGAGTTAATGAGACACTGTGGAGTCGGAGGGTTTTGAAGACCACTGGGCAAGGGGACAGTTTCTTTGGGATTGGATGTGGTCATGTCATGAAAGCTTTTTCAGTGGAGCTCAGTAGAAGCCAACTTGCAAGTAATTGAAGAGAAAGCAGGCAAAATGCCAAGGCGTGTTGATGGTCTCTATCATGTTTATCGTTGTGTCTGAGAATTGTAGCACTGTACTGACTCAATTAACTTTTGTTAATACAAGGGAAAGTGAGATATTGAATGTTAGCTTAAGTGGAGTCAAGAGATGTTTTGGATTATTTATTTTAGGGTAGAAGAAATTTCTCTTGCACAGGGAAAATATCCATCACAGAGAGAAAGGGAGGAGATGCAGGAGGGAGAAGACAGCAAGCTGGGAAATCATGGCAGTGTCTGTCTCAGGGGCGCAGATGCAGGGATTAAATTTGGAAAGGAGCAATTATCAACCCTGCATTGCCGAAGGATTTGGGAGCAAGGGAGCTTTTACCTCTGAGTCAAGAGTGAAGGGGGAGAATACAGGTGAAGCTACTGAAAAATCCCAAGAGTGGGAGGTCCAGGTTGAAAGAACTTACATTTTATGGCTTCATTACTCTAGAAAAAAATAGAAAACAAGGTCAACCTTTGTGAGTAATGTGAGAGTAGTTTTGGGGTAAGAGGCAGCAGAAAGGAAGGTTTTCAGCAGCTGTGTAGAGAATTATATAGGAAGTGAATTAGGAGTGAATGAAAAGAAGTTAAGGAGTGAATGTAAATTCCAAATGGGTTTTAAAAATTATGAGATTTGTGGTAGAGACAGCCAGTATTAGCTGCATGCTTTTTCTCCATCAGTGCTTAGTTCTCTGGCACTGGGGTGGAGAAAGAAGACCAAGAGCGGGTAGAAGCTTCCTGGTTAGTAAGAGGATGAGCAATTTCAGGGAACTAGTCAGAGCACAGTGAGCTGACTGTGTGGAGGGGAGAAGAGCCCTGAGTTGATAAAGGTCCTGGGAAAATAGGATGAGTCAAAGAAGGAGGGAGCTTCATGAGCATCCAGAAAGGCTTCAGAAAGAGCAAGGGCGAGGCAGAGATGGAAGGAGAGAAGGCTGTGGTTAGAGAGAGGAATTTTTGCTAGAGATTTTTTTACCCTCATCAGTTCAAATCCAGCCTGGGCTGTGTACCTTATATAATCATTTTCATCGTGTTGGTTGGCTTGTTTTTAGGGTTTCTGTGTTCATTAGAATAAGATACCCTGGGAAAGGAAATGTAAAGTCGTCTCTCTTCTGCCACAGTAGGATCACGTTGGAAGAGTCATGTTTGGTTCCAGACATCTCCTTTAACTATGTATTCTCTGCAGGTCCCACTGGTACCACCTGAGAAATACTGAAAAGAGTCACTCCCCAGCTCCACTGCTCTCTTTCTGGTCCAAGTCACCGTGATCCTGTGCGTGGATCATGACTCTGCTTTCCTAATTGTCCTCGCTTCTCTGTAAGCAAGGGTCTGTTCTTCACAGGGAGCCAGGATGACTGCTAGACATTGTCAGTCCGTGTGGCTCCAGTGCTGCCAGCCTTCCTCCAGGGCCTGAGGGCCCTAACCACCTGAGCCCGGTTACTTCTTGGGCCTCATCTCCTAATGCTTTTCCCTTGGTTCTTTCTGCTCTGCCCACACAAACATTCTTGGTATTCCTCACTCCAGGGCCTTTGCACTTGCTGCTCCCTCAATCTGGAATGTTCTACCCATCATTTATGACTTAGTTCCTCACTTTCTTTGGGTCTTCATCACCTGCACAGTAAAGCCTTCCCTGACCACACTATTAAATATTGTTCCCCAGGCTGGGCTTGGCAGCTCATTCCTGTAATCCCAGCACTTTGGGAGGTCGAGGCAGGCAGATCACTTGAGGTCGGAAGTTTGAGACCAGCCTGGCCAACATGGTGAAATCCTGTCTCTACTAAAAATATAAAAATTAGCCAGGCATGGTGGTGCATGCCTGAAGTCCCAGCTACTTGGGAGGCTGAGGCAGGAGAATCGCATGAAACTAGGAGGTGGAGGTTGCAGTGAGCCGAGGTCGAGCCACTGCCCTCCAGCCTGGGCAACAGAGTGAGACTTCATCTGGAAAAAAAAAAAAAAAAAAAAAAGTGTTCCTCACACATCACCCTGTCTTCCTTCCCACTTTTATATCCCCTTCTCACAGGCTATTAACTTTACTCTTTTATTTTTTTTCTTTACTGTACGTCTCCTCCAATGAGAAGGGAAGGGGTTTTTATTTTGCTTGTTTGTGGCTCCATCCTCACTTCCTAGCACATAGTGGATGCTCGATGATCTTCACTGAATGAATGAATATTGGATTACCTGGCTGTAAAAGTCATATATGCCCATTGTAGATAACTGGGAAAGCACAGAAAAGTATATAATATAAAGATATGTGTATATACATATATACATGGTTCTATGTGGAAATAACCTCTGCTAAAATTACAGTGGAATTGCTTTTTAAAAAAAAAACACATATACATATATAGTTGAGGCATCAGTAGGGATATTGGTAAATAGAATGAGATTGTGGGTATATGACCAAGGGGATAAAGATTTAAAATCATATTATCTGATGGACTGTTTTTGATAGATACTTAACCTGGAGATGACCAGGCTTTGGAGAGCATAATATACATTTTAGATATTTGAAGAATTATGGTGTCTAAGACAAAGTATACTTATTCCGCATAATTCTGGACTAGAGCAGAATCCACACTACTGGGGAAAGATCCAGAAAGGGCAATGTTGGCTGCATAGTGAGATTAATTCTCTCCGGTGGGCCACCCATCTGTAGGGCTAAATTTTGAAGAACAGAGCTTGACATCAATAGAAGTTCAAATAGAAATACGATGGCCTCCTGCGAGGTATTTGCTGCTTGATGGCTTTCATCTAAAGAATCTAAGGTAGAAAAGACACATTTAAAAAACCTTTAAGGCACTTTTAAACAGGTAACAGTAAATTTGATAACAAAAATAGGACATTTCTTATATGTCTGCGGGTATTTTCCCTTTTCTATAAAATATCTTTTCTATTATTACAGAGTAGCAACTTACATGGAGTATCTATTTACTGTTTATTTTCTCTCTTATCACCCCATTGGTCCTCACAGTTTTAAGTGTCATATTATCATGGAAGAGAGTGAAAATGCATTTCATTAGCCATGCATAAGACAGATTAGACCAATAATTCATTTTCTTTTAACCAATCTATTTCTCTATTTTTAGAAATACATTACTCCAGAAACATCAGGAACACATTAAGCTCCATAATAACTGAGATTTTAAAGCCATGTTTTGAAGACCCTCTAAACCCAACTGATATAAACACATTTAAGCCTGTCATGGTCATGATGTCATTTGTCCTGTAAACATCTTTTAGCCTTTGGAGAAATTGTAGCAGACATATCAGCAGGATTCATAAACAAGCCAGTGGAAAATACACACAGAGAAGTTCATAATTTGAGTAATTTTTGTTGAAAAATCGCAGGACATCTTGATGGATTTATAACTGTCGTGATAAAATTAACAGTGCATAGGCCAGGCGCGGTGACTCACGCCTGTAATCCTAGCACTTTGGGAGGCCGAGGCGGGCGGATCACGAGGTCAGGAGTTCGAGACCAGCCTGGCCAACACAGTGAAACCCTATCATCTCTACCAAAAATGCAAAAAAATTAGCTGGGCATGGTGGCACGGCCGAGTCAGGAGAATCGCTTGGACCCAGGAGGTGGAGATTGTGGTAAGCTGAGGATGTGCCACTGCACTCCAGCCTGGGCAACAGAGTGAGACTCCATCTCAAAAAAGAAAAACAAAAACAGTGTATAGAGTATTTTTACTTTGAAGCTATTGATATTTTCCAAAGATCTGCTTTTTAAAAATTTAATTTAATTTTACGTTCCAGGATATATGTGCAGGATGTGCAGGTTTGTTACACAGGTAAACGTGTGCCATGGTGGTTTGCTGCACCTATCCACCCATCACCTAGATATTAGGCCACACATGCCTTAGCTATTTATCCTGATGGATATTTTCAGGATATCTGTTTTTAAGAAGAATAACATGCATTCATTTGAATTGCTGAAGTTTTCTTAAATTCACTACAAATTATTTATCCTACATATATTTTAAGTCAGTTTTAAGTAAGACTGTTTTTGAAATAAATTTGAGGTATTTTAGTATAAATCACCCACAAAATAATTTTTAAATTCTGTAAGATTCTATTTGTTTGACTTTATTGCCTTAAGATTCCTGTTATGATTGTTTTTTAAGATAAATTTAGCAGCATATCAGTCATTTAAGGTTTATTTTACACTTGAGCAAGTGGCAATGTATGGCATAAAACAAGCCCTCCCTATTGTTATAAATGAAGTGTAATCAAGTAGATTTTAATAATGCAAGGTGAAATGGGAGACAAAGCAGTTTTTAGCCAGTGCTATCCAGGCAACTCACCTTTGTACTCCGAATTTATTTGGATTACCAAGATAATTGAGGGGATTTTTGCTCAGGTAATTGTGGTTGGGTAATCTGGACTTTTCTTCAAATTTGATTTGAATGAAGCCTCTTAAGCAGAAACACATGGGCATGGAAGAGCAAGCATCAGAACTCTTAAAGGGCAATAAAAAGTGTCCTAAGGATTTATCACTGGATGGCATCTTTCATCCAGATGGATTCCATAGCATTTTAAGGCTTGTAAAGAAAGGCCAGATAGACGTACGACAGTGCCCTTTCCACTCAAAGTTGTGGTCAAGTGCAGTGAAATTTGCAGTGTACGAATTCGTGCTTCCTTCCCTTCCACCCCAATGCCTCCCCAGCCACCCAAGTGCTCAAAGGCAGAGCTAAAGCAAGGAGCTCCACCCAGAGCCAAAGCTTTCCTGATGAATTCTGCTACATTGCTGGATTGTGCTGGTCCTCCTCTGGTACCTTCTTAATCTTTGCTAAAGATGTATGCCCACCATTGTCACCCCCAAAATGTCCATATACTTTGAGTTTGGGGTTGACCAGTCAGCTGACAGGTGGCACATACTTTATGGAGGCAGATGGAAAAATTTTACATTCAGCAGAAGAGCCTAATTCCTAGCAAGGATTGGGTTGAGATAACAAGGAGCATTAGAAAGCTCCAGAAGGCAGGGTCTCAGGCCTTCACGTCTGTCAATATATGATGAGTGATTGGGCCTAACTGATGCCTGAGTGTAACCCTCCTTGAGGAGGGGGTTTCATTCCACTGGAGCAAGAGAGGGAGGCGGATGTTCTTATCATCTCATGGCCTTACAGGGGAATCATTTGATGTCAGGATTTTAAGAGATATTAAGTAATTCACTTGCCAGGGGTTTGCAGTTTACTAATAATTTTATTTAACTTTTAGGTTATAACTATCAGGGTGAGTCAGTTGTGTGCAAAGCACAGGACTAGAAAGAGGGGTGATGTGGTGCGACTGCCTCCGGAGCGCGTGGTTTCCTTTTGGGGTGACAAAAATGTTTGGAACTAGACAGAGGTGTTGCTTGCACAACATTGTTAATTAAATGCTACTGAATTGTTCAGTTTAAAACTGTTAGTTTCGTGTTATGTGAACTTCACCTCAGTAAGAAACCAGATATGTTTGAATATTTTTTTCTTTTAAATCATGTGTCTGGCACAGTGGCTCAGCCTGTAATCCCAGCACTTTGGGAGGCCAAGATGGGTGGATCACTTGAGGTCGGGAGTTTGAGACCAGCCTGGCCAATATTGTGAAACCCCGTATCTACTAAAATACAAAAATTAGCCAGGCGCGGTGGTGTGTGCCTGTAATTTCAGCTACTTGGGAGGCTGAGGCAGGAGAATTGCTTGAACCTGGGAGGTGGAGGTTGCAGTGAGCCAAGATCGTGCCACTGTACTCCAGCCTGGGCGACAGAGCAAGACTCTGTTTCAAAAAAAAAAAAAAAAAAAAATTCATGTGTTGGAGATGCTGTTTTATACCTTTGTGATGAGTCAAAGAAGGACTGGGAAAATGCTTCACCTTCCAAGACACCAACCTGGCGTCAGAGCATGGGTATACGGGCTGTGCTGACTATGCTTACGGTCAGTCCCTGAGAGCTGCTCCTTGTCTGTGCACATATAGGAGCATGACCCATTAGCAAAACAAGGTGGACAGAGGAGCCAGACAGGCAGGGGCTTCAATGGTGAGGAATATCCTCAAAATGACCTCTTCAAAAATACAGCAATGATTTGTAAGTATCTTTAATCTTTAGCTTTTTCACTTTATTCATTACTTTCTATCTTCTCATGCTTAAAAATAACTCAAAAGTTATATTTATATGTCTAGAACAGTAAAGATAGGATGTGAATCATGTGATTTTACATTTTCTAGTAACTACCTATACTAACTAATTTCCATCATGTATTTTCTTTTAATACAATCTCCTAGGATATATCTGAAGGGTCCAGCATAGCCAAAATGGAATCTTTTTAATATGTAATCAATATAAAAATGACTAATGAGATCATTTTTTCATAGAACATCTTCCAAATCCAGCATATATTTTGCACCTACAGCACATCTTAATTTGGACTACTCACTTTTCAAGTGATCAGTTGTCACAGGGGCTAGTGGTTGCCATTTAGACTGTGCAGTTCTAGGAGTTGCGATTTTTGTTGAGTCCTCTCTGGTCTCAGGAGATGCTCAGTAACTAAAACGTAGGTGAAGAATGATAAACATCACATTATGCATTAGTTTACAGCCTCAGCATCATTAAAGTGCCTTCAGCTCACAATAATGTGAATGACATAAAAGAAAATAATATTCTTTTCCATTTTATGGGTGAGAAAACTGAGATTCTGAGAGCTGACATCTGCTCATTTATTCCTGCCCAGGAACGGCTTAACTGCTGCTCTGGTTTCCTAGTTGTCTTGGACAGGCCCTGGGCAGTCTCTGTTCCTGGAGGAAAAGATTTATGCACTGTGAAAGGAACTCAGTCATTTTTTACAGAAGAGAAAATGAGTCTCGGAGAAGTACGGTAGCTCTCTTGGTGGTCATGCGCTAGTCAACCATGGAGCTTGAACAAGAACCACGCCAAGAGCTCCTTTCAATTCCAGGTAACAAGCACAAGCCCACATGTCTTCCGTCCCCCAGGCTCCTGGCCAGTCATGCCTGGCCATATAGTTGAAAGCAAAGGGTATGTAATGGAATTGCATAACTCCATTTAAAACAGAGAAGCTGACAGACTAGTTCACTGCCTTAGCCACTTAGCCCTGGGACAAATTCTGGCTAGACACCAATTCTAGAAACCTGGAATTTCCCCTGACAATGCCTCTCCCATTGCAGCTCAGTCATAAAGCAGGGAGTGGCTGGATGGAAGCCCATTACTCCGTAGGTCACTTGGTCACGTTGGACACAATTCTATCTCCTAGATCCAAGAACTGAGAAGGAGGGAGAACCAACTAGACCCAGGAACTTTCTCTTTTTTTTAATGAGAAGAACCATATTTGATTTTTGTGACTTTTTGTTATAGTAAAATACACATAAAATTTATCATCCTAACCATTTTTTAGTGTACAGTTGATTGGTTTTAAATACATTCACATTGTGGTGCAAAAATCATCATCATCCATCTCCAGAACTTTTTTCATTTTCTCACACTGACACTCCAACCCATTAAACAATAGCTTTCCATTCTACCCTTCTCTCAGCCCCTGGAAGCCATCATTTCACTTTCTGTTTCTGTGAATTTGACTGCCCTAGGTAACTCACATAAGTGGGATCGTACAGCATTTGTTCTTTTGTGGATGGCTTATTTCTCTTAGCGTAAGATAAATAAGACAATCTCTTACGTTCCAAAGGTCCATCTGTGTTATAGCATATGTCAGAATTTCCCTCCTTTTCTAAGGCCGAAGAATATCCCATGATATGTGTATATCACATTTTGTTTATCCACTCATCTGTGGATGGACACTTGGGTTGCCTCCACCTTTTGGTTATTGTAAATAATGCTGCTATGAACATGGATGTGCAAATATCAGTTCAATTTCCTGCTATCTTCATGCGGAATTGGTGAATCATATGGTAATTCTATTTTTAATTTTTGAATCACTAGACTGTTTTTTATAGTGACTTTCCTATTTTACTCTCCCACCACCAGTGCATAAGATTTGCAACTTTTCCATATCTCCACCAGCACTTGTAATTTTCTGATTTTTTGGTAGTAGTCATACTAATGGCTATGAAGTATTTCATTGTGGTTTTGAGTTGCATTTTCCCAATGATTAGTGATGTTGAGCATAATTTCATGTACTTATTGGCCATTAGTGTTATCTTTGGAAAAAATTCTGTTCAAGTCCTTTGCCCATTTTTAAATTGGGTTGTTTTTGTTGTTGTTGTTGTTGTTGAGTTGTAGGTTATATACATATATATATATACTTTTTTCTGGATATTAATCCCTTATTAGATAAATTATTTTCAGATATTTTCTCTTATTTTATAGGATGTCTTTTGACTTTGTTGATAGCTTGTTTGATTCACAAAAGTGTTTAATTTTAGTGCAGGCAAATTTGTCTCTTTTATTTATGTTGCCTGTGCTTTTGGTGTCGTATTCAAGACAGGCTTGTAAAATCCAATGTTGTGAAGTTATTCCTTAAGCATTTTAGAGTTTTCTCATAAGAATTTTAGAGTTTTAGCTTGTATTTTTTGGTCTTTGTTCTATTTTGAGTTAATTTTTGTATATAGTATAAGGTAAAAGCCCAATTTTTTTCTTTTGCATATGTATACCCAGTTTTCCCAACACCGGTTGTTGAAAAGACTCCTTTTTTTCTCATTAAATGATCTTTGAACCACTTTCAAAAATTATCAGACCATATATGCAATAGTTTATTTCTGAAGTCTCTATTCTATTCCATTGGCCTGTATATCTTAGACCCCGGAACTTTCAAGGACACGTTTAATTTTACTTTCCTTTCACACACTAAATCTTGAGATTTTGTCAGCCATAAATTTATCTATTTAGTTCATTGATATGTTCTTTTCTGTTTTGGTTATGCGAAGACTTAACTTGCAAAAAGAAATTTCAGTGTTGAAATATTTTTAGCCAAATCAATTTAGCATTTTAAAGTACAGCTTGATTAGAGATTTGCACAATTTTCACTTAGCATTTTGAAATGTAAATACTGATGACAGGCTTCCATTGTCTTGTTTGCTCATGCATTCATTCTTCCCTTCAACGTGCACTGAAATACCCACTAGGTCTCAGGCTCTGTGTTGGGTTCTACACATTCAAAACCATGGTCTGTTGCCTCTAAGTTTAGTGGTGGATACAGCTGTGCAAATAGTTGCTTTAACAGAGGATGCATAAAATGCTAGGGGATGCAGAGGAGAGGCTGATGTCCCAGAGGAGGGCTTCACTTAGAAGATGAGGCTGGATCTGGTATGGAAGGATAGATAGGAGTCCTCAAGGTAGATAAAGAGGAGAAGAGTATTTTAAACCTGGGATAGAATGACTGTTCTTGAAACCATAGTTCTTTTCATGTGGGCTGTTTTCCCAAGTGGCTTGTTCTTTGCGTTACTGACCAGCTTTCCAGTATAGAGCCTAGATGGAGATATGGCTTGATGACTCTGGTGGGCTCCCAAAGCCCCTAAGTATAAGTTAGGTTTGGTTGGAGATTACCTCAGTGTCTACCTGGAGAGTCCATTAGTCGATTTTTAGGGGTAACTTACCAGCAAGATATTTAATCTGAGTCTGATGGAAGTCATCACATGTACTCCATCCCTAGGAGTAGAGAGGGAGCTAATGGCTCATGGTCCATAGCCCACATAACACTTGCCATCAGATGTAATAACCCAAGATTGGGTCCAGAAATGGTTGCTTAGGCAGGGTAAAGAAGCAAAGAGGATGAGATGTGAAAAAAGCACCAAGAACATAGTGTTAATTCAAAAAAATTATGTTTTCTTATTGGTTGAAAATATGAATTTAATAAGAAGTTCTTTCTCCCCCTGAAATCCCATAGCATTTTATCTGTATTCCTCTTATGAAAGAAGCAGCTGTATGATCATCAAGCACATTAACTTTTAAACACAAGTGAATTTGTGGGATCAACATGGCAGAATATTAGAAATTGCAATTGAATTGAAAAATCTAGGAAGTATAGCAGTTTTCAGCAGTGAACACATTTTACTTTATATTACTGATATTTATGTCCTTGCAAGGTCTTTAAATATAGGGTGCTTCCCTAATTCATCTTTGGGTCTTCCAGGCTGCCCACCACATAACCTAACACATTGTAGGTTATACATGAAGGAATGAACGAATAAGGGAAAAAATAAAGGTGTTTTGAAAATCATAAAATATTCATGAGTGTAAGATATACAGTGGGTTTGGTAAGTGATGGGTGCTATAAAATCTTTTATTTTTTAATTTAACTTTTATTTTTGGTTGTGGTAAACACATAAAACATACAATTTATAGTCACAACATTTTCCAGTTCAGTGGTGTTAAGTATATTCACATTGTTGGTGCAGCCAATCTCTGGAACTTCTTTACTTTGCAAAACTGAAACTCGATGTCAATCAACACTCCCCATGTTCCCCATGCCCCCACCTTTTGGCAACCATTATTACTACTTTCTGAATTTGGACTACTCTAGGTACCTCATATAAGTAGAATCATACACTGTCTTTTTGTGACTGGTTTATTTCATGCAGCATAATGTCCTTAAGATTCATCTATGGTGTATGTTGCGGGATGGTGGGGGTGGGAAAGCATTAGGGAAAATAGCTAATACATACTGGGCTTAATACCTAGGTGATGGGTTGACAGGTGCAGCAAACCACCATGGCACACGTTTACCTGTGTAACACACCTGCACATCCTGCACATGTCCCTTGGAACTTTAAAATAAAACGATTAAAAAAACCACTTTAATTTTAAAAAAGATTCATCTATATTGTACAATATGTCCAAATTTTCTTCTTTTTAAAGACTGAATGATATTTTATTGTATACCACATTTTGTTTATTCATTCATCTGTTAATGGACGATTGGGTTGCTTTGACCTTTTGGCTATTGTGAGCAATGCTGCCATGAACATGGCTGTACAAATAACTCTTTGAGATCCTGCTTTAAATTTTTTTGAATATATACCCAGAAGTGGAATTGCTGGATCATATGGTAATTCTATTTTTAATTTTTTGAGGAACCACCGTACTGTTTTCCATAGAGGCTGTATCATTTTATATTCCCACCAGCAGTGCACAAGGGTTCTAATGTCTTCATATTTTTGCCACCATTGTTATTTTCAATTTTTTTATATTTCATAGTAGCCATCCTAATAGGTGTGAGGTGTAAAAATTATTTTTTAAGACTAAAGAATGAAGCTATTGAGTGTCACTTGCTTATCTTCAAGCAGTCAATGCTTTTTTAAAATAATTCTTCAAAGCAGACTATATGTTGAAGTCAGAAGCTTCTTATGTGTGACTTTCAGGGACTCTGAATCAGGTGTTCATTTGGCAACAGAAACTGACGAAACATTCAAAACAGCTTTCTCTCCCAAACCTTAAAAAGAAAAGTTTTCACATTAAAAAAAATCACAAATTGTTTTTTTCTTGTCAGTGATGACTTACTGGTTCATGCAGAGGTGAATATTGGTAGGTAAATAATCCCAGGACTGTATGCTGAGAATGAAGCTCAGAGCAGACCCTTATCAGAGTGTCTGTCTTCGGAAATACTTGAGTCAAGGAGCTGTCCAGCAGGAGAGAGGCGAGTTATAAAGGCTTTATTTGCACGTATTTGCAACTCTTTGTTGCAGTGTAAGTATTAAGTGAAGTGTTTAGTGTGTGCTTCTGTGTATGGGGAGGGGGAGAAGGGAGGAGGGTGAGAGCACTTGTTCCTTGTATAAGAAAAAAAATGGCTCTATTTACACCGTAACTCCCCATGATTAGTGCATGAAGAAAACTATATATTTTCTGAAGGCAGGCAATTGTAAGAGCATGAAAACTGTGACATCATCCAGGAGAGCTAAATATCAGTTGAGCAGCTAGAGTAAGAGCTGTATGCAATGAGTTATGAGGCTCTGAAACTTTCCACGTGAGTTTACGCCCTTTGCGGCATGATATGAAGACTTTTGTGTAGCCTAAGTGTTGGTTTTAATGAGGTATTGCAATGTACACTCAAATGAAAAACACATGATATACCCCAGGCAAGAGAGAAGCAATAACTGTACATATTTTTGAAGAAGACTAGTCATACCACAGGCTACCATTATAACAGAAAAAACAACAAGAATTTTAATACAGTTGTCTGGCCAAATATATTAATTTAAACTGAATGCCTTTTAAAAAATATTATAGCTGTAAGGCACAACGTTCCATTGGCAAGCATCTTCAAAACCTTCATTTTAGAGGATTGAAGGAAAAAGCGCAAGCAGCCCTTCCCGGCATGTACGTTTGGAAGATCCACCAAAAAGTCTTTGATCATTTATGTGAGGCTTCTTTGAGTTTGACACAAAGAAGCTAAAATAAAAATAAATGAATTTTTAAACCAGTTGACGTCTTTGTATTTACGTAAGAGAATGACTGAGATGCCTTCTGGAATTCTATGGTAAGAACACTGGGTTGCGCATCTGAGGTCAGCTGGTGCTTCGCTCTGGCTGTGTGTTGACCTGAGTTCAAATAACTGAGACAGATTTTCATTTACCTGTGACCTCACTTGGGTGTTAGCCCTGGGTTCTAATAATTCTTGTCCAAATAAAGTACTGTATGTTGTGTGTTCCTTAATTTGGAAATCCGAAATCTCAAAGTGCTTTACTTCATTTCAATTCAATAGTGATTTTACTGACTTCCTGCTTCAAGGAACACAGAGGTGAAAAAGAGCTAGTGCCCTCAGATGGCTTATTACAAGTAGATCATTTTTGATCAAACGTCTCCAAAATCGGTTGAGGACTGATACAGCACTGGGAAGCTTGTTGGGTCAATGGACATAATTTTTATTAAGGGATTTCTTTGTATTTCTTTTGAGTCCACTTCACATGTAAATCACCGATGAGAACATCAGGGTGGCAGTTACTTCCACTATCCATAGAGATCATTGAATTGCAGGTATGTGGAGTTGGAAGGCAGCTGAAAGTCCATGTCAGACTTTGATCAATGTCACCAAAGCCCCATTCTCTTGAAAATATTGCAAATGATGGGGATGATCTCTTCTTACCTTGAACACATCCAGACCTGTGATTATAATCAGAAATCTTAGCTTTTGGCTGTTCTCATTCCAGTTCCTTAAAGCTCCTTCTGACACACCAGCCTTTCACATACGGCACCTTCTTTAGAATCCCCTGCCAAGAATCAAGTGTTTCCAAACTAGAATTGCTTTAGATGATGGGATAACACAAGGTGTCAAGGCTTCTTCTAGTTTTGTGAAGTAACGTTCGTAGTGACTTCAGAAATGATTTTCCATCATTTGAAATGGAAGCCTACTATCACATTTCCCCCTAACCACAGTCTTCCAGCTGTTAACTATTGTGTCTTGTTATGTGGGTGGGTGGGGGTGCGGAATCGGTATATATTTTTCTTGCAACTCAAAAGAATCCGGAAATTAGCACCCTGGACTCACATAACAGTTTATCTTGTTGAAACCCCCATGTGCCCAATTATTATTGGTTGTCTGTTTGCTCCTGTGAGTAATGGAATGAGGGTCTCACCCTTTGTTACCTTAGATCGTCTGGCTGAGAACTGAACTTTCTTGTTCTTATTCTCTTTGTGATCTACTATTATGCTGGAAGCAACCAAGGAAATACTAAATCTTGATTTATACACCAACACAATTTGACTTTGTTTTGGGAGGCAAAAGAGAGCAATCATATAATAATATTTTTCTTTCTTACATCAGTTTTATTTTTTTCTTGAAATGAACCAAATTGTCTACGCAATTGCCTCAGTTGAAAGACAGACTCTGTGAAGCTTTTCCTGGCCTGGGTTCTGTGTAACGCACTGCACTTTGGTTCTGTCTGAATTTGACTCCTGGAGCTCACCGAGGCCTGCTGTGTAATTGGAAACATGCACACTCACAGCAGCACTTGACTCTGCAGAATGCTGCGGACATTTTTCCCATCTTTGTTCATTCTTATTTTGTCCCTATGCCATGATTTTTTAAATTGAATTCAAATTTGCAGCTTTTAAAAGAAAACCACAAGAACATGATTTTTAATCTCTTGAGATTTGCTTGCCGCTGTTCTACATATAAAATAGCATTTTCCTTAATACATCTAAGCCAGATTTATGAAACAATTAAAAATGGCATCTTATTTTTTTTTAAAGTCTTTTACCAGTTAAGGAAGAGCATGTACTACCAAAGCAAAACAGGTTTTGCCTCTGGCGAGTCTGAGAAGTAGGAATGGCTATTTACACGTTGAAGTTACACATTTACACTTTGAAGAAGACTCCTTCTTCAAAGTGTCAAGGAGGGCTCAAACATTGTAAATGGCGATTTTAGCCTTCAGCCAGATTCCAAACTTGGAAGGAAAAAAAAGTCCTCACAAAACCATGTCGCCTCATGTGAAGTGATGTCATCATGCTGGGGAGAGGTTACCTAGAGAAGATGAAGCATCTTACAGATTACTTTATTTGTGAGCTGTTTCTGATTATTCCAATGGAGGGAAGGTCACTTTGAATAATGACGCCTTGACATCCCTTCCGTGGGGAATCTACACTACTAGTCACCAGATGTGCTGGGTCAGGCACTTCAGGCCTCCTGACCGTAAGCTCCACGTGTTCAGGTCCCCTTTGCGTGTGTGCCCTTGCTGGAGGAAGGCCAACCTGAAGCCTGCCCTCCCTGCCCACCACCCCAATTAAGGAAAGCTGTGTTTTGTGATGATTTATGATCCATATCTGTGTCTACAGGCCCAGTCATCTTCTCCAGGCATGAAGTTTTGGCCTGACTTTAGTTCAGCAGCTTCCCATGTAGAACTTTATTCGTCTTTTTGAGCTAACTATTAAATACTATTGAGCCTTTTCTGAAATGGGAATTTTCCTGTTTAGACATCATTACAAAATCCTATGACTCGATGGGACTTTGAAGATCAGTTGCTCTTGCAGATCTTTACATTTTCAACTTTTTAAAGACTCTTAAAATTTATAAAATGAGTCCTGTTGAAATCAAATTCACTATGTAGCACAAGCTTGCTCATCTTGAGAGTAAGTGAGCCTTCACGTGTTGGAATTTTCAGGAAATGAAGATGTCGCCTAATGATGTAGATGGTAGATTGAGAGGGATTTACAGTTATTATACTTGCCAATTCTACACCGAATTGAGGACTCTCCTGTGCAGAATTCTGCCAGACAGTTTTGAGGCCTTTTCTTGACTCTTTCTTCCCCTGGAGAAGGCTTTCTGGCCTCTCTGTAAAGTTCATCTGATGGTCTTAGATCCACCCTCTGCAACTACTAGAACCACAGGAATAAGTAAATCCCTTTTCCAAATGGAACCTTTCAACTATTTGAAGAGAACACGATCATGCCTCCCTTCAAACCTCATTCTTGCTGGACGCAGTGGCTCACTTCTGCAATCCCAGCACTTTGGGAGGCCGAGGTGGGTGGATCACTTGAGGTCAGGAGTTTGTGGACAGCCTGGCCAACATGGTGAAACCCTCTCTCTACTAAAAATACAAAAATTAGCTGGGCATGGTGGTGTGCGCCTATAGTCTCAGCTACTCAGGAGGCAGAGGTGGGAGAATCACTTGAATACAGGAGGCGGAGGTTGCAGTGAGCTGAGTTCCCACCATTGCACTCCAGCTCAGGCAACAGAGCAAGACTGTGTCTCAAAAACAAAAACAAAACTAAAAAACCAAAAATCTTCATTGTCTTCTGTTCCAGGACAAGTCCCCAGTTTCCTCAATTGTTCTTTCCCATGGTTTTTGTTTACTTTTATTTTTGAGACGGAGTTTCGCCCTTGTCACCCAGGCTGGAGTGCAATGGCGTGATCTCGGTTCACTGCAACTTCCGCCTCCTGGGTTCAAGTAATTCTCCTACCTCAGCCTCCTGAGTAGCTGGAACTAGAGGTGCCCACCACCACGCCTGGCTAATATTTTGTATTTTTAATACAGACTGGGTAACACCACGTTGGCCAGGCTGGTCTCGAACTCTTGACCTCAGGTGATCGGCCTGCCTCAGCCTCCCAAAGTGCTGGGATTACAGGTGTGAGCCACCGCACCTGGCCAGCCATATGTACCTTAATGGAAAAACTAAAGACACAAATCAGGACATTAGATATTTTATTCTAATTTGATACTCTGTTGAGCCTCCTATAGGTAACATGGCTTCTGTCTAAGAATATAACTGATCACTGCTCCTCAACGCTACTCCTTCCCTAGCATTACCCGTCTTAGTATTAATAATAGGATAACCATTTACTCAGGGATTTGTTTAGGCCCAAATCCCTAGCATCATTCTTTAATCCCCTTTCCCTCATAGCCCATCCACCAACAAGTTCTGTAGGCTCCCTCTTCAAAATAGATCCCAGGGTCCAGTTCTCCACCTCACTTCCTCCACCACCAGCACCTTAATTCACATCACTAGCTCATTCTCCTGGAGACTGAAATCACCCCTCCCTCATCTCCCTGCCTCTCCTCTTGGCTTCCTATAGACTGTTCTCCACACCGAAGTCAGAGTGTTTTCCTCAAAGTGCAGATCAGATGAGATTTATGCCCTGCTAAACACCACCTCATACTTCCCTCGGCAATGTGGATACAAGCTCCCGTTCATGTTGCCAAGGCCCTTCAAGATCTCACCTGCCTCCAGCACCACTGGCTCACTCTGCTGTGGCCATACTGGCTTCTCGCTGGTTCTAGAATATTCCTTATTCGTTTCTACCTCAGGGCCCATGTGCCCCCTGCTCCTGTGATATAATTTAAAAGGTTGACAATGACATTCTCATTTAATTTCTACCCGAATCATTGCTGTGAATTTTATATTGGAAATGCAGACACAGTATCTTTTTAAAAAATTAATAGACCATTCTATTATTAATGCTAATATCATGGTACTCTCAGTGAAGCTTAAAAAACTGGCTAAATCTTGCCAGAAAGGATATTTAAATATTAATTATACCAAATTTTAATAAACAGTTATTTTTACAAAGGTTTGCTATGGCTTCCTAATGTATAATACTAAACAACCTAATATGGGTTGAATTGTGTCAGTAACTGTGAAGTTCTAATCCAGGTTCAAGCGATTCTCTTGAGTAGCTGGAATTACAGGTGCGCACCACCACGCCTGGCTAATGTTTTGTATTTAGCTGGTCCCTCAGAATGTGACCTTATTTGGAAATAGGGTTATTGCAGATGTAGTAGGGTGGACCCCTAATCAGTGCTTGGTGTCCTTATGAGAAGAGGAAATTTGGAGACAGACAGGTGTATGAGGAGAAGGCCATGTGAATGCAAAAGCAGAGATTGGGATGATGCTTCTATAAACCAATGAACACCAGAGATTGCGGCAGCCCCCAGAAGCTGGGGGGAGAGAGAGCCTAGAACAGATCCTCCCTCACAGCCTCAAAAGGAACCAACCCTGCGGACACCTTGATCTTGGACTTTCGGCCTCAGAGCCGTGAGAAAATATATTTCGGTTGCAGAAGCCACCCAGGGTGTGGCACTTTGTTATGGCAACCCTGGGAAATGCATACAATCTTATCAGACCAAACTCACAGAACAATCAGAGATCCACGTTGTGCCTAAATCACTGCTGTTTTAAAGACAGCCACACACAGTCACACGTTATTGTCACGTTAGGGTTTTACCAGGGTAGTTGTTCAGTAACCTCTGGCTTCAAAGCTTCTCGGGGCAAGGCCACTCATACAATTTTGGGTTGCCCTTTGCTGTTTAACAGGTCCTGCTCTCTTGGAGAATTCCAGCTTTTTCTTTGGCCTCAGTGTAAGAGATCTGGGGGTGGGGCTCCATGCATGAGGATCAGAGGCAGAAAACTGCAATCAACGCTTCCTCTTCAGACCCTTCCTGGTAGTCACAGCCCTGTTCATCATCAGCTACGGTCAAAACTCTGGCTGAGAAATTGATCCGCTCGGGAATCATTCAGGGATTATTTAACCCGTCATTCCTCAGCGTTCACGAAGCATTCTCTCTGTCCTCAGCCAGCAGGAAGTTACCAACCACAGGGTTTTAAAAACACAGATTCCTGGTCCGCCTCAGAGATTCTGATTCCGTAGGTCCGGGAGGTAGCACATACGTTTCCATTTCCAAGCCCCCAGCTGCAGGAGGCTGCTGATCTGAGACCACACTTGGAACAGCGCTGGCCTTCAAGGACTAGAACACATTCTTGCCACACTCCATGTCGAATCCTCTTCTCACTGTTTCAGTCTATTATTATGCCCTTGAATTTCACCAAGGGCCAGTGTGGGATAGGCCATGTTTGCAGTGCCTGTGATTGTTTGAGAGAGGTCGTAGAGGTCATCTCAGAGACTTCACTCATTGTGGTGCTCAGTATGCGTCATGGAAAATCAGTCTCAGATCTGAGGATGCAGACATATTCAATCCCTTCTTAGAAATTGGTGGACATCTTAGTAGATGGTGAAAGTTCTGGAAGTCATCATCTTTCTCCTATTACTTCCAGAACTGGGATTTTTCTTAATTGCTATAGCTTTTCTCAGACAGAATTCTCAACATACTTTTTTCAATTCTTAATATAATGTCCTCCTTGTGCTGCTTGATTTTGTACTTTCATATGTTCTAGTAATATCTTCATACCTGTGTATTTTATTCATTTTATTTTAAACAGTGATATTTTTATTATAACGTTAATCCAGGTGGACATTTTAGTAAATAGAGTTAGTAAAAAGAAAATTAAAACCTTCCTGACCCTCCTCACTCAGAAATAACATCTATGGACATTTTGGGGGATTAGCCTTCTAGTTAATATATGCATGTATTTTAATTAAATTATGTGCATTTATATATAAATCTGTAAGTTTACTTGAAAATTAGAATGAAGATAATTTTGCTAAAATTAAAGACATCTTACTCACAGTTTTATTCATTGCCATATGTGTTTATCAGTTAAATCATGAGTATCGTTCTCTATCATGATGCAGTCCACTGTGACATAATGTAGACTGCAATATAGTCTTACAGTCCTACTCTGACTCTTTTAGGTAGTTTCCAGTTGTTACCACTTCAGACAAAATTATGATTAATATTATAGCAGATACATTTAATTGATTTAGTATAAAATTATAGAAAGAGACTATTTAGGGGAGAGAGGGAGAGGTGCAAAGTAGAGTTTACATTTTTATCCTAATCCCTACTGGATATGAGTTCCTGTTTCTAAAGAATTTAGTTCACTCGTGGATTATTTACTCCTTGATGGTCAATCCCTGTCCTTCAGCCATACCCGAGAAGGACAGAGCATCCCTCATCCTCCAGTGGTCCTCAGTGCTTCCCTCACACACAGCACCTGCACATGTAACAGACCACACCATCACATTTCTTAGTCCCTCTCTTCTTCAAGGCCTCCTTTACAATTTCATGTCTTTGAATTCATACTCCCCATAAAGGAGTTGTTCTCCCCCGACAATAGTCAGGGTATTATTATTATTATTATTGTTTTTTAAACGGATTCTTAATGGACCACTGTTAATCACATTGCCTTAAAGAAAAACAAGCTTAATGTTTTGTTCAGATCTCTCATTGGCCCATTTGGCTTTCAGTCCATCTCTGCATTTCCACAGACCCACATCTCCACCGAAGGTGTGGTTGGTAGAAGGACTGACAAAGACTTTGCGACTTGGGCTGGTTTTCTTCCTCTTTTCTGCCCATTGCAGTAACTTGGCAGGAGATGTCTAGAGGTTGGTGCTCCCACTGATATGCAGGTGCCTCTCCTCCCCCATAAGAAGCTGACATGGTTGAAGTCACGTAACAGCATTTAGGAGGTAAGGTGAGCAGGATCTCACAGGAAGGTTAGGTGGTGGGGATGAGGTAGAGAAATGACTCACAAACAACTCTGTGTCTGGGCTTGGTAACTGAGAGGGTGGAAGAAATGTTGGAGGGAAAGCACTGAGGTTCAGGAGAGCTTTGCATGTGCTTCTGGTCATGGGCCCTGAGAGCATCCGGAAGAGATGTCTGGCGGGCTTTTGGATGCACAGGTCAGAATCCAGAAGAGGGTTAAAGCTTGAATGACTGTGGAAGGCATCGCCTGTGAGAGGCAGGAAAGACCATGGACATTAACGTGGCCTTTCATGGAGAACATGGGCAGGGATACAGAACCCGAGAGAGGGTGAATGCCAAAAAGAGGTGGCAGGAGGGGCCCGGGGAAGATGTGAGGGGTGTCAGCTACACCACACGTGATCTTCATACCACACCAGTAGGGAGGGGGCTTGAGAATCCTGTTAGGTTGACTCTACTCGTTTCCTTGGATTATCTGAAATAAATTTCTCTTTTAGTTTTAAAAATTAATTTTCTGGTCTCTTTCTGTAAGCACAAATGATCTTAATTCGGCATCTACCCCTACTCTTTCCAATAGTTGCTTGATGTGGAAGCAGCACCCCCTTCTAAGATGGGACTCTTAATTTGCGACTGTTGGTCTCTTTGTTTGGAATTAACATGAGCTCTTGTGTTTTGCCCACTTTTGTGTTTGCTTTAGGAAGCATTTCAAACAGAGGAGGCTGGAGAATTCTCTTTCAGGAGCTTTTCGGAAGTTATTTGCTCACCAATGCTCAGGATGAACTGGGTGATCTCTGCTTACAGGCTTTTAAACATTTCCAGAATAAAGGATGCTGTTACTGTTTCTGGCTCTAAAAATCCTTGCATTTTTTTCTTTCTTTCTTTTTTTAAACAGCTAACCGCTTTCTGTCTTTTTCACCCCAGTAAAGAAAACCTAATGTCTTATCACTGCTCCTGTCTTTTGGAGTTTTAAATTACAGAATGTTTAATCACCAGAGGTCCTTTTGCTTATTATATTTTAAACATGCAATGATGTTTCCAAAAATACTCTAAATTGAAGCAGGGAAAGTCAGCAACAGCTTTATTCAGGCTTTATTGGTGAACAGCTACTGGTTTGGATATCTGAGGCTGAGTAATTTCAGTGTAGATAGATAATTTAGCTTTATGATGATTCTGTTGACTAATAGTCCAAAAAGATCAGCAAAGAGTCACATATAGGAAGATGTTTACTTTTTCCACAGTGAGCCATGGTTGCATAACGATTCCTAGTCCAGTGGTCAACAAGTTGCTGCCACTTTGTGACATATTTGAATTTATTCTTTGTTTATAGAAATTCAAGCCAGAAAGGCTCATAGTGTTGGCAGCTGATTAAAGCAATTTAAGTTTGATTTTTGACACTGTAATTAAATGTGGGCTCAAGTCAAATAGTGCATTCCATACCCCTTCCAGGTGGGCAGGGCTCTGGAGCTGGCAGTGTGTCACTGTCTAGCTTGGGTTTGGTCTCAGGGATTCCAAAGAAAGCTTTGATTTGTAAATGGGTGGGTTGAAGGGTGCCTTCCAAAATATATCTTTTAGAGGTATGAACTAACAAAATAAATGCAAGAAAATTGGATTAATTTTAATAATTCTGCTGCTTTGATTCCAAATCCTTGAACACCTACAAAAACAAAGTGTCTCTTAAATCGCAGCCTTGCCTTTGGATCCCAGAACTCTCTGTTTCTGTTTACGAGCAGGAAAAGCCAGACATGTATTTTGAGATGGATGGAGGCATACAGAGGAGAGTGGAGGCACCTAAGAAGCCCATTCAGAGTACCGATGGGCTATCACTGGGCTTTTGCAGCCTTCAGAATGAATTCCTTTCAAATTATGTTTTCGAAACCAGATCCAGGTTCTTTCTGTTAGTGATTGGTTTCATATGAAATAACATTGAAATCCAGTAGCAAATTGGGCTAGATGTAGATGAGAATTCCGTGTGGGTAACTAGGGTTTTACGGAGAATTACAATAATGAGTGGGGTGAGACTCAGATATTGAACATTCGTCACGGGTGGGAGCTTAGAGAAGTAGATCAGGGTGACCACCGGCTTCCTGGCCAAAGAGATTTTTGTCTAACCCTGGCCCTGCCTCTTACTCACTGACTTTGGATAAAGGATTTAGTCTGTTTTTCTAAATATTTTTCGGGGAGATGTTGGTGATGAATACTCATTGGAATGCTCATTTAAAAAATGGACTTGGTGTTATATAAGATATGTCAACAAGAATGTTACTTTCTGGATTCTATGAAAAGGTACAGGAATAACAAAATAGATGGCTTATTTGTGATAGACAACCAACTATTTGATGGTTCATTTAGAAAAGTCTAAAGCTCAGGCAGGGGCTACGTAGAAAACATGGGCAGGATAGAAACATTAACCCATGTTATTTTTAGTGTGCCCTTTTTGCTACCTAAGTGTGTTTTTTAAGAATGATAGGGCATATTTCAGAGAGCAAACCTGGAAGCATTCAATCCAATGGCATTTCATAAAATGATTTTGAGTTGAAAACTGGCCTCACTCATACACAATGCCTCCTTTGAGAAACCATTTTTCAGAGTCTGAGTTGCTCCCACTTTGAGAAATAACTACCCTAGTCCATATGGAATAATGCATTACTTCCCCAAACACATTTTATGTCCAAGAGAAATAATTTCATACAACTTATACCTACTTTGTTTTTGTTATTCTGTCTCCATCATATAGTATTTAAAAAGATTGTCAGAGCAACGTTGTTCAGCTTTCTCCTGAAAATTCACGAGAGTAACAACTCTGTCTTTAGAACTGGCTTGAAAAATTCTGAAGTAAACAAGAATTTGCTTTTTCCTTTTGTCTAATCTGAAATTGATTTATGAGACAGGACCTCTATTGAACTGTGTTAAATACCTTGGAAATATTTGGAACCAAACTTTCATACTATAATAGGAAACGCATAAATATATTTGCTTGATTAAAATAAAACATTTCGATATGCTTGACCTACTACACTGTAAGTTGACTAAAAATAAAGTGTTTTAACCTTGCTAGGAAAGCAATTATGGCAATATCCATTTTATGACTTTCAAATAGCTTTTATTGATTATAACTTTATACAATCATTTGTCATATTGCAAATAAGAGAATATGGTTAATATATGGATTTTTAATTTATGGTATCCTCTTCTTGCAATACCAATATAATCAATCTTTACAAATGTTAGTAAATCAAGATAGAACCTTTTATTAGTAAATTTATAGATACGATAAGAAAAAGGAACAAAAATGCATATTTTATAAAGACCATTATTTCAGAAGTAAATCTTTTTTTCTTACATTTGAGAAAAAGTACAAATCTCATTTTATATCTTGTAATTTAAGTAGCTAGATCTTGCCAAAACTTATATATGAAACAGCTTACTTATAGCATTTCTTAAAAGCAATTTATTTTTCCTGGGGGCTTATTCATAGGAAGGGGACCACTTATGAAAAATTATTGATGCTACTTTAGGTTTAGATTAAAGCAATTCTTTCTATAATAGAAAATTCTCAATTTTTGTATGATACAGCTTGTAGTTATTGTATATAACATCAGTTATAACCCTTCATACTGAGAACTTTAGCTGGAGGAATAATTATAAAATTTACCAAGAGATATCTGAATTTCATTCATATCATGTTTTTAATGTGCAAGCCATAAGTTGCAAATTTTTGGTAAAGAATTTCACAACTAAGAGTGTCTGAATCTGCAAATGTACCCAAGACACCCTTTAATATTTACCTGATCAAACTTACGGTGATCTTAATTGCTAAGTTAAGTCCATTCAGTTAGAGTTGCAAGTAGTATAGTTCCTGCCTCCTCAGGGGCGCTTTGTCACCATTGTGTCTAAGTTGGCCTGAAAATTTCTTAAGCTGATTGCTATTTTAGTTTCCAAGCTTCCACGCTTGAATTGTGTTTTTTTGCAAGCAAATTCAATGAACTTCGCTTTGTACCAGGTTCCTCTCTCATTTTATTCACATGGTGATGAACTGATTATATTTGTGTGGAGGCTATCTTTCCCAATCACCCTGAATATTGTTCTAAATTTAAGCTCTATGCTTCTCTCTTTGTTTGTTTCTTTTCCTGAGCTTCTTTTGTCCTAGAGTAACCCCCACATTTTTTGGAGGTGGCGTCACATAGTGTTTTAGATGTGAAATAAGGAGTTAGAAAGACTTTGGTCTGAGGTCTGTTTGCTTGCTGTGACTGTGGGCAAGAGACTTAACTTCTCTGTGCCTGCCTACCTTTAGCTATAAAATGTAGCTAATAATAGACATATCTAGTAAGGTTTTGTGACAACTGGACCAGGGCTTGGCTCCGTATGTAGTAGTTGCACTTTGAGTTGCTGAATGTTGCTTGAGAAAATGAAGGGAACCGTGTGGCTGGTCTCACTTTCAGTTGTGTCCATGAATCTCTGACGCACACTCACTGAAGCCTGGAAATCCCCCTCCTCGACTCTGTGCTGTCGGCTGGCTCTTCTGTCCCTGCCAGGCTTCTAAGTGATGGGTGGGCTGAAGGCTCAGCTTTAATCTTGGCTTTTATTTGTTATCTCACTTCTCCCCACTAAGAAATGAGATCCAATCACATGGCTTAAAAGCCATCTATAAACTGGTGATTCCCAGTCTCGAATCCTGATATATCCAGCTCCCAACTAATATCTCAACATGTATATCTGTGAGCACCTCGGACATAAAGTACAAATCCCTATCTGCCCTCCCCAATCTCATATTCTTCAAGTCTTCTTCTCTGTAAAGTAGAAACACTGTTTTCGCAGTTGTTAAGCCTTAACATTACACAACAACCACAAACCACAAATCATCTCTGATTCTTCTTTTTTCATGCTCTCTACCTCCAGTCAATCACCAGTTCTGATAGGTCTTCCTGCAGAAACTCCTGGTCCATCACCCATCCCCTAGAATGATGTAGTAGCGTCTTAGCTTGGTTATCCCAGCTTTCCTTTGTGCATGTTGACAAACCTTTTCTGTACAAAAAGCCTTCAGAACGTGTCAAGGAGATCAGACAATCCCTAATTCATCTTTGGCCCCAGTGGCTTCCCGCCATATTGGGGTTTAAGTTCAAACTCCTCAGTAGGATCTGGCTCTTGCCCACCTCATGGACACAGATGAGATTGTTCAGCCCTGGCTTGTGTCTGTTCCTCAGATGCCCTTGAACTTGTGAGTTCAAAATCAAAAAGGATATTTGAGAAACTGATCCTTCAGTCTAGAGGGCTACTTCTCTGGATCTTTAAGTAGCTGGTTCTTATTTGTTGTGCAGGTTCTAATTTGATGCCACTTCTCAGTGAAGGCCATCCCCTCCAGCTCCTGGCTCTTCCCAAGGGACAAGAAGGGTCTTGGGAAGAACTCCGGATGCTTCATATCTAAGCTCTCCGTTCCTTCCTTGCAGTGAATTGGTAGATGACCGCAAGGCAAGGTTATCCCTTCTCCCCTGTTTCATCTGCCTCCTTGCAAAAGCATTTCACACGTGAAAAGTTTTGACCTGCTAACTGAGGAGAAAAGTAACCCTGGAAGTTTTGTTTTTGTTTTTGTTGTGTGTGTGTATGTGTGTGTGTCTGTACGTGTGTGTGTGTGTGGTACCGTGGGGATATCATGCAAAGAGTATTTTATACAAAATGCTTTCAGTGTCCAGGCTGAGTTTCCCTTGTTTGGAAGCATATCAGATGGCAAAGGGCTTCTCAACTGCATCTTTCTCCCTGCTTCTACGTGTGTGGTTAGGGTCTCAGTCCTAATTTAGTTGTGCAGCCAGATATAGCATTTAACTGAGAGAATGATACTGCAGTGGACATTCTTGTAGGTGACTTCTGGTGCACATATACACACATCTCTATTGTACATGTATATTAAATAGTGGAATTACACAGTCTTTGATGACAGTAGATGTGCCGACCTTCTTTGTTTACTTCTCTAATTCATTCTCCATCCTTCTCTGCTCTTCTTGTCCTGGGAGTTTGACTTCTGTTAACTACATCAAATGGGCTCCTTTGTCCTCTGTCTTCTGTTGGGTTCAGCAAATGAGAGTCACCACAAGGAAGCCTGAGAGTAGGAGGAGAGAGCTTGGGGAGTTTTTTCTCCAGCTTTCTCTCTTTGGTCATGGGTTGGCAGTGACTTTTTCCCTCCATGGAAGGCCACAGCTCCTATTGCGTATCCTCTCCTGTGTTCACAGCTACTGCTGCTGCGTGACTGCTACCTCCCTTGCCCTTGTAGGCCTGAGGGTAGTAATGGCTTCCTGTTCTTGCTAGCCCGGAGGACTTCCTCACCCTTTGGTTTTTACTAAATTCTACCTTTACCATTGTAAATACTTTCATTAAATTTTGTTCACTTACCTATTTGAATATGCTGTATACCTCTTATTACAGCCCTGATGGATAAATAAGGATGTTTTCTAAACTCCAGCTGCGTGTGAGGGTTCTTATTGCTCCACATCTTCACCAACATTGTTAGTCTTTGTTTTAGACATTCTGATGTATCTGTGGTGTTATTTCATTCAGGT
Organism: Nomascus leucogenys; assembly: GCF_006542625.1. Classification (NCBI taxonomy): domain Eukaryota; kingdom Metazoa; phylum Chordata; class Mammalia; order Primates; family Hylobatidae; genus Nomascus; species Nomascus leucogenys. Next base: position 23,761,968 of record NC_044405.1, on the reverse strand, counting down.
TTTAATTTGTACTTCCTGCTTTACTAATGAAGTAGAAGACCTTTTAATGTATTTAATGAGCAGTTGGATATCCTCTTTTATGACTGCCTGTGCAGTTTCTTCCCTGTTTTTCCCCTTGTGTGTATTCTGACTTGTGTGTATTCTTATTGATTGATGGGGGTTCTTTACATATTCTGGATATGAATAGTAGATTAGATGTGTTAAAGATATCATCTTCCACTCCATGCATTGCCTTTTGATTCTCTTAATAGTGTCTTTTGATGAAAATTTAAGTTCTTAATTTTTTTCTTATTTTAATGCAGTTCAATTTATTAGTCTTTCCTGTACACTTAGTGTTTCTGTGCCTTGTTTATAAAATCTTTCCCTTCCCAAGTCAGGAATATAGTTTTCTATATTATGTTCCAGAAACTTCATAGTTTTTGCCTGTCATATTTAGATTTGTAGTTTATCTGACATCAATTTTTGTGATGTTATGAGTTACTTCTCAAGTTTCTGTTTCTCATGTGGATTTCTCATTTTCCAGCATCATTTACCAATGGTTTCTCCCTTTTTTAACTACTCTGCCCCTTTGTAAAAAAAATCAACTGCCACCTTCGTCAAAAATCAAGTGTGTCCGTATATGTGTGAATCTGTTTCTGAACTTTCCTTTCTTTTCCATTGTCTGATTTGTTTCTACCTGCATGAACACCATTCTGACCTAATTGCTGTGCCTTTATAAAAATGTTTAGTAGAGCAGGTTGTCCTACCTCACTCTTTTTTTTTAAGATTTGCCTTTTAAAAATTGGTACTGTATATAGATAGATAGATGATAGATAGATAGATAGATAGATAGATAGATAGATAGATAGATAGATAGACACGCATAGTTATGGGGCACATGTGATAGTTTGTTACATGCATAGAATGTGTAATGATCAAGTCAGGGTGGGGTGTCTGTCACCTTGGGTATTTCTCATTTCTATGTGTCAGGAACATTGCAAGTCCTCTTTGCTAGCTGATTTGACCTATACAATACATTATTGTTAAGTATAGTCAGCCTACTCTGCTATGCAACATCAGAACTTATTCCTTCTATCTAACTGTGTGTTTGTACCCATTATCCAAACTCTCTTCATCCCCACTCCCACTCTCTGCTCAGCCTCTGGTAACCATCATTCCACTGTCTATCTCCATTACATTAACATTTTTAGCTCCCACATAGGAGTGAGAACATGTGGTATTTGTCCTTTGTGCTTGGCTTATTTTACTTAGCATAATGACCTCCGGTTCCATCCATGTTGCTGCACGTGACATGATTTCCTTATTTTTATGGCCAAATAGTATTCCATTGTGTATATGTACCACATTTTGTTTACCTTTTCATCTGTGGATGGACATTTAGGTTGATTTCATGTCTTTGCTATTGTAAATAGTGCTGCAGTAAACATGGGGGTGCAAGTATCTTTTTGATATACTGATTTCTTTTTCATTAGATAAATACCCAGTAGTGAGATATCTGGATCATGTTGAAGTCTTATTTTTAGTTTTTTGAGAAATCTACTGTTTTCTATAGTGGCTGTACTAATTTACATTCCCACTCACAGTGTAGAAGAGTTCCCTTTTCTCTGCATTCTGGCCAGCATCTGTTATTTTTTGTCTTTTTGATAATTGCCATTCTAACTAGGGTATGATGATATCTCATTGTGGTTTTGATTTGTGTTTCCCTGATGATTAGTGATATTGAGTATTTTTTTCATATGCTTGATGGCCATTTCTGTGTCTTCTTTTGAGAAATGTCTATTGATGTTCTTTGCCCACTTTGTAAAAGTTTTTTTTTAATTGTTGAGTTGTTTGAGTTTTGTGTATATTCTGGATTTTCTCTTACTAGATGAACAGTTTACAAATATTTTATCCCATTCAACAGCTTGTCTCTTCACTATGCTGATTGTTTTGTTTCCTTTGCTGTGCAGAAGTGTTTTAGTTTAATATAGTCTCATTTGTCTGTTTTTTGTTGCCTGTGCTTTTGAGGTCTTAGCCATTAAATCTTTGCTTAGATCAATGTCCTGAAATGTTTTCTCTGTTTTCTTTTAATAGTTTTATAATTTGGGGTCTTAGGTTTAAGTCTGTCATCTACCTTGAGTTGATTTTTATATATGGCAAGAGATAGAGGTCCAGTTTTATTCTTTTGCATATGGATATCCAATTATTCCAGCAACATTTATTGAAGAGGGTGTCTTTTTCCCAATATATGTTATTGATGCCTTTGTTGAAAATCAGTTGGCCGTGAATATGTGGATTTATTTCTGGGTTATCAATTCTGTTCCATTCGTCTATGTATCTGTTTTTATACCAGTATCATGCTCTTTTGGTTACTAGAGCCTTGTAATATATTTTGAAGTCCGGTTATGTGATGCTCCCAATTTTGTTGTTTTTGTTCAGGGTTCCTTTAGCTATTCAGGCTCCTTTTTGCTTTCATACAAATTTTAGGATTGTTTTTTTCTATTCTTGTGAAAAATGACATTAATATTTTAACAGGGATTGCATTGAATCTGTAGATTTATTTGGGTGGTATGGTCATTTTAATGATATTAGTTCTTCTGATCCATGACCATGCAATGTCTTTTCATTTGTTTGTGTCCTTTTCCATTTCTTTCATTAGTGTTTTGTAGTTTTTTTGTAGAGATTTTTCGCTTCCTTGGTTAATTTTTTTCCTAGATTTTTTTTCCTTATACCTATTCTAAGTGGGATTTTCTTCTTGATTTCTTTCTCAGCCAGTGCATTATTGGGTATATAAATGCTACTGTTTTTTTAAATGTTGATTTTGTATCCTGCAACTTTACTGAATTTGTTTATTAAACCTACGAGTCTTTTGGTGGAGTCTGTAGGTTTTTCTAGATGTAAGATCATGTCATCTACAAAGAGGGACAATTTGACTTCTTTTCCAGTTTGGATGAATTTTATTGCTTTCTCTTGCCTGATTGCTCTGGCTAAGACTTCCAGTCCTATATTGAATAGAAGTGATAAAAATGAGAATCCTTGTCTTGTTCCAGTTCTTAGAGGAGAGACTTTCAGCCTTTCCCCATTCAGTGTAATTTTAGCTGTGGGTTAATCATGTATGGACTTTATTATATTGAGGTATGTTTCTTCTGTACCTAGTTTGTTGAGAGCTTTTATTATGAATCAATGTTAAATTTTATCAGATGCCTTTTCTGCATTTATTGATATGATCATATGGTTTTTGTTTTTTTCTATTGATGTGATGTATCGTATGTATTGATTTGTGTATGTTGAACCATCCTTGCATCTCTGGGATACATCCCACTCGACCACGGTGCATTATCTTTTTGATGTGCTGTTGGTTTCAGCCTACTAATATTTTGTTGATAACTTTTGCTGAACAAAATACTAGAAAACTTATATTCACCAGAAATATTGGCCTGTATCCGTGCTGAACTGAAGTGATGTTCACCAGGAATATTAGCCTGTAGTTTTCTTTTTTGTTGTGTTCTTGTCTGATTTTGGTATGAGGGTAATGTTGGCCTCATAGAATGAATTAGGAAGAATTCTCTCCTCTTTAATTTTTTGTAATGGCTTGGTGAGGATTGGTATTAGTTCTTCTTTCTAAGTTTGGTAGAATTCAGTAGTGAAACCATCTGGTCCTTGACTTTTCTTTGTTGGGAGATTTTTTTTTTCCTATCCAATCTTATTACTTGTTATTGGTTTGTTTAGGTTTTCAGTTTCTTTCTGATTCAATCTTGGCAGGTTGTATGTGTTCAGAAATGTATCCATTTCCTCTAGATTTTCCAGTTTGTAATAGTCTCTGATAATCTTATGTATTTCTCACTCTTCTTTAAGAGTGTCTTGTCTGTTTTTGACTCTGCATTTCCATACATGTTTTAGAATCACTCGAGTTTCACAAAAACTTTGTTGAAGTATCTATTGCATCTGCATTGAATCTGTTGATCAATTTGAAGAAAATTCTGTCTTTGATTATTAAGTTTTTCAATCCATGAATATATCTATCCATTTATTTTGGTCTTCTTTTAATAATATTTTGTAGTTTTTGGTGTAGAGGTTCTGCACATATTATGTTAGATTTATTTCCATATTGTAAGGTATTTTTAATGCTAATGAAAACAGTATCACTTAAAAATTTTGATTTCTATTGATGTTTATGCTGATATATAAAACTAGAATTCTATATTGACCTTGTATCTAGCAAACTTTTCAAACTCATTTATTAATTCTAATGACTTATTTCCAAATTCTCTTGGAAATTCTGTGTAAAAAAATGATGTCATCTGTAAATAAAGTTCTATTTACTTTTTCCCAGTCCTTTAACATTGCATTTCATTTCCTTGCCTTCTTTACTAACTAAGACTGCCAATTCAATTTCAGACAAACGTGGTAATATGTGGGGCTTCTTTGTCTTTTCCCCCTACTTCAAAGGATTAAATTTTAAAGTTTTGACATGAAAATGTGTGGTTTACTGTAGGTTTTGGTAGATTCCTTTTATCAGTTTGTAGGATTTATAAACTTCCTCTTTATTTCTAATTTACTAAGAATTTTTAATATGAATATTGAATGTTATTAAATGCTTTTCTTCTTTTGTTTAAAGTTATATAAATTTTCTTTACAATGTAAATTTGATTATTTGATTGAAACAAGCTTTCATTCTTAAATCCAATTTGTTCACAATATATATATTATTGTCGTATATACTGTTGGGTTTTGTTTTCTAGTATTTTATTTAGGATTTTGCATCTATGTTTATGTATGAAATTGGCCTATAATTTTCCTTTTTAAATAATTTTCTAGTTACATTTTGGTATCAAGCTTTCTTTTCTTTTATCTGAAAAGCTTATGTAAGAGTGGCATCATTTTTTTTTAATGCATGTTAGAATTTGCTGATGTCTGGCCTGGAACTTTCTTTCTTTTTTTATTTTTATTTTTTTTTATTTTTGGAGTTGTCCTTTAAGAGGTCTGAGATTTTTCAATCAATGTCTTTAATAATTATAGGAGTTCAGGTTTTGTGTTTTTTCTTTTGACAGTTTTGGTAAATTATATTTTCCAATTATATTATCTATTTCAACTAATTTTTCACATTTATTGATAGGAAATTGATCATAATATTCTATTACCCTTCCAATGTCTATAGCATCTGTAGTAATAGCCCCTTTTTATTGTTGACTTTGGTTATTTTAACCTTCCCTCTTTTCTCTCTATAATCACCAGTGACTTATACATAACTAATCTTTTCAGAGAACCAGATTTGGCTTTGTTTATCTTCTCTACCATATGACTATTTACTATTTTCTTAATTTTGTTCTCATTTGTTATTTTTCTTCTTCTTTCTTTGGGTTTTGCTAACTTTTTGAGATTGATGCCTTTGCCTCTTTCCTATGGAAGCTCACCCACAGAAACAGTAACATTATTATGTGCTCCACTTCATGTTTACTCTTCTGTTTTATTTGCAGAACCAAGCCTCATTCAAGTTAGTATTAAAATATAAATGACTCCCACAGCCATCTCTTTATGCAGTGCCATAAAATGTGTTCTAATCAGGATTTTATATTACGTGTTTTTAATTATTCTTGTGAATCCTCAATGCCCAAAATGAACTGGTAACAAATATTTGTCTGTAGATGTCAAGATATTTCCTCATACTGATATACTTCTCAGCATAACCTCCCTTTTAGTTTCTTTGCCCCTTTCATGATGAAACAAATCCTTTACCCAATTTCCCCTACAATCTGAATATTCCCTATTTTTGGGGAACCCAACTCAAATTTCTTTTGTCCTAGTTTTTTTTTTTTTAACAAGTTTCACTTGTTGTCTTACTAACAGTGTATTTAATAAAGTCGATGCTCAATAAATACTCTTGTCTCAGTGAATAAGCTTCAACCTGTTTGTAGCTATATTAATATGTTTATGTATTCTATAAAGTCTAATTGGTAGCCTGTTAAAATTTTTTTTTTTTTTTTGAGACGGAGTCTTACTCTCTTGTCAGGCTCGAGTGCAGTGGCACGATCTTGGCTCACTGCACCCTCTGACTCCCTGGTTCAAGCGATTCTCCTGCCTCAGCCTCCTGAGTAGCTAAGATTAGAGGCACATGCCACCATGCCTAGCTAAGTTTTGTATTTTTGGTAGAGATGGGGTTTCACCATGTTGTCCACAATGCTCTCGATCTCCTGACCTCATGATCCTCTCGCCTCGGCCTCCCAAAGTGCTGGGATTACAGGCTTGAGCCACTGCGCCTGGCCCGTAGGTTTTAATTAATATATTTAAATTTTCTTGGCATTTCAGTATTTCTATATTATAATGTGAATTATTTTAAAATACTTTATCTGATTACAAAAGTAGCACACACTTGTTTTATCCCAAATTTTCTCAACTGTTTGACTTGAAAAGGGGGCAGTTACTCCATGATCCAAACCTCAACACTGAAATTTGTATTTAAGATGTTTTCTCTGCATATACTAATATACATATGTGATAATTTTCTAAAACTTATTATACTTTGAATATTTTCTATGCAGTTCATTAATATCTATCTCATTCATAATACTGTGTAGTATAATTATCCAACATCTGATTGAAAGACATACAGTTTATTTTCATATTTTACTGTTACTGAGCAGTATAATAGCGGACATCCTTTGTACTTATAACTGTCTATTGTGAGTATTTCTAAAAAATAGATTTCTAGAATATCAATCGCGGAGTCATTCCTATATCTATTGATTTTGTTCTTCGTTTATATTCATTACCTTTAAATTCAGGAAAGTTACTGAAAATTCAGGGTGTTTCAATGTTAGGGAAACATTTGTTAGGTTGCTAACTTCTTCACACTAAACCTTCTATGTTTTCTTACATTTACAAGCAGTCTAATAATCCAGTGAATCCCTTACATACTGAATGTTGGGAAAAGATCACGACAGGAATATCTAGTTTTCAAATCTTGATTTGTTAAAGATCAGAAATCTTCCTTCCAGATCTTGGTTTGTTAAAGGTGATTATCACCTAAACTAAAGCATATTCAGATGACGGCTGCTTGATTTAATGGAGTGAGCTTTTATTCCTGGCTCTTACAGGAGAAAATCTGTAAGCGGTCAGGGGAAAACGGATTTCAATGTGTACTGTCAATTCCTTTTTTTGCATTTGTAAGTGGGAAAAAAATTAGGTGGTTAAAAGGTGGCAGTTTTGAGTTATTAAGAATGATCTGGATTAGCCTCAACTTCCATGGGTCACTACGAGGTAGCCGCTGATACTTCACATCTGGTTTTGGTTTGCAGTAACTGACAAAGAAGCACAATGTATGTATAGCCCTATTGTTAGTGTCGTTCCACTCTTTTAAAGACAAAAAGCTCCCCACTCCAAAAGTACAGAAATATTTTCAACTTCAATTTACAGATTAGGCAAAACCTCTTGAGTTAAGGGTCACTAAAGGCAGTTGAAAAATTTCTTTGCAAACTTCTCAGTGTTCTTGCTGTTAAAGAAAAATAGTAAAATAAAAAGAGCTCCCCAGTGTAAGAATTCCATGAAACAGAGAGTGATGTGTGAGACGCATTAATGCTTTCCATTCCTGATGAAAAGCTCAAACAGCTTTAAGTAATGTGGAATCCAGTATCTCAAATCCTAGCGCCGTCTAGGAGGTGGGCTTTGGATGCCCTAGCTCCCTGGGATTGGAAGAGCAACACGTTGTCTACAGGCATTCCATATGTGAGTTTAATTATGATAACTTGACTTCTTTAAAGAAGCTTTTTAGATGTTTGGGAAGAATCCCACTCAGGACTGTGGGTTTTCTTTCTCCTGCTTTCCTTGGGGAAGGAGCACACAGGACCATGGTTCTCAGAAATGGAGACACACTCTGTGAACCTGTGCACGTCCCTGTGCCCACAGCGAAGGCCCCGTCCAGTGGTCGGCGAGACCCACCATTGCAGCCTTCCAGATGGCTCTCATTAGAGTCAAAATTGACTGAGGGAAGCCCCCATGGCGTCCTGGAAGCCTTAGAGACCGTGCTAGGTACAGAGCCCCTGATTTCTAGGAGCTAATGTTTCAGAGAAAATAATAACAGCACCTTCTAAACACTAGAGCTTTTCTTTTTAGTAACTCAAGGTAATGAATCCCCACCCTCTCCCTCTGCTTCTCATTTACCACCCCTATTTCTCTGCAAGTCACAAAGGGGAAAATTGAACTTTTCCCACATCTCCTTGGGAAAGTAATCTGAGGTTGATGGGCAGAGATGTTTCCAGAGAATGGGAATGGGGTGCCAACAGCATGGAGGAGCCTGGGGAGCTGCTGGTATTGGTCATAGAGTGAAGACCAAAGTTAGGGATGGGGGAGGAGGGTATCTACTCTCATGGGGCAAAGTGACCCTGAGGCACCTCTACATTTAAGGGGCCCAGAAAGAAAAAGGGTGGAAAAGAATAGGAAGGAACTGTTGATGTTCCCTTCTTATGTCCTTTCTGTTGGGTCAAAATACTGTTGTAATTTTGGTGTATTTTTCTCTCTATCCAATATGCAAGTTGTTTGTTTGGCTGAATACTGCTTTGCTTCTTTTCTGCACCTCCAGTGACCGACAATGCTTAGCGCATAGCCAATGCCAGTCAAGATTTGATGAAGGGATGAATGATCATACAGAAGGAATATTTTCTGCTGTAGCAACATTGCAAAAGTTTCTTCTTGAGTCAGGAATCTTCTGATGGTATGCCAATGCCCGGTCGCTGTATAACAACTCACTCCAGGACTCAGTGGCTTTAAATCACAATGATCACTTTCTTATTTAGAATCTCTCATGGTTCCAGGGCTTGATTGGGCTGAGATAGATATTATTTGCTTGGAGTCTTTTATAGGTTTGCAGTCAAGTGCCAGTTGGGGCTGGAGTGATCTTGGTTTCTTCATTTATACCTCTGGGGTTTGATGCTGGCTGTGGGCTGGGACTGATGCCCGGAACACCTACAAATGTCCTCGTCACATGGCTTGGGCTTTCTCCCCGTATGGTGGCTGAGGTTTAAGAGTGGCTGTTCCCAAGAAAATCAGGTGAAAGCTCTATTCAGGTGGAAGCTCTATCACCTTTCCAAGGTAGCCTTGGAAGCCACATAGCTGAACTTCTGCTGTAGTCACAGCCCGACTCAGATTCAAGGAGTGGGAACGTGGACCTCACTTTCTGATGGAAGCAAAGTCAATGTCACTTTATAGAAGGTTATGCATGGTGGGAAATCCTACTGGGCCATCTTGGGAAATACAGTTGCCATGGTGATATGGCAGATGTCTAGAAATGCAATCAATATACCATTCTAATGGTTTCTAATAAGTATGTGTGAAACCAACCCAGTTGCCTAAATAGTTTGACTGGAAATAATTTTAATCAGAGTTACTTTGGAAAATTACCAGGACTAATTTGTATACAAATGGGAGCTCTTATTTCATATTGAAATCCAGATAAATGCACTGTAAAATCATCACGATGCCAGCAAAATAGAGGATGTATACTCATCCACTCATTCATTCATTCGTTCTTACAGCTGGTATTTTTTTTTTATTGACTATCCACTTGCTTACGGGTACTATTAGCTCAATTATTGAGACAGAAATCCCGTAAGATACAGATTTGGGAGGCTTCTTAGAGAAATTTTACCTTCCTCACTTCCCAACGACTCAATCTAAGAAGACAGCTCAAAAAAGCCACTTCCACAGCTCACAGGGCCTGCAGCTGGACTTGGGAGAGAGGTGGTGACAGTGGGGAGAAGAGGGGTGGGGAGCAGATGACCTCCTGCTCTGTCTCTCCCTCATCTGTTCATAGATATTGATACCATCCATTGTGAGTCTGTGTTTGCCTGTGTGTCTGTGTGTATATATGTGTGTGCATGTGTGTGTATGTGTGTTTATATGTGTCTGTCTTTGTGTGTATGTGTGTGTGTCTGCATGTGTGTATATGTGTGTGTGCTTCTGTGTGCCTGTGTGTATGTGTGTCTGTCTTTGTGTGCTTCTGTGTGCCTGTGTGTATGTGTGTCTGTTTGTGTGCTTCTGTGTGTCTGTGTGCATACGTCTATGTGTATGTGTGTCTGTCTTTGTGTCTGTGTATGTGTCTGTGTGCATGTGTGTGTCAGTGTATGTGTGTGTCTGTGTATATATATGTGTGTTTATGTGTGTCTGTGTGTTTATGTCTATCTGTCTTTGTGCCTGTGAATATGTGTGTGTGTCTTTGTGTGTGTTTTCACATGTGTGTGTCTGTGTATGTGTGTGTCTGTGTGTATGTGTATGTGGGTCTGTGTGCATGCATGTGTGTGTCTGTATGTTTGTGTGTCTGTGTGCTTCTGTGTATGTGTCTGTGTGTGTTTGTATGTGTGTATGTGTATATGTGCATGTGCATGTGTGTGTGTCTCTGTATGTGTGTGTGTCTGTGTGTCTGTGTGTGTGCATGTGCATGTGTGTGTGTGAGAGAGTGATGGGGGAGCCATTGATTCCTCACAACTTAAGTCCCAGCTGTCATCTTAACTTTGAGGCTGGTCAGCAGGCAGTTTAAAAACAAATGAAGGCACTGATGCTGGGCACGTTCTGTTCAGAACTGAGGGACTGGCTGGTGCTTTGGCCACAGCTGGGCCTGGCCACATCCCTTCAGAGGAGCCACAGCTGGCTGGACTGAAACTGGCTGGGCCTGTCCCAGTGCCCTCCTGTCAACTGCTGTTGAGAGAACCTCACCCATTCCAGGGGAGTCCCAAGTTCAAGTCAAACTCTGGGCTCTTGAAGGGCTCTCCTGGACTAGCCACTGACACAGCCAGTATTGCCCTTCCCTGATGCTCCTGGGCTCTGTGGCCGGCTTCATTCATTCATTCATTCATTCACTCATTCAGTAAGTGCTTGTTGAGGGTCATCGCTGACGCGGTCATGAGGGAATCCTGGGGCTCCCCTCCCACTGTCAGCACTGGGGCTCCAGGAAGATGGCTGCCTTCCATCTCCAATGCATTTTCATTTCTTCTTTGAACAAACCTGCAAAGTTACTGGTTGATTGAAAAAGGAAAATTGGCACAAATGAATTAAATGACGCGTTGGGGTCACCGAGCAGTTGGGGATAAAGCCAAGGTCCCTGTTATCAGGAGGATGCTGCATGGACTCTTCCGTTCGGAGAAATATCACGAAGGCTCCCCGCCTCCAGCACGCGCCAGTGGACCCCTCTTGTGAAGCAGAGGTTAGCCCTGCACTCACGGTCCTCAGTTCCTACCGAAGCCAGCTCATCATTAGCAATTTGTATTGTGCATGCTGGCAAAGCAGAGCCCAGGGTCGCTTTTTCTCGAGCCAGCGTCTTTTATCTGCAGTTGCACCCCAGCGAAGCTGTGGCCGGAATGTACGACTGTTACAGGGTCCAGGCTTCCTCCCATCTAGTTTGCGATGCCTCTCACATGCAAAGGTTATGTTTGTTTCCCTTTAAAAATAGCAGACGAGCAGATGAAACACTGCCTTAATTATCCTTCTGTAGAACACATTGAAAACGAGCCTCCCTGTTCTACTGGCAGAGCGAGAGGAAAATGTATCCTAAACCGCAGTGGGTGAAGCCTCTTCAGATGTCGGTCAGAGCCTTACCCACAGCCAGCCCCACCCGACAGCCGTGAACACAAACAAACAACTGTCACCCATTGACCTCACCATTCCTTGGTATATGAACCAAAGTGGAAGCGGGGAGAAAAGGAAATACTGCAGATATTTTTAAGTACAAGCAAAGACAGAAAGAGGAAAGTTGCAAAATTGGTTATATTTCTTTTTGCTTAAGTGTATAATGTTTGGATGACCAAAAAGTCAGTGTAAATGTATAATAAGATTATTTTCAAGAAAATCTACATATTAAGTTTTAAGGCCTATTTTACTTCATATATACATAAAGTACCATTTTGAGAAGTGGTATACTCCATGCATATCCCAAAATACTACACGTTTTTTTGAGAAAGGAAGGGACCGTGAGGTTTTTTTCACATCTGACGTATTATAGTATAATCCATATTCCTCCTATAACACGTAGTTCTGGAAAGGATCTACTCACGTCTGAGTTTAGGCAGGCGCTAGCACTGATGTCAGTATTGTGTACAGAGAAAACAAACGTGCTCTGAATTTACTGAATTTGATGCAACTCACATTTGGGAACATATTGAACAATCTAAAATTATTGTAAAGTGGAAAATTTTTCAGGCTTTAAAATCATTAACAGTGGCATGAAACAATTATACAATTTCCATGGTCAAATCTCATCCCCCCAGATTTATGCCTTTAATCTTATATTCAGATCTGTGTATTTCATCTTCGCTCCTAAAACGTGTATTTCTTTATGTTCTATAATAATGAACAATTCAAATTTTTCAAAAAAAACCCACCATTTCTGCATTATAAATGTTAGATCTTAATTTTAACAAGTAAAAAATTAGACCACTTTGTAAAATAATGTCAATTCAAGGAATTTAAATCAAGAAGTAGGCACACTAGTTCCTATTCGCTCTAAAGGTCTTTTTGAGGGGCATTTAGCACCCTCTAGTGACAACAATTCAAGCTGTTCAAAGGGAACTTCCCTGCACGGCTCATGTCTGGTTTCTAGCTGGCAAGTAAACAATGCAGTGTGGTTCTTTAGGCAGGAGGTGGTTGCTTCCTCAAATCCTTGAAGCAGGATTATTTTTGTAGCTGTAAATAAAGGCTGGAATAATCTCCACCAGGCAACTGCGCAGTGGGAAAACCATGATTTATCCCTATCGGCTATAATATTCTTTGGCTTATCACGGCCAGTCCACTCACAAAGAACATTTCTAGTACTCCTTGAACACTGCAGCCTTTCCCAAAACATGTGCTGAGATCTCTGTGGGCATCAGATGACAATAACAAATTTACTGACATCATCGTTCAGTTCAAGTCGGTGCATTTAACAGGATTTAACACATTTTCATATGAGTGAATTGGAAAAGAACTGGCCTGCCTTCACTTCCGCTGCACCTCTGTGTCCTCTGCGTTGCTTGCAATGGGAGATAATGCAGTGTGGAGAGGGTGAGGTGTGGAGAGGGGGCGAGGGATGAGGAGGGCTGGGGTGGAGAGGATACCATGTGCAGTGTACGGTGTAGCAGTTACTGCGCTGAGACAGACTCCCAGGGTCCTGTGCTCCTGACTTCAGGCACGGGTATAGGGCTTCATTGCATCCGCAGGTAGCCTGATGATGATACTCATGCAAATATAAATGAATTTGTGGCAAAGATTTTTTGCCTTCACTTCATTTCTGATTTCATTTGTGATAGAAATAAATTAGTAAATAAATCATCAAATGAGGTGATGCTGAATTAAAGTCCACCTCAACCTAAAACTAAAAGCCAACTTTAGAAAGCAGCAGGAAAAATTATTAATGCAGGCTTCTATATAAATTGAACGCTATTACAGTGCCACTTATGATCTTTCTTTAAGAAGTAATCTGTATTTTCTTTAAAAATAGTTCATAAAATAGGCCGGGCACGGTGGCTCACGCCTGTAATCCCAGCACTTTGGGAGGCCGAGGCAGGCGGATCACGAGGTCAGGAGATCGAGACCATCCTGGCTAACACAGTGAAACCCCGTATCTACTAAAAATACAAAAAATTAGCCGGGCGAGGTGGCGGGCGCCTGTAGTCCCAGCTACTAGGGAGGCTGAGGAAGGAGAATGGCCTGAACCCCGGGGGGGCAGAGCCTGCAGTGAACCGAGATCGCGCCACTGCACTCCAACCTGGGCGACAGCGAGACTCCGTCTCAAAAAAAAAAAAAAGTTCATAAAATAGTGACAGATTAAGACAAAAATAAGTGATGCTGTTTAGTATCTTATAGGTGAGATTGACCCACTTCTTAAAAAATCATTTAAAATTCTGACTAGAATCAAAATCAAAATTAATTTCAACAACCTGGGATAAATTCTCAGTTTGGCCAAGGATGGTGACCGGGGACAGTACCTGGGAAAGGATACTTTGGATCTGAGTCGGGGGTAGAGTGGGATGCCAGTTAGATGCTTTTGTGAATCTTAATTATATGCCCTGTGGGCATACCAAGCCTTATGGGCACCAATGGCAACGTGATGTCTGTAGCATCTATGCTCAGATATACCCGGTTATATGGATAAAGAAGTTGAAACTCATTTAATGGTTTCCAGATTATATAGAGAAGCCTAATAATTGGAACAATACATTTAAAAGTTATTTTAAACTAAATAATGGTGACAAAATAATTACTCTCCTCTTAGGTTTCTTTCTGAAAACCATAGATAATACATTGACATATTTGGAGTCCTTGATAATGGTTTTAATATTCCTGCATTTTTAAAGTCATATGGAGTTGAGTAAGAGCAAAATTGGCATAAACTTGAGAACGTGTGGGATGCTTATGAAACTGTGTTTATTGAAATCATTGCTCCATGTGAACTTATAGAACTGAACTGACGTGTGCTTCAGTATTAAGGAAATTGCAACTTGGTGTTGAGAAGTTGAGGATTTGGTATGTGATAACAGTTTCCTTGGTTTCTATTAGTTCAGATCAACCAAGAGACTGAAGAATACATTCACCACTTAGAGAAAGTGTTGAAACAATGGTTATTTAAATTGTAATTGGATTATTTCTTAATGTGCTGCTGGGGGATATGGCACTCCCCTCCCCCCCCACACACACCCTCATACACACACTCACACATTCATACACACATACGTAGTTGTATCCAGTGGAGTGAAGCTGTAATCATGAAGTGTGCTGTGAACAGAAAAACCGTCCTTAAACAGCACTGACTGGGTGCCCTTGAGGGCTGAGAGTGTCTTAATGCTGCATATGTTCTCAGGCAAATCCTCCAACTGCTGCAGATGGAAAAGTTCCACGGAGTGCTGGAGTTTTCCATTGTGTGGCAGCCCCAGATGCTTGATTCTTATCTACAATCTCAGGCATGTTCCTGGCAAAAATCCTTGGGACATCGTTCTTGCGGGGCTCTCATGAATAATCCAAACACTATGCATTTTAAATTCATGTGTCATCTTAAGGACGATATACAGCACTTTTGTCCTATTGTTTTGTCCTTAAAAACCTGCGTTTCATGGGTCGCTCCCAGGCTCTGAAGTTTTATGTGTGCAGAATTTGAGGAGACTGAGATAGGCTTCCCGAATGCGGAGACACGCGGTGACTGGATAGAGCCCTGTAATCCTGGCTTCCTGAGTGCCCACTGGAGTTCCTGGCAGGAAAAGGCATGCCATTAATATCACCTGAATGGATTAATGCCGCATAGATGGCCTCCACAAAACTCTTGAGCATTTCTGGGTTTTCTTAATAAAATGAAAAAAAAAAGAGCTCTATGCTTGCTGTAGACATTTTAAAAAGAACAGGCATTTGGGCATGCTAAAAGGTTTGACGCCTACAAGTATTGTGGGTTGCACTTTTTACAGAACATGCCTGTAATTTTCAGATATTTACAAAAATGTACAACATTGCATGTTACTTACATATTTTTATATTAGGATATAATTTATGTTTATTACAAATTTATGTTTTGAAAATATAAGTGAACCAAAGAAAAAGAGGGGAAAAAACAAAAAGCTTCTCTGCCATTAGTGTTATAAGATACAGCTGTCAATATTTTTTACTTTGCCTTTTTATTTATTTTTTATTTTTTGACTGTTACAAAAGGTTATTGGCCAGGCGCGGTGGCTCACGCCTGTAATCCCAGCACTTTGGGAGGCCGAGGCGTGTGGATCACGAGGTCAAGAGATCAAGACCATCCTGGCCAACATGGTGAAACCCCATCTCTACTAAAAATACAAAAAATTAGCCGGGCGTGGTGGCGGGCACCCGTAGTCCCAGCTACTCCGGAGGCTGAGGCAGGAGAATGGCGTGAACCCGGGAGGCGGAGCTTGCAGTGAGCCGAGATTGCGCCACTGCACTCCGGCCTGGGTGACAGAGCGAGACTCCATCTCAAAAAAAAAAAAAAAAGTTATTTAACAAAAAGTCTAATATGAAACATACATGACCTAATTTTTACATATAGTAAAACAGGCCCTTTGGAGAGGGGACATGGGTTTTTCTGTTGAACAGCCATTATTTATACTCATTCCAAAGTTTCTAATATGATGACACTATTTCCTTGTATTACCACCGTTCCAATACTGTTCTGCTGCCAACTAGTTGACATCTCCACACATTCATCTATCACAAGATTCATAAAGGGATCAAGTCCCCATAATATTGCTTGGACATGTCTGCCACCATTGCATTTCATCTTTCAACTCGGGAAGGTTAGCTTCACTCATGGTGTCTATTCCTCGGGTTCACAGATGCTTTGGAACAGAATGTATGGCCACCCCCATCTGCCTTTTTATTTTTAACAAAATGGGTCTACGATATAATTCTCCTATATTCTGTGATTTTTTAACTAACCAGGTAAGATATCAGAGCAGTTTTCCGTATTGCTAAGTGTTCATCTACTACATCATTTTCCTGCAATGTTTTTGAGGAGGATGGGCGTTCCATTGTATGGATGTATAGGGCAGGGATAAAGACATGAATGAGTCATGAGTGAATCTTCTGTTGTGTCCCCACAGATGTGGAGGTTCAGACGGGTCTCCTCTCTTTGCTCTGCGCATGTATCACATTGAGAACCATGTGGCTGTCATTCAGAGTGTTCTTAGCTCCTGACCTTCCTCCCCATATTCCATACAGAGAAGTTAGTAAGGGAACAAGAATGAGAACTTGTTCAATCTTTAGAAAATGGGAAGAAATGATTTTAGGATAAATAAATAATAGTGCTTCTTTTATTGTGACAGTGAATTTATGGTATATTTATTTTATATTATTTTGTTTCTTTCTTTGGAGTAAAATTTGAGGAGACTAGTGGAAAGTTTTGGCAGATTCACAGGAGATGGGTTTGTGGCAGAGAAGCATGCAATGGAAATGTGTACTTTATTCATAGGTTCTGCTGTCCACAGCCACTGGGTGGGCTGTGCTGGTCTAGTGTGATGTTTGTTGCGTCTCAAGGAGAGTGAAAAAGGACCCTGCCCTGACAGGCTCATGGCAGGATGGGCCTCAGGTAGGGGCCGTGTGCCAGATTGCCCCCTAACTTGGTCTGTGTGGTGACTTGGAGGGTATATTTCCCTAGGGAGAGGAGGTATCAGGTGGGAAAGGCAGCCTGGTTATCTTAGGCTGCTGGGTGGTGTAGGGATGAGGCCATTTAATAGCATAGACTTGGGATACAGGTGAGGAAAGCTGAAGTGATATCTATATCTTCAGATAATTTCCCCATAGGATAATGTTTGGGAAATGGTTTCTGCACTACTATATTCTAGTTAATAGATGTGCCTTGGCCGGGCGCGGTGGCTCATGCCTCTAATCCCAGCACTTTGGGAGGCTGAGGCAGGTGGATCACGAAGTCAGGAGATCGAGACCATCCTGGCTAACATGGTGAAACCCCGTCTCTCCTAAAAATACAAAAAAAAATTAGCCAGGTGTGGTGGTGGGCGCCTGTAGTTGCAGCTACTCAGGAGGCTGAGGCAGGAGAATGGCATGAACCTGGGAGGCGGAGCTTGCAGTGAGCTGAGATCACACCACTGCATTCCAGCATGGGTGACAGCAAGATTCCGTCTCAAAAAAAAAAAAAAAAAAAAAAAAAAAGATGTGCCTTGTGCTATCAAGAGCCAAAGTTTTTTTTAAAACACTTTACATTAGTCAGAGATTACCAGGCTTGGATGCTATGATGCCATTTGAAACATCAAGAATTATTCTCTTTGAAGACAACAGGAATCAAACATTTTGTCATTAGAAATGAGGCAGAGTTTCCTTTGTAACATTTTGGGACAGAATTTACCACTCAGTATCCCCAAATTAACTTTTATTAGATCACTTTTTATGTTTGTATGCATTTCCAAAATTAGACACAATGAAACTTATGGATCGAATATTGATCAAATAATAGCATCTGTTTTTCTCTTTTTTAGTATCCAATAAAATAAATTTGTCTCTTATAAAACAATATTTTTATTAGTTAGAAAACAAAGGATATATGCATGCACATATGTTATACGTAAATAAATATGGGAGAGAGAGACAGAGATTGAGAGAGAGAGCGTATGTGTGAGAGAAAGCAGAGAAAATGATGTACATTGGCACCAGCAGACAATCAGAGTTAACCAGGTGAAGGGTATTAGGAGTTTTGTGTATTATCTTGTGGCTTTTCTGTAAGTTGGAAATTATTTCAAAATAGAGAGGTAAGAAATCCCACTCTTCACAGTTTGATTTGCATTAGGCAAGAACCAGGGAGTTAAGGTCAAATCATCACTGAAGCATTAGGTCCTGGTAGAAATGCTGATCTTTCCTGCTGCAGGGAACAACTGAGGGCTGGATTAGCAACCAGGAGGCATGCGTGAGGCGGGACCATGCGGGATTTTCTTCCGTGGCTATTTCATTAGCAAAGCGTTCATCTTATTTAAAGCTGGTGTTTGGTAAATGCGTAATCGGGCATCACATGTTGTGGGGGCCACAGTTAACGTTTTACATTGATGCTTCTTAGGAGAGAACAAAAAGCAAGGACACTCAGGGAAGCTGAGAGAGCTTTTCTCCTCCACACTCCAGAATTCTAGTGGAAGCTGCCCAGATAAAACAGCTCAGGACTTTGAAATTTTCGGGGAAACAGAATTTTAATCAGCCTGCCATCTTATTCATTGTTCAGAGATGAAAAGAGCGGAAATCAACACCCCCTCAAAATGTAGGTGCTGAGAACTTAGGTTCTGATTTCTACAGAATGATTTTCTTACAACATACTCTCTTTTCTTTTCCTTCTTTCTTTCCCTCCGTCCCTTCCTCCTTCCTTCCTCCCTCCATCTTCCCATCCTCCTTTCTCCCTGTCTTCCGTCCTTCCTTTCTCCTTCTCCTTCCTTTTTTTCTTGTCCTCTTCCCTCTCTCCTCCTCCTCCTCTCCTTCCTCCCCCTTTCCCCCCTTATCTTTCTCCTTCTCCTCCTTCTTCTATCCTAACATGAGGTGATAAATCAGACGTATATACTAAAAGCCAGAATGGCCTGGGCTGGTGGACAGAACTCTGACACATACCAGCCTAAAGTCTGAGTGAAATCTATTTACTGAACGTCCAACTCTGCAACCAGGAATTGTCAGATGACTCAGGACTTAGTCTATTGTGTTCTTGGGGTCCCCTGTTGAGACCACACCTCTTTATGGGTCCTGCGTTCCTGTAGCTAGATTCAAAGCAAAATGTTTCTTCCAAGCAATTTCCTGAAAATGAGTAATTAAAGTCCTGAAACCCTCTAAGGAATGTTCAGGCCTGCATTCGCTGTACTTCCTTCGAGGAGAAAGCAGACCTGTGACCCTGAACTTATAGCTTGGATTTTTAACATGTAATGGGGCCCTCACATGGCATCTCTGGGTAGCCAAAAGTTCTATGAGGATCTGTTGTCGGCAACATGGATGTCTGTCAGAGTGAGACCAGCTCACTGACATTCCGGGACATTTGTAGTCACTTCAGTTATTTGGATTTTAATAAATACTTGAAAGCAAGACTTGCAAAGGTTTATTTTTCCTCTTTATTTTTCTTGTTTACTGTAAGCCTAGAGTCCTTGCATTTTCAACAACTTTGTTGTAGAGCAAATAAAAAGTGCAGGTATTTGGAAGGAGAAAATGAAACTGTTCTGGAACACTCATATGAAATGTTGAATAAATACAGGTTGTTAAAAATCAGCCAGGCAATGGCCGTTACTGAACATGGCCATCTATTAACATGAAATAAACTCCACCTGCAAAGTTTCCTTTTAGGAGAAAGGAGCTCAAGTCCTCTGTCCTAGTAATTCTGCGAAGAATTGGGCTGCAAAGGGCTGGCACCCGGGGCAGTGGGGTGCCCTCAACGCCTTGGCTCCAAGGTGCTCGCAGCCCGTGTGAAGCCATGCGGAGTCCCATCACATCTGCATCCTGCCTTGGTCTCAGTGCAGTGTGTCACACGGCGGCACACCGGTCACACCTGCTGTGGCAGTCCCCGTCCCAATTGATGCCTTTTCTTTTTTTAATTAAAAAAAAATCTCCTGGCTGCATATCATCAAGAAAAACAACATTGTTTTCAGGGTCTCTTATCTCTCCACTCCCAAATATCCTGTTTCTTTGGGCTGGACAGCCAGGACCAATAGAAACCTCTTCCTGCCATTGGCTGACTTCATTTCCCAGACTTAGCACAATCTCATCCGCTCTAAACAACCTCATCAAAACTACTTTCTGGTCAGAGAGAAGCAATAATTATTATTAACATTTATTAACGATCAATAAACTTGATTGCATTATGGCCAGCACCATTAAGGTAAGGAAAGGGTTCCTTTTAATTTGACAAAATCTTGTTCTTGTTACTCTTTTCTTTGGTTTCCTTTATCAAGGCAGATAAGTTAGGGTTGGGCAACACCCCCACTGCCACAATAGAGGACAACAAGATTTCCTTTGCACTGCCTAGTAAATTTCCTTTTTCCTACTCCAACCATCCGCAAGGCTTAAAAACTTCAAACTCAGAAAAAAATTGGGGTTTCTAAATTCACTGTTGAGGGCTGTGGATTACTTTTGGAAAGGTTTTTCGGAGCGCTTCTGAATTTTCAGATTCTCTAACTATCCCTAACGGTGCCTGGATGTGTGTCTGAGAAAAGGCAGCAGACTCGGAGAGGTTGAAGGGTCGGGTCAAAGCAAAAGATGGGTTTGTGAATGTCGGACATTTGGAGGCTCTTCGGTGGCTCCTTAGCGTCAGGGATGCCAGGCAGTCCCAGTGGAAGCGAAGAGATACTCGGCAAGTGGCTGCTGGTAATGGGACGCAAATGTTGACTTGATTTGTGGGACATCCATGCTGAGAACTGAGTGTTCACGTAACTCAAATGGGGGTAATTTGGTTTGTTCCGCTATATGTTTATCTTCAATAAAATACCTACTCTCTGTACACCGTGAGTAAGATTTCTTCCTAGCAATGGTTAGGTTTGCGGGGATTGGAAAGCAATGGCTGGTCGGTTCTCTGTGCTCTGGGGTGTTTGGTCTGATGCATTTCCTTGCCTAAGTTTTTAGTAGATGGCATATAGAGATTAATGTGGAGGTAAATCTGCACAGGTACAATCCTAAATATGGCCTGATTCTTGGAAATGAAGCCAATTTAGTGGTGACTGCAAGTCAGGGGGCATGCAGTCTTGAATGGGGGTCTGTTCAGTTGTTTTAAAGGCCACCATACCTTCGTGACATTTGTAGAAATGTGAAAAATCAGCAACAAAAGCAGATGCTGAGTGGAGGAAAAAGAAAATTGTGTTTGTTGCATGTCTTTAGTTTTGCTGCATGAAGGTGAGAGGCATTTGGTGGTGTTTTCATGAGGCTTTTAGTTTGTTGGAAAGTGCATAAGAAAATGGAAGTTTGCCCAGAATTGGGCCAAGCCATTTTCAAAAATACTCTTTGGTTTGGTATTTTCATAATTGGAAATGTTTGTATTAGAAGATTTAACTCATGTACCATAGAAACTGTGTTTCAGAAGTTCAGCTTTTATTTCTCAAGGTGTGTTCAATAATATATTAAAAATCTACGTACCAAGAACTTTCACCTTATAGAGACTTTTCTTTCTTTGGCTTCAAGGATTGGAATCTGCTGAAATATGGCTCCTATACACAGGAATTATAAAACTGAGAGTTAATGTGCCCTACTTTTAGCTACATGAATAGAAATTACTTGATTTTGTGACCCCAAATGTTATCTTTTTTTTTTCTTATTTTCATCCTTATTCATATGCATGTTAAATCAAATATTCTGTGTAAATCTTGAATAGCTTGGGTACGATCTTATGTGGTTTTTTTTTCCCAAAAAAATCAGTGCATTAAAAAGGACATTGAAATAACAGACCATCCTTTAGAAGGTAGGTACATTTT
This sequence comes from Nomascus leucogenys, assembly GCF_006542625.1. Taxonomy (NCBI): domain Eukaryota; kingdom Metazoa; phylum Chordata; class Mammalia; order Primates; family Hylobatidae; genus Nomascus; species Nomascus leucogenys. The sequence goes on along the minus strand of NC_044405.1, from coordinate 23,740,096 downwards.
GCAAAACATCCAAATGCGTTATACTGTTTAATTTAAAATATACATTTATGAATACATGAAGCTATTTTGAAAGTTTGAATATTTTGTGATTTTCTGAACACTTTTTTGGAAATAATAGCTTACACTTGTCTAAGATACTATGCCTGATTTAACATTTGATTACATTGCATTATGTGTTTATTGTATGTACCCAAGTGAACCCTTAGAATGACTACAGGTGAATTTTTTTTTAATCTTCTGTTAAAATAGTCCCTCTTTATAGGTGACTTCCTTCAAGACATGTTTCTGTTAGATTTCCTGGGTAAAGTAATGAGATGATTTTACAGCCTTGTTTATAGAGTGGAAAAAAGGGTCCTGAGTCTGTTGACTACAGTTTCAATTATGTTAGTGCAAAGCCCAAGTTAGCATAGGGAAAATTATGGCTGTCCACTGGAATTAGGAAACAGCCCCCCATAGAGGCAATTTCCAGTCTCCAATGCACTCTGTTTTTTTGTTGTTTCAGTAAATAAATCAATTAGTCGATTAGGTATCAGATGCTCTGAATTTGTTAAGTTGGTTTTCCGCATTTGAGTGGAGTTTTTATTTTTTTGCATTATCATTTTTAAGACCCTATGAGACACTGTGAAAAGCTAAATATTCTTATCCAGTCTTTGTGATTCTTACCATCATTTTCCCTTGGTAATTTGAAATTGGGAATAAAATGTTTCAACTGGAAGAAGTAAAGGAATTTTGGGAACTTAGGTGAGAGTGTTCATTTATCTCTAAGTGTCTGTGAATTTTAAGATCAGCTTAAGAGTTCTAGTAAAGACTTGGAAGCAACAAAGCTGATGGTTTGCAGACAATTCACAGATCAGTTTTGGTGCTTCCCTTGGGCATTGGTGACATCTGACAATATTGAGAGGTGCTGAACCTCACCAGCCCCACTGTCCCCACAAACAGCTCGGTGTTTGCTATAGACTGCAGGGATCCTGCTGTTGCACTGAAAACTCGATTGTGCTTCAGTTAGGAGTTTTAACCTAATTTCCCAAAGACTTTCCTGATTCCTTTTTTTTTTTTTAATGCCATCTGCAATTTGGGAAGTCTAATGAAGCCTACAGTCCTTTCTCAGAATAATACTTTCAGGTGCATAAAAAGAAATACATAGAATTACAACAGAAATACAGTTCTCTCCCCGGACCTTTTAAGGAGAACATGAACCCCGGGTTGCAGGTTCTGACCCTAGAAAGATACTTAATGTGTAAAAAGGGAATGTGGGGGATTTTCCATCATCACAGAGATCTGACATTGAAGGATGTGGAGAGAGCCAGCAGCCGGCAGCAGCATCAGGGGAAAGCATCTTAAAAATCAGACAGAACATGGAAAGTTACTAACAAGGCTTGGTGGAGATCTGAGGGCACCCTAGTGCTGTTTCCATGACTTGCCTAAAGAAGTTACTTTTTTTGAATTAACAGAGGTCGGAAGGTTTGATGGTAATTGAAACACGACCTGATAGGACTCAATTTTATTAATTTAAAGACATAAAGCTTGCATTATATACGCCATGTTTGCACATTTGCACTTCTTGAACATTTGCTATCGCATGTGAGGGAAACTTATTAAGACTAAGAGTTATATGAAGAAAGTTTAACTCCTCATAGAATTTTGATGGATGTGATTAATGAGTTTAATAGCTACAGTTTTATGATTTTTCATCAACTCGTTGGCTAAGTGAAATACGAATTGCGTCAGTCCTTGTTGCTTTGGGGGGATTCCGGGAGAATGGAAGGAAGGCCCGGGGCAAAATGCCGCTGCCTTGCTGTGCATAAGTCATTTCAGAGCATGCTCTGAGTATCTGTCCTTGCCGAAAAGTGGCTTTACAGGCCACTACTTTAAAACAACTTGCTGCTTCTGTTCTTGGTCAGCTCTGTGATCCAGGCAGCCCTCTGTGGACACAGCACACTTCTCCCTGGCCCTCTGCCTGTGTGTGCATGCACCCATGCACGCCAGGCACCCTAATTCAGTGACCCCAGAAAGCAGGATTGAGAATGGCTCAATCTGTGGACTTTTTCCCCCCCATGAAATACAGTGCAGGACTGCAATGCTGTCAGACAATGTGCTGAGCCTGAACCATTTCTTAATTATCTACATTTATAAGTGATTATCTCATAAAGTTTTTGTTTTGCAAAACAGATCTTTATTTAAACACAAACACAGGTTAACAACTCTTGAAAAAGCATACATAAAAATAAGTAAATGAAACAACCATTTCTGTTGTCTTCAGGAAAATATGACTGATACATTTAGAACTTTAGAATAAGATTCCCTCTGTGGGAGTGGAGACCCAAAGCCATTATAGGCATCCCAACAGCTTGGCGGATTTATTGGTTTAACAGCTGATACATAAGAGAATCACAGAGTGAAGGCCATGGGGAAGCCAGACGGATGAGAGTTTCTCTGAAATGCAAAACCTCAGAGAAGAGACAGGGACAGTCTCCAGGCTGTTCCAGCGTTTGGTAGCACACTGTGCTCTGGCGGGGTCTTTTCTGTGGAGCTACCTCAAGGAGAGCCTTCTTGTCCCCTCCTTTGACCCCACAGGATAGAGGACAATGGCTCCCTGGCCTGGGAATTCTGTCAGACCACCCCTGATGGCGCTTCTCTTACCTTTCGTGGCCACAGACACGCTTGCATTTGCTTCCTTCCTGTTGTGACCCTGGGCAAGGTAGCTAGCCTATCTGACCTCAGTGTCCTCATCTGTAAAATGGGATCATAATGGCTACCCTGTCTTGCACCCATCCTCAATAAATGGCAGATGCCATCAGATGCCCCCCCGCGGATGTAACCTTTTCTACCGTATTGTCTTTCAGGCTCTGCACTCAATCCTCTTAACATTTCCCACGGCCCCCCTTCAGCTGTGAAGCCCACAGCCACAGACTGCTCTGATGTGTGGCCTCCCACACCCAGGCAGGGTACATCTGGGTCTGGGCAGCCACAGGACAGGGAAGGAAGGAGGAGGGAGCTTGCAGGGGTGCTTGTTAAAGGCGTAGCAGGGCAGGTACCACACACAGGGGCAGGTGGAGCGTCCAGGGGTCGCCCGAGGTGGTGCTGGTCAGAGAGGCTGGCTTCGTCCTGTTCTGAGCTGAGGCTTCTGGAGGAGGACAGAGGCCTACGACTGCATCGTGCTCCTAGTTAGGTCAGGAACAGCACCCTGGAATACCCCACTATCCTTTTTACTCCTGAATTACCAAAAATACGTCTTGTTCTTTAGCATAAATTATAAACATAAAAAATTCTCATGGTAGAGAAAATGTTTAAAAGTCATCACAAAGTCAATATAAATTGTTCAGATCCTAACCAACCACAGCGAATTCCTAACAATTGGGATGTGTCTCTCCACCGTGTGTATCTGTTTGGCCTTGTATCTACCTACCTGTCCTGCTCTTCTCAGCGTTGTTTTACGAGCATTTTCCCATGTTACTAACATTTTGTGATAAGCAGAAATTTTATGTTTCATTATATTCTATCTAAAATATGTATTACCATTTTATAACCAATATCCTAGTGTATAAAGTGATGCTTGCGATGTTTCACTAATTATATTGCAGTACACCATCTATTTAATTTTTTGAATACTTTTTATTAGTATTGGTGCCTAGAAAGGAATTATCGAGCCAATGGGTATATATATATTTTAAGTCTTTGCCAAATTTAAATATTTGCCAATTTAAAAAATAATTACCAGATTATTCTCTGGAAGGATTATACCAGTTCCCCCTTTTTCTAGCCACATATGAGACCAGTTCCACACTACACCCATAACAACTCTGAATATTTTACTCTTTGAATCTTTGCCATTCTGACAGGTAAGAACAGAATCTCATTTTTATTTGTACTTCTTTAATTTTAGTATTTCATTACTTTTTTTGTTTGTTTGCTGTGAACCCATTTTGGCTAGTGGTCCACTGTGACCTCTGGATTTTTTTTCTTATTGTACTTTTATTCCCTGTTTGGTCTAGCTTACTTTCCACCTATTTCCCCTATTGAGCTTGGCCAAGACATGTTTTATAAAATTTAACATCGATTCCCATCTGTCCACCCTCCCACTCTTCATTTTCTTTCTTGTCAGCACATTCTCCCAGCTTTGCTTGTGTTTGTTGTTGAGTGTGAATAATTTATGTATACCCACTGATATCACAGAAGCTGTTTTTAGTGATATCTTATCCATTTCTTCTGTGTCCTCAACAGTGACTGGCAAAGAGTAGAGGTTCAATAAGCACTTGTTGAAAACATAAACTTTAATTTTAATTATTTGAAATCATAAAGAGGAATTTAAGATATCAGAGTAATGTAATCATCATTGTAGACTTCAAATAGAATTCTTATGTTTTTAGAGACATTTATCCTAGTAAAATAACATTAATTAAAATGGACTTAAATTGATGTTTAAGAACGTATAAAAAATGTAGCTGTAGTATCTTGAATTCATAATCCAGACTAACATCATCCTAATAACTGCTTGTTATGTGCCAAGCCTTGTGCTAAACTCTCACAATGTCTCATGTGATCCTCACAGCAGCCTGGGTACTGCTGCTTTCTTACAGATAAGGACAAAGGATTAGAGAGGTGAAGTGACTTATACAAATCACACAAATCTGTCTCCCTTCTCTTTATCATCTGATCTCTTTTTTCCTGCTACTGACCCTAGCTGTAAATAGTGAATTACTATGCAGAGAAACATGATGTATTAAGTGTTATGGAGACACATGAAATAATTGGATAATGAAAATTATTATCGCTGGGTACTTTATGTTATCTACTCTTCTCTGAAAAATCCCATAGGCAACAATTCTTATACTCTAGGTGGCTAATCAAAACAAAGTTCTAGAAAATTCAAGAGATAAAACTCTAGCACTGAATTCTATATTTGCTCAGTGACAAGAATTCTTTCCATATTTGGCGAGATCCAAGGGGCAGTGCTTTCAGATTCCAGATCAGCTGCTGATTTAAATTTCCTCATCCCAAGTATCAACTTCCTTGCACTCGTCTTGGGCGTCAATAATGAACACGCAGGTCAGAGTTTTCCATAAGGCCTTAACAAGTCTTTCAGCAGGGTGTTCATGGAATTAAACTCTGGGAAGAACAGTAATCTGCTGTTGTACACAGATAAGTACAGAGACATTTTGAAAAGAAATGCTAAGGCCAAGCAAAATGATTTATTTTTAAAGTGCTACATCAGAATCCAATCATAACATTAACCTCAGGGCTGTTACTTTAAACACGTTTGTTAAAAACAATGCTTGTTGAATTTTTGAAAATATAATGACTTTATGCAAAGATCCCGCACTCTTGCATTTAACACATTCCACTTTTTAAATCCATCTGCCTTGATGATTTAAAATCTCCCTGCTGTTTTTTTTTTTTTTTTTAATTTGCCAAGTATTGACACAGAATCAGCACTGAAGAAGGGACCCTTCTGCTACCTCCACATTCACATTTCCCCCCAAAGGCCATTCATTCAGGTCATCAGCCAGCAGTGAGTTTCTCATCTCCATGCTCTTTGGGTTTCATTGGGTTTTATTGGGTCTTTTTTTTTTTTTTAATTTTGACAGTGTGCACATGATGCTCACCTTTGAGGAAGAAGAAACTGTTGAAACAACACTTCAGAATCTGTCAACACAATTAGTTTGTGTCTCAATTTGAGGGAGATGTCCCAAGACATTGCTCTAAGTTAAAAAAAAAAAAAAAAAAGTATGTGGTTTTGTATTGCGTAGTCCTCTTTGGATCCATATGATATGTACGCCTTCCCTGACCTTCCAGAGAACATCAAAAACATGAAGATTGAATCCGGAGAGCACAGCCCACTTTTATCTTTGGCCCAGGGAGGCACGTGGTACTCTGTATTTCTTCGTGGCATCCTTAAAATAGCCTCTGTGGAAAAGGGATTGGCCTTATCTTCCGTGCAACGGATGGGAGGCATAGATATAGCTGCTGGCAAGGGGAAGTGGAAAGAGGCCCGTCTGGGAGAGGGTGGCCCGGAGCTTTAGTTTGATGCTGCAGGACTTCCCCAGGTGAACGCACCTCTCCTGGCCCTAGCTCCCTTATAGGAAAATGGAGGTGGTCAGCTCCGCCTTCTCCACTGTGACCATCTGATGACTGTGCTGCTGCCAGGACGCAGGGGGAGCTAACAGCAGTGCCCCTATCGGATCTTGAAACTGGGGAGGGGTCTTGTGCAGTGGGCAGGGGAAATGGGCCCCCACCCGGCTTTTGGGGTTCACACCCTGGCTGTTCTACTTCCTGGTCATTTCACCTTTGACAAGCCGCAGTCTCCCACCTGTGGCTTTGACAAGCCACAAGTCCCCCACCTTTTTTTTTCAATTTCTACAGCAGTTTGTGAATTGAATTTTGTTTTCAAGTAGCCAATTTGTCCATTTTCCTGTGATGAACATGTTTTTATCTCTTCGTTATAAAGTAAGAACTCTGACAGACACAGTGAGCTCCCAATTATTCACAAGCACCTGATCTGCATTGGAGATTGCTTAAAACAGGGCTGGGAAATGCTTGCTGGTGAGTTCACCTGACACTATGCCTAGCAGGTCCTGGAAGGAGACATTCAGGGCGTTGTTACCTTCTGCATCTCCCTATTCTTCTTATTCTCCTTCCATACTCTTTCTCTCTCATTGCAATCGCTATCCACCTGGAAGGAGGCTTGAAAAACACAAAGGGCAACAAGGATGACGAGGGGGAGCCCTCCTGAGCCTCTTAAATGCTGAGGGATCCTTCCTGGACCTGCTTTCATTCATTCCAAGCTGCCTCTCCTAGACAATCACTTCTCTTACCCCAGGAAATCTGGGATGGTGCAGGTTTGCAAGCTTGATCTGGAATAAAGAAACAAAGGAAAAGATGCACCAAGAGGCTTGGCCTACGCCAGGCAAAAGTCAGCAAAAGCAGCCACTACACATCTCCTTTTGAGTTCTAACTTTTCACTTTGTCTTGTGTGAACTCCTAAACTGGAAGCATATTTATATTCACATAAAAATAAGAATATTGTCCAAGGTCAAATGTAAGTGACTTTTACGAGTTATTGGACTTTGTGAATTACTCATTCTACCAACTTGAATTAACATAGATAGTTTTGTTGACTTTACCTTCTTTGTAAGCCAAACAGTATGAACTCAGTTAAGCCGGTCCTAGGAGAAAAGACATTAAAATGTGTGTTGCTAGGATAGCATTCTAGTGAAGGACGCCCCTTCTTTGTTTCTTGTGCATCCCTGTAAGGGTACCTCTGTCCATCCCAAGAGTTGTTTTCATTGACTCACTGTTGAAAGCCCATGCCTATTGTAACCAATTTTGATAAGAAGCTGGTTAACAAATAAGCACATGTATACATTTTTTAAAGCCTTGTTCTTCTGGAGATGGAAAACATCTTTTTTTAGATCACATGTTTACTGCTTTGGTAAACAGTAAAATGCTGCTACAGCAATTACCTTGAGGATAAAGGGTTTGTAGACAGATACTTCCTGCGTTCACTTCCTACACAGATAGCCAGCCCAACCAGAGACGCACTGATGCAGGAAGGGCTCCCAGTGGAAACTTCCTCTCTCCGAATGCGTGTCCATTATTCGTTATCTCCTCTCCAAGGGGAATAAGCTTGTTGCTCCAGATTTTCTAGGAGAATTCTGTCTTGAAACAGGTAAAAATATAGTTTCTAAAGTAATGGTTTCAGTCCCTCGTTCTCATCCTCGGTGTCATCTACTTGGTGATTTTTAAGGGGACGTGATTAGACTAGAATAGACTTGTCTATGAGTAACATGCCCCGTAGGCACCTCCGTCTCCTTTGAATCATGGAAAATGATGCATATGTTTTTATATTTGGTAGAAAAATAAGTCTCTTTGAGAGTCAATGGAAGGCCTTTTCTATGGTTAGTTGAAAGGTCATTTTAGATTTTGCTTTCTTTAGTCAAGCAGAGATTACCAGATTTGGGTACAAAAAATATCAGCTCACAGATTGTTCTCTGTGCTGATTTTACAGCAGTTACTAAATTCCAACGAATGCATTGTTTAGGCCCTTTGAACCGAAGCAAATAAAACCACAGTGCACACACACTAAACAATAGGGCATCATCAATTAGCCATCTACAGGATGTGTCCTTGCAGACTGGCCCCTTTGTAGGAGAAAAAAAAATAGATCAAGTCAACAAACAATAACACTGAACAATAAACTAAACAAAATAAATAGCACCTGGGAGCCCCTCAAGCACTGGCGAAGCACCAAAGGGTGATGTTTACACACTCTACACACGGAAACCCACAGCTCCACCCAGATCTGCAGGTCCCTAAAATACTCAAAGAACTCAGCAGCCAATCATTGCTGGGTCACCTCATGGTGAAGTACCCCCTTTGGTGATCAGAAAATGCTGAGCCTCTTAAATGCTGTTTTCATTCACTCCAAGCTGGCTCTCGTAGACAATCACTTCTCTCACCTCAGGAAATCTGGGACAGTGCATTGCAAAGGGAAGAAGGCAGTATCTAACAGGGTATTCTGCCTGGCCTATTCCACAAGTGCCAATGACTGCCAGGAGGGGGGCAGAGATTGCATCTGACCCTGAGAGACTGCCAGACATGGTGAGATGCTGTCATGTCTCATGTAGATGTTAATGCACGAATATATTCTAATGATTTTATCCACATATTCAATATATGTATTTTGTATTTAACATGAGATTGAATTGAAGTGAAATTGCCCAAAGAGATATTTTCCTTTAGGGACTCATTTCTTCACATACTTTTGCTTATCTTGTTGGAAGACACACTACATCAATCTCAGTACCCTGTTTGAATGAAGACTGCTTTCCTCCTATGTATCTGTTGCCCCTAGACAGTCATTGTGCAGCTTGTTACCTTTCTGTGAAACTCCATGAGACGGCTCCAGCATTCATCCTTACAGGTGTTGCCTCCTGACACTTCTGCTTCTTTGCAAAATGACTTCCCTGATCTCCTGAGTCTGTATTATTTCCGTTGCTGCCTGAACCACATTTGGGTGATGCTACGGGACCAGACAGCAGACCGATTTGTCATGGATGCCTGATGGGATAGGACCTTGTTGGCATCCTCTCTGAAAATCTCCCTTGCCTGGCTAGGGATTGTTTTATTTTATTTTCTTTAGCCTGTAACAAATACAGGTTCAATATCTCCATTGAATAATATATTGTAGAAAGAAAGGCAGTAATAAAAACTTTGTTCTTTTTCCCCATTTGAAAAACAATTATTATAGGAGTTTAGAAAATAAAAATGTTAAAAACAAAATTAAAATAATTGATGTTACACCATCAAGAGTCTTTGAATACTCGATTCTTTTTTGATTTTTTTTGTCTTTACTCCTATACCAATGTATTCTTTCTAAAGAATAATAAAATTTGAGAAATTAAGCTCATTTTTATTAATACCTTTCTATCCACTTCTTTTTTTTTTTTTCCAGGATAGTGAAAAAAAAAAAAAAAAGAGGAGTGAGGGCTGAACTTGTTACGATTTAGAAATTAAGGCCCATGTTCCTTCTTAAGGACCCAGTTTCTCTATATGAAGCAGATCCAGACCGCAGGTCCCTGTCCCACCACGCCTTTCACTTCCCTGTGCCTCGTTTCCTCATGTGTAGAAGAGAGTCAGTCATGATAATAACTCCTACTTCTTGGTAGTGTTGCAAGGATTAAACAGCTTAATACATGTATGTGCTTTGAACAGTAACGTGCTGTAGTGTACAAAAGATGTACGTTGCAGACCAGGCATGCTGGTAGCTGGCTGTAGTTTCAGCTTCTCGGGAAGCCAAAGCAAAGGATCTCTTGAGCCTCAGTATCTGCGGTCAGCCTGGGCAACCTGACAAAAGACCTCCTCTCATAATAATAACAACAATAATAATAATGTTAGCTGTTATGGGCTCTTATTGGTTACTTATCCCAGTCACAGTCTTCTTATTTAATTTACTCTCATATCTCATTTGTTTCTTCTGAAATAATCAATTATCTTCCTTGATTGTGTTTGTTTCCAGTATTTGTTTTTGGAAAGGAATCCTGCATTTATACCTGGTTATTTATAGCTTCTCCTAAAGGGATGAAAGTATTTCCCTACACAGTCATGCATCACCACGCCGGGTCAGTTCCGAGAAATGAGTTGTTAGATGATTTCATCGTGCAAACATCACAAAGAGCACTTACACAAACGTAGATGGCATAGCCGGCTACACACGTAGGCTATAGGCTATATGGTGTAGCCTGTGCTCCTAGGCTACAAACCTGTGCAGCATGTGACCAGGCTGAATACTGTAGGCAATTGTGACACTTAACACAATGGTTTTTATGTATCAAAATGTGGAAAAGGTATAGTAATAATGCAGTATAGGCCAGGTGCGGTGACTCACGCCTGTAATCCCAGCACTTTGGGAGGCTGAGGCGGGTGGATCGTGAGGTCAGGAGATCGAGACCGTCCTGGCTAACACAGTGAAATCCCGTCTCTACTAAAAATATAAAAAATCAGCCAGGCATGGTGGCACGTGCCTGTAGTCCTAGCTACTCGGGAGGCTGAGGCAGGAGAATTGCTTGAACCTGGGAGGCAAAGGTTGCTGTGAGCTGAGATCACGCCACTGCACTCCAGCCTGGGCAACAGAGCGAGACTCCATCTCAAAATAATAATTATTATTATTAGTAAGAAGGAAAAAAATGGTTCACCTGTACACCTGTGTAAGGCACTTACTGTGAATGGAGCTTGCAGGATGGAAAGTGGATGTGGATCTGGGTGAATCGGTGAGTGGTGAGTGAATGTGAAAGCCTGGGACATCACTGTCTACTACTGTAGACGTATAAACGCTGTATATTGGCCGGGCGTGGTGGCTCATGCCTGTAATCTCAGCACTTTGGGAGGCCGAGGCAGGCGGATCACGAGGTCAGGAGATTGAGACCAGCCTGGCCAACATAGTGAAACCCCATCTCTACTAAAAATACAAAAATTAGCCGGGCATGGTGGCGCATGCCTGTAATCCCAGCTACTTGGGAGGCGGAGGCAGGAGAATCCCTTGAACCAGGGAGTTGGAGGTTGCAGTGAGCCGAGATTGTGCCACAGCACTCTAGCCTGGCAACACAGCGAGACTCCGTCTCAAAAAAAAAAAAAAAAAAAAAACACTGTATATTTACACTAAATTTATTAAAACATTTCTTTCTTCAATAGTAAATTAATATTAGATTACTATAACTTTTTTACTTATTAAACTTAATTTTTTTAAACTTTTTGACTCTTTTGTACTCACTTAGCTTGAAACACAAATACACGGTTCAGTTGTACAGAAATATTTTCATCCTTTATATCCTTACTCAGTAAGCTTTGTTCTATTTTTTTTAACTTTCTAAACTTTTTATTAAAAACTAAGACATAAACATACACATTAGCGTAGGACTACACAGGGTCAGGATCATCAGTATCACTGTTTTTCATCTCTACATCTTGTCCCTGTGCCACTGGAAGGTCTGCAGGGACAATAACCTGCATGGAGCTGTCATCTCCTACGATAACAGTGCCTTATTGTGGAATCCTTCTTGAAGGACCTGCCTGAGGCTGTTTTACAGTTAACTTTTTTTTTGGAAATAGAAAAAGTACACTCTAAAATAATAATAAAAAGTATGGTATAGTAAATATGTAAACCAATAACATAGTCAACTATTAACATTATCAACTGTTATATACTGTACATAATTGTATGTGCTATACTTTATACAACTGGCAACACAGTAGGTTTATACACCAGCACCACCAAAAACTTGTGAGAAATGCATTGTGCTACAGTGTTACTACAGCTGTATGTCACTAGGCCATAGAGATTTTTCAGCTCCATTATAATCTTATGGTACTGTCGTCCTATACGCAGTCTGTCATTGTCCAAAACATCATTATGCAACTGCTGAATGTATGCTAATTGCTTTGTTCTCATGCTATTCCTTTGAGGACAGTAGAGAAAACATAAGAGAGTTACAACTGTTATTCCATTTGGTGGCTCAACTGACATGTTAACCAAACTTTCAACAGCTGAACTCAACTGCATTTTTGTGAGCCCAGAAAATCAATAGTTTTGATAATTTAAAGTTGGAGAAATGAAAGATGTTCATTGTTTCCTCCCATTCTTATGCTTTGGGTGATGCTATTAAATAAATGAATGTGTTTGTGCAATGGGGAGAGACCACTGTTCTCTGGAGTGGATCTAGAGGTTACAAAGTCAAGCTGTTTTGGACCAACTATTTAGAGTGGCACATTCTTTAGGGGAGGTGAGCAGGCGTCTACTGAATTATCATATTGCTGGTTAATCATGATTAAGAATCTATAGAACCTCGACCGGGCGCAGTGGCTCACACATGTAATCCCAGCACTTTGGGAGGCTGAGGCGGGCAGATTGTCTGAGCTCAGGAGTTCACGACCAGCCTGGGCAACACAGTGAAACCCCATCTCTACTAAAATACAAAAAATTAGCCGAGAGTCAAGACCAGAAACTCAAAACATGCGTTGTTAAAGTTCTATGCCTTAAGTTCTGTGGCTGTCGTCATGTAACCTTTCAATCGTGCTGATGGTGCCTATTAAGAAGCAGGCTATCAGTAAATGTCCATTTCATAAATGAACAAATAACTTCCTGCATGACAAATGCATGAGTGAGTGCGTGTATCAGTGACGTGGCTGGCACCCTATATTGAAATCACAGAGAATTGCTTATTTTTTTTATTTTTATTTTTTTGAGACAGAGTCTCGCTTTGTCACCCAGGCTGGAATGCGGTGGCACGATCTTGGCTCACTGCAACCTCCACCCCCTCCCGGGATTCAAGAGATTCCCCTGCCTCAGCCTCCCGAGTAGCTGGGACTACAGACATGTGCCACCATGCCCGGCTATTTTTTGTTTGTTTGTTTGTTTTAGTAGAGACGGGGTTTCACCGTGTTAGCCAGGATGGTCTCAATCTCCTGCCCTCGAGATCCACCTGCCTCAGCCTCCCAAAGTGCTGGGATTATAGGCGTGAGCCACCACGCCTGGCCGAGAATTGCTTTTTATATCATGAAAGATGGAGTCCATTTTCCCCAGATGCATATACAATTGTTATATACCACTTATATTAACAAATCCATACTTTTCCAAAAGAGTGGTTTGAACTCTTTTTGATTTATTTTTTAAAAGTTTTATTTTATATATTTAAGGTGTACAACGTGATGTTTTGATGTACATGAAGATGGTGATAAGGTTCCGATAGTGAAGCAAATTAACATATCCATCATCTTACATAGTTACGCATTCTTTTTTTGTGGGGCAAGAGCACCTAAAATCTACTCTTTAAGCAAAAATCCCAAGTAGAGCACAGCACAGTATTATTAAGCACATCCCTTATGGTGTACGTTAGATCTCTAGATTTGTTCACCCTGCATATTTGCTACTTTATATTCTTTGACCTACATCTCCCCATTTCCCCATTTTGTTTGTTTGTTATAGATTTTACATGTAAGTGAGATCATGCAGTATTTATCTTTCTGTGTCTGGCTTATTTCACTTAGCATAATGTCCTCCAGATTCATCCATAATGTGGCAATTGCTAGAATCTCTTTTTGAAAGCTAAATGGGCCGGGCATGGTGGCTCACGCCTGTAATCCCAACACTTTGTGAGGCCGAGGTAGGTGGATCACTTGAGGCCAGGAGTTCGAAACCAGCCTGGCCAACATGGTGAAACCCTGTCTCTACTAAAAATATAATTAGTGGGGTGTGGTGGTGGGTGCCTGTAATCCTAGCTATGTGGGAGGCTAAGACAGGAGAATCACTTGAACCTGGGAGGCAGAGGTTGCAGTCAGTCGAGATCGTGCCACTGCACTCCAGCCTGGGCAACAGAGTGAGATTCCATCTCAAAAAAAAAAAAGGCTAAATGATATTCCGTTGAATATATCCACCACAATTTATTTTATGTATTCATCCATTGATGGACACTTTGGTTGTTTTCATATCTTGGCTATCGCGAGTAATGCTGCAATGAATATGGCACTGCAGGTATCTTTATGAGATAGTGATTACATTTCTTTGGGAAAATACCCAGAAAAGGGATTGCTGGGTCATATGGTAGTTCTATTTTTAATTTCTTTAGGAACCTCCATACTTTTTTCCACAGTGTCTGCAACATTCCATGTTCCCACCAACAGTGTGTAAGGATTCCCTTTTCTCACAGTCTTGCCAACACTTACTATTTCTTGTCTTTTTGACCATAGCCGTCTGAACAGATGTGAGGTGATACCTCATTGTGTCTTTGATTTGCATTTTCCTGGTGATTAATGATATTGGGCACCTTGTCGTACACCCATTGGTCATTGTTATGTCTTTTTGAGAAAGTGTCTATCCACATCCTTTCCCTATGTTTGGGAAGGTCAGATGACCGGGGGGCTGCCCAGAATCTAATGAGTGCTGCCGAGTACATGATGGTCCCTTCCAGGCCATGGATGGAAATGTTTCACTTGCAAATTAAAAGCAGGAATACAGTTTCCAGGCAACCCGTAGCCTGCATTTTGCTACATGACACTTGCCTTGATAAGCAAAACCAAACACCACTTTCATTTTTATTGAGCTGCAACACCTACCAGCGTTTATCCAGGATTTGCATTGGGTCATTGAAATATTCGACTTTGACAATCTATTATAGAATAAGTCTTTCTGGGCATGAACTAGTGACAAGTTGTATTAATGTGCTATGATATGATAGGGACTATTCATTTTTCTTCTTTTGTTACTGCAGTCACCCCTTTGAAATGTCAGTGAAACTGTAGCAATCTTTTAAATATGTCTGCTGGTATCCAGTGTATGGATTCACACTGAGGGCTTCTGTATTCATTGGAATCAGGCAAATTACAACACAGTACTTATATACATAACATCTGTAATGGATATGAGATAGCATAACATTTTCAATAATAGCTACGTTTGTTTGTGTATTCAGTTTCAAGATGATCTGCTTTATAATAAAGATTAATTTTAGCAAGTAACTACCAGCTTATCTAAGCCAAATAGTAAAACTGAATACCCTTCTGTAAATTTAAGATTATCCAGCATATTATTTAACTTAGTGAGCCTTACTGGTTAAAACATTATATATAGGCCAATGAAAATGTGATCTTTCATAAAACCTGAAGTTTTCTATTATCTTTATAAGATTTTTAGTGGACTGTTTCTTTAATCATTTAAGAATTCATATCACTGTTTCCACAGTGTTGGCATGTAAAGTGCTACTCTTTGTTTCCTGAATGAATGAATGAATGAATGCATGAATAGATGCATATTGAAATCTTTCCCTGAGTAAAGCATGCATTTGGCAATGTATGTGATTAAAATAAATCTGACTTGATTCCTCTCCTAGAAGAACTATAATCTAGTTTTTAAGGAGTCAAATAAAAGGAAATGACCTTTATTTGAGAATTAAAATGTTGGAAAAAACTTGGTTGGTCATTTAGGGGTTCATTGTTTCTCAACCTAATTATATTTTGGCTCAGTATCCTCTTAACTGTTTTTAGGGTAATTAAAAGGAACTCCTAAGAGAGCTAAGATGCTGTTGGAGGAGTAAGTATGCATGAAACAATCATAATTTAACTAATTTGCCCACAAATGTTAGCAGGAAAATATACTCAAAATTAGATTTTGTTTTCCATTCGTTATTTTTCTTGATTTCTAACATAATTTTTAAACAAAACTGAGAGATGTTTGTCAAAACACCTCCCAAGTGATGATTTCCATTAAAATATAAACTAGACACTTTTCCTCCAGTGGGATAAGAGCCAGGTTTTCCTAATCAGAAAAATTAGGGCATGGTCAGGCAAAGGAGTTCACATGAAAAGTTTTGCAAAATTAGTATTACTTTGAAAATTTCAGGCTATTTGGCCACTGCAACCAGGGAGTCACTTAATTCTTGGCATAAACTCCAGCACTTTTGGAAATTGACCTAACTCTATAAGGCAAAAAAAAAAAAAAGCCATATAGTGCCCTAAAGTGGCAAAATTTTTGTTAAAAACAGCATCCAGAAGTACTGTACCAGTTTCTCAGGATAGGTGTGACAAATTATTACAACCTAGTGGCTTAAAGCAACAGAAATTTATTCTGTTACAGCTTGGGAGTCCAGAAATCCAAAATGGAGGTGTTGGCTGGGTTGGTCCCTTCCAACCCAGGAGGCTGTGAGGAAGGATGCATCTGGTGACTCCTCCAGCCCCAGGGGTTGCCTGCAAGCCCTGTGTTCCTTGGCTTGGACAGTGGTCCTCTCTTATCCGCGATTCCACTTTCCATGGTTTCTGGCAGTTTCATCTGCTGTCTGAAAATATTAGATGGCCATTTCTAGAAATAAATGAATCATACGTTTTAAATTGTTCACCATGCTAAGTAGCATGATGAAATCTTGTACCATCCTGCCCTGCTCCACCCAGGGCATTAATTTCCCTTTTGTCCACTGTATCCATGCTACAGATGGTACCTGCCTGTTAGTCACCGAGTAGCCCTCTCAGTTATCGGATCGACTGTGATGGTATCACAGTGCTTATGTGTAGGTAGCCCTTCTTTTATTCAGTAATAGCCCCAAGGCACAAGAGGACTGATCCTGGCAATTCCGGGTATGTTAAAGAGAAGCCGTAAAGTGCTTTCTTTCAGTGAAAAGGTGAGGAAAAAGATCATATGCTGTGGTTGCTAAGATGTACAGTAAGAATGAATCTTCTATCTTTGAAGTTTGAAGAAATAAAAAGAAATCTGTGCTTGTTTTGCCATTGCACCTCAAACCGCAAAACTGATGACCACAGTGGATAGTAAGTGCTTAGTTAAGATGGAAAAGGCATTGCATTTGTGGGTGGAAGAGAAAGTGTTCCAGTTAATGGCAGTTGGGTTCAGTCCTGTCTGAGGTTTCAGACATCCCCTGGGGGTCTTGTAGTGTGTCCCCCATGGATAAGGGGAGACTGCTGTAGATGCATCACTTTGGTCTCTGCTTTTGTCATCCTGCTACATTCTTCTGTATGTTTCTGTGTGTCCTGCTTAGCCTCTTATGAGGATGCTCTCACTGGATTTAGAACCTACCCTATTCTATGATCTCATTTTAATCATTAATTACATCTGCAAAGATCCTACTTCTAAATAAGGTCATATTCTGAGGTTCCAGGTGGACATGAATTGTGGGGAGACACTACTTAGCTAACTACAGGTGGGAAGGAGATCAGGCAGGTCTCAAGGGTGGCAGCTTCACCAACGCACAACGGTTGCCCATTGGAAGAGCCAGGCTCCATTCACTGATATTTCCCGACAGACGAGGTCCTGATGGCAAGATTGTTATACTCATACTTACGTATAAATCATTTATGTGCAAACAACATTTTGAAAGTGCCAACGCAATTAGTTTTGTTGAAGAAAAAATAAAACCTTATAGCATGGATGTCAACCATTATATTGTTAAATCCAGCATAATAGTCAAAATAAAATCACTGTAAGGCAAAGTGTTTACTCTGCAACCGTTTCAGTTTCACAAGATACTGAGTATGATGTTGTGGTTTTCCTTATCTCATCATTTTACTTGGTAAGTGTCGAGACATGCAAAAGCTTAGGGCAGCCCACACACTTCGTCAGAAGCACACGTGGGGAGTTTGTTACTTAGGCAGCCAATCACCCCCATTCCATGTGTCAAGCCTGGGCTCATGGATGGCAGTGCTGATTACATCCTATGAAAAATGATTCCTGTGGCTGTGTTCAGGAAAGTCTTCATGTTGCACCTGCACAGTCCTAAGACTGAACTCATAAAACGGCATCACATACTAATATTATTGTCAAACACTATGATTTCTTTTTGTCTTCTGTCTTTGATAGCTGCACCTAAATATTCAGGTGTTACTCATTCTTATGAAACGGGTCAGATTCCAAATAAAAATTGAAGTTCCTCTTATCACTGACCATGAGGGCTCTGCAAGATTGTCTTGGGAAAGAAGATTTACATTAGGAGTTAGGTCATGGATTCTTGTCATGTCTGTGTGTGCCCTTGTCTACGTCCAATGCACACAGGATGAAAAATCGGTCAGCTCACGTGCCCGTAGCCCATCCTCACCTCACCTCAAGCTAAGACACCAAGAAGCTCCCAGTGTTCCTGGGAGAGCCAGACCAATGGAATCCTGGGCTTGCATCTAATTTGGCTGCAAAAATGGAGATGGTGCATATCCCTGCAACGTGAGGGTCAGTCCCACTTGCTCTATTTTCACAATTCCTTCTCTGTACAGTAAGGATTTTCTTAGTCTTACAAAGGCAGGAAAAGGAACAGTTAAGCATGTAAATGCAAACCATGAAAACAAGACCTGTTGCCAGGATATCTTGTCCCGGGGTACAGTAGTACTTCCCATGTAACACACATCCTCTACCATGCCACTCTCCAAAACTGTTACTGGGGCCGGTCTGGAGTCCAGCATGAGTGAGATATGTCATCCTTATAAGTGAGATAGACTCAGCCTCGTTGTGTGCAAACACATCTCTGAGGCCTGGAATATTATGACTTACCTACCGGAAAAAGAGAAACTGGGTTCAAGGGAGAGATAAGATCGAATGTTAGGATGGACTGTTTTGAGAGCTATCTCAGGCCATCATGAAGATTGCACTAAAACCTTGGGGAGATAAATTTGTTTAGGACATGCTAAATATATGTTTTCCTTTTTTCTTGCTATTTAAAAAAATCTGAGTTGCAGTCACATTAACAGGTCAGTAACATAGAGGTTTGGTTCCCTCATATGACTTTCTGCATATACATAACATTTTTTTTTGTTTAAATGCTAGGCGTATTATGTACCCCACATTGGTTTGTAGCCAGCTCTAAGTTATAGGGACCTTACCCTTTACCTATTTATTTTTAGTATCATGTCCATAAACAAGCCAATGGCTCAGCATAAACTGATGCTGAAGAAAGCTCATGCCTGAGTGATAAATTAAATGACCTCAGCTATTTCTCTTCAGTGTTGTGAAAGTTATTTTTAACAGTAGGTTTCTTAGTAGATTCTCTAACCACTCGGTATTTCACATGGTCCAACTTGGTTAACTCGACTGGTTACGGCATATGCTGATAAAGGCAAGATCACAGGTTTGCTCCCCATGAAAACCAATAACTTCTCAGAGATTAAAAAAAAAATCTCCCTTCTGTGACCACAAGCAGCATCACTCATGCAAATGTCAGAAGAGAGGAATTGGGAGTGAGTGAGAGTCTAGCCCAGTGCAAATATTTCTACTGTTGAAAAAAGAAGTCCAGGCGCAGTGGTTCCCGCCTGTCATGCCAACATTTTGGGAGGCCAAGGTGGGTGGGTCGCTTGAGCAAGACCAACCTGGGCAACGTGGTGAAACCTTGTCTCTACAAAAAACAGAAAAATTAGTGGGGTGCGGTGGCCTGTGCCTGCAGTCCCAGCTACTTGGGAGGTGGAGGTAGGAGGATCACCTGAGCCTGGGGAGGTCAAGTTTGCAGTGAGCCATGATCGCACCACTGCAATCCCACTTGGGCGACAAAGTGAGACTCTGTCTCAAAAAAAAAAAAAAGAAAGAAAGAAAGAAAAGAAAAAAGAATATCTTAAGCATCAAGTTGTGTTCCTATAGGAGACGTGGGATTCTGCATGAAAGCAACTATGTCCAGTCCCCTAAACCTGGTGATTTTATTGGAAATACCTCCAGTTAATTTTTGCACTAATAACCTCAGCCCGCTCACACCAAGGCCAAAAGTTACCAGAGTTATGAACAGAGCCATTGCCCACCTTTTCCCCCTAAACGTTGTTGTTGGTGCACATCTGCAGAAAGAGGCCGTTTATGTGGAATTCAAATCTGGTTGTTTAGTCTACAAGGAGGGGGGAAGGATTCTGTCTCTTTAATGTTTATAACGGTTGGACAGAGCTTGTCGGGTGAAGGTTAATTGCTCTCCAGTTTAAGCAGTTCTGTGCCCAGATGGGTTATCAGGGCTGAACACTCGTTACAAGATTAATCTCATTTCCGACAAGACTTCCCTTTCCTTCAACTGATTTTTGCATGGCCATTGGAGCTGTCATCAGCCGTTAAGAGGAGGGTGGATTACTCTGGGATATTAATGCTGGTATGTGGTGAAACAATGCAGAGTAGTGTTGTATCTCAGGGAACATCTTTAGGAGAACATGTTTCGCTGCTGTTATGAAGAGCGAGGCTCCGAAACGTAAACGTGGAGACAATGGGACCCTGAAGCGAGGCACTTGGTGAAAGGTGTAGGGGCGATTGCAGCCCGCCTCTCTCTGAGGAGGACCCTGCCCTGATAATACACAGCGACACTTAGGGCTTTGTTTGCTTTTGAAGATTTTTCTTTTAATGTACTAGGTTCAGATTTTCATTCCTAAGGACTACACCTAAGCAGCGAGGAGTTCTGTTTGCTGCTGCCACACTGAGCCCTGTGGCAGGGAGCACCTGTGATGCAGCAACTTCATTTAATTCCTGTGAAACGTCAGGCTTCTCTTTAATTTCAGAGATTTCATAGATGTCATCATGACATATTTGCCTGAAAATAGTAGGCAGATTTTTTAAAATTTAATAACAAGTAGCTTCCTGTCTTTACTTTGTCTCAAAAAATTCTTCCAAGAAATGGCATAAAGGCGATGTCTTTTTATCCCTTTGGGATTTGGTGTGTGGAAATTGACTAATTCATTTACTCACTAAGGATTTACTGGGCACCCACGAGGCTCATGGGTGCTGAGGGGCATGAGCAGCAGGACAGCTGGGCTCACTCAGTGCTGTCAATCAGGGGGATGCAGATGGGGGAGACTGACAAATAGATCACAGCTCAACCAAGACAGAGTGTGGCAGGCAGTCAGGAGCCTTAGGAGGGAATGTAGGGAACATGATAGAGCCAGGTGGCCCAGGGGACGGGACCTCTAGTTTAGAGAACGTGATCAGGCAAGGCCTGTCAGGCAGAGACCCAAAGAAAAGGTGAGAACAAGGTTTGCAAATGCCACGGAGGAGTGATGCGGGCCAGGGGAATGGCAAAGGCAAGGACCCCAAGGCGGGGACAGGCGGGGGTTGTCTGAGAGCAGCACATCCTCTTATAATCTAGTTTCACAGAGGAGGCTGTCAAAGAACAGCCCTACCCTAAGGAAGGGTCCATCTGCTTTGATTGTAATCGGGCACAGTCCTGGACACCGAGTCCCTTTCTGTCAGGTGCGAAAAGCTGGGGGAATGCATCTTGGCCATGGGTTGCTGCTAAAATAGGCATGTCATCTTCAGGAGACAGGAGTTAAAGGCACAGAGAAAAACTTAAATTATTTAGCTTCCCTTCCCTTCTCCCTTCTTCCCATCTCCTATCCCTTGCCACTGATTATGGTGGGGCTGGCTTTATATATTCTCTAGTTTCTTATATGTTGACTTGTTTTTGCAGTCGCTTCAGTTCTAGGCCATTTGGTGCATTATGTTCAGCATTTATGGGCATGCGCTTTGGAACCAGGCAGCTGGCTTAGAGTTCTGGTGCATTAACTGGCAAGATGCTCTAGGCAACTTATTTAATTTTTGGAGTCTCAGTTTTCCTCATCTTTAAAATGGGCATAATGGTAGCTAGTGTGCAGGTTAGATGCATTAATTCACACATGCATGTCTTTTAGAGCCTGCCACGCTGTGATCATGTCATTAAATGTTAGATGTTATCAGGAAGGTCCTATATTGTCTACAATGCTTCACTTTCTTTGATTCATCTGTTTCACTGAGAAAAGTGAGATAAATTATCATTAATCTAGAGACATTTTTGTAGGTAAAGGCTTCTTATCACAATGTTTTCTCCAAAAAACAACAAACAGACAAAAAAAAATGGAGCCAAGTCTTTCACCGTGTTTGTTTGTTTATACAAGGGCTATATTGTCACCACCTTCCATACAGGTAGGAATCTCATGACTTTTTGGTGACCCTTTCAGAGCAAGGGTTATTTCTGCCCCACAGGCATCATGTGACTTAGTGAGATTTTTAACACCCCCTCAAAGCACATGGTTTTTAGGGCAAAGACCTGAGGAGAAGAGAGGCCGGGTGAAAGTCTGAGCCTTTGGTGCAGCACCTCTGCTGGCTTCTGAGACTCTGTGTCACCCAGGGGTGGGAGGACAAGTTTCTCCAGGGCGCCCATCAGGACCCTGCTGCCTGTGGTCACGAGACAAGGAGATCCTGTGTCACAAAGACACTCAACATGCAGAGGCAGTGTTGCCTGTCACCTGGAGGGGCTGCACGCAATGAACCTCCAGTCTCCATGTGGCCTCCCACTTCTCGGCTTTCCTACTGAGGAATTTGCCATTTCCTGTCGAGAAGTCCAGGGTATACAGGAGCAGTAAATGCCGTGGAGAGGGTGGGGGCGGGAGAACCACAGGAAGTCCTCAGATATGACCATTTGGGTTGGTGGAGTTGGGACCAACAATGGGTTTTACCTCTCACAGTTAAACTCCATTGATGACGCACAGTTGGCAAGAATTGCTCCTCCAAGATCTCATTGCTGTTTCTGAGAAGTAAGTGCTCCTTAAAAGATAGATTTACTTGTGAGTAAACTTTTAACCACTCTTCTTTAGCCGTCTAAGGAAAAGAAAATCAGTTGGCTCATGTTTTCCAGCTTTCTTCCTATTATATACACACACATACATATACACACACGCACACACATACACACACATACACTCACACATACACATGCATACATACGCAGACATGTACACACATATACATACACATGTATATATATTTATGCCTGTTTAGATCCAAAATCACATACTTTATATAGATAAAACTTAAGTAAACTTTAATATCTGTACCATACATTTAAGTATAACTTCATTTCACAAAATAATAATATCCCCAAACCATGTCTTTCAAAAAAATTTTCCCTCTCTCAGTTATTTTCTCTCAGATTACAAAGGATATCTTCTCCTAGGATTTGTAAATGCATCTTAATTTTTGATGCCCCCAAATTTGAGTCAATTTCCCCTACGTGAAGTGAGGATTAAGTTTGAATCATTATTATTTCACCACTCTCTGGTATCTAAAATAATTTTTTTCTTATTTAAAATTGTCTTAAAAAAACAGTTATATATATATATATATGTATATATATAATTGAATGCAAGGTCATATTAAGATTTAAAACCATGGGCTCAGTTTCTGAAAGAGCAATGAAAAGCTGGACAAGATAAAGGAAAGAATTCACTAAAGACAGAGGATCTGTCTGCTTTGCCTGCCTAGGCAGAGTGTGGGTAATATCCAGATGAGGCTGAAGTGATGTGAGTCAAATTTGGGAATTTATTTGACCTGGCTGAGCTCCTGTGCCCTTTTGACGTGTCTCTAAGCCTTTTTTTTTTTTTTTTTTTTGAGCGCATCCTCCATTTCATTTTGAACTATGTATTTGTAGACAGTTTTATGCTGTGAAAATGAAAACTTGCTACATCTCAGAACCACGTCTCACAAGGCAGCGGACTGGTCTGCAGGTCCCGGAAGTTCTGCCCCGCAGTGCCTGCTGCCTGCCTCATGCCGGGTCTGCAGGCGGGGAGCTGAGGTCAGCCGAGGAGCCAAGTTCAAGGGCCGAGATGGGCTGCAAAACTCATTTCCTGCAGGCCCTGCTGGGGCTCCTTGAAATGGAAAAATAAAAAGTCAGGCCCAGCATCCACCAAGACAGGGCAGACAAACTACAAGCCTGCAGGTCTGAGCTCCACGCGCACGAATTGCCCACATGCAGCCATTTTCTGCTTTGAGGGTCATGGAAAAGAGAAACTTAGTAGCTGAGACACGTTTCTTCCCCTCCTCCTGTGATTTGGGGATGCCGTTTTCGAAACGTTCATTTTCTTTTTTCTCCCTCCTGACTCTCGTGGCTTCATGTTCCTTATTGTAGAGTGTGAGCTGCTCTGTGGAGGCCCGCGCCATGTAATGAGCTCAGCGGGGGTAACCAATATTGCCACCTCACGTGGGAGCCTCACCACTCTTAGGACGTGTTTTCAGGGGAGAGTTAGAGTTTTAGAAGTCACAAATACCAGACTCGCAAGCAAACTCTGGGAACACAACGTCTGTCTTTATCTCTAAACTGGTGATCCTAAAATATGTCCCGTGTGCTATGTGGAGTGGCATGGAGGAGCAAATGAGACGGTAATTGAAGGGTGTTTATTAAATTATAAAGTGCCCAGCATAGAATCCCGTCATTGACTTTACATAATGGCTAGTGTAACACCCATTGCATACAGTGCTAGCATGCAGTGTTTTCTATGAGTGACTTAAGGTGGCATACAATAGTGCATCGTTTCTTTCTTTCTTTCTTTCTTTCTTTCTTTCTTTCTTTCTTTCTTTCTTTCTTTCTTTCTTTCTTTCTTTTCTTTCTTTCTTTCATTCTACAATGATTTTACATCTGGTATGTGCCAGGAGTTGTTCTAGGTTCTGGGAAAACAGTCTCTGCCCTCATGGGTTTTACATTCTGGTGTATCTGTTGTTTCAGGTAATACTCAAATCAACAAATGCCCGCATTCAGGCTCATCATACACGCTATACGATCAAATGAAGCAGCATATGGAATAGAGATCAACAGGGGAGGGGGAAGCTTTTGGAGGGAGGATCCAGTGATCTCATAAAGATCTCATCTGAGCCTGTTAGTTCTGAGGTGTGTTTTGGACATTGAAAAACCTGAAAGTAATTAACCTTCCCAACCTAAACCATATTTTCCACAAATAGGTTTGTTGGATACTAATATTTTCACGTGTAATTAGAAAAGGAGTTACTTTCCGTTATTAACAAATAGATGTGACTTTGACTCATGTTCATTTTTTTTGGCCAAAATTCTCAGACTTTTGATCTTAATGGTCAAGTGCAGGTAAGAAGAAATGAAACAAAATTAAGCGATGATTTGAATACATTTTCTCCCTTGTAGAAGACTAATTATAGCTTGGTCATTGAATAATTTTCTCAGCTGCTTAGGATCTTTAATTAGGTTTGATACTCACTGTGAATGTGTGGCAGGGTTTCTTGGGAAAGTAGAGATGGGATAAAACATAAATGATTTATGTAATTGGATATGTCCCAGAATGAATGAGACTTTGGTCTCAAGAACTATTCCAGTGATTGGTCGTTCTCTGATGAGCTCCGTAAGTGTTGCTCTTCTCGACAGGAGGTGCTATGGGAATTTTAGGTGAACAGCCTTTCCTGGTTGTGTAGATCTGGAGCACAGTTTGAAGGTGCCCCTCCCTCTCCCTCTGATTGCCAGAGAACCCCTGCATTATCACAGCAACCCAAGTCACCCCACATATTCCCA
The DNA here is from genome assembly GCF_006542625.1 of Nomascus leucogenys. Classification (NCBI taxonomy): domain Eukaryota; kingdom Metazoa; phylum Chordata; class Mammalia; order Primates; family Hylobatidae; genus Nomascus; species Nomascus leucogenys. The sequence continues at coordinate 23,714,825 of NC_044405.1, read as the reverse complement.
AACACCCATCTGCTTGGGACAGAAGAGGCATTGCCTCTAGTTGAGAACCAAGAAGTGGTCATTTCCTTAAAAGCTTTGTCTTTTCTTATTTTAATATTTAAATCAAATGACAGAACTGTTTATCCATTTTCATCACTAAACTCCATAGTCTAATTTTCGTCTTCATACAAATTAACATGTTTTTACACAATCTCTAATCTTATGCGCTGCTCACTGGCAACCTCTCTGGTGAACTAAACCAGAATGAATAATAGGCCAGAGAGCCAATGCAGCCTAGGTTACCTAGAGGACAGAGAAATCCAGTGGCAGTTTCTGCAGCTTTGCCAACAGCCCTGAGTCACCTCGACCCTCCCCTGGCTCCTGGTCCTGACGAAACAGTTTACAAGATGTCTTCCAGGTTAGCTTCCCTTGTTAGTATCTGCTTTCAACTCAAAATGCACACACTCAATTAAATCTTCTACTTCTGCATGACAATGTTAATAGACTCTTGGAAAAAACAAGTGAAACACAATTTAATGGTGCCAAAGTTGATTATACTTTTAGTTTTCCATAGTCGAAAAGCTGGGTCAATTTTATTTGGTTCCTGGTCCAGGACTTCGCCTATGAAGCAGTTTGACAAATGTAATTATAAAATGTAAATATGGAAGAAAAGAGATACCACTGCACAGTGAGCTAGACTTTACTCATTTCTGTGGCACCTCTGCTATCCACTTTGTAGATGGTCAATATGTATTTGGTGAGGTAAATGCAATTATGACAGAAAAAGAAGCACATGGAATCTTTACAAGTAAATAATTTTTACTAGCTTAACAGAAGTATTTTGAAAAGAGAAAAATCTTACAACTTAGCTCGGCAGATTAGACAAAGCTAGGATCAGCATATAAGATCCCTGATATTCCTTTCTTTCTGCCATTTATTCATCACCTTCCCCCAAATGAGTTAGGTCATCTTTGTGAACTTTAATTCAATTAACTCTAGATAATTATAACAATAATAATAATAGAAAACATATATAGAGTGCTTATTATATGCTAGACATAGTATTAAGTGTTTTACGTAATACAATTGGGACAGAGAAGACAGGTTCCTGCAATCAGTATAGCCATTTCACAGGAAATGGAGGAAACTGAAGGACACAGAGGTTAAGTAACTAGATGTGTATCCATTCAGCAGCTGTGCAGTGGGTTCCGGAGATACAGAAATGAATCAGATACATCCCTGCCCTCCAGGAGCTTACAGTTTAATGGCCTGAGATAGATACATAAACCGTAGGAGTACATAGCTGCATATACAAACTGCAGACATCTGTGTGCAATATAGGTGATACAATTAAGACAAATTGCTGGGGAAATCTTTGTAATAAATATGGCAAGTGTTAATACCCATAATTTATGCAGATCATGTTACAACTGAATGAGATCGCATGTGTAAACATATTCCGTGAGCTGTAAACAGGAGGGAATGTAAGAGGTTATAATGATTACTCCAACACAGCTTTATTAACATAGACAATAAACCTGTGAATTTGTTATTTTTCCAAGTAACAGCAAGACTTGTTTAAGAGCTGCCTAGAGGTTCTGGGTTTTTTGTTTTTTTACTTCTCCATTTATTTGATAGTAAAAAAATGAAAGATAATTTATTATATCATAAAATGTGTTTGTTACAAATTAATATTGCCTGAAAGAAGGAGAATAGCCCAAAGCAGTTAATACAATGATTCCACAGGAAGCAAGGTGCAGCTAATTATATTCATATGTACTCACTGATTTTTTCTAAGGAAGTAGGATATTCCAAAGCGCTAGAGCCCAGCCCATGTGATGGTGTTCGTGAGCATTTGTGGCAGAGTTTCTGTGAAGTTTGCATCCAAACAAATGGGAATTCTTCAGATAATGGCATACAAGTAACAGGTAGCGAGACTACTCATGTCTTGTAAGAGGCGTTTAAATTGTATCACAGGGAGAGAGAGAGTAGTCAGTCACTCGGTGTTTGCTGAGTGCGTTAATGAGTCACAGACGGATAGACATGGCATTAAAAACAAGCAAGCTCAGAGTTCTGAGGATGAGGCTGGACTTTAGCTAAGTTGCTTGGATTCTCTGACTGAAACCATTCTTCTTAGAAGCACTTCTATCATGTAAACAGATAAGGGGACCCCCTGTGGCATGTCAAGGCCATCAGGGGTCTCGGGGACTATGGTTTTTTTGGACAAAGGGCTAGAGCTCTGGTCTTGAAGCCACATTTTCTTTTTTTTTTTTGAGACAGAGTCTCGCTGTCTCCCAGGCTGGAGTGCAGTGGCGTGATCTCGGCTCACTGCAAGCTCCACCTCCTGGGTTCACGCTATTCTCCTGCCTCAGCCTCCCTAGTAGCTGGGACTACAGGCACCCGCCACCACGCCCGGCTAATTTTTTGTATTTTTAGTGGAGACAGGGTTTCACTGTGTTAGCCAAGATAGTCTCCATCTCCTGACCTCGTGATCCGCCTGTCTCGGCCTCCCAAAGTGCTGGGATTACAGGCGTGAGCCACCGTGCCCGGCCGAAGCCACATTTTCATAGTGAGCACGCTCTTTTCACTGACATGGCAGGTTTGTTGGGGTGGCTTGATGAGGTATATGGTGAAGGCTTCCCTGGCGTTCCAGTTGCCAGAGGGGACTTTAGAATGTTCGATTCTTGCCTCTACTGTGACATGGGTTTTAGCATCATCAACTGTGGTGAATGGAGCATCCAGATCTTCCAATTCATCCCATGATTCTTGTCAAGGAAAAAAATCTTTAGGATTTGAGGCCAGCACTATGGGAAATTTTAAAAACTTGGCTCCTTTCAAGTTTAATTTTTGCTTTCAGAAAACAAATAAGTTCATGGTATCCATTCCATGTGAACTCCAATTTCCCTCTCTATATTCAGAGAAATACACATCTATTTTCTATTGCACAGAGCTATGGAATAGTTTACCAGGCCTGGTAGCAGCCCAACAGGAGAGAGAAAGGAGTGAGACAGGCTGTGGCAGCTGGGAGATAAGTGCAATTGATGAGCTGACCTGCTGGGTGGAGAGGAAGGTGCAGACCTATAGGAACCACAGTCTCATTCCACCTAAGGGCTCTCTCTGGCTCTCCACCACAGCCCTTTCACTTGAAGCACTAACAAGTCACCTTGTGGACTAACAGGAGTTTTCACCTTTTCTCCTTTTCTGCACCGAGCTTCAATCATTGGTTGACGACCAGTGAAATGTTTTAGGAAGGCAGGAAGCTGGAGGGAGAAAGACAAAGGCTTACATATCTCCCAGAGTGGGTAACAGGCTACAGCGTGCATGGCCATGAGTTGGATGTACACATGACCTGTGTACATGGATGACGCCCTCATGCACACATGCCGTAAGTGTGCATGTACATTTTGTTAGGTCAATTTCTACATCGTATTCCAGAAAGTCACATAGTCAGTTTTCTTTTTTGGTATTCACTCTTCACTTGGAATTCACCAATTTATTATGTGACTTGAATATGTATGGCCTTTCTGCTGAGTGGATCCTGAAATACAAATACTTACTGTTACTGGAAGCCCCAAAGTCAAGATGCAAATTCATAGATTTCTATCTGGCCTCAGATCTGAGTCCTCTGAAACAGGCGATTTAACGAGAGCACATGTACAGTTACAGAACCTCCATGGGTGTGTCTTTCAGGGTTCCTGTTTCTTATTTCCATGTCTCTGTACCCAATACACTTCCTCCTGACCCTTCTTTCTCTCCTCCTCCTCCAAACCCGCTGAAGCACCTAGCCCTGCCACACATAGCTTGCTAGTATAATGCATTTGTTCTTGGAAAATGTGTGTTTTTGCACACTTTGGTTTCCACCTGCTTTTTTGGGAAGGTGTACTGTATGATGCGTGAAATATCTGGAGCTAGCTAGGAGGAGGGAGGTTTGAGGCAACAGTGCAAGAATATCAGGTCGTTCTTTCAGTTGCACACTTCAGAGTATGGATACTTCCCTTGAAACATTTGCAGCACAAGACTTTTGCATTGACAAGCCTCTTGCTTTTGAACTTGAGCTGTCAAATGTTGTTTCTGCTTTCATTTGTTGGATGTTTCTGCTTGAACTACAAGGTAAGACCGCATCTAGATAAAAAACCAAGTCTTTAACCCATGACTTGTGGGCCGAGACTGGATTCTGATTCTCAGCACATCCAAACATGTCTTGAATTTGTAGCCATTCCTTGCCAAATTAACTGCCTCTGTGACTTTAAGAGTAGCTAGTAAGAGTAACAAGCTCCAGTCCCTCTTTGCAGGATGTAAGTGTTTCCAGGGGCCAGAACATGTTGGGCTTCTTACGCTAGGTGACAGATGTTGGATTTCATTTTGGGGAAAAGTGTAACATGGTAAGATTATCATTCCAGTAGAGAAGCCCTGTTTTTCAGTTTGCACATGACCTCACAGGACTTCACAGTTTGGGGCTCCCACCCTGTTGTAAGTTATCCACATTTGGAAGAAACCGTAGTTCCAACCAATTAAATCAATTATCTGTAAAGTTGGTTCATGCAAATCGGTGCATACATGAGACTGTGCCTGTTTGGTTTGTCATAACTATTTTATCATATGGAGAACTGACCATTCATTAAGAATAATTTCCCAGACCTGTCATTCTTTAAATTCCTTTTATTTTTGCTTCCAACATAGACCCCCCCTCACTTTGGGAGTATATCTTCCAGGATCATGAGCCCACAAGAGGCCATCTTAGTACACTGTGCAGGAATTAAACCACTCCTGCAAATGTAAAACAAACTGTACTTTTCAATTAATTAAAATCATATTCCAGTGTGCCTACCTAAATAAGAGTGATATTGTTTTGAGCAAGATGAGATGATTTATATATATATATATAAATCGCATATATATCACATATATATCATACATATCTATATCTCACACACACACACACACACACACACACCCACCCCAGACCATCAGACAGCCTAAACTGTTTTAATGTATGGACCATTATTGTAGTGACGGATTTTCTTCTTGGTTCTAGTTTCACTCATACAAGAATGCTGATACATGGACACCAACAAGAAAAGAATCTAACTATTTGCATCCTATTATGTATTATTTCAACATAGCATTAAAGTCTCTAGTACTGGGGACAAATTTAAACGTAGCTTTAAAATTATATAAATAATAACAAGCATTTATCACTAGTCCCCAGACATACAAAGTCTAGCACTCATCTCTCCAGCACCGTGCAAGCTGCAGACAGTTTCACACCCAGCATCAGAACCCCACAGGAGGCCTCAGCTCCTCCCCATTCCAGCCCAGGCACCTCCTCTGAAAGGCACAAGGTGGTCAGGGAGGGCCATCTCATCTCCTTATTTCAATCTCTAGTTTTGATGGGGATAGGATCAAGGAGGATGAGCTATTCACGGGCGGTGACATATTCAGTATTGGACAACCAAAGTAAAGTGGTTAGAGCCATCATTGCACGTGTGGCAAAACTTATAAATTAATTGGAATACTTCATTTTAAAAAATAGACTTTATTTCTCAGAGCAATTTTAGTACGCAGCAAACCCGAGAGGAAGATGCAGTGATTTCCGTACACCTGCTGCCCCTACGCTTGCATAGTCTTGCCCACATTATCAACATCCCCCATCAGAGTGCATTTGCTGCAGTTGATGAACCTACATTAACAGGTCATTATCACCCAGTGCCCGTAGTTTACATTAGAGTTCATTTGTGGTGCTGGACATTCTGTGGGTTTGGACAAACGTATATTTACATGTATCCAACATTATAGGATCATACAGAATAGTTTCATTACCCTAAAAACCCTCAGTGCTCCACCTGTTCACCCCTCCCTCCCTCTAATCTTTGGCAAACACTGGTCTTTCAGTATCTCCGTAGTCTTGCCTTTTCTAGAATGTCATATAATGGGAATCATATAGTATGTAGTCTTTTCAGGTCGGCTTTTCTCTTGGGATGCTTAATTTTTCAAAAAGTCTCTGTGCCCATCTCTTTTCATGGGGAACTTGACTGGCACATTTAAAGTACAATTCAACTAACAAAAACCTACTTACATAGAACACTTCAGAAACACACTTACAGACAGCAGGGTACACTTGTAACATCCCACAGGCAAAAACAGGACAAATTATTTGGAGTCTAGCCTCTTATAGAGGAAGAATCCATGTTGCACTGGGGCTTGCATTCCTTGGAGGTAGAGAAGATCATTCCTAGGACTAGGGAGCAAATTGAGATTTTAAAACATGAACCCAGAACCAACTCAAATGCTCATCAACAATAGACTGGATAAAGAAAATGTGGCACATATACACCACGGAATACTATGCAGCCATAAAAAAGGATGAGTTCATGTCCTTTGCAGGGACATGGATGATGCTGGAAACCATCATTCTCAGCAAACTAACACAAGAACAGAAAACCACACACCACATGTTCTCATTCATAAGTGGGAGTTGATCAATGAGAACACATGGACACAGGGAGGGGAACATCACACACCAGGGCCTGTCAGGGGGTGGGAGGGTAGGGGAGGGAGAGCATTAGGAGAAATACCTAATGTAGATGATGGGTTGATGGGCGCAGCAAACTACCATGGCACATGTATAACTGTGTAACAAACCTGCATGTTCTGCACATGTACCCCAGAACTTAAAGTATATAAAAAATAGCGTTATCTAAAAATGAACACATCCTGTAGAATAAAGGCAACTTTGAAGAATTCGTCGATATGATAGGTTAGCAGTTGGAATTTAGACAATAAAATAAATGCAGTTAATTATGAATTGTGTTAATGAAATGAAATTGTTTTCTACAGTGTCTCTGATGTTTTAGGACTTCTTGTCCACAAATAGTTTGAAGCACTGCTGTTACTCTCTGGGTACTCGGCAGAAAAGCCTTTGGGACTGTGGATGGATGTGTGAGGCTCTTATTTCTGGGCTTTGGCAGTAAGAAATATGGTCTATTCCCCAGGAAAAACACGGAAACCAGAAGACATGGTAATTCAGGGTTCAACCACAAGAGAACAAAAAGTTCAGTTACACATTACACTTTTCTAAGATAGAATCAATAGTAACATATTAACAAATAGTTGTTTAATATTTAATTTGGTTTGCCAAGGGAATTCTTAATAAATTCTGAATTATTTAATAAAAAAAAAAAAAACATGAACCCTTCCCCAACGGCCATCCTAGTGTTCGGAGTTTTTACCATTTCTGAATCACTACCTTGGAATCAATGGAGAAAATCCTGCTTTGATGCACTCTTGCTGCTTAGAGGACAGGACTTTTTAACCCATGACCCCAGTAGCATCATAGATAAAAAGGGTGTGTGAAAAAGGAGTGAGAGGATACGGGAAATGGGAATACAAAGCCTGGATTACGTGCAGACTGAAAGTCAAACTCTGGACGGGGCATCCCAGGCCTGTGGAAACCAGAACCAGGCTATGGATCCAGTCCGAATTTCCTCAGCTTCAGCTTACCCCCAACCAGCACACACACCCTGGGCCCTCCCCTGCTTGCAAGGGGTGGCCCCACTTCTATGCTTTTCCTCGCAGTTTCTCCATCTGGAAATGCTCCCCACCATTTTGATTTACCCAGTACACCCCATTCTTCAAGGCTCAGGCCAGTGCACACCAATTCCTTCAATCCCTCCTTCCTTCTTCTGTCATCCAGTCAACACACTTAGCATGACACTTGGTTCCTCCATACTAGGAGCTCATGCAACAAATACACACTGCATGCGCATGACATGTGGACACTTACAGGCTCTGAAAAAAAAAAAGGGAAAAAAGTCTCTGCCCTCATGGAGCCAGTATTCCCCCAGCCCTGACGAGTCTCCTTTTTCTTTCTCCCAGTGTATTTCCTCCCCTCGTTAGAGTAGTTCCTAGAGTCAACCACGTGCAGAATGAGCCTTCACCACTATCAGGCTCCTGCTCTGCACGTGATGGATGCCCAGCCACTTGCTCTTAGTATCAAATGCCTTCGAGACTCTGTTTTATAATCAAATGAGACACCCAAGCACAGACCCCAGCAAGCAGGTAAACAGGGAGGACCTTTCAGTGTCCAACTATGGGATACATATTTAAAAATTAAAATAATCTGGTTATGTTTAAAACGAGTGGCCCTTAACATTAATTGGGGAGTGCCACTTGCCAATCCAGACATGCACCAGGTGTACCAAGATGGACACACTGGGATATAGGCAGGGAGTCTGTGCCTGGGCTCTGCAGTCCCTCAGCCCCGGGGATCAGTGTCTCAAGCTGCCTCTGATCCAGAAAAGCACAGTTAGCTTGGCAACAGGTTGGTGGTATGCAGTTGCTGCCCATTTCCTTGTCCCCTTTACAGGCCTGCCCCCTTATTTTGCCATAGGACAGGCCACTTGCAAGAAGGTTCATCTAGAAGCAGATATGTGCTGTGTAGCTGATGGGTGGGGGTCGTGATGGGCAGCCTGCTTCTTTAGTAGACTGTGCAGTGTTAGAGAGCCCTGGGGCAGCACTCATCAGTTAGGAGGCATAAAAATGCCAACCCCCGACTCTCAGTTTTTTAAGTTGCATAAATTCCAAATTTAACATATCACCATGTGCAGTCTTGGAAGGCTCAATATTGGCTTTAAAAAATTATTTTCCTAAGGACTCTGTGTTGTCAACTTGAGGAAATGGCTAACAAGCTTCCTTTTCTATGACACTTAGCTACTAAAAATATGTTCTTCATAAAGTGTCTTATTACTATCAGACTGTGGGTTACTTCAGTAAGTACAGACTGTCCTAGCCACGCTTAAATCTTCAACAGCAGTGATTCTCAATCTTTTGGTCTCAGGACCCCTTTACATTCTTAAAATTGGTTGAGGATTCTAAAAAAAAAAATTGTTTATATGCATTATCTCTATTGGTAGAAATAAAAACAGAAATTTTGAAACATTTACTTATAAATTCATTTAAAAATAACAATAATAAGGCCAGGTGCAGTGGCTCATGCCTGTAATCCCAGCACTTTGGGAGGCCGAAGCAGGCGGATCACCTGAGGTCAGGAGTTCGAGACCAGCCTGGCCAATATCGTGAAACCCCGTCTCTACTAAAAATACAAAAAAATTAGCCAGGCGTGGTGGTGGACACCTGTAGTCCCAGCTACTCGGGAGGCTGAGGCAGAAGAATGGCGTGAACCCAGGAGGCAGAGCTTGCAGTGAGCCGAGATCGTGCCACTGCACTCCAGCCTGGGCGAGACAGCAAGACTCCGTCTCAAAAAAAAAAAAAAAAAAAAAAAAATTAGCCAGGCTTGGTGGGATGTGCCTATAATCCCAGCTACTCAGGAGGCTGAGGCAGGAGAATCACTTGAACCCAGAAGGCGGAGGTTGCAGTGAGCCAAGATCGCACCATTGCATTCTAGCCTGGACGACAAGAGTGAAACTCCATCTCAAAAAATAAAAATAAATAAATAAACTCATTGCATGTTAACACAAATGAGATATTTTTATGAAAAGTAACTCTATTTTCCAAAAAAATGTTAATGAGAAGTGGCATTGTTTTGCATTTTTTGCAATCTCTTTAATGTCTGGGCTAATCGGAGGCAGCTGGATTCTCAGATCTGCTTGTGCCTGCCCCTAGAGGGGTTTGGGGTCCCCAGGGGGTTCCTGGACCACACTTTGAGAATGACTGACCTACACAGCTTAGGAGAGTCACTGACCTACAGAGCATAGTGTGGTACCTGACACTGTGCTAGGCAGGGAGATGCAGCAGTGAAGAAAAGGGACACATTCTCTGCCTTCCTGGAGGATGGTATGGGCTGAATAGTGTTCCCCAAGTTATGCTGAAGTCCTAACCCGCACGACCTCAGAATGAGACCTTATTTGGAGGTAGGGCCTTTACAGAGGTAATCCAATTAAAATGAGGCCCTTAGGGGCCTGATGTCCTTGTAAAAAGAGGTAATTTGGACTCAGAAACAGGCATGCATAGAGGGAGGATGATATGAAGAAACAGGGAGAAGATGACCATCCACAACCTAAGGAGGGCGTCCTCAGGAGGAATCAACCCTGCTACTACTTTGCTCTCTGACTTCCAGCCTCCAGAACCATGAGAGAATAAATGTCTGTTGCTTGAGCCCTCAGTCTGTGGTACATTGTCTTGGCAACCCTAGCAAATGAATACACAGACTATGTATCGAATATTGAAATTGGGTTTTAAGGCAGTAATAAGGCCCATGCTGCTGCCTTGAGGAAAATTCAGCCACAAAAGAGGATCCACTGCTTATTAATATGGGGACACGTTCTACCAGATAGAGCTCTGGGAATCCAGGTTCTCCATAGGCAAGCACAGCAGTGAACAGTTTTTCCAAACGCCTGCTTCCTAACTAGAAAGGAAGTGACACCATTGTCTGCCATTTGCCATCCAGAGCTCGTTAAAACCTACAGCCTCACACCCATCACTGGTCCACAGGTAAACAGAGATTTCAGGGCAGGGGAATACTTTGGTGCCATTATTCCTTTCAGTTGCCACAAGTCAGTTTCCCTAAAGGCTGCCCTATTAGAGGATGGGTGGGCGGCAGCCTCAATGAGGTATTTCCTGTGTGAGTCAAAGCCTTTTAAAATGGCCATGACCCCTTACAGACTCTGAATGACAAGCACAGATTCTCAGTTCCCAGAGTTTCTGCATGTGATGATGAATGGAAGTTCTCGTTGCATGTGGGACAAAGGATGGCTGTAACATTTTATTAGGTGTGGCTTTTGGTGTACACATGGCATATGCAATATATGCATTCTGATCACATTTAGTTTTGAAAATAATAAAACTTTAAAGATAGAAAGAATTTTCTTTGCAGAACCCTTATGAGATGGAAAATATTAGTGCAACACAGAAGAAGACAATTCCCGGGCTTTTAGCCAAGACGGCTAGAGAGACTCCACTTCTCTCTGAGTCAACACCCAGGTTCCTGCCATGGCCTGCAAGGCTCTACCACCCCCAGCCTTTCCTGGTTCACCTCCTGGTTCTTTCTCTCGCTCCTTTCCAGTAACCCCTCCTCCCTGGCTGTTCTTGGTCCCATTGTTCCTCGTGCAGCCCCCGCAGTCCACTCTGCCCTCGTTCTAGCTGTTGCCAAGGCTGGAAGGCCTATTCTTCATGAATGCATGGGGGCTCACACCCTCCCCTCCTTTGCATTTTCTCAGGACCACCCTGACCACTCTAAATGAAAAGCAGCAGCTCACCTCTCTTTTCCTGAGTCTCTAGTTCTGCCTTCTGTTTCTTCACACTTATCACCACCTTCTAACCCTGAGATCAGGCTTGAAAAACAAGGTTATAAATTTACCCTATCAATTATTGGTTGATTAATTGATTTTCAAAAATTATCTATGGCTTGTAGTGCTAGAATACAAGCCTTATGCAGATAGGTGTCTTTGTGGTTTTGGTTCATGGATGTAATCTAGAAGCAGCTAGACAAGTTTCTAGAGTAGAAAAGGTGTTCAGTACATATTTGTTGAACTTATGAGTAAGAGAATATTCTTATTCCTGGAAGATATGTGTGATTCTAGTGGAGACTAGAAATGGCCTTTCTCTGAGGCAAACTTCTAAATCCTCTGAATAAAGGTATCTGTAGCCCATCTGACTCAGTCCCACACCCCTGAGCTGTGGAATAACCAGTTTAGGCGGTGATTAAAATGGCTACATAGGTACAGAAATGTTAACTTCAGGTTGTCAGTGTAGCAGAAGCAAAGATGTTTGCCATGTTGTCTGTGAAGATGTGCTACAAAATCGTCCCCCAAAGTAAATTGTAATGGCAGCCATGCCCTCGGATTGTTGTGGAGGATATAAACAGGGAATCAGGCACTGCCTTCAAAACTGTTACATAATAAATCTTACATTGGAAAACTGTCTTAGACCTGTTTAGAAATCTTGCATTCTCTGTCTTAGAACTTTCCCTCTTGAGCTGATTATTATCATCCAGTAATTACACTTAATGTGGCCTTGGGAAATAAATGGGATAAAACCTATCAAGTTATTAAGCATGCACCTGCCATCCCTCCAAGGCAGTTTCACCCTTGAAATTAAATGCACTGTGCTTCCTGGCAGCGCTGAGGCCATTGGAATGGTTCCTGAGTGATGGCTTCGAAGAAATGATAGCCTAGTAGAGAAGTGGCCCAGGAGAGTGCACAGAGGAAAACTGACATTTAGAGAATGAGGAGAGAAAAAGGAGGGCATACAGAGATGGGGGATGGAATCGTCAACCAAATAGGAGGAGCAGCAGGAACATGGAAGCCAAAGAAAAGAGGGTTAAAAAGGGGGAGAGTGGCCAACAGTATGAACTGCTCTTGAGTAGGTAACAAAGAGACCAGCTGGGAGTGTACGTTTGAGGGAACCCCAAAAAGCTCACTCCTAATCATGGCAGGACAGTGTCAGAACCAGACGGCAAGGTTGGAGAAGACAGCAGGAGATGAGAATCTGTTAAAGAGCTGTAAAATATTTAAGAAAGTAAGTATGGCCAATTTTTGGTTCCTTGCATCACCAGCTACCACCCCCACCTTCGGACACCCAGATCAACACACTACTCTTGTTTGAAAGCAAAGTATGAAGGTTAGAGACACTGACGTGAGTGAAACTAGACTGAACGTTTGCGAGATCCTGGATAAATAAATATTGGATATTTTTGTTGGATAAATATTGCTTGGATAAATATTGCGAAAGTGCATTGTGATTGCAGAAATACTGAATCGGCGTCAGATTCATTAATAAAAATTCTGCCTCACATCTCACATGTCAAGGCCCATGGGAGCCTGACTGGCCACTACTTGGTGCATTCTTTTTTTTTTTTTTTTTTTTTTTTTTTTGAGCCAGAGTCTCACTCTGTCACCCAGGCTGGAGTGCAGTGGCGCAACCTCGGCTCACTGCAACCTCCACCTCCCAGGTTCGAGCTATTCTCCAGTCTCGGCCTACTGAGTAGCTGGGATTATAGGCGCCTGCCACCACACCTGGCTAATATTTGTATTTTTAGTAGAGACAGAGTTTCACCATGTTGGCCAGGCTGGTCTCGAACTCCTCACCTTGTGATCCACCTGTCTTGTCCTCCAAAAGTGCTGGGATTACAGGCGTGAGCCACCATGCCTGGCCGGTGTGTTCTTTTACAGGGGCCAGGGAGCTCAGTGCTCCAGTCGGCTGGTTTTCCAGTTCAGGAGCTTAAGGCTTCAGATTCAGCAGTGGCAGAAGTGGTTTCCTCACTTCCAGCTGCCCTGTTCTTTGCACCTTTTTTTATTTGTTAAGTCGATCTAAAATGCATCTGTGTTCACAAATAAATAGCGACAAGTGCAAGTCTGCTAGAGTGGAAGAGAGCAAGTGCAAATTCCCTTTCCCTTTAGCTAAGTTGCTCTTTGAAGTAGGCGTAGCCCCATGACACTCCCATAAGGCTCACTGTGCAGGTTGGATGAGTAGGCAACTTGGAAGGCCCCACCTGCTCTGCAAAGAGGTAGTCCTGCACAGCGCCTGGTGGTCAGATGTCCACTACTCACCTACCCGCCCCCCCACAGGTGGCTCTGTGCTGCTCAGAACCTGCACAGTGGTGCATAGCATTTCCCAGCTCTTGAAGCTTCCTTTTCTTCCCGGGAAAGATAGATGTGGACATCCATGACCTCACTTCCTCCACAAGGATGAATCTTAATAAGTAAAGAGGTCCAGTAAGGAGGCAGTCTAAAGACAGAGGTTTAGACTCTGTGTACACGTCAAGATTTCAAGTCACTAGGCTGTTCTGCAGGCCTTGATGGTTTGGGTATGAATGAATCTACAAACTTTTAAAGAGTATTTGTGACTTTTTTTTTTTTTTTTTTTTGAGACAGAGTCTTGCTCTTTTGCCCAGGCTAGAGTGCAGTGGCACGATCTTGGCTTACTGCAACCACTGCCTCCCAGGTTCAAGCGATTCTCCTACCTCAGCCTCCTGAGTAGCTGGGACTATAGGCATGTGCCACCACGCCCAGCTAATTTTTTGTATTTTTAGTAGAGATGGGGTTTCACCGTGTTAGCCAGGATGTTCTCCATCTCCTGACCTTGTGATCTGCCTGCCTCCACCTCCCAAAGTGCTGGGATTACAGGTGTGAGCCACCCCACCCAGCCTTGTGACTTTCAAAGTAGACATATTTATAGAGGGGCTCAAGCCAGATGGCAAAAGAGCGCTATTGGGTGTGATGTATGTATGTGTAGTTTCAAATTGTTGGAGGGATTGCTCTCCTGGTTCAAATGTATTAGGTTTTGAGGTCAGCACTCCCAGACTCATAAAAATCAAGTCTCACTGGCAACCAGCTTGTTGATGTATGAAAAGTGTTACCAGGACGGGGTCTACCCAGTGTCCATCTATGTCATAGGAAAAGCATGAGCTCAGCCTATAGCATTAGCAAAGGGCTCTGATGCCCTGGCTACTTAGTCCCCTTTCCATGCAGCAACCAGGATGTATTTATGTGCTGGAAAAATCTTCTGAAAAGCACAGGCTTAGCCTCCCAGCCCCAGGGAGTAAGACATCATCACTTACCAAGCTGAAGAAAGATCTTGGCAGGGATTGGACCCTCACAGTGGGTGAAGACGAACTCTTTCTACGTAAGTCAGCATCTAAGAAAAAGAAAACGTCTGTGTTCGTGTCTGCCTTATACAGTGTGTGGCCCATGCCAACAATTATCTGGGGATGGGGATAGAAAGCAAAAGCAGGAGACCCCTGGACCATCATGTGAATAGTGGAGACTTATTCATGTGCTCCTCTCTCTGCCAGAACCCCAGTTTCTACAAGACTTTCTGTTGGTATTACCATGTTGCCATGTGTTTTTTATTTTTTAATTTTTTTTATTTTTTATTATTATTGAAGTGCTTTATGTGTAGAACAGATGCCATATTCCCATGCAACAGAGTAGATCCTTTCCATACTTAAAAACATAACACTAGCTCTCGGGGTGCCGACTAGCTTCTTACCATTAGCAGAGAAGGAGATCTCTACAAGATTGAGGAAAATTAAAGTCTGGGGGCAGCAGGGAAAGACCCTGCAGTTAGCATCTAACCTGGATGCATAGGAACTTTTTAGCAACTCCATACATGATAGATTTCCACCTTATCTGCATGTCTGCTCAGAGATGGAGGAGGTAGAGACTGCAGGCTGGCCATGGCTGAAAGAGGATGTTACTAGTTAAACAAAATCGATTTCATTTGATGTATGAAAAGTGTTACCAGGACGGGGTCTACCCAGTGTCCATCTATGTCATAGGAAAAGCATGAGCTCAGCCTATAGCATTAGCAAAGGGCTCTGATGCTCTGGCTACTTAGTCCCCTTTCCATGCAGCAACCAGGATGTATTTATGTGCTGGAAAAATCTTCTGAAAAGCACAGGCTTAGCCTCCCAGCCCCAGGGAGTAAGACATCATCACTTACCAAGCTGAAGAAAGATCTTGGCAGGGATTGGACCCTCACAGTGGGTGAAGACGAACTCTTTCTACGTAAGTCAGCATCTAAGAAAAAGAAAACGTGCAAAATGGAGGCTTAGAAAACATCAGTAGACCAGACCCTCGTTTTAGATGAGGAGCTTGAAGACTTTGGACATGAGGGGCACTGAGTGGTGGAACCCCATGGGCAGCTGGATCTCGAGCCAGTGGCCCTGTGCTCTTGCGGCTCCTTCTTAAAGTGCCCATCCTGCATCCCGGCACGTGCATGTTGAACCCGGTGTGACACACCCGTCTGGGGTAGCGGGGACTGTACCAATTATTTAAAAAATTAAGGCTGTTTTGACACCCCCACCCCCTCACCCCCGTCTTATGGGAAATTTTGAATTGAATGTTTGAAGGCATGAGAGTGACACCTGATGAAAATTAGCTGAAAGCAGAGACAGAGTTGTGGGTGGAGGCCAGGACATCTGCTGCCCCTATCTTTTGTTTGCCAGGGTTTTCCATCGTGCCAGAATTTTCTCATGAATAAAATTCCTGGAATTTTATCGAAAACAATGAATCCATGTGTCAGAGATTCACAGATGAGACACATTCCAGATGTGTAGCACGCTATATTTTTAGCCTTTGTGTGTTTTGAAAGGGCCAAGCATAAAACTGCCGATTTTTCATGGAGCTCCTTCTGCAGAGGAGAGAGGTGGTGCACCATCCCTCCCCTGGTGTTCAGAGAAGGACCTGCCAATAGAAAAAAAGTGCAAGCAACTCTGCTACTCCTTGAGCTTGGCCTTTGTGTTTCTCAAGCCTTGAATCACCCGAGTTTCAACCTGGGCTTGTAAGTTTCAAAAATCACCAGGACAGAATGACGGTGTGAACTTCTTAGCCAGACTGCCATAGAAACACTTCCTCATAGAAGTTTATGAAAAATTCAACAATTTTTAGGGAAAGTTAACATAACAAGCATTATGGATTCCACATCCTGGAAGAAAAGACTTTTCTTCGGAAGTTTGAGGGCTATCAACTGTGTGTCTTGTGCTATTCTAGGTAAAAAAAAAAAAAAAAAAAAGAAAGAAAGAAAGAGGACATTATGTTATAAGACCATGGTATATTTATTCATTTATTGTCTTGTTATGTAGAGAATACCAACAGCACACTGGGGAGTGTACCAGGATTCATTCCTTCCTGCACAAAGCTTTGATTTAATTGATATTAAACAAACTAATGTAGAATTTGAATGGAAAACCCACAAAAGAACTGGACCAGGGACCAAAAAGGCTAAATCAAAGTGACAGATGTGCTCTTGAAGTAAAAGATGCTAGATCTCCCTTCCCCTCTGTTAGGTAGATACACGGTTTGAAAATCCAGTACTTACAAAAAATAAGTGATAATTTGCACACAAGAGACTGTGATTTTCCTTGCATCTGGCTTGTTAGAATAATATGACTAGAATGGATAATTCTGATGGTTCACATGTGGAGGTTTGGAGTCAGTCACATCACCCTTCTATCATATGATAATTTAAATACAATATTAAGATTTCTGAAACCTGTTACACACACTAGCTTATTTGGCCCATTTAACTTTTCCTGGGAGAGAGCTGCTTGGCAGCTGGTTGCCATCAGCACCACCTTTATAGTTGAAGAAATTGAGAGTCAAAAAAGGATAATGCAGCACTTGTTGAAGTGAGCAGGCACCCAGCTCACCTGGGGAAGTTGTTACAAAGCAGATTCTGACTCAGCAGGGCTGGAGACTCGGAATCTGCATTTCTGGCAAGCTCTCAGCTCACACCTGGGGCAGGGAAGGGTTAAAGGATTTACCCAGGTGATTCCCAGAGCAAGGGCAGAGCCCAGCTTGAAACTCACATCTTCCATCTTTAGATCCCTATCCCCGGCTCCTGTGCTCTACCAGACGGCCTCCTACCCATTGGTGCAGCTTCATGTTCATCCTCCACTGAGTGATAAAAAAAAAAGGAAAGAAAAAGTTCTTTTTATCTCAAATGAATTATTTAAAACTAGATGAAAAATAAGGAAAAGGGTTTTGATGAACATTCGTGAGTAATGTGTGACAGTGATTAGAGAAACAAAAACAAGTATTGAGTGTCAAGAGTAGAAACAGCCCTCTTAGAAGGATCTAAAGGAATAGTGAGTGCATTTTTTGCACCCATTCCAATGTAAAACATACAAACAGGAGGTTTCCACAGATGTTTTTATACTTTTTGCTCATCTCCAAAGAAGGAAAGAAGCCTACTGGGAAGAAAAAGTGATTCTTCTTCTTTTTTTTTTTTTTTTTTTGATGAAGTTTTTCTCTTGTTGCCCAGGCTGGAGTGCCATGGCGCGATCTCAGCTCACTGCAGCCTCCCCCTCCCGGGTTCAAGCGATTCTCTTGCCTCGGCCTCCTGAGTAGCTGAGATTGCAGGCGCACACCACCACACCCAGCTAACTTTTTGTATTTTTAGTAGAGACAGGCTTTCATCATGTTGGCCAGCCTGCTCTCCAACTCCTGACCTCAGGTGATCCACCCGCCTCGGCCTGCCAAAATGCTGGGATTACTGGAGTGAGCCACTGCACCCAGCCAAAAATGCGATTCTTTAAAGAAGAAAATAAGAAGCTATTAACATCACAGGCACGTTGTTTCTTAAACAGTTAAATGACATTTGCCAGGGCAAAGAGTCCCAGTTCATTGTCCTTTCAAATGCATTCGAGGTTTATTCTGCATGGCACTGAGAAAACAAAGAGTTGTTTTAAAATGATGTTGGTTGAAATTCTGGATCTCCCAAGGCTCATTTAAATCTAGTTTTCATTATGTGGACATAACTATTCTTTCTTTAACATTTTTCTACCATGCTCCAATCTTTCACGATGTTTCTAGAGTTTCTGCTTTCCAGATTGAATGCTCCCTCCTTCTTTTGCAAACGTTCATTTTCCAGTAAGTCTTATTTTGTTCATAGGTTGCTTAGCTATAGAAGTCCCTATTTAAGCCTATGTGGATTGAAGGAGAAACTCTGCAGTAATGCGTTCTTTGGTAGGATGACTGCAGACGTGTTGCCGATGGCAATTATTTTCCAAACTCCCTGGAACTGCTGGCCATTGGCTACAAAATCCATTCATCTCACAAAAACACATCTCTTCATTTGGATGTAATAGAAGTTTGTGGATCCCATTTATAGCATTATGATGGGGCTCTAATATCACCTGATGACTTAGTTCTAGGGCTAATATGAACACCAACAAGCATTTGAGGTTAAGAAATTATCTTATTTCTAGGAGCAGACATACAGAGGAGCCAGCCCTGAAAATGCTTATATTTTAATAAAGGCAAGGCCAGGGGAGAAGTATGTGGGCAAAGAGAATTGCTGGCACCAGCCAGGCCTTCTTAGAGCCATGAGAAAGTCTGTGAGTCCAGAGCAGGGAAAATCGGCTGAAGGACATGGAGGGGATGGATCCCCAGCTAAGTCTGTTCTGAAGGGATATGCTGAGCATAGGGGAAAGCACCTTCTAGGATGAGAGAGGAAGGAGCAGAGGTGAAATGGGAAGCCAGGTTCTCTGTATCTTTTAGGTAACATTTGCCCTAGTGGATATGATTAAAGATAAAGAATGTCTGAAAGTCCTCTAAAGCGTTCTATTAATAAAGATACTAAGGATAAAGATTTTCATCTCTCCTTATTATCTTAGTATGTATTTAGTAATATGTATACATATGTATGATATTTTTATATATACATTATGTATTGTATATCTGCATGTATTTGTATAGGTATCTATTTGCATATATGCATACACTTATATATGTATTTGTGTGTATGCATGTACGTATCTGTATATATGTGTGTATGTATATATGTATTTGTGTATGTATGTATTTGCATGCACGCACACATGTATATGTGTACATATGTAAGCATGTGTATGTGTTTGTATATATGTATGTGCAAATGTATCTGGACACTAGTTCTGGGTCTCATTTCTTAGCACTGGACTAGTGTTGTGAGTGGTGAAATTATTTGACACTGAAGTGATACCATATTGGAGAAATACTCTCTTTAGATGGACTTCATCTGCCTACATACATTTTTCCTTTGAGGTTAATCCAAGTTTTTTTTTATATTTTTGAAGGACTAAAATCGCAATGTGTTAAATTAGAAAAACGTGAACACAAAGCTAGATGCTGCATTTAATATACAATGTTAATGCTTCCTTCTCTGAAGAATTAAGAAAAAAAGAAAATCATATCAAGAAGGGGCAAAAATGATCATACCCAGCTTGGTGAAGCTTCTTTCACTTACCATGGTTTGCTTTTTTGTGTGTTGTAAATAAAAGACACGCTGGTCAGATGAAGATTCTTGTTTAATGAGATACTGGTGGCATCAGAATTGCAAAAGTGCACATGTGTAGAATAAAAACTCCTGAAGGACTGGCATATTTTTGTCAGGCTTATGGTGGGACAGCAGAGCTTTCTCTAAGTGCATTGTCTATTTTGTTTGTGTTGTTTTTTCCTCCTCCAAATACAGTTAGATACTAGACCTTTTAGAAGCATCTACTGCATGTGTGCTACCTTAAAGAGAAACTATAAACAATAGAGCCTGCGACAGCCTAATAGATTTCCAATATCCTGAGGTCTGCAGACATCCATTAAAGGCCACCAAAGTGGCATAGGCTCCAGCATATTTATAAATGGTACTCCTACCTGTCCTAGTTTTCCTGCATAGTACTCGTTAAGAGAAGGCAGGCATCCACCTGCAGTGAACACATCCCAACACCTGGCCATGTCTTTGTGTCTGAATAATCTGATTAATCAAAGAAAAGAACAGGGTTGTTGATTTAAGCCATTGCAAAAGAAATGATTCACTGTACGCAGGGCCCATTGCTACATATCCCCTAGGCTCATAGAAGAGCATGGTATACCTAGAGAAGTCTTTACTGGTTCCCAACACTCTCCGTTTACCATCCAGATCCTTTATTCCATCCCAGATCCAGGGATTCTGGACACTTATCCCTTCATCCTTCTTCTGTCTCTTCCCTCTACCAGCCTCTCTCTCTCTGTCTCTCTCTAGGTGATTCCATCTCTCATGGCAAGAGCAGGCATCAAAACACTCCACCGTGTGACTTTTCTTAATCCAACTTCTTCCTTCCAGTAACACCCAGGTAGTGGCCAAGGTACAGCCCTGGGGAATGATTCCATTCAGAGACACAAACCCTGTTTCTACCTCATCCTCACTGTTGATGTTACTTCTCTAATCGCACTTTCTGATGGGTGGGCAAGAATCACAGCTGACCTTGTAGGACAATTATAAGGATTAAATGATCATTTTTCATAAAATGTAAGATGTCATTGGATATAAAATGTCACATTATTTTATCTGCCATCAGAGAAGAAGAAATGGTGCCTCATACCTAGGATAGGCCATTCATTTTCATATTTCAGAGCTGATAAAATGTGAAAAGTGGTGTATCTTATAATCAACAAAATAGAATTTAAGAGGATATTTCATGCAAAGTGCTTAACAAGGTAACCTGGTTTATTTGGTGATGATCTATTTATGCAAGTGGTTAAAAGATACCGTATACATGGCAGTATAGGGAGTTAAGTGATGTACCAAATTCTGCGTGGTTATATGTGAGAGAAATTTAAGGAAGGGTTTTTTAGGATTGTAATGGGATTAAAACTGACAGAAAAAGTAGGCTATTGATTTAAGATGATGTTGGCTTCCTACATGAATGATCTCCACACTGTATTGTGATAGCAGCAAGGACTTCTTTAAGATTTTTTATTTTTTATTTTATTTTATTTTTTTGAGATGGAGCCTCACTCTGTCACCCTGGCTGGAGTGCAGTGGCATGATCTTGGCTCACTGCAACCTCCGCTTCCTGGGTTCAAGCAATTCTCCTGCCTCACCCTCCGGAGTAGCTGGGACTACAGGCGCCCACCACCACGCCTGGCTATTTTTTTTTTCTTTTTTCTTTTTGTATTTTTGTATGGTCTTGATCTCCTGAACTCATGACCCACCCACCTTAGCCTCTCAAAGTGCTTGGTTTACAGGGGTGAGCCACCATGCCCGAACCAAGATTTTTTTTTTTTAAGCATGATCATGATCATAAAATTCTTGTTCCACTTAGTTGTTCCATTTGTTTTTCATAATTATCAAATAATTATGGCATATAAGACTTGAAAACATTGAAGATGGATTTGATATTCTAATTCTCTGGAGGTCTAGTTCTGGCCATCTTCCTTATTTTTGAAAACCATGAAAGGACCATGGATGCCTTTGCTTTACTCCAGATGTGAAATTTAGCTGACCATTCTTAAAGATTTTCTCAGTTTCAACACTTTACCACTCCCAAATTTTCAAAAGAGTTTAAGTATGATGGATTCTCTGTATTAACAATGTAATATTTTTATGAGCTATAAGGATCACAAATTAGAATCAATTTTGGGCCCTTATTTTCTAATACTTTGGTTGAGAAATATGCAACCAACATACTTTGCAAAGTATTCATCTGTTATAGAAGGGCGTCAGGATTCCTGAAATATATTACTGAAAATGTCAGTATGCATTCAACTTTGTTAGTTTTCTTTTTTAGTGTTTTAATGTAAGTATTTTGGATCCTTTTTTGGACTCTAGTTACCTGAAAATAGATGCATATTTTAGAGTTATAATATGAAATATAACCTGGTGGGACCTCCCTTCATTTCTGGAACTGTTATCCCATGACCAAAATCCAAAGGAATGGTCCTCATATGTTGTTGGTATATTCTGTATTGAAATGAAATAATCAACACTGTAGTACTAACACAGCAGTACCTTTTGTTTGGGGGTAATTTGCTTAGAATTATGTGTTTCTCATAAGTTATTTAAAAATGAGCTTGGTAGCCTGCCATTTGCCTGATGGGAATATCCCAACTTTCCTGGAGCTACAGAAAAAAAAAACACCCCACACATTGGCAAACACCAATCTAAAGTTCAGGTCTTTTTATAGTAACATAGAAGCAGGCATATGAAATTATTATGCCACATATCTGCCAGATTTTGACATTTAAAATATTCTCTGTTGTAAAGCTCTGAAGCGTGTCCCAAGCCTTGTGGCTGGCCAGAGTCTCTGCAATAACAATCTATACATGCTAACTAAGGCAGCTGCCTAACCCCGCCGGCAGGTAGGCAGGCGGGTAAGTAGGTAGGTGAGATCTCCTAGCTATAAAGAGGAGGAGCCAGGCTGCAGGGAAGGAGAGACATGTCAGTCAAGGCCAGGAAGTCTCTCCCAGAGCTGGAGTTAAAGAACTCATGTGGTCCTGGTTAGCAGCCTGTGTTCAGCACTCTTTTTCTGGTTTTAATCCTACTGGGCTAGATCCTCTCTCCCCTTTGAAGTCACAGGGCTGCCAGGCAGGGAGAGTCTTATGCAGCAGCCTGTGTCCATTCAAGCTTTAGCCAAAGGGATGATGAAACCTGCCAACAGCCAAGTCAAGTGGGAGGACAAAGATGTGGCAGGGCTGTGCCTTCTGAAGCTGGTTTGCTTCTGAAGAACAGCACTTAATTTTAGTGACCGCTCTTGTGGGAGTGGGTCTGTGAAAACCCCTCAGCTTCTTACTCCCCAAATGTGTGTGTGAGAGAGATTTTCTTTATTCATTTGTTTCCTTTTCCTGAGCTGTACTTCATCCTAGGTGTTCAGCAGCCTTTGTTGAGTGAGAATCATTTTGGGGCGTAGTTTGGGTTGCTCTTTCTTTTCAAAACGTGGACTGTATTTCACCCCTTTTGAAATGTTTATCCTGAAGCTTCCTTATTTTCAGAATTTTTCCCTTCTAATGAACAAAAGCAACTGAGGGGTTGCTTTCAAAATTCTGAATTATATTCCCTTTCTCATTTTTGTGCAATATTAACTGTGAGAAGAATTTTAAGATGCAAAAAAAGGAGGCGTGCCTCCCCTATCTCTAGCATTTCTAAGGGTTTTTTCCTTCCTAAATCGATCTCAATTAACTTTGATTTCTTTCTTTAGAAAACCATGTGCTGAAATAATGCTTTGCCAGATGTGAGAATGGATTCCTTCCCCTACAAACACACTTAAGCTTCATTTTAGTTCTAATATTTTGGTCTTTTTTTTTATTATTCACACTTACACTACATTTCTGTGGCTATTGGCTTTGTTTGCAGAAGTATCTTACTTTATCTTGGAGAGATACTAATACTTTAAATTTATTGCTTGTTTGTTGTTGCAGCCATTTGCTTTTTAGTTTGTAATTTTAAATTTAGCCTGTTTCTTATATATATAACGTGTTTTCGCCAGTCTCTGATATAAATCACACATTTGTTCATGTTTCTCATCATGGGTGAGCCAAAGCTAACATTACATAGTGTGTTATTCCCCTGTGAGTCTTGGTCGAGGCTCAGGCCCAGGAAGGAGAGAGGCGGCAGCCATCAGCTCTGTTTCCTGTTCTGAGCCTGTAAAATACACTACCCAGTGCCACCATGGGAAGGGAGTATCTGTTTTGCAAAAATGTTTTAAGAAGGTCTAATTTTTGTCTTAATTAGCATGACTACACGAAGTCTATGGTGCTGATTTTACTTTGAAACCCACGTCTGTGTGTTTAGACTCCTTGTTTTGGCGACTCAATTGTGACTGGAAGAGAAAGCCATGAATTTCAGGTTCCCTAACATCTAGGACGCCGTTTCTGTACTGTCAACTTCTGTGTCACTGCCTCGTATTATTTTTGATTGTTGATGAGTTTGATTTTGCTGTCTATTCAAGATGATTTTTTTCCCTTGTGCCTGATTCTGGTTCTCTGTCTGGCATAACTGACTCTTTGGTACATTTTGCATTACTGTTTGAACACCAGGCTTAGTCTTTCCCAGGGTGTCAGGGCTGTAATTCTACAGATTCTAATGGAGTCCAGGATGGGGGCTTTTGCTTTAGCACAGACACCTGACCACTACTTTGAGAGACAGAGGTTTGAGTTTGTTTTGATTCTTCCTCCTTGCTGATTCTCAGTGCAGTGTGTCTGGCAAAGAAGTTTGTGCACTTGGGAAGCTAAGGAAAAAACTTGGTCCTGGGGCAGGTGGAGGATCGAGCGACAGCAGATGTGGGGTTGGGGGTGATTGTTTCCTAAAAATTCTGATCCTTCTGGGTGGGGAGGGAGCTCTCCATCTCAGAAGGGCTGCTTCTAGGGTGCAATTACTGATGGGAAGCACCCTTATTTATGTAAACGTCATCTCAAAGAAGGGGAAGAGGGTGCTAATTTAAACACATGTCCCAAATGAAAAAAATGTCACAAAGGGCATCATAGGGCTGTGGGGGCAAGGAGAAGGCAGATGGTAATACACATGTCATTCCCATCACTAATCCCCTGGTTGATCATGGCCAGTGCATTCAAGATTAGCTCTAGACCTTTCTGGGTCTCAGATTTCTCATTTGGAGATGAGAAGTTCGGACTGGAAGGGTCTGCACAGCCCATACTCCCCTGCTTCCCCTACTCTGGCTCCAAAGTTCTTTTCTTTTTTTTTTTTTTTTTAATAAAAATGTGTGGCCCAACTAGCCTTTGCTTCTCACTAGTTGATGTTAATACTGAGGATGCCAAAGGACTAATATAAAAATGAGCATTCATATGGATTTTTTTTGTCTGTTATAAGAACCAAAATTGGTTTGTATCACAGCAGCTCTGTGTCGTTGCAGCACAAGGCATCATTTAAGTTGTTGAAATTTCCCAAACTTGCCGTTGCTCATTGGCTGTAGAATATAAACATAGCCATTGGCTTACCACTTGTTTGACTTAAAACCACGAAAAATGATTGATCCAACAATGACAAATTGCTATTTCTTCTCACCAAATCATGCAAAAGAGCGAAGATATTCATCGAAAGTAAGGGGAGAAAAGAACTTGTCAGTGATCTACATATTTTAAACATCCTGGTGTTTGGAAGCATCTGGATACTTCACAGCTTTTTTTTTTTTGGTTCATTTATCATCCAGATGCTCACCATCATGGAAGCACCACTCGAAACTCTACTTCAGCTAATAACTTAGAGTGGAAACGTTTGTATCTTTGGTTGGTTGCCCTTTGGTGCTCCATTGATCCCTCTGTCTTCCTCTAAGTCCCTCTTCTGCAAAATCCCCAGCAATGTGGCAATTTTGCCAGATGCTTAGGTGTTGGCCTTCAGATTTCTTTTTTTTAATCTTCATGACCGCTCTGTACCCTGTCTGCTTGAATTATAGATCGCATTTGTCAAATAGTGACACATGCAATTGGGTGTCTTCTAAGACCTTTGAAATTCAACTTCCTTAAGTTGAGATTAAAGTGGATATTCTGCTGCCCTGCCGCAGTCAAGCCTGGGATGCTTCGAGACCTGCATAAAAGTTTTTCTAGGCTGGCATTTCTAACTCTTACTGTCCGGAGGAAAGAAAAACAAGCACCTTTTTCTTCTGAAAGGTAGAAATGGAGACCATAAAAACTATCTAAAATGTGTTCCCAGTTAGAAAACTGGGACCTTTCTAGGACTCTGAAATCAACAACTTTTTGAAACGTGACTGTCTGCTGGAGTGTCTTGAATTATGTGTTTCTTTGCGCATTCAGGAAGCCTTATCAGTTGTGAGCGAGGACCAGTCATTGTTTGAGTGTGCCTACGGAACGCCACACCTGGCTAAGACGGAGATGACCGCGTCCTCCTCCAGTGACTATGGACAGACTTCCAAGATGAGCCCACGCGTCCCTCAGCAGGATTGGCTGTCTCAACCCCCAGCCAGGGTCACCATCAAAATGGAATGTAACCCTAGCCAGGTGAATGGCTCAAGGTAAGGAGACTTCCACCCCTTTCTCTCCCCGACCTCCCATTTTCCTATCCTTTAGAAAGGCAAAGTGGAAGTCAGTCATGCTTCTCCAAAGATTGACTTAGAAAGCAAGGCCACTGTGCCTGTAGTCCCAGCTACTTGGGAGCCTGAGGCAGGAGAATCACTTGAATCCAGGAGGCTGAGGTTGCAGTGAGCCGGGATCATGCCACTGCACTCCAGCCTGGGTGACAGAGAAAGACTCTGGCTAACAAAAAAAAAAAAGAAGAAAGAAAGAAAGGCCATTGAATAGTGACATGGGGCAGCGCTGGGAAAATGTGTTCTCCAGTGGTTTGTGTAGAGGATGGAGTCTGTAAAATCAGTAGTATATTTACCAAGAACTGTCTTTGAAGATGTGTTCAATTCTATTTCCCAGGCACGAGGGCTCTGTGGGAGGGGAGCCTTGCCCACATATGGCAGAATTCATCTGAAGTTTGATTGCCTGGAAAATAATGCCGTCTTATGTTTTCACAAAGGGAGAGTGTCAGCTAGTGGCCGGGCGGTGCGGCGTATGTCCAAGCCATTTGAATTTCCTAGTGGATCTGCATTGTCTGCCCTCCACCACCCTCACCCCACCCTCTGATCCCTGCGGTCCTCTTCTCTTAATGCCTGCTGTTTGTTTTTTCTCCTCTTAGCTTACACGTAAAGCCCTCTCCGGTGTCTCCCATAATTATTAGCTTCCCTGAGTTTGTCATGAACATACGACTGTCACGTAAAATGTATTACCAAATGCAGAACTGTTCCTGGCCCTCAAAAAGCGTTGAATTATGTGTAGTTTTGAAAAGTAAAATTAATTTCAATTATGATCTAATACCCCATATATATTCAGGAAAAAGAATATCAAATCTTAGGATAAAGAACAGATTATTTCTTTGAAATGTTGTATAATCTACCATCCGGTCATAAGAACAGCTCACATTTTCGGATACTTTACTGTGTACAAGGCCCTTTTATATCCAATAGCCCCTCAGTCCTCCAAGCAGCCCCTCATGGAGTATACTTGACCCCATTTGATGGGTGAAGAAACCTATGATCAGGCATTTCCAATCTGACCCCAAATCACCACTTAAATGGAATCAGAATTTGGATTTAAACCAGGAGGGTTTGACTCCACACCCTGAGCATTTTCCACTCTGTTGAAGCTGTAATGGGGCCTTTTTGTTACATATATGTTTTAATGCTAAAAAGGTTTATTATAAGTGTCATAGTTTATAAGTCTGGAAACGGTTGCGTCAATTCCTAGTGTGGTGTTAATGAAGGTGCCAAGTCACAGTGTCCTAGAGGGAATGTCAGCGGCAAGGCTGGACGTGCCAGATGGGGAGATGGGAGATGCCAGAACACTCCTCCACTCCGAGAAGTCAGTTCGCGTCTGTGCATTTAGCTTCTTGAAAGGGCACTGGCTCTGATGCTAAATATTGCCACCGCACTGGTCCTTTAAGTGGAACTTGAGGCAGGCCCGTCTTGAATCTCATCAAGAGATTCATTCCTGGAGTTACGGAAGGACCTGGGTAGAAAATGCAATGATGGGTCCAGGACACCAAAGTTGTGGGAAATTAATGATTACATGTAAATATTTTTTACCCACAAATCCTATACATTTGATACAATGTTTCTGTTGATCATTAACTGTATGTATTTCTGAAACACAGAAGAATGCAGGGTAATCATGTTCTAAAGAATGCAGCAGTGTTTATGCAGAAGATCAGTTGGTGGAACACAGCCTGGAAACACTGAATGGATTCTGTTTTGGGTGGGGTCATATGATCCCATATACGCCAGCGTGATCATGGCGGAGACACTAAGACCGGGACACATTTCTAAAGCTTTTCTTCTGCAGAGGCTAATTTCTACCTATGAGCAATTCACCTGCAGGGAGGAGGGGGATGTTGGAAAGCGGGGAGAGAGGAAGGAAACATCTCAGACAAAGGGGCACTGAGATGATTTCCCATGGACAACAGACAGAGTGAGCCATGTCCTGGCCCTTGTTTGAGAGTCTGGCCTGGGGCCAGTCTGGATTCAGCAAGCATCCGAAGGGAGACTGAGTGAGGAGGTGAGAACAGTGCTCCAGAAATGAAAGTTTCTGTTGTTCTCACTATGTTACTCCCGAATTTAAAATAAAGTGAGCATTCTGGCCAGATGCGGTGGCTCACGCCTGTAATCCCAGCACTTTGGGAGGCCGAGGTGGGTAAATCACGAGGTCAAGAGATCGAGCCCATCCTGGCTAACATGGTGAAACCCTATCTCTACTAAAAATACAAAAAACTAGCTGGGTGTGGTGGTGGGCACCTGTAGTCCCAGCTACTCGGGAGGCTGAGGCAGGGGAATGGCGTGAACCCGGGAGGCGGAGCTTGCAGTGAGCCGAGATCGCTCCACTGCACTCCAGCCTGGGCGACAGAGAGAGACTCCATCTCAAAAAAATAAAAATAAAAAATAAAAAAATAAGCATTCTGTTTGTGGGAGAAGTGCGAACACTGTTTTCCTTAGTGTGAGCCTGTGATGCCCCTTGGTAGCTGATGTGTCCTCTCCCTCCTGGCCAGGCATGGGGCAGCTTTTCCAGCCTATGTTGTGACCCCAGGGGTGCAGGTTGGGAGTTTGGGGCAACCCTGAGCCCCAGGCAAGGGGCTTCAGTCTATAAGAAAGAAACACCAGGGGCTTCAGTCCATAAGAAAGACGCCAGGGCAGTTCTGCCCCAGGGCCCTCAGCGCAGCAGACTGGGGAAAGCTCTTGGGTGGTTATTCTGTCAGGCAAGTGAAAGGCTGGTGCTGCGCTGAGGGTCTCTTTCTGGGAAACGACATCTTTTTCAGGGGAACTGGACATTTTCTTTCTTTTTTATTTTTCTTTTAGATGGAGTTTTGCTCTTTTTTACCCAGGCTGGAGGGAAGTGGCATGATCTCAGCTCACTGCAACCTCCACCCCCCCGGGGTGCAAGCGACTCCCCTGCCTCAGCCTCCTGAGTAGCCGGGATTACAGACATCCACCACCATGCCCGGCTAAATTTTGTATTTTTAGTAGAGACGGGGTTTCACCATGTTGGCCAGGCTGGTCTCTAACTCGATCCACCCACCTTGGCCTCTCAGATTGCTGGGATTACAGGTGTTAGCCACCGCGCCCGGCCTTGACATTTTCTTTCAAGGAAACAATGGGAACTTTAAGAGCTTCCTCTCTCAGGGCTCACAGAATTCTAACATTGCTCAGATTGCTCCTGTCATAAACTTTCAATGCTGTTCCAGCTCTTAAAGCATTGGTGATGTGTTTTGGTGGGTGGATACTGAGTGAAGACCATCATGTCATCCTCTTTATCCTCCGGGTCCTCCGGTGGATTCACAGCAATGTCGTTTCGGCAGGTGCTGTTCATGAAGAGAACAAGGTTGACCCCATCTGCCTTCAATCCAGGCCTACGTGCCTCCTTTGAGGAAAAGGGCAGCTGGGTTGTAATAGGCAGGAGGGGAACACTGGCTGCAGAGGCTGCCTCAGCTTCGAGGCATCTAGCAATGTACAGATGTCAACCAGTCACCAAGTGTCATCGTCCCCTATCCCCAAGGATGTTCCAGGGGGAGGGGGAGGAGTGGCTGACCCTAATCCCCTTTGTAGAAGAGAAAGATACAGAGCTCATGCCCATCTCCCCCAGAGCTCAGTGTGTCTCCTGGCATTGTGTCTGGGTGCTGGCCGGGTGTATCAGTTGGGATTCTCTAGAGAAATAGAACCTATAGGATATTTTTATATTTCAAGATATTTATGTGAAGGAATTGACCAATGCAATTGTGGGAGTGGGCAGGTCTGAGATCTGCAGGGGAGGCTGGCAGGCTGGAAACGAGGCAGGATTTCTGTGTTACAGTCTTGAGGCAGAATTTCTTCTTCTCTGGAAGCCGCAGGCTTTGTTCTTAAGGCCTTCAACTGATTAGATGAGGCCCACTCACATGATCCAACATCATCTCCTTAAGTTCAACTGACTGAGCTGCCTGCGCAAAATGCCTTCCCAGTACCACCTCAGTTAGCATTTGATTAAGTCACTGGGTGCTACAGCATGGCCAAGTTGACACAGGAAACTGGCCCCCACACCTGACTTCCAGGGATGCTGCACTTATCAGTGACTGGTGACCCACTGTACTTTTTAGATCTCCAAACCAGTGTGCTCTAGGGGGCCAGTTCACTGCTGCTGCTGGAGCTCAGCCTGACTGGACAGCGGGTGGTAAAGGGGGTGGCGTGTCTGGTCAGAGATTCACTAGGGGGCTGCTCAAGCTTAGTGATCTGGAAGAGTTGAAACGTAAGTGGTGAGTCAGTGTTCTGCTATTAAGAATCCAATGGGATTCTTGAAGGGGAATGGCGGAAAAGGAAGCTGAACGGTTATCAGTGGAGCTAAGACTCATCTCAGCCAGAGGTTGGAGGCAGCCCTGGGGCAGACAAAGAACTGCCTGGGATCCAATCCACAGGCTTTGCTGACTCACTGTGGGCTTTTTTTTTTGAGACAGTTTTGCTCTTGTCACCCAGGCTGGAATGCAATGGCACGATCTCGGCTCACTGCAACCTCTGCCTCCCGAGTTCAAGTGATTCTCCTGCCTCAGCCTCCCGAGTGGCTAGTTTTCATATTTTTAGCAGAGATGGGGCTTCACCATGTTGTCCAGGCTGGTCTCGAACTCCGTACCTCAGGTGATCCACCCGCCTCAGCCTCCCAAAGTGCTGGGATTACAAGCGTGAGCCACCATGCCCAGCCTCACTATGGGCTCTTTACGAATGTCAGGTGCAGCTCCATAAAAAGGAACATGGGCGTGATTCACTCTGCTTTATTTTGGACACCGTGAACCAGCACCGGGCTGTGTCAGCCCAGCTCGAGGGGCCAGGGCAGAGGTAGGGTTCATGGAGACGCAGATTCTGCCACAGAGGGGCTCACAGCAGAGATGCTGCAGAGCTGTGTGTGGCTGCCCGACTCTGGAGGAGCCCCGCCACGAGTGCAGCTCCTGAACGCTCCACTACCTGCACCTGCATCCTTCCAGACTCGGAAGCCCCAGGCCAGCTGTGCCAGGGAGTTAGCCCATCTCCTGGCTCCTGGCCCCTGGCCCAATAGCTTCTTTTAATTGTCCCTCCTCTTAGCTTATGCATAATGGGCTTTCCTGTAGTGCACGTGCCACTTGAAGTCAAGTCCAAGGGGAAGTTACATAAGTCAAATATTACTCTTTGGCTGGAACTTGTGGGCTGTTACCTTTGTGGCCCCTGACTATCTTGCAGACACCTCCAAGGGAGAAGTGCACTCTCTGCAGCTTAGGTCTTTCCAGAACATGGCCCACCTCCTTCTGCATAGAATACCCAGCTTGGGAATAGTGCCCTCTGTCCATCCCTATCCATCCAGTACCCATGGAGAAAAAGGCCATGTGCTTTGAGAGGAAGGAAGGACTTAGTTCCCAACCGAATAGTGGAATTCTACAAAACCTCAGCCCTAACGTGCTTACAAGCTCCTGAAATGAAATACAAGTGGTGAAATGAGATCTGTTGCCATTATAATAGAGTTTCTGTAAAACATAATAAAAGAAAAACAGGAGAGAAAGGAACCACTGCTTGCAAGCCAACTGGGACATCCTTGTGGGTTTGGCTCGGCCACTGCCAGATCAAACGGCAGAATTCTTGCAGACACTAATCTAATTGCACGTTGTGTAGACACAGGACATCATTTTTCAGCTTCGGTGGTCCACAGCCACCCTCTCCCTTTCTTCACTCTAGCCTCATGCACCAGAAAGCCCCAAGTGTTCACACAATGGAGAACTGTCAGTGCGCGGCCAAACTAAAACCAGCTGTTTTCCTGTACCATCCACGCCAAGGGCTCGGCTGGGAGTATCGGCGCCTGCTCAGCCTCTCTTGAGCTCCCTACCAATGTCCTGAATTTGCTGTGAGGTCCCTAAAGCTCAAGTCATGATAGACTAGCAGGATAAGCCAAGAGGTAACACCTGCGCACTCATGGTCCACAAGCAAACTGTCTTCCCGTGAGCAGGCCGGCAGGTCTGTGCAGAGCAGGCTGTTTTTCCACTATCTGAGCATCCCCAGCTCAGGCCAGCCAGATCACAGGCAGCTTACACTAAATGGCACCTTCCCCTTTCCACAGGCGACGGCGATTTCGTGAAGCCCACCTGGAGGCTCACTGCAGGTGGAACTCAGTGAATTTATGTGCCATGCTGTGAGTCCTCCCTCAGCCCAGTCTGCAGGCCACCTGGAGCCATTGCCATGTTTGATTCTGTTGAGTGAGGGTTCCCCTGGTGTGATGGTTCTCAACGTGGGCTCCGGGACCAGCAGCATCACCTCCACCTGGGAGCTTGTTTGAGACACGGCTCCTCAGGCCCTGCCCTAGAATCGGAAGAGACCTGGGTGGTGGCCCAGCACGCTGTGTTTGAAGGAGCCCTCTGTGGGATTCCGATGCCTGGTAGTCTGAGAACCACTGCTCTGTTGCACAATCCAAGGAGATGAAAAATGAGAATGCCCAGCAGCTGGGTAAAGGTGACCACCCAGCGAATGATCTGGGAGAATCTACGTGGCGGCGGGGTTGTTCCCCAGAAGTCCTTGCCTGAGTTGAGAAATACCTCCTTCCCTCCCACCACATTGGCGCTTTGCCCTGCTGGGCCTGTGCAGCGAGAGACGGTGCTATCTGGGCCTTGCCTCTCTCTGGGATGGAGATTCATTGCATGCCATGAGTAACTCCAGCCTCGGGTCAGATAGCAAGATGCTTTATAGATGTTATTTAAAAAACATACCACTTGTAATGTGATGGAGATGAGAAAAAGTAGGGATTACCTGCTGGGTCCTTCTGGGCCTTAGACATACTGTTTATGCATGGAGTCATTCAGTCATTCAATGAGTATTTATTGAGCACCTAGTATGTGCAGTCACTTTCCTAGGCTCTTGGGATAGAGTGATAAAATATACAAAAAAGTTTTGCCTCACTAAGTTCACTTTCTAGCAGTGAAGATGGTCATGACATCAGACCACTTATGAAAACACACAGCAGGTTAGATCGTGGTAAATGCTAAGGAGAAAAATAAAGGTGTGAAGCGAATGGCAGCTCTAAAGAAGGTGGCTGGAGAAGATCACCAAAAAGTGATGTTTGTGTAAAGCCACAAAGGCAGTTGAGGGAGAAGGCCCGTGATTAAACAGCAGAAAATATTCCAAGAGGAGGGAATGCTAAATGCAAAGGCCCTGAGGTCAGTTTGAGGTGTTAGAGGACAACAAGGAGGCCATCGTGGCTGCTGTTTAGTGTCCAAGAAGAGTAATAGAGGATGAGTTTGGAGAGGCCGTGGGGCCATTGCTGGACTTTGACTTTCTCTTTCTGGTGAGTTCAGAAATCATTAAGGGACTTTAGGCAAAGGAGGGATATAGTGTTACTTAGATTTTGCAGGGACTTTCTGGCTCCTGTGTTGAAGTCTTCCTTTGAAAATGTTGGTGTGGGATGGGAGAAGTCTGCGTGAGAGTGGGTGAGAGTGGTAGCAGGGGAGGGTGGGAGAGGCAATCGCATTCTGGGTATAGTTGGAAGGTGGAATTAACATGCTTTGCTGATGGGTTGGACGTATGGCATGAGGAAAAGAGGAAGCGAGGATGGGCCAAGGCTTGGGGAATGTACCCCAAACAAGGTATGGACAAAACATAACTAGGAATCCTCATGAGCATAGAGGCCCCTTTAAGGGCCCCTTTTAAGCATCACCCCAGACACTGGGGACAGGAACTTCCCTCTAATAAACACCAGGTAAAACAAGAGGCTCTTGCCTCCTTGTCTGAGCTCAGCGGATCTTAATTCATTAGCCCAGTGGTTCTCAGCCACTGTGATGTTGCCCCCAGAGGCATTTGCCAATGCTCATGTTTTTGCCAGTCACAGCTGGGAGGTGTTACTGGTATCTGGTGGGTAGAGGCCGGGGACATCATGCAGTACACAGGGCAGCATCCCTGCAGCCCCTACCCCAACCTGTCCAAAGAGTGATCTGGCTCCAAGTGGCAATAGTGTTGAAGTTGACAAATGCTGCACGAAACCAACATTTATTTAGTGTTTAATCTGCATCATGTACTGTGTTAGCTTCGATGGAGATGGATTAAGAATTAAACGAAGCTGGCTGGGTGCGGGTAGCTCACACTTGTAATCCCAGCACTTTGGGAGGCTGAGGTGGGCAGATCACTTGAGGTCAGGAGTTCAAGACCAGCCTGGCCAACATGGTGAAACCCCATCTCTACAAAAAATACAGAAGTTAGCTGGGCATGGTGGCAGGTGCCTGTAGTCCCAGCTACTCAGGAGGCTGAGACAGGAGAATCACTTGAACCTGGGAGGCAGAGGTTGCAATGAGCTGAGATCATGGCACTGCACTCCAGTGACAGAGCAAGACTCTGTCTCAAAAAAAAAAAAAAAAAAAGAGAGAGAGAGAGAGAAAGAAAAAAAGGAACTAAGAAAAGCTCATGGTCTACCAAAGGTGAAAAAGATTCTGTGAGATCATAAGACACATTCAGTACAGAGCGATGTTCAGGGCCCAGCAATAACAGGGATGAGGGTGCGATCAACTCTACCTGGGCAGGAGAGAAAGACCCTGAAAGGGATAATGTTAACCCATATTTCTAAAACCCATGTGATTTATTAATAGATTTTGGTATACAACATATTGTCCAGTTTTCTCAAACATCTATGAGATGACATTATTATGATTATTCACATTTACAGATGACCATTGAGTTTCCAAAAGTTTTCGTCACTTGCTCAAGTGAAAGTTAGTGAAAGTGAAAGTTGGCCATTTGACCACAGGCCTGGACTCTTCTTCACTCCCTCAGGGTTTCTTAGAAGAAGATGAACTTCTTTCCTGCATTGAGAGGGATAGCAAGGTTCTCTCCATGTGTCAGACAAGCAGTGACAAGAAGCATCAAATCCAAGTGCCAACTGTATTTTGACTTTTTGTATATATTACACATTTTAGAAACATTTATTACTATCTTATTTTATCACATCAGGTCAGTTCACCTGCACTCACCTTTACATTAACCTCACCAG
Source organism: Nomascus leucogenys (assembly GCF_006542625.1). NCBI lineage: Eukaryota > Metazoa > Chordata > Mammalia > Primates > Hylobatidae > Nomascus > Nomascus leucogenys. The sequence goes on along the minus strand of NC_044405.1, from coordinate 23,679,636 downwards.
GTGTCTCCAAACAAAATCACATTTTAAAAATAGTAGGTGGTTAGCACCATACTGGCTATTGGGCTCAATCATTTCTTCTCTGAAAAAGGAGTCTTTCAGACAAATTAAAAGACATGCACAAGATAGAAAAGGTGTCACATCTGATCTTTGTCATGTAACTGCTTGTAGAGATCTTATGCTACAGAACATTTTGTTTTCAAATGATGAATCACAAAATGGTGCATTTCCCTCCAGTTTTCAAGATCTAAAAGCAACACGGTCTTGCTGGCATTCGTTTTTGGCTGTAAAGAGAAATATAAACTTAAATAATGAAACTTTCTCAGGGAAACATCGAGCCCCTTTAAAGGGACAAAGAACTAACTGTTGGTGTGCTGGTGGTGACTTTTTAATTAATTTTGTCTTCAACTGCTTCAGAGAAGGGGGAAGGAACAGGACTGTTGGGAAGAGGCTGAAATTCCAGGTGTAAGAGAGAATATTTAGTAAGGGTAAAAATAACACACAGCTGTGAAGACAAACATCTACGGTTTCAGTTTGAGCCCGGAGTTCTACATGAATCACTGCTGAGCTCCACCCGCTGCTCCAGCCATGGGGTCTGAAACAGCTTTTCCACTGCCTCTGATTCAGAAATAAAACAGACCCACAAATTACCCTGCAGCGCTCCAGACAATCCCCTCCTTGTCTGGGGTCCTAAAAATACCTTTTGTGCTGACTGACCTCGATTCACACTATGAAACTTGATTAGGACCTTGTTCAGTCGATTAGGACTAAGTATGTGCTTTTAGGATCGTTGGGAAGAAAACCACCTGAGAAGGGATTTATTTGTATTCAGACTTGAGACAGGCCTGGAATGCTTGTCCTGGGCCAGCCTCCTTGTGGGGGTTCTCTCTCAGAACTGACCCCTTTGCCCTCTTAGGGTAGAGCTGCCAAAGAAAGCCTTTCCATTTCTTCCATGTGGCTTCCTCACCAAGTTCTTCTTAATGTGAACTAACCTAATAAACCAAAAGGAACATTCAGAAAGACAGTGACATTCCAAAAAACAGTTGCAGGCTGAACACTGCACAATAGTAAACCTTAGCTTGCTGACCTACATAAGAGTTCACCAAGGTACAGTTATGAACAGCTGCCAAGAACAAAAAGCCTCACATCTACACCCACGCACACACCTGCACAGGCGTGCACATGCAGTATGTTGCTGTGTTAATTTGTATAGTGCTTCACAGTTTGCAGACTTTCTTCACAGGCGTCATCTCAGGGATGTCCTCACAGCAGCCTCAAGAAAGCATTCATTCATTTTTATGAATGAAGGAGTTGAGCCTCGAAAGGTTAGGTGACTCATCTAAGGTCAACCAAGGTCAACATTGGTTTTCTGACTCCAACAAAGCCCCTCCAAGAGGGGCTTTCTCTTGCACTGCAGGTATAAGATAAGGAACTCAATATTTAAATGGAAGATTCATTCATAAATGTACTCACTCATCCTGCAGACACTTACTGAGAAAATACAGAGAATGGTGCAATTGGAAAGGAGACGTTCCTCTCTGGAGGCCCAGGAAAGGCTTATAGAGAACCTAGAGGTGAGCATGGACAGGTGAATAGCGCAGGTACCGGGTGGTGAACAGGTGAATAGGGCAGGTATCAGGTGGTCATAGGCAGGGCCTTGAAGGCAGAGGGAGTAGCAAAAGTGAAGGCCCGAAGGGAAGAGACTAGGGGGTGATGTGGAATGTGGTCTTTGAGCACAGAGCACATGGAGTTGGGGAGAGGGGCTTTGGCCACTCAAATGCCAGCCCCGTGATAATAGAGATGCTGATATAACCCCAGTACCTGGGACAGTGCTTGGCCTAGAAAGATACTCCACAAATATTTGCTAAACAAATGAGTGAATTGAGGGGCTCCAGAGCCAGATCACTGAGGAGAATCTAGGGAGGGGCTCTGGGCCATGATGGGGGTTAGGTTGGACATGGCCAGCTTGCATTTCTGTTTGGGGGAGAGCACTCTGGTAGCAGGAGGGAGAAAGCTTTGGAAGTGAAGTTCAGGGACACTTCGCCAGCATGTGATGGAGCACGAGGGGCTGGAAAGTCGTGTCCAGGTGCAAGAGGAATTCAGAGGATTAGGAAGGAGGATGGCTCTAGAAGAATAGGTAGATTTTCGACAGGATTAGCGGGTTTGCCTCCACTGACTCAAAGAAGAAGACATATTGATTTCCGCAATTACATTCTGACTTGGCTTGGACTTTCTCCAAGGAGTGGGCCCCTGCTAAGTGTTCTGAAGTGAGGGTGAATCAGATTTAATGTGGCCAGCGAGCTTGGGGCTGTCCCTCTGGGATGTATTCAGTGCCGTTCTTGGATAAATGGGGCCCATTCACACTCACAAGGGCTGAGGCTCCATGCTTGTCGAGCTAATGGCCACGGCTGTGCCATTTCATTGCGGGTTCTTTCCATGACGAAAATTGCCTCGCTGTAAGTAGACTCTGATGTGAGAAAACCAAAGTCAGATGCCAAGTTTATTTTGTTTTTCAAAGACTAAAGACCAAATTTTACATTTCTCAGTATGTTTTTTCAGTAATATTAGTCCCCACCCTCAACCCCGCTTTTTTGTTTTTTTTAAGGGGTATTATGTATGGATGACAGCTGAAGGAGGCTTTCATCTTGGACTTATTTTATTTAATCTTAAAAAATTAGATTGACTACTTCCCCAGTGGTCCAGCTCCTGTCCTGGTCCTCACCTCCATCTTTTTGGGCCTGCAGTCAGAGTCAGATGCACTCCCACTCGGCTCTCTCATCATGGGGACTTTTTGTCTGATTTCCTTTTGCACTTAGGAATGTTTGCCCATCATCTGTGTAAAACATGCACCCTGCTGGGCACATCAGTGAAGTTTTGGGGAGAAGCATAGAACGCTTAACTGCAAATTGAGGTGACTATTTCTTTTAGACCAAACTTATCAAAACCTATTTATATCTCCACATAAACATTGCCACTTTCCAAGTCTCCCACGGGGCCCTGCCTTGCTCCTTCATGGCTGCCCTGCTCAGCTCACGTCTGTAACCCTCATCCGTGACTATCTTCAGGGCCACTCTGAAGATGTTCTTTTAGAATACTTAATAGGGATGTAATTAAGTTTTCTGAGGATCCATTCAATGGTGCTTTAGGTCTGTGAAAGACTCCTCACACGGATTTACCAAGCAAGGGCATAGAGTGGGGCGGTGAAGTACTTGGAGTCGAGACCCTGACTGTCTAGGTTCAAATCCCAATTCTTCCACTACTGGCTGTGTGATCTTGGCAAATTATCCAACCTCTCTGTGCTTCATCTGTAACAAGGCTCCTGCTTTCGAGTATTTCTGTCATGGAGATGTGCAGTTGAAATGAACTAACAGCAACAGCTGACACCTGGCGTGGTCATGTGCCAGGCACCATGTTAAATGCTTTATCCATATGTTTATTATAACATAAACACATGAAAAGAGTCTGGAGCCATGCTCATCATTAGTCAACAGTGAAATACTGGTTGGAAGATTAACCAACTGAGGCCTGGAAAGATTTGTTTACCCACAGTGCATTTGGTGCTCTTGGAGACATAAACATAACCCTATTTAATGTTGGTAAGTTTGAATTTAAAATCTAGAAATTAGGGGTTTCAGTGCAGCAGCTCATGCCTGCAATCCCAGTGCTTGGGGAGGCTGAGGTGGGAGGATTGCTTGAGGACAGGAGTTAGAGGCCAGCCTGGGCGACATAGTGAGATCCCATCTATACAAACAATTAAAAAACAGCCAGGTGTGTTGGTGCATGCCTGTAGTCCCAGCTACTTGGGAGGCTGAGGCAAGAGGATCGCTTGAGCCCAGGAGTTTGAGACTGCAGTGAGCTATAATCATACCACTGTACTCCAGCCTGGGTGACAGAGCAAGACCCTGTCTCTTAAAAAACAATAAAACCAAACCAAATCTAGAAATTTGGGAGTTATGAAACTAGAAGCATATATAACACTGCATCTCTCGAGGTTTTTTACTTTTTTAATTACGCATTTTTTTCATGTTTTTGCACTGACTTCTCTGACAGGTCTGATCTTTCCAATAGCAGCCAGTAAGGAGGAGAGGCTGGGGACATGCCATCTCTAGACCTCTGTGGCTGCAGCATGTGAGCACTGTGTGCAGGGAGTGTCCTGCTCTGCCACCAGCTCCTCCTGGCACTGTGCAGGGTGGTCTTAGATGTATTATGAGATGTTGGGAACGATATTGTTTACTGCATAATCCAGTTTTCTTCATGAGAAGCCCTGACAAAAACTCTCAAAGCTTAGCCCAGGGAGAGCTTTATTTCTGCTGAATAACTGGTTTGTATGTAGCTTACTAATACCTTGAACCTTGTCATCAGATGCACTTCTGTCTTTGCTTTGGCTAGTAGAAAGATCAGAGTTGAATTGATATCCTACCTCAGCAGGATAAATAGTAAGCTTACTCAGCGGGCTGCTTTTGTCCCTTAATTCCTTTTTGGCCCTTGTTTTCCTCATTTTTATTCTGTTAATTATTTATGTTATCATTTTGTCTTATATGTATTTTTATAACCCACCTCAAATTTCACATAGCTTGCACACAGGTAGGGGAATAACTTATATTTAAAACCACTATACATATTTATAAATAGAACTCTGGAGTTGCAGAGGAAAATTACGAAGCCCCTCCATAAAAACCTGTTAATGAAGCTAAACTCTTGTTCATCCAAGTGGTTTCCAGACAGTCATGCCCGGGGGCTTGAAAATGGGGCTTCTTCCAGCCCTCTGATTCAGTAACCCTATGAGAACCCAACTGGGCTTAGCAACGTGTCTGCCTTCTCTCCTTAATTCAAATTTAACAAAATTTCCAATGTATTTGATATTCTTTGCCATGTCCTTTTATCATTAATTCAGAATACTAGTATGTTTTAAGAAGTCAGTGCTCATGATTTTAAATGATTAGAACTTAATTCTCCAACTGATATTTAAGGGAGATTATTATTTGAAGCTCAACAAGCCAGTTTCACTGGGCACGTCTCCAGTTACCAAAAGAAGGACACTAGCATTCTGGTTTCTTTTATTTCCATCATGAAGGTTTGGGTGTCTTCCTACACTGTTTCTGTGTTCCTGTGAGTGACCACAGTTATGACCAAATGCCATGGAAAAGTGTGAGATTGCTGCAGAGGTTACACTCCTCAAGGAGTTTGGCCTGTAGTCCCAGCTATTCATAGGGAGGCTGAACCAGGAGGATCACTTGAGCTCAGGAGTTTGAGGCTGTGTGGCCCCAGGGGTGTTGCCAGGGAGTTGTGAAGTGTTATGGCTGGCTTTTTAGTATCCCAGCCACTGGGCTATTGTCCAATTCTTTCTCAGCATTCTGAACCAGCCCTCCCCTCTTGGGGACCCTGGCTAATGTGGAATTTCTGCTGCTGTGAGCAGAGGGAAGTATCTGTCTTCCCAGCTCCTGTTTACTCTTGTTGTTGCCACAAATTGCATAGGACTGTCAAGACTAATGTCTTGTGGGTGACAAATAGAACCTAGAACTGAAAATGTAAATTTGAGAATAACAGTTCATGACCAAGAATCCAAAAGCAAATGCAACAAAAACAAAGATAAATAGATGGGACTTAGTTAAACCAAAAAGTTTCTTCACAGCAAAAGAAATAATCAGCAAACAGACAACCCACAGAGTGGAAGAAAATATTTGCAAACTATGCATTTGACAAAGGACTAATATCCAGAATTGACAAGGAACTCAAACAAATCAGCAAGAAAAAAATAAATACTTTCATCAAAAAATAGGTTAAGGACATGAATAGACAATTCTCAAAAGAAGATATTAAAATGGCCAGCAAACAGGAAAAAATGCTTCAACATCACTTGTTATCAGAGAAATGCAGATCAAGACCACAGGGTGATACCATTTTACTCCTACAAGAATGGCCATAATTAAAAATAAAAAAAAATAGATGTTGGCATGGATATGGTGAAAAGGGAACACTTTTACACTGCCAATGGAAATGGAAACTAGTACAACCACTATGGAAAACAGCATGGAAACTAGTACAACCACTGTGGAAAACCATATGGAAAATTAGAAGTAAAACTACCATTTGATCCAGCAATCCCACCACTGGTTATCTACCCAGAGGAAATGAAAAAGACACTTGCACATGCAGGTTTATAGCAGCACAATTCACTATTGCAAAAATGTGGAACCAGCCTAAATGCCCATCAACCAATGAGTGGATAAACTGTGGTGTGTGTGTGTGTGTGTGTATATATACACACATATATACACACACACACATATATACACACATATACATACACACATATATGTATATATGCACATATGTACATGTGTATACATGTATATATACATATGTATGTGTACATGTGTATATAAACACACATGTGTATATGTATACATATGTATGTATACACACACGTGTATATATGTACATATGTATATATACACACGTGTACATGTGTACATATGTGTATATACACACGTGTATATGTACGTATGTACATATGTGTATGTGTGTATATATGTGTGTGTATATATATACACGCGCACACACACCATGGAATACTATGCACCCATGAAAAGGAAGAAATAACAGTGTTTGCAGCAACTTGGATGGAGTTGGAGACCATTATTCTAACTGAAGTAACTCAGGAATGGAAAACCAAATATTGTGTGTTCTCATTTATAACTAGAAGCTAAGCTATGAGGACACAAAGGCATAAGAATGATACAATGGACTTTGGGGACTCTGGGGGAAGCGTGGGAGTGGGTGAGGGAGAAAAGATTGCACACTGGGTACAATGTTTACTGCTTGGGTGATGGGTGCACCAAAATCTCAGAAATCACCACTAAAGAACTTATTCATGTAACCAGACAACACCTGTTCCCCCAAAACTGTTTAAATTTTAAAAAAAAGACAAAATGATTTTTGTTTGTCCTTAAAGGAGTCTGTGAGAGCAATATCTTGAACCACGCTTATTTGCAATAAAGAAATTTCTACCCCCCCAAAAAAGAGAGATACATTTAATATTTACTAAATGATTATCTGTTTGACAGGCAGCTGCTGAGTAGCCTGAGAATATTCTCAGGAACTGCTGCAACACACATATGCAATTATGTGTATGTTTAAAAAGTTTGTATGTGTATGTTTAAAAGTAAGTATATGTTTAAAAGGTAACTAGTCTTCATTTCAGGAAGGCATCAGGGACTCCCTGACCCATACACTACTCTGGTTTAAAGTGTACATTGCAGCACTCATCCTGACACACTGTCCTACTTCAGGACTGTTCATTCCCTGCACAGCATGCTCTTTGCCATGTGCACAATAAAACAATGCATTGAACCTCCAAATCCTTATCATGTGAGAATGGAGAACATGTGATCCTCTATGCTGGGCAGTGCTTGGTGCAGGTGACATACCAAGCGGTTTGCGGGGACTTTTTCCCTAGCGATGTGTGAGCCTCAGAATGCCCGGTGAAGGTGGGGCTGCAATGGAGTAATCAAGACACATATTTGTGCAGTGTGGATCTTTTCTTATCACACCTAGGCACAGAGCTAGAAATGTATTTATAGTGAGACTTTCAAATGAACACTTTTCAGTTCTCTGAATTGTGATAAAATTTCCTTTTCTTTTTTTCTCTTTTTCTGTTTTGAGACAGGGTCTTGCTCTGTTGTCCAGGCTGCAGTGCAGTAGCACGATCTTGGCTCACTGCAGTCTCAACCTCCCCAGGCTCAGGTGATCCTCCCACTTCAGCCTCCTGAGTAGCTGGGACTACAGGTGTGCCACCATGCCCAGCTAATTTTTGTATTTTTTGTAAACACATTTTTCATGTTGCCCAGGCTGGTCTTGAACTCCTGAGCTAAAACAATCCACCTATCTTGGCCTCCCAAAATGCTGGGATTATATGTGTGAGCCACTGTGCCTGGCATCCTTTTCTTACGTAAAGCAGATATCTCTGAAAATTCTTTTCTTCTCCAGGAATCACTCCTCTTTCTTATTTGTATCTTGTAGATGTGCCCTGTTTGTGTCATACACATGCCCTTCAGGGAATGAACAGTCCCAGGGTAGGACAGTATGTCAGGATGAGTGCTTCAGTGTACACCTTAAGCAGAGTAGTGGATGGGTCAGGGAGTCCCTGATGCCTTCCTGAAATGAAGATCTAGTTACCTTTTAAAGGACATTGTCTTGCCTTTACTTTGTGGAGTCATTCTGTTCAGGGTTAAGAAGCAGGGATGGAGAGTTCGGGCCACCCACACTGAAGTCTCATTCTACATCCTCCTGGCTGTGAGTCCTGGAGCCAGCCCCTTGTGTTTTGAGTACTCAGTTCACACCTCTGGAAAGCGGAGATGATGCCAGCAACACAGTTCGCTGTGGTGAAGACTGATAACTATTAAACTCCCAAAACAGATCCCAAACATGTTAAGGCTACTCTTTTGCTGTTAAAATTTGCAAGAGAAACCTGGGTGAAGTGGCTCACGCCTGTAATCCCAGCACCTTGGGAAGCCGAGGCAGAAGGATCACCTTAGGTCCGGAGTTTGAGACCAGCCCGGCCAACATGGTGAAACTCCATCTCTACTAAAAATACAAAAATTAGCCAGGCGTGGTGGCAGGCGCCTGTAATCCCAGCTACTCGGGAGGCTGAGGCAAGATAATTGCTTAAACCCAGGAGGCGGAGGTTGCAGTGAGCCGAGATTGTGTCCCTGCACTCCAGCCTGGGCGACAGAGCAAGACTCCGTCTCAAAATAATAATAATAATAATAATAAGATAAAAATAAAAAAAATTGTAAGAGAACTAACAAGGGAAAAAGACCAAAAAGTGAGAATACAACAACTGGGGCCTGCTTAACTAATATTTGTTGAATACGCGGTTGGAGTCTAGCACTTCAGTGACCCTGTGGCGTTACCATTTCCTCTCTTTGGGGTTGGAGTTCCCTCAGAGTTATTACAAAAAAAACACTTGAAATAATAAAAAATATGGCTCTACTCTATCTTTCTCTAAGCTAAAACAAAATGCAATGGAAAAAAAAAGAGTTTAAAAAAATTATCCTAAAGGTGCAAGTTTTGAAAATAGGGTCTGATGGCCTCATTCTGCCATTTTCCACAATGAAAGCTGGGATGGGAAAATCTAATAGGATGAATTGGATGTCGTTGTTGCAAACTGAAAACAGAGTAGCTTTACTGACCATTGACCCTATTTTAAATATTTACGCATATGCCATTTACCCTATTTTAAATATTTATGCATATTTTAGAAAGCTCTCACAAAATGCATTTTAATAGTTCATCATATCCAGATTTGATGAAGGATTTTTGTTTTTTGACAGAATCTTGCTCTGTCGCCCAGGCTGGAGTGCAGTGGCACAATCTTGGCTCACTGCAACCTCCACCTCCCCAGCTCAGGTGATCCTCCCACCTCAGCCTCCTGAGTAGCTGGGATTGCAGGCATGCACCACCATGCCCGGTGAGATTTTTGTATTTTTAATAGAGATGGGGTTTCACCATGTTGGCCAGGCTGGTCTCGAACACTTAGCCTCAAGTGATCTGCCTGCCTCAGCCTCCCAGAAGTGCTGAGATTACAGGCATGAGCTGCCGCAACCGGCCTGAAGGATCTACTTTAATGTCACAGAGAAACTGTTGTGATCTATGCCTAGAGTTCTTGTCCTCAGATATGAAAATTAAACTATAAAGAACTAAAAGAAAATGAAAAAGGGGTTGGTCTGAAGGGTTCAAAATCCTCAATGTCCCCTGTTTCTATAATTCTTTTTTTTTTTTTTTTTGACATGGAGTCTTGCTCTTGTTGCCCAGGCTAGAGTGCAATGGCGCAGTCTCGGCTCACCGCAACCTCCACCTCCCTGGTTCAAGTGATTCTCCTGCCTCAGCCTCCCGAGTAGCTGGGATTACAGGCATGTGCCACCAGGCCCGGCTAATTTTTTTTTTTTTTTTAAGTAGAGATGGGGTTTCTCCGTGTTGATCAGGCTGGTCTTGAACTCCCGACCTCAGGTGATCCACCCACCTCGGCCTCCCAAAGTGCTGGGATTACAGGCATGAGTCACCACACCTGGCCTGTTTCTATAATTTTATACCTCTCTTTGATCTTTTACTTTTCAAATGGTTAACTGCATTGTTGGAGAAGAAAGAATTGATGGGACCTGGTATACGGCCAGCACTTAATAACAGTTGTCTAAATGGATGAGTGAATGATTGAATCTGAACGAAGGTTGTCCAGATTTATAGTTGTTACTTGAGTTACTCACATCATCTGGGTAAAGTCTTTTTCCTAAAGAACCTAATCCCTCTAACTTCTCTTCCCTAGTAACTTCTCTCCTTGAGACAAATATACCAAAACATATACACTCGACTCAACTGATGGAATTTTCCAGAGGAATAGGAAACTCCGTCTAAGTGAAGACACTCTGTGTTTTGATATTAGGATGGGTCTTTTAGAGATAAATGTGTGAAGCCAGGAAAAATAGCATCAAGAGGAAATAATGCATGTGTAGGCAGCGGTGGAAATATTCAGGATCTACTTCATGGGAACTCAGACCATTATTATTTTAAAATTTCCTTCATGTTAGCACAGCTGTGAGGATGCCATCAGGCAGGGCTGTGCATTCCAGGCCCGTGTTAGGGCCTGAGTCCTGCGTGACCCTGACTCTAACCTCCATCCGCAGATGGCAGTGTACCCTCTTCACTGCCAACACCTAAGATCCCTCCGTAGGCTTCAGACACCTTTGTAAGTGATGCTGAGAACAAACCTATGTTTTCAAGTTCCCACATGCTGAACAAACACTTCCCCTTCCTGTCCACATCCCAGCTATGGCTTTCAGGTGTGGAATGACCTTCTCCATCTCACCCCACTCAGAAAGTGCTCTCCTGCCTCAGATGGTTTTGACCTCCTTAGACTTGAAGTTCACATCCATGCCAAGCCCATAGTTTTTTGATTGTTCAAGTTCCCTGCAGAACTCCAACTAACCAGATGTGGAGGAGATACATGAGGGTTCATTGGAGTGGATCCCACACTGGGATAGAAATCTAAAATCTAGAGAAAGCGAAGGTTCCCAGATTCCAAGGAATATGAAAAAAATGTATGCATTGGATAGAGCCTGAGAGGCATTTCTGGAAATCCACCTTAGACAACAGACCGTAAATATTAATACTCCTCAGACGCAGTGACCCTGGGTTTACCATCTATGTGTTAACCATCTAAGAAGGCACTGACATGTATTTTCTGTTTTCTGCCTAAGCTGGATTTTCTCTCTCTTTTCTTTCTCTCTCTTTCTCTCTCTCTCTTTCTTTCTTTCTTTCTTCTTTCTTTCTTTCTTTCTTTCTTTCTTTCTTTCTTTCTTTCTTTCTTTCTTTCTTCTTTCTTTCCTTTCTTCTTTCTTCTTTTTTTGATGGAGTCTCGCTCGTGTTGCCCAGGCTAGAGTGCAGTGGCACAATCTCAGCTCACCACGACCTCGACCTCCCGGGTTCAAGGGATTCTCCTGCCTCAGCCTCCAGAGTAGCTGAGATTAAAGGCCTGCGCCACCACGCCCGGCTAATTTTGTATTTTTAGTAAAGATTGGGTTTCTCCACGTTGATCAGGCTGGTCTTGAACTCCTGACCTCAGGTGATCTGCCCACCTCGGCCTCCTAAAATGCTGGGATTACAGGTGTGAGCCACCGCTCCTGGCCCTAAGCTGGATTTTCTTTTTGGCATTTCCCTATCAGATGCGATTTCACCAATGTCCTGTAGCTTTCACATCTCACTGTTTAAAATGTTTTCCTTTTCCTTTTCCAGAAAGGTAGGTTTGACTTTATCCAAATGACAGTGACTGCCTTACTAACAGCAGCCCTGTGACCTGTTGCCCAAGGTCAGTAGTCAGTAGCTGACCCCTCTCTGCATCCACACTGTTCCTTCCATATCCCTTTCCCAAGGGTCCTCTAGGACTGCTGGAGTCCACTCCCCATGAGGCCTCCCCTAGCGTCAGTCCCCACCCTTCCCTGCCCTTCCTGTCTGCACCTAAGCCTGGAACACTGTGAGTCTTCAAAGCTCCGTATGTAAAGATTGGCTGCAGGGATTTGAAATTCAGCAGGAGGATTTCATTCTGAGGTTTTGAAAAGGAACATCGTTCCAGGATAAACCTCTCTGAGCAGCGAGTGTCCCTGGTGCCGCCCCTCAGCATCTGTCTACTCTGCCTGTTTGCTGTCACACTGAGAGAACAAAGAGCAGTTCACTGTTCCCTGCAAGTGTTCCCAATCAGTTGTCACAGATGGAGTTTTGACATGACAGTTTCAGGAGTAGCTGCTTAAGAAACAGAAGCCAGGTGGTAGTTCTGCCTCCCTTGTGCATGTTCTATGCATCTAGCCAGTGTGGGCACTGTCCTAGCCTGTGCAGGCTGCCTTCACGGAGCCCCACAGACTGGCTGGCTGAAACAACGGGACTCGAGCTTGCATACTTCTGGAGGTTGCAAGTCTAAAATCAGACACCAGCAGGGCTAGTCTCTGGTGAGGTCTCTGTCCTTGGGTCACAGATGGCCTGGCCACCTTCTTGCTCTGCCCTCACATGGCAGAGAGAGAGAGAGAGAGCGTGCGCTCTGGTTTCTTTCTCTTCTAATAAGGGCACTAATCCCATCATGGGACTCTACCTTCATGACCTCATCAAACTGAAATTACCTCCCATCAAACTGAAATTACCTCCCAAAGCCTCTCTCTCCTAATACCTCACATTGGGAGCTAGGGATTCAAAATATGCATTTTGGGAGGACAGAAGGGAAGGCACTGTATTTGGCTTTCCTTTTTTTTTTTTTTGAGATGGAATCTTGCTCTGTCGCCAGTCTGGAATGCAGTGGTACAATCTCAGCTCACTGCAACCTCCACCTCCCAGGTTAAGCAATTCTCCTGCCTCAGCCTCCCGAGTAGCTGGGACTACAGGCATGTGCCACCACGCCCAGATTTTTGTATTTTTAGTAAAGACGGGGTCTCACCATGTTGGCCAGGATGGTCTCGATCTCTTGACCTCATGATCCGCCCGCCTCGGCATCCCAAAGTGTTGGGATTACAGGCGTGAGCCATGGCACCCCGCCTGTATTTGGCTTTTCACACTTGTCCCTTCTCCCCCAGTCTCTTCCGCCTTGCCCTTCTTTGGTTCTCTCTGTGTACTGGGAGAAGTCGATGGAGACAAGCTCTTTGGTTGCCGTTGTAATGGAAGAACATTTCTTCTTCTCCTCCAGGAACTCTCCTGATGAATGCAGTGTGGCCAAAGGCGGGAAGATGGTGGGCAGCCCAGACACCGTCGGGATGAACTACGGCAGCTACATGGAGGAGAAGCACATGCCACCCCCAAACATGACCACGAACGAGCGCAGAGTTATCGTGCCAGCAGGTCAGGTGCCCACAGCTTCACTGCCCTCAGCAGGTCTCAACTTCCCCAAGGCTAGGCTGAGCCTCAGGGAGCTCTTCTCCCCGACCTGTGGCGTTGATCACATCTCCTTTGTCCAGAGCATGGCTTGGAAATGGGAGCTGGCAGAGGTCTATGTATGGGGACATGCTCATGGATCAACAGCAAAGCGAGAAAAATATACTTGGATTTAAAAATACAAGTATTTAAAAAATATGTGAGACAGCAATATGTAGCCCCAGCTCTTTATTTTGCCACGTGGAGAAAAAGACACACACACACTACATATGGAGAAAGAGAGAGAAAGAGGATGTCCAGGCAAACACACAGTCTTGCTTATGCACGCACACATATGCACATGTGTGTATATGTCTATAAAAGGTGACCTTTCTAGGGAGGAATTGCCCCTTCTTGGAGATTATTGTGCCAAATATCTTGTCCTTCATGAGGTGCTATTTATGATAGATGATAGGCTTGTTTGTTTTTAAAATTCTCTTATCTGGCAAAATAAACATTTGGGAGCCATGTATTATATTGCTGTCTTACGTGTTCTTAAACATCTAAAATTCCAGCTATCACTGGCCTGTAATACAGATTCTAATAACCAGAGTAACTCTTTGCCACAAACATAATTCAAAACCAACCCAAAGGAATAGTTCTTGAACTTGAAAGACATGCCAAGAACTTATTTATTTAGCCAAACTAAAGGTAATAGAAAAAATGACTTAAAGCTCCTCAGAGGATACATGCTACATAAAACCAGAAATATAAGAACAACAGCAACAGTCACCAGTCAGTGAACCCTTACCCTACAGGAGGCATTTGGATAAATGCTTTAGAAACATGATCTCAAGCAATCTTTGCAACTGGGCATCTTTCTTATGATTTCCCTGATGAGGAAGATGAAGTTCAGAGAGGTCCACCAACTTTTCCAAGGGCATTTGGCTAATAAGAGGCCAAGTTAGGACTCAGGCAGGTCTGCCTTACTCCTTTAGTCTCTGCCTGTTGGCATTGGATTAAATCTCAGCTGCTTACAGCAATTTCTTTTTCTTTTTTTTTTTTTTTTTTTTTTGCTATTAATCCTGCCACAGTATTTTTAATTACGTACAAAGATCTGACATGTCACCCAGGGACCCATTTCACCCACTGCTCTGTTTGGCCACCAGTCTTTTGTCACTCTCTTCAGCAATGGTGAGGCGGATACCCTTTCCTCGGGGAAGAGAAATCCATGGTTTGTTGCCCTTGCCAATAATAAAAATGTTGGAAAGTCGAGTGGCAAAGCTGTTGCCATTGGCATCTTTCACGTGAACCACGTCAAAAGATCCAGGGTGCCTCTCTTTGTTGGTGATCACACCAATTCTTCCCAGGTTAGCACCTCCAGTCACCATACACAGGTTACCAGTGTCGAACTTGATGAAATTTCTGTGGGTTCCCTCCTGTTACTCGTTTAAGCCATCTGGTCACCCTGCGGTCCCGCCTCAGGGATTTGAATTTGGCATCAGCTCAGCCTGAAACCCTTGATTCCAGGTAGTTCCATATCATTTTCCTTCACCAAGTATCCATGCCAGTGTCATGGCCTCAGGGAGGCCGATCCTGAGCACTTCCGTCTAGAATTGCTCTCGTCTCCACCTGTGGCTGCCAGTCTCCTGTTGGCCTGATTT
Organism: Nomascus leucogenys; assembly: GCF_006542625.1. Taxonomy (NCBI): domain Eukaryota; kingdom Metazoa; phylum Chordata; class Mammalia; order Primates; family Hylobatidae; genus Nomascus; species Nomascus leucogenys. The sequence goes on along the minus strand of NC_044405.1, from coordinate 23,664,589 downwards.
TTCTTGATTTCATTCATTCCCATCTGCCATTATATTGCATGTTTATGTAAAAGTTTTCTTATTGGCCAGCCATGGTGGCTTACACCTGTAATCCCAGCACTTTGGGAGCCTGAGGCAGGAGAATTGCTTGAACCAGGGAGGCAGAGGTTGCAGTCAGCCAAGATTGTGCCATTGCACTCCAGCCTGGGCGACAAGAGCAAGACTCCGTCTCAAAAAAATAAAAATAAAAAAATAAAAAGTTTTCTTATTATCCTCTTCCCTGAGTAGAACGTAAGCCCCACAAAGGCCCTATCTCCAGGGCCAGTTGCAGTGCCTGGTAAGTGGGAGGTGCTCAGTGACTATTAAGGGAGGTGGAGAATGGATGAACGGACACCTCACCACTGAGCTGCACTGTACAAGTTACTTCTTGTTGGCAAAGTAGCCAAGGGTATGCATGGGTGAAATCTGCACAAACTCAATTCTCCCTTGCTCCTGGGGTCACCTAAATTAATGTCTGCGAAGTGTGATGGCAAACAGGTTAGATCCCCTCCATGGTGTGATTTTCCCTTTACCTGAGTTGGATCACGCCCAGTGAGCTTCTGTCACCTTCTAGACAGAAGAGTTCAGGAGTGCAGAGTACTTTGCAAAACATCTGGCCTGGATTTGTATCCTGGGTTTCAGCTTAGATTTGTCACCGTGTGACTTTCAGCAAACACGTGAAGCTGGACTGATGCAGTGGGGTGTGAAAGCGACCATCCTTTGGGGTTGTGCCTGATTTCAAAGCATTTTTTAAGACTTATAGGAGACACTGATGGTAGATTATGAAAGGAAGAAAACTGTCCTTAGTATTTACTGAAAGGCAGTTGACAGGTACAGAGGCCATGCATTTGGTTTGATCTTGACAATGCACCTGAATGCCTGAGACGCCTCACTTGCTGCTGTGCCTCGGAACAGGGAGCTGTTCCTGTTGGATGGGAAAAATAGAAACACAAATGCCCCAGGTGCCCATTCCAGATGTGTGGCACGCAAGAAAAACTTGAGGGCTGGGATGTGCCTGGAGGAGAGGCAGGAGGGCAGGGGTGTGTTGCCCAGACACTGGCTGGGCATGAACAAAGTGAGGTAGACACCCAAAGGAAGCCCCCTAACCCATCTCACCCTTTGCCCTCCTCCTTAAGAATATAATTTCTTCAAAGGAGACAAAACAAAGTGTTTAGATCTCAAAGATGAGAGAATCCATCTGAGGGGGCCTGCACTGAAGATTCCTTGCTTGATTCCTCATTGAATCACAGACGTAAGAGGTAATGCCTGGTACCATCTTCTAACTGGTGAGGCTGTATTTCCATGAGGCCATCAATATGCTTTGATGTCATAAATATCCTTTTCAGTAGGGCCAGACTTGAGTCTTTCTACACTAAGGAAAGTGTTTAGAAAATAAGAGAGATATTTGTGTGGGGAAGAGAACAGAGAAGCAACCGAAGTCAGAGCACCCAGGATTTTTTATACATAGTAGGTGCTCATCAAATATTAGCTGTATGGATGCAAGGATAGCTCTGCAAATTGGCTTATAGTAAGCTTTGATGTAAAGGCTGTTTCCTTTCTTTGGAGCAAAGTACTCTTCTCTTCAGCTCTTCCCTCCTTCAGTTGCTTCACGCCAGCGTAGGCAGTTATTCAGTTAATAGTGTTTGTAAGAGACATAGTTGTGGCTGATTTTGCAAGTTGTGAGTCTTTCAGTTATTGGTCAAGCTTCATGTATGTGTGCTCATACACACACAGAGATGAACACACACACACACACACACATAACACAGCTTCATTGCACAATCTGGACAATTTTCCAATGTGGCCATGAGGTTGCAGGACCTCAGGCAGCTGTACCAGCTGCTGTATCCATCCCCATGGTATTCAGGCACCTCACTAAGGCAGATTTGGGGCATGGAGTACCCCATGTATGCAAAAAGAATTCTCCAGACCTGGTCCTGAGTGGTTCACATAGACCTTACTACTTAGAGACGTTGCTTGGCACTAATGCAAATCATACGGATAGCTGAATGGAAAAAAAACATCAGTAATTCCCAAACACTTGTGCCATCAATACATGCCGATGTTTACACACTAGAGGTAACAGTGGTCCTAATAAACACTGATGAGAACATTTGTACTGTATGGAGACTGAGAGAGAAAACCACAGAGGACCTGGGGGGCTTTGTCCGTGTTCAGATTGGGTTCTGGTACGTGGAACCCAGTTTTGAGAAGTGATTCCCTCAACCCTGGTTTTGAGACTCATGATCTTGAGTTAATAAAGAAGCCCATAAAAAAAGCGTCAAAAAAAAAAGCCCATAAGAAAGTGTCAACTAGAAAATGTCCCTAATGAATGAATGTAGACTGCCACTTGATATATTTACACTGCCTCCTATTTCAGAACAGATTTAAGCAAGCTCACATAGATACATATGAAAGAGCACAGTAGAATCCACTTTTTAAAAATAGAGGAATGTGGAGTATGGACTAAAGTAAGAATTGAACAGACAGAGTAAAACCAGGAGTGAGGTTTACACACACCTGTGTGTGTGTGTGTGTGTATGTATGTATTTTTAATTGCAACTTTTAAATATTGCAGAATTGCAAAAGGTAGGTGTTACTTGGCTTCAAGGTATCATCAGGCAGTGTGAAAGGGATAACTCAGTGTCCACAGTAAAAAAAGAAAGCAAATGTGAAAAGACAGTCCAGCTATTAATTCTGAGTCTGGAGGAAGATGCGTTCCTCTGTTTGTCCTAAGGAAGACTGGGGGAGTCATGAGCAAAGCGTTCAACCAGTAGCGCCACCAGGCATTCTGGGCAGCCCTGGTTTGTGCCCGTTGTTCTGGCAAGACTGTTGATTGTGCCTTCCCAAAGGGTACTGGTTAGGCCATAATTCACATCTCTGGTTTTATCTATGTATTTGGTGCACGTATCTATAAATCTAGGTGGATCTCTCATAGGGCCGGGCAGTTTCTTACATTGTTGTAGACCCAAGTGTTGTTCAGTGAAACCAGTTGTAATAAGAGGGCCTGACAAGTGTGACATCCCCCATCCTGGTTACATGGCTCTTTTTTGGCCGAGCTTAATTTGGAGGTTGACTAGGAAGTGTTTTTCTTTTCCTTTTTTTTTTTTTTTTTTTTGAGACAAAGTCTCGCTCTTGTTCCCCAGACTGAATTGCAGTGGCACGATCTCAGCTCACTGCAACCTTTGCCTCCCAGGTTCAAGTGATTCTCCTGCCTCAGCCTCCTGAATAGCTGGGATTACAGGCGCCCGCCACCACGCCAGGCTAATTTTTGTATTTTTAGTAGAGATGGGGTTTCGCCATGTTTTCCAGGCTGGTCTCAAACTCCTGACCTCAGGTGATCCGCCCACCTCGGCCTCCCAAAGTGCTGGGATTATAGGCATGAGCCACCACGCCTGGCCTAGAAAGTGTTTTTCAAAGTATGGTCAGAACCACTTGCATCAAGATTGCCTGGAAAATTTGTGATTAAAAATACACATTTCCTGCCAGTCACAGTGGCTTACACCTGTAATCCCAGCACTTTGGGAGGCCAAGGAGTTCAAGACCAGCCTGGACAACATAGTGGAACCCCATCTCTACAAAAAATTTTAACATTAGCCAGGTGTAGTGGTGGTTCCTGTAGTCCCAGCTATTTGGGAGGCTGAGGCAGGAGGATTCTTTGAGCCCAGAAGTTTGAGGCTGCAGTGAACCATGATTGCACCACTTCACTCTCACCAGGAAGCCAGAGTGAGACCCTTTCCCAGACACACACACACACACGCACCTCCAAATGTTCCAAACCTGGATGTGGGGTTGGAGATTTTATATTATTAACATGCTTATTGTATATGTAATTTTCGTGTATAATAAGGTTTAAAAGTTCCAATCTAGATAGAAGATATGAATTTTACTTTAATAGACTTGAATTATTTTTAACAAAGATATGGTTTATCACTTTTAGAAAAGGCAAGTAGACAAAAAGGAAGGGTAGAAATAACTAACAGTATCACATTAACATTCCAAAAAAAATTAAATGAAGAATCACTCGTTGTGCTAGTTACTGTTACTCTTTAGGTGTTGGCTGTGAACATGGAGATGTGCTAACCAAGTGGCTGACAAAGAGGAAGGCACAGGCTCCGTTCACTTCTTAAAAGTTGCAAAATGCTGACCAAAATGCAATAGGACCTCTGGCTTTAGCAGCTTATAGCATTTTGAAAGGTTTCTCTTTTTCTGTTTTTATTATTATTATTATTTATTTATTTTGAGATGGAGTCTCACTCTGTTGCCCAGGCTGGAGTGCAATGGCGCGGTCATGGCTCACTGCAACCTCTGTCTCCTGGGTTCAAGCAATTCTCCTGCCTCAGCCTCCTGAGTAGCTGGGATCTCAGGCGCCTGCCACCACAGCCAGCTAATTTTTGTATTTGTAGTAGAGACGGGGTTTTACCATTTTGGCAAGGCTGGTCTCAAACCCCTGACCTCAGGTGGTCCACCCACCTCGGCCTCCCAAAGTGCTGGGATTACAGGCGTGAGCCACCGCACCCGGCCCTTTTTCTGTTTTAATTCCCTAAAATAGGTGCTAAAGTGTTGAGCTTTTCAAACGCCTCTGCTTCTATTTTTAAAATAACTCACTTTCAGCATAGACCCTTGCGATAATCAGTAATCTCAGAGATAAAAGAGTAGCCACATTCTTCTCTTCACTGTATCTCTTCACGTTCTTCATTATTAATTCGTTCATTAAACTCACTGTGTTCCATTCACCGTGAATAAAAGCTCTAATGAGATTTAAAATCACCTTTTCTTGCCCACCAAACACGTGTGGCTGAAGCTACATGATTTGTGTCTTACTCAGACCCCTGTGCTAGGACCTTTCGATTCCATTAGAAATTGTTCATTGAGTTCCCATTACTCTTACTCACTGAGGAGATGACCGAAGGCTGTCAGAAGTAGCTAAGACCCACCCACGTGGGGTAAGTAGTTTTTGACAGACAGAAGAATGTGTGATTGAGAGCTCAAGTGAGTGATTCAGACCCGTGTTTCAGAACAGTTGAGGAATGGAGGTTTGTATGACAGGACAAATCAAGAAAAGCTTTGCTTATACCCATGATGATGTGATTTCGAAAGCCCTTTGCAGCCTCTGCCATTTTCCTCTGCCACATCCCCAACTCACATGCTGTATTTTCACCACCTGGTGTCCTTGTCCCTGCGTTTCCCTCTCTGGAATGTTCTTCCTCATTCTTCCAGACATCTTCAAAATCCACCCTGTCAAGGGAGCCATGCTTGATTCTCTGTCAGATTAATCACTCCTCTTACGACATCTTACCAATTCTTTTGTTATCACACTTTATTTTGTTTCATATTGTATTCTCAAATGCACGTATATACTTACTTAAATATGGATATTCTGCAAAGGATTTGAGATGTCTTGTGAACTAAACTACTGATGGGCATGTGCCCAAACGACTTATCAAATAGAAATTAGGGATCAGTGCTAAGGCAGTTAAAAATACAAATGAGAAACCAAGAGCATGTGAGGGAAGAATGCAGCCATTTTGACCACAAGCTTGCCCAAGATGCTATACTTAAGTTTCCAGTGTGGCTTTGAGCTTCCTGGCAGCCAAAATGAAAAGAGTTATTTGGGAAAATAATTTTTCCTTTCAAAAAAGAAGTTTCACAGGGAAGGCAATGTTTATCTCAGTGTAGAATCCTGAAACAAGGATCCCTTGGGGCCACTGGGGCCATAGACCCGACCATCGACCATCTTCCTGCCACAGTTGCAGCACTGCATTTCAACAGCCTATTTCTTGTGACATCTTCTATGAGCACTGAGTTACGTTAGAGAATAGCTCAGCACAGGTAGAGGACAGACACTCAGCATGAGTCTTTGGCAGTCTGCTTTCATGTAAAGAAGGGATCTTGAGTTCTCAGAGTAGTAGAGGACTGTGTAGTTTTCACATGATCCTCCCTAAATATTGGCATGCCCCCTCTGGGCTTTGAAAGCCAGTGAATAACAAGTAATAGAACATACCCTCCGACCAAGCCCTGATGGCTGATATATTATGTTTCCAATCCTCTTAGCATGAGTTATTTATAAGCCTGTCTGTTTTATTAGATGGTAAGTTTAGTGAGGTGGTGATCATGTCTTTTTTGTTCTCAATCACCAGACAACACAGCCAGCACTTGGATTCTGTGTGGAGGAGAGTAAATGTGATTTATCAAGTTAACGGTAATCTAGATCTAACTAGCGGGAATCGCAGACTCGCAGGGGTTGCAGGATTCTTGGTGGTCTAAGTTCAGTCTTCCTTTAAACATGAGAAAACCAAGACTGAGAGAGGTCAAATGACTTTCCCAGGGACACTTGCACAACTGGGTGAGACCAGAGCCTATTCTCAGGCCTAGAACCTGTTGGTGAAATGACTTGTGTCTTCATCTTTCTTTGTCACATCCCTGAACACACCCGAGGATCTCTTCCACTCTGTCGATATGATGGGACATGCTTCTTTAATCTTCTGTTTAAATTCCTGCTATGCTCAAACAACTAAATAACAAAACCCACTAAAATAGAAATGCTAACATCAAAGTTTATGATATGTATTTTAAAGTTATCAGCTGAATAGTGGTTGAGGAAACCTCCACTGGGTTACATGTGAGGCTGAAATTGAATCATTTTTTTAAAAAGCAATGACAGCTACTATCTATTGATATGCACTGTTGTCAGGCACTTGGACATGAACTTTGTAGAAGAGGTATCATCTCATTTAAATCATGCGACCACCCTATCATGTAGGTACTCATTATCATTCTCACTTGACAGTAAAGAAACTAAAACTAGGAACGCTAAGAGAGTTGCCAAAGATGTCACAGCCAATCATTTGAAGAGCCAGGATTTGAACCCAGTTCTTTCTGACTCCAGAGTCTGGGTTCTTCTTCCTAAGCTGCACTGACAAAAATACCCAGGGGAGAACACAGGAATGGGATGAGAGAATATGTTTGTTAAATTGTTTGTAGACATTCTGCAACAGCCTTTTCAAATAAGACTTAAGTAAATAAAGGAGGTGGAGAGGGAATTTTGCAAAATAATCTACTGTGTTGCCCAGGGCTAATTTTTACATTTCTACAGTGCTAATGATGTTATCTGTTTTTCTTCAAAGTCAAAGAGAAGAATGGAATTGAAGACAGCTTAGATTTAGCATGAGCAGCTGGGTAGGTGTTAATGAATATACAAAAAAAAAGTGTTTAAAATAGGTGATTTCAGTTTGGTTCATCCTGTGTTTAAGATGCTTCTGGGACACCTGCCAGGCAGTGTGGTGGGCCTAGAGTTCCGGATGGAAAGTCCTTTATCGGGAGTCACAGCACTTGAGTTCTAAACTCTGCCATGTACTAACTGTGGGATCTGGGAAGCTACTTAATCTTGCTGTTTCTCAGGTTTTTCATCACCAAAATATGGATGATAATAATTCCTACTTCATGTGGTGTTATATGGATTAAATACAGCAATATGTGTGACATGCTTAAACAGTACCTGGGATAAAAAGTGCAGCTCTTCAGTTTATATTTGGGTCTGGAAACTGCGAGAGCGCCCTGGGGACTCAAGATATAGAATGGCAGACACAGCTGCCTGTTACAGGTTAAATTGTGCCTCTCTCACAAGATATGCTGAAGTCCCAACCCTCAGTTCCTTAGAATGTGACCTTATTTGGAAATACAGGTTTTGCAGATTTAATCAAGTTAAGATGAGGTCATTAGGGTGGGCCTAATAAAATGACTGATGTCCTTACACAAAGGAGAAATTTGGACATAGACACACACAGAGGGAGATGATATGGAAACACAGAGGGAGAACTCCATGTGAAGACAGGCAGAGGTTGGATTGATGGAACTGCGAGCAATGGAACATTCAATTGCTGGACAGCACCAGAAGCTAGAAGAGCCAAGGACAGATTTTATCCACAGTCTCGGATGGAGCAAGGCCTTGCTGATACCTTGATTTCAGATTTTGATCCTCCAGAGCTACGAGACGATGAATTTCCGTTGTTTCTAAACCACACATTTCACATTTTGTGGTACTTGGTTACGGCAGCCCTAGGAAAATAATATAGCATGCATGTTGTAGTTCAAACACGAGAGCAAATAAGAATGCCCAAAGATATCTATGGAAAGAGGAGGGGGTAGACCAAGGATGAAACTCTGGGGATAGCAACATTTAAAGAGAAGACAAAGAAAGAAAACCCAGGCAGGGAGAAACCTTTACGTGGAACAAGCCCTTGCATTTCTAAAACATGATGAGCACACACAATGTTGTCATGGAATAACTAATGGGAGGCAACAACAACAAAAGAAAGAACAATAACGATCATTATCCAAAAACAAGATGATTAGTTGAGAATGGTTTCATCCAGAGAAATAAATCAGTGTGTCAGAATGACAAAGCTATGTTTAGAGCCTAACAAAAATAATTTAGTCATGTATTTTTAAATAAAATACACAGAATTGTAGATTCTCAAACAAGTAGAGGACAGGCACTCTTTCTTGCCATTTTTGAATCTTTCATAGAGGATTATACAATTCATGTAAGTAATTTTTGATGATTAATTAATAAATGAATGAAGTAAAGCATAACATGAGTTAGGATGATCGCTGCATTAAAAATGAAAACTATGCAAAGTAAATAGGTAAAAAGTATGCAGAGAGGGCTCTTGGTTCTAGTAAAATAGAGAGGTTACTATAAAAGGACCTGAAAAACATTCCTTTTGCAAAACACCTGGAATTGCTGCATAGAGTTTAATATCCTTTTAAATGCACAGCTGAACTGGGAAGAAAGTCAATGAACTACTTAGGGACTAAAATAAGGAAAAAGTGAGAATACAGCAGAGCAGCACATTCTTATGTTGACATCTGGTTATCCTAGGTTGCTATAATGCAGAGATTTGGATTTTAAAGGTCAACTAGGGGCAAGGAATGAAATCTTGAGTTTGCACAAAGCAGGGAATTGGAACTGAGCCTGTCATTAGCCGAGTCCCCACCCCATACATACAACAGTGTGTGCCAGGAACTCTAAGGCTGAGAAATTAGTACAGAAAAATGGTCATGGGCTAGTGATAATCTGGGAAACCTGGCAGAAGTAAATACGAAATCTTCATGGAGAGACATGTCTTCAACCTACGTTGTACCGAATTCCTGCAGATAGAGACCTGCTAAAGATGACTCTGCCACCCGCAAATTACAAAAAAATAGCTGAAGAGAGATCTCCCCCAACCAAGATTTAACAGAAACAACGAACATGATTAAACCCTCAAGAAGGTTAAATAATTAAAGTATTGGATAAAGAGTATAAAATAAATAAACTTTTTAAATATTAAGGAAGAACATAAAAGAAGGAGTCAAAAAGAGAGTTTGTTGCTAATTGAACCTCACTTCAGATAATAACAAAAGATTTAATTTAAAAAATGGATCCTAGAAGAAGGGAGTGAGATACAGGAAGGAAATGGGAGCAATGAAATTGATTCAGGTGAGGGTAGATCTAGAAAGAAATGGCTGTAAAATGACAACCACAGCCTCCTAAGTAGGGAGTAGAAAATTCAATGGAGTAAAAATACGAGGGAACATTTGTCATGTAAAATCAGAGATTGATGATTCAAATATAAGCTTTCTAAATTACTGGTGATTAAACTTAGATTTTGTTTAAAGATTAACAAGAAAGAGAACTAGAATGTCAAAGAGCCAAACCAATACAGAAACAAAGAAAAACAAGTGAGTGAAGAAAAGTAGATCAATCTGATTAGACACTTGGAAAGGAGAAATAGAGAATGGACTAAGAAAGTTTAACATAAAGCACAAAATAAGACGGTAAAAATCAGATAGATCAGTAATAATAAGTGTAGATGGACCAAATTTGCCATTAAAGACAGAGAGTGATTGACTAGACTAAAAAATAGTCCACAATCAGTTATGGGTTGTTTACAAAAACATCTTGCACAAACAAAGATTGAGAGTTGACAGAATAAGATACGCTAGTCAAAATTGAGTTTTAAAAAAGCTGACAAAAATAGAAATAGAAAGCAGACAAAATATACTTTCAGGCAGAAAGCATAACTGGAGATAATTGAGGGTCATTACATAGTGAAAAAAGGTTAAATTCATGAAAAATATATGATAATGATAAACTTATATGTACCTAATAACATAGCCTTGAAATATGTAATGAACTGCAAAAAGAAATAGTCAAGTCCAATTTAGTGAGATATTTTAATTTGCACTTCTCTGTAATTGATAGGTCAGTGACATTAAAATTAAATATACCTTACCAAGGGTTTTTTTTTCTAGAACTCTGTACTCCCAAATTAGAGAATATGCATTTCTTAAGCAATCAAGGAACATTTATAAAAATTGACCATGCACTAGGCCACCAAAAGAGTAACAAACTTTTTAAAAAGCTAATTTCAGCTGGGCATGGTGGCTCATGCCTGTAATCCCAGCACTTTGGGAGGCCGAGGTGGGTGGATCACCTAAGGTCAGGAGTTCGAGATCAGCCTGGACAACATGGTGAAACCCTGTCTCTATTAAAAATACAAAAATTAGCCGGGGATGGTGGCGGGTGCCTGTAATCCCAGCTACTCGGGAGGCTGAGGCAGTTGAACCCAGGAGGCTGAGGTTGCAGTGAGCCCAGATCATGCCACTGCTCTCCAGCCTAGGTGACAGAGCGAGACACCATCTCAAAAAAATAAAATCAAATCAAATGTTAATTTCATATAGACTCTATTCACTGGCCAACGTGCAATAAAATTAGAAATCAATACCAAAACAATAAATGAACTCTACATATAAGTTAGAAATTTAAAAGGCTCAGAAACAGTCTTGAGATAGGCTCTTTATTTGAGATCAAGTTTCCATTTGTGATGGAATGAATCATTGCTCAAATTTAAGCCAGTTCTCTCTATTGGGCCTGCTTTATAAACGTAATTTCTGTCCTCCTGAGGATGCAAGATGTTAAATCTTATTTTTGCAGGCTTATGAGTGTCTTGGACAGCAGATTGGCTGACTTGCCCAGGGCCTGGATTTATAAACAAACACCTCACTAGGCTTGTGATATGGCTTAGAGGTACATTTTAGTTTTTATTTTTTGATGTTTTTTTTCATAACCAAGAGTAATTTTTTTCTTTTGGGAAGCCAAGATTTTACATTGGTATTATTTAAGAAAAATAACATTCAGGAGTTTCATTATCACCAGTTTGGCTTTTATTTAATCTTACTTTATTCATTTCTCTGGAGGGGCCTCTGAAATAGGATGTTTGCCTGTGTGAGGCATTTTGTTTTACAAAGGCACAGTATGTCTTTGGCAATGCAGTACCCCTTTGCCTGATTTAAATATCCACTCAATATTTTCCTGGCAATAGTGGAACTCTACTAGGTCAGAATCCTGTTTCATGGAAATATTTTTGTTAAATGTCAGCTTTCCTCCCTCCCTCCCACTGCTTATACCCCCACTCCCACTCCACATACAGAGTACATTAACAGTACAACTCCAGAACTCTGTGTGTAATGGTTTACTTTTATTTATTTTTTTAAATTCCAATTTACCAGAGTAGATTTCATAATAACCATGTAACTTAAGATACAAATAAGAGGCTTCAGAGTGTGATGGCTTCTCCTGTTTAGCCTGTGCCATGACAGTTTACCATTTTGGTGTCTATGAAATGTAGAATGATGACACAGATGTTTTCAAAACAATTGGAATGGAAGGCTGAAAATGAACAACTTATCTTCAATGGCTTATGATTCATCTGACAGAAGCACCTCCAAAAGTTTCTTAAAATAGAATCATAAATTGGACTTTTGTGTCTTAAGGAGGAGGCTGCCCCTATGATAATAGATTTTGTTCTTATTCCATTTTAGCAGAGTTTGCAATGCAAAATCGAGTGCGTGGATGCATTCTTTTTTTGCAGTATGTTATTGTTGGCAAAGTGCTTTCACATCCATTATCTCATTTACTTTTCTATTCCCCTAACATTTCATTTAATTACCCACAGAAAAATATAAAACAAATTCCAGAGAGGTTGACGTTTATGTCTAGTAAATGGTTGAATAAGAATCCAAATGTGGGTATTTGGATTCCCAATAAAACCTTTTATTTTCATCACCAAGTTTTCTGTGATTGGTGTTAAGATTTTAAAAAATTTCTTAGAAATTTTCAATTACTCTGAAATCTCTAGAAATGAAAATCCAACCTTGTTAGCAAGACTCAAGGGCCTTGTTGATCTGAGCCCAACTTTCATCCCCATCCTCGTATGTTGCTGTGCCCTCTCTGAAATCCTCCACTGCAGCCACACCAAATTTCTCCCTTCTTCTTAAACATGTCAGATATTTCATGCCCATGTCGGATGAGGCTGGGCTAAGTGGTTCCCCTAAACCAAAGAGCTTCTCTCTACTTCTGTCAAAATTCTTGCTGTTAATCCAAGCTCACTCTCCTGGTAAACCTTTCCCATTTTTCCTGGTTGGTGCTACCTCTCTGCACTTCCACTTCCTGCTTGGATCACGGAGTCTTTTTTTTTTTTTTTTTTTTTTGAGACGGAGTTTCGCTCTTGTTGCCCAGGCTTCTGGAGTGCAATGGCGCAATCTCGGTTTATCGCAACTTCTGCCTCCTGGATTCAAGCAATTCTCCTGCCTCAGCCTCCTGAGTAGCTGGGATTACAAGCATGCGCCACCACGCCCAGCTAATTTTGTATTTTTAGTAGAGATGAGGTTTCTCCATGTTGGTCAGGCTGGTCTCAAACCCTTGACCTCAGGTGATCCACCCTCCTTGGCCTCCCAAAGAGCTGGGATTGCAGATGTGAGCCACCACGCCCGGCCTGATCACGGAGTCTTAGTTCTGCTTTGTGGTTGTGGTCATAAGCTGCCTCTCTCAGTGGATCCTTAGTGTTTCTCTTGGTCTTGGACACTTTGGAATCTCCATAGTACTGGTGCATATAGCCATATGCTCAATGCTTAATGACTTTTACTTGAATTAAATCTATCTTATTTCTTATCCTATTTGAGTCATTTCTCAGGTCCTGAAATTCTTCACATTGTTTTACAGAAGAGAAAAATGAGGTCCAGTTATAAAATTAAATGACAGGTTCCAAACACGCTGCTACCTGGAGGCAAGAGGTGTTCCTACCCAGGGCAGAAGGTCGCACCTAAACGTAGGCAAAGGTGATGCCTCGGCTGGGGCTTATGCTGTAGTCCCCTCTCCTTCCTCCTACACATGTGTGGTTGGGGTCAAGAAAGGAGGAAGACAGGCCTGCTGAATCTCATAGGAACTCGTGAGCCCCTTTCTTTGATTCCTGGCGTGACAGAAGCCATAAAGCTTTGCTGAGATACCGTGGACTGTGGAGGAGACTAGAGAGACTACTGGGGCTCTCCATGGAGTTGAAAGGTTAGGGCCAAAACCTGACAGCCTGGACCCAGTGCACTGACCTGAACTCTAAAAACCATCATCTATAGCTGCAGCATCATTGCCTGGCCAAAGTAGTGGAGGTGGAGTTCAGTGTGAGCAGAGACTAGGTCTTCAGTCTTGTTATCACTTCACTGCCCAGAGATTTGTTAAGTGTTTCCTCTGTGAGAGCATCTAGGACAGATGCCCAAAGGAGGTGGTGAGTATAGGTGAGGGCACAAGAAGGTGCTAGTCCTTCACGCTGTGGGTGGCATGTGGCACAGGCATGGAGGCATTGGCTCAGGAAATGTAGGGTGGAGGGGGAATGGTTGGGAATGACACCCATGGAACAAAGGACTGTGTGCTTCATGCTGGGGAATCTGGGCTTTTCCCCTGCAAACTGTCCTCTATTGCAACACCTCCGGAGTGGGTGCAGGAGAGTGGTGCGAGTGCACAGGAGAAAAGGAATGCCCTCATTTCTTCTACCAAGTGGCCATGTTTTGTTTTCACCATTGTTTGCTTAGAAATTTATAGGGCAGATGTGTGGAGATCAAATGCTAAAAGGATGTGGGAGTGTTCTGACTTCATGTAATTTTACTCTTTTCAGATGAAGCAATCTATATTAACAAAATATAAAAGAAACTGAAACTAACTTTTTATACTCTTGAAAGCAATTTTATAAAAATACTTTCACATATATACTATATATAGGTAGTATATATAGCATATATGTAAGTATATATTTTATATGTTATATATTTCATTATTTTATAAAAATATTTTTATAAAGTATTTTAGTAGTTTTATTTTTTATACTTTTTATAAAATGCTTTGCATAGTTTCATTTTTATTTTTTAACTTTTCTTTTTGTTTTTTTACTTTTATTTTTTATACTTTTAAAAAATACTTTTTATAAAGTATTTAAAGTATTTTATAAAAATACTTTCACATATATTATATATAGGTGGTATGTATAGTATATATATATAATATACATTAAATATATATATATATATGCCCTTTGTAAGACCATGTTTTGGTTTTGAAAAATAGAGAATACATTTTTTATGAATAATTTGTGACACAAGTATTCCATATTTATTATAGAAAAATGAGAAAATATAGTTTAGTGAAAATGACAAATCTAAAATTCCCCATCTCCTTTTCCTCAGAGACAACAGTTCACATTTTGCTGTATCTCCCTCGGAATTTCTTTCTCTGCAGATATTTATATATCTTTGCAAAATACAATGATATCATAATAATATTTTGAAATTTTAAAATGCAATCTACTCTGAACATTTTATCATATCAATAAATATATTTCAACAGTGTAATTTTTAGTCTCTAAATATCACAGGAATATTCCTAAATGCATTACAAAACTAGTTCTCTTTTGCTGGACATTTAGGGTGTTTCCAATGTTTTGCTATTATAAACAACACTACGAAGAACATCCTTGACAATAAATCATTGCGCACATCCTCTATTATTTCCTTAGGATAAATTTCTAGAAATGGAATTTTTAAGCCAGGGAATATGCACATATTTAAAGACGTTTGATTGTATTGTTGTGTTGTATTGTTGTATCGTATTGTTGTGTTGTTCATCAGAAAGGTTGTAGTAATTTATATTCATATCGGCAGAACTCCAGAGCTCCAGAACAGCCTTTTACCAACTCAGAGTGAGACTTGTAGAGATAAGTACAATACAGGTTGAGGACTTTGTCTCTGGGGTGTTGGACCTGATTCCCTTAAAGGAAAACTGAATGGGCCATGATAACCCTTGGCTTGATGAGCGAAACCAATTAAGGGGCACACCAAGGGATAATAGAGAGATTAAACTTCTCCTTTCACCATTTTAACATGAACCTAGTGGCTTTCAGACAATATGTTTAGGTATCATTTTGAGAATATCCAGTTCCACCATTTAGAGAAGAAAATCTATTCCCAGAATGAACTTATTTCTAGGAAGTACAGTTGTTACATTAAAAATAAAATAGTCCTCCCGTTTTGTTAAAAGCAAAGCAAAACAAAACAAAAAGGTGGGTTTGGCTAACATGAAAGGATGGAGCTTATAGGGAATGACTTGGGTAGGATGGGGGGTCTTCTCTCTGTGAAGATGGAGCAAACTGTCCTCTGCGCAGAACCAAAGATAAAGAGAACTTGCCTAAGACCTCAGTATGATCCATTTTTGTAGAAAGAGGAATTCTGACATGTCACGATAAAAGAAACATTTTATCTCTGAAAGCCAAATTCTCAGCCAATGACGAAGAGTCATCTGAACTTCAGTGAACTGGATAACATTAACCTTCCATATCTACATTCAGTTTTCACAGACTAACAACATGTTTCCAAGTGTTTGGATGACAAATAAACATGTACACTTTTCTGTCATCACTGCCGTTGGAGTTTTTGTTGATATTCTCTGTAGCAAAACCAGAGTTCCCTTTAGTTTTCAGGTTCTGCGCACTGATTTTTTTTTTTTTTTTTTTTTTTTTGAGATGGAGTCTCACTCTGTCGCTCAGGCTGGAGTGCAGTGGCCTGATCTCGGCTCACTGCAAGCTCCACCTCCTGGGTTCATGCCATTCTCCTGCCTCAGCCTCCCAAGTAGCTGAGACTACAGGTGCCCGCCACCACGCCCAGCTAATTTTTTTTTTTATTTTTAGTAGAGACGGGGTTTCACCGTGTTAGCCAGGATGGTCTCGATCTCCTGACCTCGTGATCCACCTGCCTCAGCCTCCCAAAGTGCTGGGATTACAGGCGTGAGCCACCACGCCTGGCCCACGCACTGATTTTTAAGTGAGAATGTGGGTGTTTAAATATTGGTAGACATCCAATGCTAGCTGGTCAAGTTGAAAATGGATGTGCCCTGTAACTCAGAAATCCCATATCTAGGTACTCAGCCAAGGCCAGCGTGTCCCCAAGTTTCATGTGAAAATGTAGATTCTGGTTCAGCAGGTCTGGGTGGGGCCTGACAGTCAGCAGTTCTAATTAGCTCGCAGGTGATGCTGATGCTGCCCGGTTGGAGGACCACGCTTGGAGTAGTGAGGCCCAGGGAAGATGATCTGAACCTTGGCTGCTCATTACAGTCACCTGGGGGAGCTCTTCTCGACTGTGATGCCCAACTGCCCTCCAGCCTAATTGAAACAGACTCTCCCAGGGGAGACCAGACATCACTAGTTTTTCAGTCTCCCCAGATGATTCCAAAAAGGACCCCAGGCCCTGGACCAATGTGGACTCATTCATGCGTATGCATGGAGATGGACAGGGGACATTCACTAAATAAATTGAGACTATCACGTGGGGGAGGCCTAAGAGCTGCTTAATGATTGAGTATATCTTTGTGAATTAACTTGGCTACATCTTGAAATTATAACATTGAATGCCAATAGCAAATCAGATATCGTTTATGTTAACTTTAAATACACAAAACAATATATGTAGTTTAAATGGTAAAAATATTAAAATATGTATAGGAATGATACATGTACTAACTTCAGGATAGGTGTTTGCAGTAGGAGAATGGAATGGGAAGGGTAGATTCTACTGGACCTGCAATAATTTCTTTCTCGTATGTAGATGAAAGGAAGAAAGGGAGGGAGAAGCGAAGGAAGGAAGAAGGAAGGAAGGAGAGGAAGAGAACTCTGGGTGTATGACTGGCTGGCTGTTTCTCACTATTATTATGGTTTACCTCTGTAAACCTAAAAATGTGTTGCAGCAGCATACTACATGCTCCATTCTTGAGTAGCCTAAAATATTAGTGGGACCAAACAAGCAAGGATCTGAAAGTATTAGCTAAAATGTGACTCCCACACCTGACTTTCATTCAAGAGGATTTGAAACATCCTGGCATGCCTGACCCCCAAGGGCTCGTCCGGGGAGCTGAGATCAGTGCTCTTAGTTTACAGGTGGGACAGACACAGAAAGGAGACATAGCTGCCCACAGCAAGGTCCAGAAAGTGGAGAAATGGTGGGATTAGAACTCAGGACTGCAACTCTCTGCCCATGTGTCTCTCAGGGCTCGGGGCCCAAGGGAGCAGCCGCCCCATTTACCACACTCTGAAGACCCTACCACTGACGGTGTTTACCACAGGACATCCCGGCTGGCGTTTCTGTTGGAGATCACCTGCTCCTTCTCCCCAGGGCCCTGCTCTGCCTGTCCTATAGGTGGCAGTGGAGTGTGACGACGTAGCCTGCATCCCTTGGGGTATTTGTGCTCGCCATGGCCAGCTGTGGAATGCAAAAACCACTCACCAACCCCACTCCTGCAGGTGCTGGTTAATTGCAAAACCAAACACCCTGCAGGAAAAGTCTGGAACTGACAGCTCTCTGTGAGGAACGCTGGCTCATAGGAGGGGCTGGAGTCTTGGTGTATCTATATTTCATTTCAGATTCTGTGGTCAGTATTTTTCAGTATTTTGCATAAATACTGTTATCATTATTTTTGTTGTTGTTGTGATCTGTAATTAGCACCTTCCTGATATGTGTTGCTTACTCTTATTTCCATATAAATATTCCAGTAGTTTTCTAAGGAAAGGAAGTTTCCTCTTCTTCTTACTCATTTTAAAATGAATAAATAAAATGGAACATAAATGAGAAAAAAGAATTTTTAAAATCTTATGCCTACAGGAAACTTTAGATTGAGCAAAAAAGAGGGCATGTGATGTGAATAATCCCAAGATTCCAGAACTATTCACTTTAAAGACAATGATCTATGGATGTGAGGCAGCTTTTGTCTTTCCCCTAAGATGTTCTCCTGGGTAACCAGGGATCCTGGCTGGAGGCTGTGCTTGTGGAAGGTAGCTGGTCAGAAATCCCGCATGGATGGGGATCTACCCCAAGATGCAGTTACCTGGCTTCAGGAATTGA
Organism: Nomascus leucogenys; assembly: GCF_006542625.1. Classification (NCBI taxonomy): domain Eukaryota; kingdom Metazoa; phylum Chordata; class Mammalia; order Primates; family Hylobatidae; genus Nomascus; species Nomascus leucogenys. The sequence continues at coordinate 23,646,316 of NC_044405.1, read as the reverse complement.
CTGAATGTGTTCCCACCCCTTTCAGATCCTACGCTATGGAGTACAGACCATGTGCGGCAGTGGCTGGAGTGGGCGGTGAAAGAATATGGCCTTCCAGACGTCAACATCTTGTTATTCCAGAACATCGACGGGAAGGAGCTGTGCAAGATGACCAAGGACGACTTCCAGAGGCTCACCCCCAGCTACAACGCCGACATCCTTCTCTCACATCTCCACTACCTCAGAGAGAGTAAGCTCCCCCTTCCTCCAAGGATAGATGGCTGTGGCTATGGTTCTTATGACCTGAGCTTCAGAGGGTTCAAACAGGTGTGTCGACAGCATCCTTCTGCCCTCGCCCAGTTCCCACTGGGGATCCGAGGGAACCACACGCTTGGTATGTGATGACTTAGGGAAACAGCACCCTGGCCACATCACCTGATGAGAAGTAGTCAGCGCTCTCAGAAGCCAAAATTCACTTCCACACTCAGCTGCCTCCTCCAGGGTCCTGCGACCAAGAAGATGGAATGTCAAAGGGAAAGGAAGCGTTAACTGGTCACACATTGGTTAACTCTCCATGATACCCCAAATCGAAATACAGTCACTAAGGCTCCTCTTTCGTAGGAATTAGGGGGATTATTCTCCCTAAAGTTACATGAAGCCCCACTTTATATTCTAACCTGAGCACAGATCAAGGGAAGTTTTCACTTTGTATCATGTGATTCGGCTTAACCTGACAGAAAGGGATGGCATGTTGGCATGAATCCAGAATGTTTGCTGCATGCTTTAATTTCTACAACGTCCAGCATGGTGAGAAGGAAGTAGTGTGACAGACAGTGAGCTGGAGTAAATTCTCCTCCATTGCTTTGCCTGGCATCCCAACCACTTCTTCCCTGGATTAAAGATGGGCCCCCATGTAGGTTTTAACATGCTAACAAGTAGCAGGTTGATGGAAATGGTTATAAGCTGCCCGTGATGTTAGTGTGGGAGTGGGGGAATGGTTTTCTTTCTTTCTTTTTCTTTTTTTTGTAAGAAAGGTAATTCTCTCTCTCTCTCTTTTTTTCATTTTGATGTCGCTTTTTGTTTTGTTTTGTAGCTCCTCTTCCACATTTGACTTCAGATGATGTTGATAAAGCCTTACAAAACTCTCCACGGTTAATGCATGCTAGAAACACAGGTAATGCTGGCCCCGCCCCTGCCTCCCAGCAAGAGCATAAGGTCTTACGTACAGGTTGCATGCTTTCATGGGAAACCAGACAGAACGCACGTAGATGATTCAGAATACTTTCCGATACTTAGGAGGTACCACAGCCTAAAGGAAGGTGAAGCCCTTTGGTTTTCTGAGTGCTTCCCAAGCACCCCACTTTGATTATCAAAGGGTTCCTTTTTAACCAGGAGACGTGCAGAATTTGCCTTTAGCCATAACTTTAGCTCACATTTGTCGGATTACAATCTTCTTCTGGTCATCCCAATATATTCGCTGTGCTGACTCTGTAAGACACTAAAAGCATGTTCGATATAAAAGAGCCCTTAGCAGCCTCCTTTAATTTTTTTCATTTTTATTCTTAAAGAAATATTTGCTAGGATAAGTTGGAATTTTCTTTTTCCTTTCCCATAAACTTTTAGGCTATTTGATTTGTTTTCCTACAGACTTTGTATGTTTGCAAAAGGCAGGAGGGAATTTCTGTAACATTTTGAGAGCTTTTGTTCGGAGGGAACCTCTGCTATAATTTTGGAGAATATGAAATTAGTCACTAACCAAATGCCTGTTTTCTATCTCTAACCATTGACTCTACATTTGACTTATTTATGTATTTATTTTGCCTGAGCCTAAGTAGGGTTTAACACCATGCCTCATCCTGGCTAACCTTCCTCCCTCGCCCCCCGCTCACAGCAGAGGCTGGGTTTTCTGTGGATGAATGTGTTCCTGGTTCACGTCCATCTGCTCCTTCCTGATGGAGAGAGTTCCGGAAGCATGGCCACCGGCTGCTCACCCCACTCTGTTAGCTGCAGGGACCCTCCACAGTCACTTGGGCTAGGGAGGGAGACAGGAAGTGCCAGGAAGCCTTGCAAGTCAGCCAGTTAACTCACGATCAGCCCTCACATAGAAATACAGCCATTTTCCCAATATCTACCATTTTATTTTAAAATATAAAATGTGAGTGAGTCCCGGTTTGAGTATTACAATGAAATTGCTCATTTATCATGGTCTTCTATATCCAACACATTGTCTTTTTAATCTGAAGTTTTAAAAAACCTGCTTCGAGTTGGTAGTACACTTTTTCAATAATTTTGGTTGCACACATCAGCCTGTTAGTGACCTTGTGGCCAGAAATAACAGATAACTTAGAGGAAGTTACTTCCCCTTCTTAGGAAACACCTTTGAGCTATGCACATTTTCTGATAATTTCACATTTATTTAGGAATTCTTTAACTATTGAGTGAAAGTTTCAAAAAAAGCTCCAAATGTATTAATTTTGCTATTGTTAAACACAGAAGCAACCAATGAACAGGACAACAAATTCCAAATGGACTGAACTGTGAAAGGGAATTTTCTCAGCTGACAACATGAGTTTTGGTCAAAAGAGAGAAAGGGAAAACTCATTCGAATAGAGATGTGAATTAATTATTAATAAAATCCATATACTCTTAGGCTAAATACTTATAATTGCTTGATACTACTTTCCAAGAGCTCTGTAAAATATATTATGGGTTTTTATACAAGTTGAAAAATAAAATATGTACCATATAATTTTTTAATAAAATGAGATTGCCCAGTGGGAAGTGGGATTGAGGGGGACACAGATAGGGCTTCATTAAGAAGCTATAAAATCAAAACACAAAACGCTTTATAGCAAATGGGGCACAGGAGTACACCAAGCCTCCAAGTTTCACTTCCATCTTGAGAATCTGACGCGTGCACCTGTCCGTTTCTCCGGAGCTCTGTTAAGGCAGGTTTGAGGAAGTCTCTTCCCTTTGTTGTCATAGGGAAAAGTAGATTTGGCGCTGATGTTGACATCGACAACCACAACAAAAGACCTTCACATGTTTGTCTTTCCTTTTGTCTGCAGGGGGTGCAGCTTTTATTTTCCCAAATACTTCAGTATATCCTGAAGCTACGCAAAGAATTACAACTAGGCCAGGTACGAAAACACCCCTGTGTGATCTCTTCATTGAGAGACATCCCAGATGTCCTGCTGAGATCCGTGCCCTAAGTCACGCGATACAAAGAGAGCTGGTCCCGGAGCTGAAGCCAGTCCCAGACAGTCTTTTTCTGCCTCTGTTGATTTGGAGACTAAATCCCCTCAAACCATTTCATTCAAAGACCACACTAAAGGAATTAAGAGCAGATTAACCCTTTAACTAGCTCTTCAGAAAGATAGATGGGCAAAGAAGGCATCCTGGATGCCTGGCAGTTAGGAATAGGCCCACTTTTGAACTAACAGAAGGATCCGTCCCTCCTCGGGGGAAGAGCACAAAACAAGGACACTCCCCAGATTCACAGTGACCCATTATCAGTATGTCACAAGAAGCCGGTCTTGCAGAGCAGAAGCATGCAATCAGTAGTATTTACATCTGAATCTTACTGCCTGTCTTCCAGATGATTTAATTAGGTAATTAATTTACATGCCATTCATGCAAAAATAAACATCTATCAAGTGCCCATTAGTGCCAAGCATGATGTTAGACTCTGGAAGTATAAAGATGAACCAGGCTTCAGTAAGCTTCCTGTCTTCAGAAAGTTCACTTCTTCATTTAGCTTGGCTTGTTCATTTGCTGAGTGCCTCCTCTGTGCCAGCCACGGATGGTATGACGGTGAACAAGCCGAAAAGTTTCGCCTCCAGTTCTAGATGTTTCAGTAGAGTGACCTAGAGCCAGAGAGACAGATATGTACACATAAATATTTTCCCTAATGTGATAGATTTTATGGTAGAGGCACAACATCTAGCAATACAGGCTGTAGAAGCAGGGGTGGGGAGGAACCCAATCCCCCATGAAAGGCATAAAGATGCTTTCCAGAGGAATGGCCACATGGCAAAGGGGAATTAGATGTTTGCCAGACGAATAATGAGCAGGGAGAGAGGGCATTTCCCAGAAGGGTATAGCTTGCCTTAAGCATCTGTCCCCTCCCTGGGACTTACATCAGCCCGATAAGCTAGGTATCATTGTACCAGCCTCACAGATGATGACTTCGTGTTCAGGGTGGTGGGATGGTTTCTCCATATTCATACATGCTTCCAGAATTCATGTTAAACTCAGGCGACTCCTCTTTCACCTCTGTCACATATCCGGAATACACAAGTCTCAGTTTGAACTGGTTCGAGATCTAGGCTTGGCAACTACTCTTTCTTTCTAATGAGAAAGACTGGGGGCCCAGGGAGCTAAAGAGAATGAATGAGGAAGCTTCTCGGGCTGTTTAAATACTGACACTGCCCTGGTTACTGCCTAGTGACTTCAGGCTGGCAACTTTCTCTTCTCTAACGTCAGAGAAAAAGTTTGCTCTCTTGCTCCTGGGAAGCATGGTGGAAAGGCTTAGCTAAGAGGTACTAAGAGGTAGTAAGTCATCTCTGTCATGTAAGAGATTTCACAGGCCATTGAAACATGGGCAAGACCCAGTTCCTAGAGTCTACAAGACTGGTCCTAAAGAAATCCACCACGTGTATTGCAAGTGGAAAATAGAAATTCATGTTTGACTCAAGTTCTAGAGAGTTTGTAATTCTGTGAGCATTTAAAAAATATTTCCATATATACTTAAAAAATAAAAGCTATTTCTAAAACATTTGGCTGGGGTTTTAAAAAATTTTTTACTTTTTAATTTTGTATTTGTTTGTTTATGTTAAGACATCTCATAGGTGCCTCTGACTGAGTTGCAAAGCCAGGGGTTGTGAGCTAGTGTTATAAACTGTGTTAAAAGATCACAACACTGGCCAAATTCATTGGCACAATCTCTCTGTCAGACAAGCCAGCTGACTGATGCTACCTGGTTAAGACAGTGGGTCCTGTAGCTGCTTTGTTTTCACATTTTAGGATATGGTGGATTTGGATGGTATGGCCTATCCAGGTGGATGGAGAAGAGGGTGACTGTGAGGATGTTGGTTGGGACTCCCTCTCTGCCCAACTCAGGGAAGGCAAGGGTGGCAAACTCAGACACCTCCCATGCCACTCTGGTGGTGCTCTTCCATGGGCCCATGATTTGAGCGTGACCTGGGAAAGAGCACACTTCCACAGCTCCACTACTAGTCAAGTATGTTTTTGCGACTCAGTTTGTACCTGAAATAACCTGTTTTGACCACTGCTACTGTGATTATGAGAACCAGTACAAATATTGGTATCTGACCTGTAAAGAATTTAAAGCAGACTGAACAAGCCAGAGGACTGTTTACTGTAGGCCCTATTCAGGGACTTGACCTTGGAGATAAGAACTAGTTATACACCTCGGGTCATCCATTGCTAAGCGATCAATCTTAAAGGACTGGTCCTGTGGAGATAAAAGCTGTGAACCTGCAACTGGAGAATGAACGTCGTGATGGCTGAGGGGGAAGAGCTTTTGCATCACTAACTTTCAGAGCTGCACGAGTCCCAGAGGGAGGTCACTGGGAATCTGACGATATCCCTGTGGTCAGTGGGTACCTGACTACTTTCAGAAAGGTGATTGTTGACTGTTTCTTTGAAGGTCCTTGGGGATACAGACCCAAATCCCTGTCTCCTCCACTCTCGGTTTGCTGTGCCGTGATCTTCATTTCCATACCCTTTGTCTAATCCCACATCCGAGGGAACCAAACTCTGGTCAGTGTTATTGTGCTGACCATGAAGCAAGCCAGGCTCCTAGGTAACAACTCTACTTAGACCAGAATCTGTCTCTTCTCTGCATGGTGGCCGTTTCATTATAGAGTCCCTGATAGAGGAGACAGTGATGTTCAGGGTTTACTGGTTAGATTAGACAGCACTCTGCACCCTTTCTGCAGAGACTTCTTCTACACATGTGTGTTGTCCTGCTGCATCCACCTTCCCAGCACTTCCTCACCACCCTTCCCTCCTTCCCTTCCCACTGTGAGTCACCCATCCCTGGGTTACTGCCCCAACCTACCTTTTTTTTTCTTTTTTTTCTTTTCTTTTATGTTCTCTTCTCTTCTTTTCTTTCTTTCTTTTTTTTTTTGAGATGGAGTCTCACTCTGTTGCCAGGCTGAAGTGCAGTGGTGCAATCTTGGCTCACCACAGCCTCTGCCTCCTGAGTTCAAGCGATTCTTCTGTCTCAGCCTCCTGAGTAGCTGGGGCTACAGGCGCATGCCACCATGCCCAGCTAATTTTTGTATTTTTAGTAGAGACGGGGTTTCACCATCTTGGCCAGGATGGTCTTATCTCTTGACCTCGTAATCCGCCCACCTCTACCTCCCAAAGTGCTGGGATTACAGGCGTGAACCACCATGCCCGGCTCCCAATCTACCTTTTCTTCTGTTCATGGCCCACCTTCCCAAGTGGATCATTTATTCCAGAGCCCCCTGACTGCTTCCCTGTCAGCTCAGTCTCACCGCTGCTATGTCAGTTCAGTCTCCCTGCACAATTGGCGGAGGCTGTTCACTGACCTCACAGGGGACCACATGTGAACATGCCCTGCCACCACCACCACCTGCCATTTGTCCAAACCTCATCCCTTTTCCTTGCATGCCCATACCTAGTATTTTCCCACATTTTGCTGATTCAAGATTTACCTTCTTTCACGACCCCTTTGTTGAATTAGCATTGAGACGGTCTTCTCTACTCTCATAAAGTATCAACCCATAGGCATATCATTTTACATTCTGTGGTTTTATGATTTTTTAATATATATATATATTTTATTATACTTTATTTTATGATGTTTCACGTGTTTCTCACGTTGTTGCAGTTACTACGACCAGAATCCCTTTCTGTACCTCCTCTACAAACACCCTTCTTTTTTGCTGATTCCACTTCTTTTGGAGCCATAGCCCTTTGAGGTCTCAGGGGAAAAAAGTGGCAAACACATATCCACAGAACCTTGCAAGCCCCTATTAACTACATAGCGCGCCACCCTGCCTGTCCTCTTAGGAGCAGGTCATGCAAAAGCTCAGTTCTATCCCAAGGATGATGTTCTGCAACCCCATCCTTTCCTCTTCTATCCCCATGACAACCCATATATTATGATATGCCTCTGGGGTGTTATCAAAAGAGATTAGAGAGTTAAGCCTGCAAATGCAGCCTTCGCTTCTACTTTGAAGCTGCTGCTCTTCAGGGGTTTCTTGGAATCTTAAATTATTCCTCCACTGGAGCTCACAGCCTAGTGCTTTTCAGCACAGCTAGGCGCGTGAGACAATGCAACTACTGCATAGCACTTCTCAGTTAGGTGTTACGTAAAGCCTGTATCTTAGCAAATGGCTAAAACTGCATTCTTTGCTTCCCCTTAGTTCTTATATAACCACAGGGATCTGCAAACCTAGGCAAGAAGGGAATGCAAAATGTTTCCAAAACTCCATGCCTTTGATATAGAATGTTAAGAAGATCTGGAGGAAAATAGAGAGCAACTTAATTATGTTAAGGTTGACTCAAACTTGTTTTTTCATTTCACAGACATTGATAGATTGGTTCTCAGCAGCAGCTCTTGCTCTTCCTAATTTGTGTTCCCCATTAGCATCTAATTTCAAGAGCAGGCAAATCTCATCTTTTCCCATCCAGCCCAGCCAGGGAACCTCCAGAGTTGCTTTGCAGATATGATGTGGATCCTGCAGAATGAAGATGAGCTCTTCCATCATCCACATTCTTGCGCTTTAAAAAATAAAGCGGGTAGGCAGCGGGGTGGCGGTGTGGGGGGTGTGGGGCAAGAGCTAGAGGGTTCCTCCTCAGTGAGTTTGATGAAGGGAGAATGTAAAACTTGGCTGAACTTAGCCCTCCAGGAAAGGGTAGCCAGAATGTTGTATTAATTTATTGATGTCTTCAAAGGGGTGTGGTGGAGGAGGAGTCTCATTCAGAATGAGAAGCTGATCCCAGCTCCCAGGAAATCAACACAGTTGCTGGTGTGTAGCGGTCAGCACTAGCCGAGTCCCTATTTGTAGCTTCATGCTGTTTTTTTATACTTTTGTGATGTAATGTACATCTGTGTTCACCCGAGCTGCCTATGCAATGACTTTTATAAAGCTCAGTTTTGAAACACAGTCTTTTACAGATAAAACAGCAGAACCAGTGCCAGAAAGCAGCCTTCCCTTACATGGGCACTTCTGCCAAGCATATGAGTTCATTACCTTGAAGATCAAAGTTAAAGAGAAATGGAGAGGGTGTTGAAATGATCAGCAAAAATTAAATGTAAAATGTATTCTTATTGGAAGTTCAATGCTCTATTATCAATAAAGGACAGATAGCAAAAATACATGGAGGAGTTATTTTTCAAGCAGTCAAGAGCAGAACTACTAAGGTTTTGAGATGGTGTAGCTGCTGAAGCAGTCACCCCTGGCTGTCCCCCATCTCAGTGAGCCTGAGTTGAATGTTTCCCAATGTCACATCCCACAGGGAACACTTAGTGCCCACAGCATGTGATCGGTAGCCGATAAGGAAGCATTGGACCAGAATGTCATGGAAGAAAACAAAAGCCCGCTTATCTTCCACGCAATATGTTTATGAACATGTTAATCATTGTTCATATAAATGTCTCAAATACTTGGCTGAAAAGTAGGCTCTGTTTAGTGTTAAGTTTCGACTTATTTTCAAGGGAGGATGGGATATCGTTATACACCTAAGAAGGATTTTGTGAATAAAGAGTTTCAAAATATTTTGGGAGTAGTAGTTTGGCATTTATTTTTTTTCCAAGTCACATTTCATGAGCAATAATTTTCTGTTTAAGGTAGTGTCTGACTAACCTACTGATGCTGTCTATTCGTTCCATTAGCATACTTATGCCATGGGTAAAAGCAATCCATCTAGAACTCTTTCAACCATTTTTTAGTTTGTCTTTGCACACTCTAGATAGCATTTCTGAAATCATCTGCAGGAACAGAGTTCCTGAAAAGAGCAATGGTCTAGAGCAGGCTTTCTCAGACTTCAGTGTGCACCAGAGTCACCCAGGATCTTGTCAAAATGCTGATTCTGAGGCCAGGCGCGGTGGCTCACGCCTGTAATCCCAGCATTTTAGGAGGCTGAGGCGGGCGGATCACGAGGTCAGGAGATCGAGACCATCCTGGCTAACACCGTGAGACCCCATCTCTACTAAAAATACAAAAAATTAGCTGGGCATGGTGGCAGGCGCCTGTAGTCCCAGCTACTCGGGAGGCTGAGGCAGGAGAATGGCGTGAACCCAGGAGGCGGGGCTTGCAGTGAGCCGAGATCACGCCACTGCACTCCAGCCTGGGGGACAGAGCAAGGCTCCATCTCAAAAAAAAAAAAAAAAAAAAAAATGCTGATTCTGATGCAGTAGGTCTGGGGTAAGATTCTGCATTTCTGGAAAGCTCCCAGGTATTGTTGATGTTGCTGGTCCACAGACCACTCTTTGAGAAACAGAGGTCTAGGACATATTTCTATATTTCTGTATTATCTTGCTTTTTTTCATTTGGTAAATAGAAGGCCTTAGTTAATGTGCTTTTCTGCTCCTAAATTAGGTTAGATGTGGTTAGGATTGCCTTGCGAGTAGATTTTTCTTTCTGAGACAATTCGCAAATTGAAACTCTGGCTATCCAGTTTTTTTTTAGACAAAATGCAACTGACTGAGAACCCATGTGCAGAGTGTTCCCAGAGACTGAAGTTGAAGCTCAGTTGTAAATTGTTAGGGGCTGCAGATTTAATTCCTATGTGTAACCCCAACACCAGAAATGTGAAAATCTAAGGAGCTGGGTGGGAAAAGATTTAGGTCCAAAAATGCAAAAATGCCAGCTGAGACAGAGGAGTAACAGCAGTTTAAAAAGAAAAATTATCTAATTCTCCAAAGCTCTGAAGGGTAGGATTTCACAGGCCACACTAGTAGCAAAGATGCTTGCAGCCAAACAGACCAAAGACATTAAGGAGACTCTGTGTTGACTTCCACGTTGCATATCATTTCTATTCTCTTTGGGATATGAAAATAGGAAGAGACACATCTTCTGCAACACAGTCATGCTCTTTGAAGATTGACCCATCAAATTGCTGGTTTTAAACAAAATTAAAATACTTGTTTAAAGAGAAGCTTAAAAACAATTGCATTGTCCTACCCTCCAAGTGAAATTTTGTACACATCTCCTGGTGTCTGGTAGCAAAGTACCTGCTGAGATATTTGGCCATGGCCTTCACTTGGCCCAGAATGACACATGACATTGAACTGAGGCCAAGCAATCCAAGAAGACATAATTTTGAAACAGTTATGTAATAAGATTACATGTAGAAATAGCTTTAGATATGCACTCTTAGCAAGAGTATTATAATAAGGTTTCTGTAATATATTTTTGAAACAAACTTGAAATGACGTAGAGCTTTGATAATCATTAATAGAACTCACACTGAGGATGCAGAAGTGTAGTTATTAAATTTGCATATGAAAAGTAAATGAAGGTTTATAGGACAAGTGATACTACTTTATAGATACAAAGAAATGTTTGGCATATACTTAAGCTCAGAAGTTCATCATTAATGTGCTGTGGGAACAATACTATTTCAGTCCTGTAAGTCATTTCATGCAGGTCATTTTAGAGAAATTCTAAATTTATTTAGAACATTAGAAATGGGAGACATTTGCCTACGAAAATCACTAGATCAGATAAGACTGATTTAATATAAATTGATGAGATTATAAAGGGAAAATGAGAGTTGGCTAAGAGAGGCAGCTGGCAAATAAAAAGATAAGGCAGCGATCATTTCCTAGGAGATGCAAGAAGAAAAAGAAGTTGAATGTCATTTGATTGATTTAGGGGCAGACCTCAAACAAAAATGGGCTGGTTCATCCAAGTTGTAGACTCTGTTTTGGATGAGTCATGAAGATAATAAAGAGATGGATGTAAATCAGTCCCAGTGGAAGCAGGATGAACTAGATTGTAAGAAACTTTTATTAGGGTCTTGACTTATGATTGTAGGAAATTAGAAGAGTTGGAAAGCTCTGGGAGAATCTGTCAATGGAAGTTTTCAGACAAACGGGTGAGAATTTTAGACCACTATAATATATGAAATTTTAATTTGTAGATAAAACTCAAATCTAGTGGGATATTTCTTTGGATTACCAGATTTTTTGCACAAAATTGATTCTAATAAATGCAAAATCAAATAAAAAACCAAAACATCTCTTATAAAAATTACATGATTGATCTTTTAGTCAATTTATTTGTCTTTACAGATTTACCATATGAGCCCCCCAGGAGATCAGCCTGGACTGGTCACGGCCACCCCACGCCCCAGTCGAAAGGTACAGTGTTGGCTCCCATGACCCTGAGTTTCATGTCACAGGCAGTGGATGACTGTTGATGGAGTATATAATAATTTCTGTGGTTAATCTGTGATTTCACAACATGTGATGGGTTTGTTCCATTGACAACAGAGTACAATTGATCTTTAACTGCAGTGATTCTTTCTCCATTTGGGTCATCAGGACTTTCATAACAAAAATAAAGGAATGATGTAGTGTATTTCAACCTTCCCAAATGCATGTTTCATGGGATGTTTGAGTACACATTAAAATATCGGTAATTTCATGAATCTTGGCCATGCTTAAAAGTATCTCTGGCTTTACTTTATTTGACTGGTGGTTTCCCTTTATGTATTTATCTTAGACTATGATTTATTGTAATCTATTTGGTAAGCCATTCCAAATTCTTTTTTTTTTTTTTAACTTTTGGAAAAAGTGGGAGGTATCCATTTTTTAAATAATTGGAAATGTCCTCTTTTTTTGTTACAGTGTTTACATTTGATTTCATCAGAAAGGAAAATTTTTCCTTACCGTAAGATGCTTCTGAGTTAGACTGTTATGTTAATAACTAAATTAACTGATAGAATGATTATACAACAACATCAAAGACTAGTGACCAAATCTGTTATAGCTAATTGCCTTTTGTATTTCTGGATTTTCAGCTGCTCAACCATCTCCTTCCACAGTGCCCAAAACTGAAGACCAGCGTCCTCAGTTAGGTATGTTTCAGGGGCCATCTGGATAACCAGAAGAGAAGATTCAGGCTCAGCAGCACATTTCTAAAATGCTTCACTTTTTAATGGAAATTAACATGAATTTTTTGCCTCTTTTCGACTGCTCCATACATAAGATAGGGCCCAAGTCATCAGCCTACTCATGCGAGGTGACTTGAGATGGTGCTAAAACACGTCCTCATCTATGCAATAAATAGGGAAAAAAGTTCTACTTGCACACAGGCTGCTTCTCTGTGATCCATTAATTTTTTTTAATTTTACTTTCCATGACTGAACAACACAGCCTGCACGACCCTGGACTGATGGGGCTTGGCACATGTTTGCCCTCTTTATATCATTGGTTGGTGTGAGCCCTGAGCTACGTGTCAGGATCCTGGGGTTGAATCCAAGCCCTGCCACCAATTAGGAGTACCCTAATAAGACATCTGAGATGCCGTGTGACATCTTCTCTCATAGAGGAGGTGGAGGCAGTTGATTTGGAGTTGGGGGACATTTTCAGCTCTGAAATCTGAAAAAACAATGGAGTCAGCCATTATGTCTGAAGTCACATCATACTATGTTACAACTACGTCTAGGATTTGACTTTGTTTCTTTTTGCTGTAGATCCTTATCAGATTCTTGGACCAACAAGTAGCCGCCTTGCAAATCCAGGTGAGAAACTGCTGATGATTTTCTTCTTACAAAATTACTTTTTAGCAGTGGTTATTTTGAAAATTAAATTGGTATTGGTGAGAAATTCCTTCGACTGAACAGATTTTAGTTTTAGGTCTCACTGAATTATTTGCCTTAATGGAAAAATGGGTTGGGTTATAAATTAAGATTTCAGCTTCAACAAAGAACATTATAACCTAATCCAAGCTGTAATAGTTTTCTAGGGCTGCTGTAACAAAGTACCACAGATTAGGTGGCTTACACAACAACAATTTATTGTCTCGCAGTTCTGAAGGCTAGAAGTCTGAAATCAGAGTGTCATGGTGGCAGGATTCGTTCCTTCTCAGGGCTGTGAGGGAGGGATCTGTCCTGGGGGCTCTCCTGGCTTACAGATAGCCATCATCTCCTCGTGTCTCTTCTCATCATCATCTCTCTGTGTGTGTCAGTCTCTGTGTCCAAATGTCTCTTTTGCATAAGGACATTGGTCAGGTTGGAATACCCACCCCATAACCTTACTATAACTTGATTACCTCATTTAGGATCTTATCTCCAAAAAAAGGTCACATTCTCAGATACTACGGGTTAAGATTTCGACATAGGGAATTGAGGGGACACAATTCAACCCATTAGACAAGCAGATAAAATAACTAGTATTTTTTAAAAGAGAGCCTTAATACAACCACAAGACTTCAGATTCAGGCTCATCTTCGATGGTCTGTTTCTGAACTTCAATGCTAGAAGAAAGTGCAGATTCTTAATTAGCCCATTTGTAACCAGTGCCTTGCCAAGGTTTGTCACCTGTCCTAGTGTTTCAGTGCCAACCACATAGTTTTATTTGTTTGTATTCAGATCAGAACCAGCTGTGCTGGCACCAACTTCAGAAATTCGTAACCTATGCTGCATATTCCCAACTGCAAATTCAAATGCCAAGATGTTACAGGCATGTTGCAAGCACAAGATGGAATGTATATTTCCTAAACGTTGAGGCCAAAATAAGGTTCAAAATGGAATAATTCAGATTTAATCAGTGTACATCCCTGCAAGAGAATCTACACATTGAAAACATGAAATGTTATCATTATTGAACATCTGTATTTTTGATGTTAAATTTTGGTTAATGTTAATGAATTCAATGAATTTTTTTTTTACCCAGCTAAAAATCTAAAGAAAACAGTTAGCCTGGGGCCTAGACTAGGTGCTCAATAATTATTTGTTGCATACATGAATGCCAAGGATAATGAGATATAGTCCTTTAGCTCAGGGAGCTTTCGGTTCATGGAGAGATGGACACAGGTAGTTACAACATTGTCCCAAACACGGAGTCCCGGCCCTTTTTGCTCATGCTGGCTTTCATCTAGTAGCCCAGGCTCCTGAGGCTGTGGTCTCTTCTCAGCCTTCTGCTCAGCTTTTCATTTGCAACTCTGCCATATAACCATTCAAATACAAATAATGACTATGTTTTGAGATGATTATTATCAGTCATGCTTCAGGAAGACTGATCTGGCAGCAATGTTCAGGATAGATTAGAAAAAAGAAAATGACGGAAGCTGAAACACTCTGGGAATGTTAATACAATCATGTGAAATAACAATCAAACAGCTCCCACCCCACAGAACGCCCCCCATAGAATGTCTGTGGTCCCTTCTGTGCCTCATGACAGCCCTGGGAGGTTACTATCTCCATCCTACAGAAGAGGAATTAGAAGTCCAGAGAAGTTAAGTAACTTTTCCTGTGTCACACAGCCAATGATAAGGGAGGTCAGATTTGAAACCTGACTGTCTCCAAAGTCTACTCTTGTTTTCTTGCCCTACTCTGCCACTGACTAAGTATGAAGGGAAGAGGAGGTCTTACAAAATGCGGACTGTGAGAATAGAAAGCAAGGATTTCCTTTCAGAGTCATAACTGCTTAGGTGCAGGCGATGAATCTGAGGTCAGGAAGGAAGAGGAGGAAAGAGTCAAGCTGCACCAAAGAAGACCAAACTGGCCTTTGCACTCACACATTGGCCAAATGAAACATATATGTCCATGACCACGTTGTCACAGCCCAAAGGTACTGCTTGGCTTGTTTGTAGAATAGGGCCAGAGTCACTTGCTCCTAAGAAGAGTGCCAGCTTTCACAAGGGAACACTGCATATGCCCTGGGCCCAGCAGCCTGGGGATGCCCTTTATAGATAGAGGGACCTGAGCTCAGAGCAAGGAGACCAGAAACTCATCACAGGCCTGGGGAAACAGGACTGTGCTTCATACCATTAAGACTATTCTTAATGGGCCTGGAGAAAATGGCAACATCCCACCTTTGATTTGCAGCCAAGTGACTGTAAGAGAAAGATTTATTTCATTTAGTTTCTGATGAATTTGACTTTCTCTCCATCTATCTTTAGGTTTGTGTCTGTTTTACCCATGTGAACTCTTCCCCTGAAACCAGAATGTCTTTTATCTTTGTATTAATGAGAATGCTTCTTCCTGTTTGATTCTATTTTTCTATTCTCTGATAAATAAATCCTTCATCACTTAAAAATTGCTGTCTTTGCTCTTCATACAATACAAATTCCTTTTCATCATTTTAAGTGGAAAGATTGCATCATATAGTATGAATGCACAGGATGATGTCAGCATCCCAACATCTCTATCCCAAATATTCATTTGATGTGTGCTTTGGACATCACTTCTCCTGCTGAGAACAGTGTGTCCCTGCATTCTGGTATCATGGATCGGTTATAAGCAACACAGCTCTCCTTTACATCCCATCAGAGCAGCCCAGAATCTATCTAACATGGTTCCCCTGATGAAAGAGCTTTGTTGGGTTATGTTCAGAGGCTTCCTTGATGCTAACTGGATACTCTTCAATGGTGCACATGAAAATACATCCTGCCTCTTGCAGAACGACAGACCAGGCTAGGGATGTTTTGCCATTTGTTAGGAGGTGGGAGTGTGCGGTCTTCCAGTGGGAGCCCCCCAGGGAGGGGACAACATGGAAGGGACCTGAGGTGGCTACAGAGGTGTGCATAAACCAGGCCTGAAAGCAAGTTTGCGCAGTGATTAAGCATGGCAGCCTAGAGTCTGGATTTCAACCCTTCCTGATGCTGAGCAAAATAAGTCAGTCTACCTCTGTAAGTTCCAATTTCCTCACTTCTCCAATGGACTAATCACATGATTCCTGTGGGGATTAAATAAACCAACACTTGTAAAGCGTTTAGAATGGCACATAGCACACAGTAAGCTTTCAGAGAATGTCAGTCAGCCCGAGAATAGCACCGTTTCAAGCTTCTTCATGGTTCAATAGGCCAATTTAACAGTATTTCTTTCTTTAGGCATTTCCTGGCTATAGGAGAGGAGTGTTATCTTTCCTTAAACTCTGATTTTCAGCCCAAATAAATGATGACAAGACCATTCATGTACTGAGTTCATCCTTACCATGATCTTGCAAGATAGTACTATTACCATCATCCCCACTTTACAGATGAGGATACTGAGGCAGAGAGAGCTGGGAGAGTTGTCAAACGTCCCACAAAGGGCAGAGGCAGGATTCAACTGAGGCAGTGGCAACTCCAAAGTTGGTGCTGCCTACCATCATGCTTTCCTGCCCCTCCAGTAAGTGGTACCTGAGCCTCTCACTGGGCCTCAGGGCAGAGACTTCCATTCAGGACACACCTGCTGCCTTGCAGAGGGTCCAGGCCATGCATGTGGATCTTCTGCACCACCCCTGGCTTCTAGAGAAAGTGGCCCCAAACCACTGCCACCCTGATACTGGCAGGGCCCCTCATGGCTGTATTTACTGCCCTTGTTCATCAGCTGGCGGCTGCAGGGCTTTGCACCAGGACACTGTTTCCACCAGACTCACAGCTGCTGAGTCACTCTGCAGCTCTCTGCTTTGCTCTGTGGTTTGTAAACCGTTTAGGTTTTGTGTTTTTTTTTGCCCTTTTTTGCTCAGTCTGTACCCCTTTGCTACCCTGTTTCTCTCCCTTTCTTTTAACAGTATTAGGAGATTACTTTCCTCTGTAAAATTAAAGGAGTGCCTTCTGTCTTCTTAAAAGCCACAGCCACTCCCTTTCACCCACAGGGTTCTCTGTAGGTGGGCAATGCTGCTTGCCACTGTTTTTTACCCCCAAATCTGTTTTATTTTGGTAATTACCCTAAGAAAAAACTAGTTCTTCCTTACTGACATTGCAAGGATGTTATTAAGATAGAGTAAAAAAAAAAATAGATCTGAAGGGTTTACCCAAGAAAGATGAGTCCTAAGGGAGAGGTGGTGATGCTACTCAGTGAAGGCTCTTGTCTTTCAAGAGCTTCTCTTTGTAAATCCTGGTTTGGCCCATGAGTGACCCAAGCCACTTTTAGGCTTTCCTAAATCCTAAGCATTCTTGTTTTGAAATCTCTATTCTATATTCTAAAATGCACCTCATCACACATTAAATATTATTGTTTTGGAAGTAAAATAAGAATTTAAAAATTGCTTTTAAAATTTTATGACTGAGAATAACTCATTTGCCATTGACAATTTTTTAACAACCATTGTTCATTTTTGAGAATTCTTGCAGTGAGAAATTTTGTTCTACACACTGCAAAATGCAGTGAGTTTTGTTACAAATATTAAATTCAACAATTAATGAGTTTGACATAATGTTACTCTTTCAACCATTTACTTAAACATTCATTGATTTTGCGTTTCCAGGTTTCTTTCGAGGTTTGAAAGCTGATGAATTTTGCTGACAGATCTCTTATTTCTATAGACCCTCCCTTGAAATTCTCACAGTCCTGAGCCCTGTGTCTTCATGGCTAATGGGTAAAATAGTCAAGTGAGAAATTAGCTCATCCATCCTTTGGGCATAGAGTTTTCTGCCACAAATTTAGGTCCCCTGCTTTCTAACTCTTCAGAAATAGGAGAGACATGAGATCACTTTTGTCCACTGATTCTGTCCTACACACGTTTATAAGAGAAGTGGGTGAGGGACAAATTGCTAAGGGGCAATGCCAAGGTTTGAGTAGATTCCAAGTGTGATTTCGGCAGGTCTGTGGCGTTGCTTTCTCTGGGGGAGAAAGTTGACGCTGAATATTTATTTTCAAACAACCGTATGTGTTTATATGGAAGCATCTGTTAGACTGTTAAAAAATCCATGCCTTTTCCTATTCCCAGGTCATATATGGAATTTTTTTCAAGTTGTAATTTTTTGGTTACAATATATATACTAAGACCATATGGCTTTCTCATACCATTCTTTGTATTTTCTAAACACATATTAATAAAATGTTGGAGGCAACAAAACTTGATTGGGAACAGTTTGTATGTGTGGTTCTGAAAAAGCAAAGGCTTCCACTGCAATAAGCTACAAGCTGTTAATACATTTCAAATGTGTTGCTAGACTGAAAATGAGCACTTTCCAGAATAGATTCAGAAAAAGCTTACCTTTCTCACAGTGCTATTGTATGGATAAATTCACAAAAATATCCATTTCCATGTAGCCAACATGAAAAGAAGTATTTATGAGTTGGGTGGTATATACAGGAGGCTAGCGAGGATTTAGAAGAAAATGAACTTAAAATTGATTTTTACATTATATTAATTGCCTGAGTAGATGTCAGTTAAAGTTACTTTAATCATTTTATCACATCGATTGATATTACTTACAATATAATAAAAGGTAATCTTTTGGTAATAAGTCTAAGGCAGTGCTATAACTGGAATTTGGGAGGAAAGACCCACCTCCCATCCATTCTTAAACTTCTGAAATATGTTCAGCACAGCTTAGCTTCTCTTGGTACTGATACTGCTGTCAATATTTACATGCTGCTGTCTTCTAGGGAGCCATAAATTATCTCCAAGTATTGTAACATAGCAGCTAGAATGATGTGCCTAGATTTTTCTTTGAATTTCATAAAATAAAGCCGTATCTATATGCTCTCAATGAAATCAAGAAAATTCTGACTTTGTCCACCCAGCTAAATGTGATCTCTTTGACAAAGGAAGAGTCTCATTCAGCTTCCCAAGGGGACTTGCAGTCACTCATTGTTGGGGTTTTTCTTCTGGAAATGCCGCTTAACACAATTGGCATTGCAGGGCACAGGCAACGCATTGGTTTCCGTTACGATGCACTTGCCCAAATACTGGAACTGGGTGATCTGGTTTGAAAAAGAGCCAGCTTTTTTTTTTTTTTTTCTAAACTTCCTCATTTTGAGAGGGTTAATTCTGTTCTAGGAAAAGTTTTGACAGAATTGCTTTCTGAGCGCCAGCAAAATGTTATGTTAGAAATAATGGTGTTTACTTCCATTCTCGATTTTTTTCCATAAACTTTTAGAAGTTCATTTCCTAAATCTAACTTTTATTATCTTACTTGACCTAGCCAATATAAATGGCATTAAGTCATTATTGCCATCCACGTAACAGTACTTTGTGCTTCACAAAATAGGAAAAAAAAATATATAGCTCTTTCATCCCCTAAACACGAGGTCGATCTGGCTGTTCTTTTAAGGAAGTCAGAAATGGATGGAACCAGCCTGAACTTTGCCCCATATGAATTCCCTGCATTCCATCTAGGTCTTGAATCTGTTAGATCATCGTCCTAGGTCGGGTTCCCTTGATGCAGAGCTTGGGGTAAGCCTGCTTGTGCAGGTGACTGATTAACGGCATGTTCTCAGGAGAGAGAGAATGGGAAGTGCTGCAGGGGCAGCGCTAAGGAAGTTTCTGGCCTCCTCCAAGCCTCCTTGCAGCTGGAGGCTGTTTCAGCCCAATCCCACGGGAGCTCTGAAGCCTGAATAGCGTCATGGAGTTGATCTTTCCTTAAGGCAAGGGGGCCGGCCCATGATACCCTGTTCAGTCCACCCAGCTGTGGGATACCTGGGGGTGGGTGAGGCGGCGGCTCTGTCCAGGCAAGGGCAGTTCTCTGGAGAAATGGGTGGCCATGGAATGACAGCAGTCCGCACCCCTGCAGCTGAGGGATGGACGGACAGGCCTGGTGAAGGGAATGTGGGCGGCACACCAATAGCACCTCCTTCTGTCATCACAGAGAGCCTCTTTCCCCTGGAACCTGTGCTCACTGGAGTTTTCCTTCCTCTCCTGACCTCATTAGGCAGTGGCCAGATCCAGCTTTGGCAGTTCCTCCTGGAGCTCCTGTCGGACAGCTCCAACTCCAGCTGCATCACCTGGGAAGGCACCAACGGGGAGTTCAAGATGACGGATCCCGACGAGGTGGCCCGGCGCTGGGGAGAGCGGAAGAGCAAACCCAACATGAACTACGATAAGCTCAGCCGCGCCCTCCGTTACTACTATGACAAGAACATCATGACCAAGGTCCACGGGAAGCGCTACGCCTACAAGTTCGACTTCCACGGGATCGCCCAGGCCCTCCAGCCCCACCCCCCAGAGTCATCTCTGTACAAGTACCCCTCAGACCTCCCGTACATGGGCTCCTATCACGCCCACCCACAGAAGATGAACTTTGTGGCGCCCCACCCTCCAGCCCTCCCCGTGACATCTTCCAGTTTTTTTGCTGCCCCAAACCCATACTGGAATTCACCGACTGGGGGTATATACCCTAACACTAGGCTCCCCACCAGCCATATGCCTTCTCATCTGGGCACTTACTACTAAAGACCCGATGGAGGCCTTTGCCATCAGCGTGCATTCACCAGCCATCACCACAAACTCTATCGGAGAACATGAATCAAAAGTGCCTCAAGAGGAATGAAAAAAGCTTTACTGGGGCTGGGGAAGGAAGCCGGGGAAGAGATCCAAAGACTCTTGGGAGGGAGATACTGAAGTCTTACTACAGAAATGAGGAGGATGCTAAAAATGTCACGAATATGGACATATCATCTGTGGACTGACCTTGTAAAAGACAATGTATGTAGAAGCATGAAGTCTTAAGGACAAAGTGCCAAAGAAAGTGGTCTTAAGAAATGTATAAACTTTAGAGTAGAGTTTGGAATCCCACTAATGCAAACTGGGAAGAAACTAAAGCAATAAAAACAACACAGTTTTGACCTAACATACCGTTTATAATGCCATTTTAAGGAAAACTACCTGTATTTAAAAATAGAAACATATCAGAAACAAGAGAAAAGACACGAGAGAGACTGTGGCCCATCAACAGACATTGATATGCAACTGCATGGCATGTGCTGTTTTGGTTGAAATCAAATACATTCCATTTGATGGACAGCTGTCAGCTTTCTCAAACTGTGAAGATGACCCAAAGTTTCCAACTCCTTTACAGTATTACCGGGACTATGAACTAAAAGGTGGGACTGAGGATGTGTATAGAGTGAGCGTGTGATTGTAGACAGAGGGGTGAAGGAGGAGGAGGAGGAGGAGGAGGAGGCAGAGAAGGAGAAGACCAGGGCTGGGAAAGAAACTTCTCAAGCAATGAAGACTGGACTCAGGACATTTGCGGACTGTGTACAATGAGTTATGGAGACTCGAGGGTTCATGCAGTCAGTGTTATACCAAACCCAGTGTTAGGAGAAAGGACACAGCGTAATGGAGAAAGGGGAAGTAGAATTCAGAAACAAAAATGTGCATCTCTTTTTTTGTTTGTCAAATGAAAATTTTAACTGGAATTGTCTGATATTTAAGAGAAACATTCAGGACCTCATCATTGTGTGGGGGCTTTGTTCTCCACAGGGTCAGGTAAGAGATAGCCTTGGCTGCCACAATCAGAAATCACGCAGGCATTTTGGGTAGGCGGCCTCCAGTTTTCCTTTGAGTCGCGAACGCTGTGCGTTTGTCAGAATGAAGTATACAAGTCAATGTTTTTTTTCCCCTTTTTATATAATAATTATATAACTTATGCATTTATACACTACGAGTTGATCTCGGCCAGCCAAAGACACACGACAAAAGAGACAATCAATATAATGTGGCCTTGAATTTTAACTCTGTATGCTTAATGTTTACAATATGAAGTTATTAGTTCTTAGGATGCAGAATGTATGTAATAAAATAAGCTTGGCCTAGCATGGCAAATCAGATTTATACAGGAGTCTGCATTTGCACTTTTTTTAGTGACTAAAGTTGCTTAATGAAAACATGTGCTGAATGTTGTGGATTTTGTGTTATAATTTTACTTTGTCCAGGAACTTGTGCAAGCGAGAGCCAAGGAAATAGGATGTTTGGCACCCAAATGGCGTCAGCCTCTCCATGTCCTTCTCGCCTCCTCTCCTGTCTTTTATTTCTAGCCCCTTTTGGAACAGAAGGACCCCAGGTTTCACATTGGAGCCTCCATATTTATGCCTGGAATGGAAAGAGGCCTATGAAGCTGGGGTTGTCATTGAGAAATTCTAGTTCGGCACCTGGTCACAAATCACCCTTAATTCTTGCTATGATTAAAATACATTTGTTGAACAGTGAACAAGCTACTGCTCGTAAGGCAAACTGTATTATTACTGGCAAATAAAGCGTCATGGATAGCTGCAGTTTCTCACTTTACAGAAACAAGGGATAACGTCTAGATTTGCCACGGGATTTCTCTTTCCGGAGCTCTCACTAGGTAGACAGCTTTAGTCCTGCTACATCAGAGTTACCTGGGCACTGTGGCTGGGGATTCACTAGCCCTGAGCCTGATGTTGCTGGCTATCCCTTGAAGACAATGTTTATTTCCATAATCTAGAGTCAGTTTCCCTGGGCATCTTTTCTTTGAATCACAAATGCTACCAACCTTGGTCCAGGTGAAGGCAAGTCAAGAGGTGAAAATACAAGGTGACCGTGCAAAGGCGCTAGCTGAACCATCTTAGCTGAATCGGTTTCTGAATGGGCCCTTTTCGTAGCTGTTTCAGGGCCTGTTTTTTCACGTTGTAATCCTTTTGCTGTGATTATGTGAAGTTGCCAAACCTCTGTGCTGTGGATGTTTTAGCAGTGGGCTTTGAAGTCGGCAAGATACGATTACCAATGCTCCTGACACCCCGTGTCATTTGGATTAGACGGAGCCCAACCATCCATCATTTTGCAGCAGCCTGGGAAGGCCCACAAAGTGCCAGTATCTCCTTAGGGAAAATAAATAAATACAATCATGAAAGCTGGCAGTTAGGCTGACCCAAACTGTGCTAATGGAAAAGATCAGTCATTTTTATGTTGGAATGCAAAGTCAAGACACACCTACATTCTGCATAGAAATACACATCTACTTGGATAATCACTCAGTTCTCTCTTCAAGACTGTCTCATGAGCAAGATCATAAAAACAAGACATGATTATCATATTCAATTTTAACAGATGTTTTCCGTTAGATCCCTCAACCCTCCACGCCCAATCCAGGTTATTAGCAAGTCTTATGAGCAACTGGGATAATTTTGGATAACATGATAATACTGAGTTCCTTCAAATACATAATTCTTAAATTGTTTCCAAATGGCATTAACTCTCTGTTACTGTTGTAATCTAATTCCAAAGCACCCTCCAGGTCATATTCATAATTGCAGGAACCTTTTCTCTCTGTTTTTCCCTGTCTCTTGGCTTGCCCTGATGTATACTCAGACTCCTGTGCAATCTTACTCCTGCTGGCAAGAGATTTGTCTTCTTTTCTTGTCTTCGATTGTCTTTTGGGCCTTGTATGTGGTAAAATCACCAAATCACAGTCAAGACTGTGTTTTTGTTCTAGTTTGATGCCCTTATGTCCCGGCGGGGTTCACAAAGTGCTTCGTCAGGACTGCTGCAGTTAGAAGGCTCACTGCTCCTCCTAAGCCCTCTGCACAGATGTGGCACCTGCAGCCCAGGAGCAGGAGCCCGAGGAGCTGCCCTCTGACAGCAGGTGCAGCAGAGATGGCTACAGCTCAGGAGCTGGGAAGGTGATGGGGCACAGGGAAAGCACAGATGTTCTGCAGCGCCCCAAAGTGACCCATTGCCTGGAGAAAGAGAAGAAAATATTTTTTAAAAAGCTGGTTTAATTAGCCTCTCATTAATTCATTCAAATAAAGTCGTGAGGCGACTAATTAGAGAATAAAAATTACTTTGGACTATTCAAAAATACACCAAATTCTGTGCCTTCTTTTTATCTTAACCTTGGTTTAAAGAAATCTTGTTGACGCACACCTGTAATCCCAACACTTTGAAGGGCAGAGGCGGGTGGATCGCTTGAGCCCGGGAGCTCAGGACCAGCCTGGGCAACATGAGAGTACCCAGTCTCTACAAAAATAAATAAATAAATACAAAAATTAGCCAGGCATGGTGGTGCACAACTGCAGTCCCAGGAGTTCAAGGCTGCAGTGAGCTGTGATCATGCCACTAGCCTGGGTGACAGAGTGAAACCCTGATTCAAAAATAAAATAAATTTTTGACAAAGCAGCCCAGATTCATGCTATATAGAAACAACTAGATAAACTTTTCTAACTTGTAATTTTAAACTCATTTTACTGAGTAAAACATAATTATCTTCTCACAAAAAAATGTTAAACTATTATTCTGTTGAAGAAAGTAATAATATTACCTGATTATAATTTGTGCTAGAATATGTGAATTACAAACTTCTGCAGGAAGCATGTTATATGTAGAAACTTTATGGAAAAAAGAAATGGTTTTTTCATATTCTATAGCCACACGGCATGTTTCCTAAAGAAGATAATACAGAAATAGTAGGTAGCCAGAACTTCATCCTGACATGACTTCATAAAACAATCTGGAGATGTTACAAGGTTGTGACTCATTGAATAAGCACAGCCAAATAGTACTAATTAAAAAATGGATGCTTGTCTAGAAGGGAGGTCGCAGGATTAAACCCCAGGCTGCGGCCCTTGAACTTACTTGGTCATACTTTACTCAGATGAGGATACAGAAGCTATCCTGATCTCAGCTCCAAATGCCATGGGGCTGAGATGACAATAGGTTATGTGACACATCCAGGATGCCAAAGAACAGGCTGAGGTGATGGGTTAGATCTTGAAGGTGTTAGGACCTCCATCCAGTCCTCCCCAAAACACCTGGGAGTTTGATGGAGCAGCAGCACATGTGAAAAGACTTAAGCGTTTTGGAGACGACAGCAATGAGATGTAGAAGAGCAGCTTTTAATGAGCCATGACTAGGTCAGGTGCTGTATATACAATGCCTCATTACTCCTACCAACTGCCCCCACGGTACACTTTTAAAAAAAATATTTCGACAGATTGAACAATTTGCCCAGCTCTCCAAGGTAAGAGGTGCAACAAATGCTTGTTCCAGGGCTAGCTAATTCCAAAAGCTTTTTCTTAATCTTAAGCTATTTTGCCTCATATGGACAGAAAATTAAACGGGAAGGTGACGTGACTGCCCAATCTTAGGTTGCACTTTCTGAAATAGGTCACAAACAAGGACTTATTTGTTCTACATTAAACAGACTGCAATATCAATTCTGGGCCTACACTTAAAGAGTGACATAGGACAGTTAATGGAGGTTCAGTGGGGAGAGACAAGGGGAATGAGAGAACCCAGGACCATGTCAAGGAGGGGCTGTCAGTGTCTCTGCTGGAAGTGGGATTACCCTTATCACCCATTGATTCAGGACCCAGCACAGTGCCTAGCAATATCAAGCTGTTTGCAGCTATATGCATGAATGAACATCCAGAAAGGTAACAGCTGGACTAGAGGTGGGCTCAGCAGGGATGCCCATTGGCCAAATTCAAGAGAAAGCTTTTTAAAAGTTGGAGGAGCTCCAAATGGAATGGTCAGCCTTTGTCCAGGAGTTCCTGGATATGGGGTGTGCTTATTTAACAACCATGTAACTATTTGCCAGCTGTTGGCGGCACATGGACTACATGGCTATTTAGGTATTCTTTGGTCCTGTGCAACTTGGGTTCTGTGAAATATTAAGTGTTGTCTATAAACACATACATAGAAAGTCAGGGGTGAGAGTCCGAAATCAGTGATGGCTTAGTAGCCTCACTCTTGATCAGTGCCAGTTTGTCCTAATAGTCAGCAGTACATTAGGGCTTTAGACATTACAGAGGCAGTGGAATCACCCCAAATTGAATTATGTTGTGGCTCTGTGCCTCTAAATTGATTGGAGTCCAGTCTGCTTGGAGATTAAAATACATCTATTTTCTCAGCACTGCAGGGCCCAGGTGAATGGTGAGAAGCAGCCAACTGATGGGATGAATGAACTTTGCTTCCATGTTTTCTCACTTACGGGGAAGACCACCCCCTACAGCACACTTGCATAAAAACATGTCCTGAGGGTGGTTGGTCACAGCCTGCTCAGCATTAGACATGCATCAGTTGAAAGAGTGTCAGTCTGCCTTAGGGGCCCTCAATCCCACTCCAGACTAACCATTTCCACCTCCAAGTAGTCATGGGAGGCCAGGAGCCAGGGCTGATTTCCATTTGCACTCATGAGGTTGAGGCTAAGGAAGGGGTGGGGTGTAGACAAAATGTACAAGAAAGAATTTGGTGTAGAAGTCATGAACCATTCTGTAAAGTCTCTTAACTGGAAAGCCAGGATGTATCAAGATGTTAACAACTGTTTATTTTAAGTAAGTTCTCTTATTAATTTTTGGTTTTTTTACTTGGCAAGAATATAACTGAAACTTGTTTGAAAGGTTTGGAGGTGGGTGGATGTGTAACTTGCCCAACCTTTTTAAATTAAGGGTGAAGAGAAAGGAAAAGGCTAGCTGTCCTCTTCTTTTCTATGGCATCAGGGCAAAGGTTTCTAAGCTGTCTCATCAGAATTGGCAGCAGGCTGCTGGCAGGAGGCGGAGGCTGGCATTCCAGTTCTAAGTAATTCCAGATATTAAGCTTTCAGGTCCAGAGAGGAGCCTCCCAATGGATATCACTTTCTCCTTTAAACAATAATACTAATTGCTACTACTTTCGATAATAATAATAATAGCTTAGTGCTAAACAATGGCATACACTATCTTTTTCATTTAACTTGCACAATAACGCTTTGAGATAGTTTTATCCATATTTTACAGATGTGAAATGGAGGCTTTGAGAGGTTAAACTATGTTATAAATCACACTAAGTCACAGAAAAATCTTACAACTTTCAGGACTTGAAATTGGAATGGCCTTCCTAAGCCATCGCTTGGACAGCCTTCAGGGCATGTCAAATGGAGTGCCCTTCCCTTATCTAGCTATGCTGGGCAGAAGCCCGGCTGTTGGTAGTTATCAGACAGGAAGCAAAGCGCAGCCCTCCCATTTCCCTGCTGCGCCCTTTGGTTTTAGGGCGGGAGTGCTGCTTGCTGGGGACGCAGGCGGACTCCAGGCCGCTTTGATGGAGAACACAGGATACGTGCTGCAGGTGCTCTTCTGGGCCGAGTCCCAGCTGCTGGGCCATAACCTGGGGGAGGCGAGTGGGGCTGGGCCCCATGGCTGTGAAGAGACCCACCATACAGCGGTCTCAGGGGTTTCTGCCTCCATCCGCTCTGATGCTTGGGGTCAGAGGGAAGGCCCTCTCAGGTCGGGCAGGGCCTGCCTCCAGGAGAATAAATGGCTGTTCTTTTCTTCCATCTTTGCAACCAACTCGGGAGTCAGGTGGATGCAAATGGAAACGTCCCTTTCCTAGTACGAAGAACATGGGTTAAGCCTGCAGCAGTGGGCAGACCAGCACTTCCACCCTTTCACTGATGTGGTTGGGAAGGTGCAGGACGGGAAGGACTCCCATTGGACAGAGACCAGAACCGGTTTCCATCAGGGTAGGACCCGCCTCTTCCTGTGACAGAGAGCGGAAGTGGTGGGAGAGAGCGAGAGTAACAAGTGAGTGTCCGTCCCATGGAAACATGCATAGCGAGAAAAGAACAATAGGCCCAGATTCACATCCGACAATTCCACAGTTCTCTTTAGAAGAAACCCCTCCCCTCATCATATTTTCTAAACTGAGACCCTGGGCCTGTCTGTGCCTCTGTGCATTCACACTCCTGTGGCATAGAGCATTTTAAAGTGGAACTATGCAATGGTCACTGGATTTTAAACCAACACTGTCAGGTCCATGCTCACTAAGCCATCCTACCCCTATTAAAAAGAAAATACTAACAGAGGCTCTATAGCTTTCATTCAAGGAAGGCTGAGTACTTTTTAAGATCATAGGATGGGCAACCACAATAGGATGAGCAAACAAACAAATGATTATTCATATGATGCTAGGAAGTTAAGTAAGGCAGGAAGGAACTAGGTAGAAGGGGTAAGACAGTTGGAAGGAGGCTGAATTGTAAGTTAGTGTGTGATGTCCAGTTGTGTTGGGGGTGCAGGAGGATAATGAGCAAGAGAGTGGGACTATGACTACCTGGGGCCCACAACAGACCCACAGTCGAGATGCCTATAAAAGGACCCTGTGTCTCCTATGGAGTGTTACACACACCAAGTAAACAAATGATGCACAATCAAGCCAAATGAACCCAGGCTATAGAATGTTCAGCTTCAGTTGAGTGAACACTATGTTTTGAGGTCTGTTTACAGGTTGTGATTTCACCAAAGTGTTTCCTTTTCTCGATCCAGTTCTTCAATCCAGTTCTCAGTTTTTGTTCCACTGTGTGTCGGGCTCTGTGGGGATGGTTTTTGGAAATAAGGTTACTGTATTATTAGAATCCAAGATAAAATCAGTGGGGAGCAAGAATGTCTGCTCTCATTTACTTAACAAGCATTTGCTAAGGATCTTTGATGTCACAATGATCTAAGAGGTACAGAACGGTGTTAGGGAGTTCTTGCTCTTGGAGAGATTATAATCTAGAAAGGGAAAATATACATAAAAATCTCTAATGCAAGACAAGACATGCATGCACCTATCATGGTTGCCCATCCTATGAGCCTGACTCTTATAACATAGAGGTCGGGTTTTATTTAAGTCAGGTCTTTCTCAGAGGTAAAACAGCACAGTGGCTCTTCGTGGTGGGTTTGGAATCAAACAGAACCTGATCCAAATCCTGTCCTTGCTGCTTAACAGCTAAGTGAACTTAGAAAAAATGATCTTAACAAGTACTCAGCCTTCCTTGAATGAAAGCTGTAGATGCTCTGTTAGTATTTTCTTCTTAATTGGAGTAGGGCGGCTTAGCATGTGTGAGCTGCCTCTGAGTATGAGGATACTCATACTCATATAGTGGGGCTGAGCAGGAAAGGCTTATTGAAGGAGGTGATATTTCAGAAAGGGAAGGGTTTTGATGAATAGAATGCATTCCAGGCAGGGATTTTTTTTTTTCTTGAGCAAAGGCATGAGGTCAGAAAACAATCTTCAGGAGCAAAACATACTAGTGATGGAAACAAAACAAAACAAACCCAAGCAGTCTGTGGTTTAAAAAACAATATAAGGCCAAGTAGAAGGTTCGTTTTTTGTATTTAATGAACCAAAAAATACTGAGGAGTGGGGCTTGGGGCATCTTGCTACACATGTGGACCACGTCTGAAAAGTCATGGCACTTCTGGGTCTGACCTACCATAGTCTGTCGTAGGGGTTCAATCAGGCTGGTGGGAAGAATATTTAAGATAGTTATAGTAATAGCCACAAACTCTCTTGGAAGGCCTGAGAGTTTGCATAACTTCGGTAATAGATCTGGCTGAAGGTGGCCTGGTCCCTTTACCTTTAGTTAAATATATTAAAGTAGTAACAAAGGAATGTGGGGAGTTTTTCTAGCTAGCTTGTTTACTCATGTGGTCTTAAGACTAACCTTTGATTTACCACAGGTGCTTAATTGCTTTCTACTTGGGAAGTCCACAGTGTCAATTACCCTCTGGTGGTGTTGACTCGAGCCTTTGTCAATTAATCTTTACCAAATAAATGTAAGTCTCACTAGCTGGTCGACAACTGTTTACAGTACTCTCCAGGGAGTCTGTAAGCAGCTGAGACACTTAGCTGGACTGTCAAAGCAGAATATCTGTGTGTCAGTGTACATTATTCATCTGTCATTGGGTCAGGGTCTGTGGGGCAGACCCTCACAGCCTGTGGTATGAAGAAGGGTTGGAGCACAAGAGAGCAAAAAATTGGCTGCACACATTTTAAAATATAAGCCATTCAAATAATAAGCAGTTTTGGGAGATGTCCCTAAGACTTGTTTTCAAGTGGCTTCTATCTCTTCCGTGGGTAGAGATTATATTAAACAATTGCTGAAAAATATGTAAATATTGGGGGCTGATCTAAACATTTGAGGATGAGGGATGTAAAAGTATATTTGAGGATATCTCACATTGCTGTGAAATATAATAGAAAGGTGA
This sequence comes from Nomascus leucogenys, assembly GCF_006542625.1. Classification (NCBI taxonomy): domain Eukaryota; kingdom Metazoa; phylum Chordata; class Mammalia; order Primates; family Hylobatidae; genus Nomascus; species Nomascus leucogenys. The sequence continues at coordinate 23,616,490 of NC_044405.1, read as the reverse complement.
CAATAACAATATACATTTTTCATGTGCTTAATAGTTTACAAAGAGCTTACTCATGTGCTGTCTCAGTTCATCATAGCAAAAAATCTTGAAGACAAATTTATTTACTCTTTCATTCAGAAAAAAGATTTGATCTCCAATAGCAGATGTGGAATTAGGCCCAAGGAATACATAAAGAAATGGGACACAGGCCCTGACTTTGTAGACCTCAGAGTCTTGTAGAATTCCTGTCCCCATTTGAAAATGAGAAGTAGAGACTCCAAGAAGGTAATATACATCCTAAAACATGTAGCTAGTGAAAAGCACAGCTTGAACTTGGACCCAGGACTTGGATGCTAGCCAGGTACATTTTCAACCTCTCAGTGCTACTTTCTAATGGTACTACAAGAACTTGATACAGAAAAAACAGGAAGCCAGGCAGTTGGTTTGTATATTTACAGAGGTACTGACCTTTCTGTGGAGGGAAATATGCCTATTGTAGGCATTATTACCAGATCTTACATCTCAGCATCGCATTCCTCCACCCCCAAGCCCAAGATAGAGTAGTTTAAATTGAGCTTCTAAAAGTTCTTGGGGAAATTTTTGAAAACAAAATGTAAAAGGAAACAATAAAAAGAGTAGCAAAATGAGAGAGATGTTGGGAGAAGTTATTCCATTAATGGGAAAAGATTAGAGTCTATAGGATTCACAAGCAATGGGCACCTAGACCATTATGAATGTTTAAGTCCTGGATACTTACAGGAATTCAGAGTGTGGCTCTGCCAGGGAGCTGAAGCCTTGGTTATGCAGATTCTAGCCCCATCAGGGATCCCTGTACCTTTACTTGACACTGAAGCCACAACCGATAGGGTTTGGAGCAAAGAGTGTGCACCGAGGACCAGAAGACTTTTGCTTCCAGGATCTATGGATAGAGCGGAACTCACAATGATGATGACATTAAAAGATTCAAAATTCTCACCAATTCTCGGTGGAGTCAATTTCATTTTGATTTTATAACAAGAAGAAAATAATTTCTTGCACTACATTCATACCTACTTTTTAATATAGTTGTGTGAGCTATTGATAAAACAGGTGAAAAAAAAACAAGAAATGGAAGATTAACAAACTTGACTTAACGGGGTTAGAGCACTGCTCCCAACAACTAAAAAATACAAATTCTTACACATGAATCATTTATATGAATTTACCATGAATAGGTTTACAAAGAAAATCACAACATATTTAAATGACTAAAATAATATAATACCTACTCAGGCCTAAAGGAATTATGCTAGATGTCAATAAAAAGTTAAGTAGAAAAGTTTACTTAGGAAATATACTAACATTTCAAAAAAGAAATTACAATGTAAGTTAGACAATATGATTTAATATAATAAAAATACATATAAAATTTGTGGTATACAGCTAAAACAGCAAATAGAAATTTATAGTCCTAAATATTTATATTGAAATAGAGAAAAAAGATAATTAGTAAACTAAGCATCCATTTTAAAAAGTTGGCAAAAGAGCAGCAAAACAAACAAAAAACAAATAAAAAACAATTAGGAAGTGGGATATTATAAACATAACAGAAATTAACAAATTGAAAAACTTAAAATACAGAGAATCAACAAAGATAAAAATTGGAGTTTTTTAAAAGATTAGTAAAATGGGCAAATCTTGTCTTTAGTGAGATTACTTTAAAAAAGAAAAGACAGATAATATTAAGAATAAGAGTGGGGATAAGTCTATGGTTGCTAAAGACTTTCAAATGATTAGAGGATGTTGTGAACTACTTTATGCCTATTTGTTTGAAAAATATGTTAAATGAATAAATTTGTGTAGAAAACAAACCTAGCAAAACTGACACAAGAAGAAACAGAAAACCTGAATGATCTTACAGCCATTAAAGAAACTGAATTCGTAGTCATAGCTTTTCCCACAAAGAAAGCTAAAGTCAGATGGCTTCATCAGTTAGGTCAATCAAATGTTTAAGGTCCAGAATTTCCCAAAATATGGTGCAGAATATAAAAAAGAAATAATACTCCCCAATAAAATTTGTAAAATTTGTAGGCTAACATAACTTTGATGCCAAAAACAATAACAGTACAAAAAAAGGCCAATTATTCTTATGAATGCAAGATGCAAAAATTTCAACCAAATATTAGTAAGGAGAATTCAGCCATGTATAAAAAAGAAATTATATCATGATCAAGGTGGGTTGATCAAAATAGTGCAAAGTTGGGTTAATATTGGGAAATCAATTAATGTATCCCTCACATGAAAACATTATAGGAAAAAAGTATGATTATCTGAATACATATAGAAAGTAAAATTAAGCATCTATATCTTATTAACTACTAGCAAACTAAGAAAAGACTATGACTTCTTTAACTTGATAATAGTATCTATAGAAAACATATAGCAAATATTTCACATAAAGCTATATAATTAAAAGCATTTTCTTTGCTGTCAAGAACAAGAAAAAGATGCTTACTATTCAACATAGGTTTGGAGGCTCACCAGAATACTATGGCAAGGAAAAAAGAAATAAAAATGGTAAGTATTGGAATGAAACAAATCTATTATTATTCACAGAAAATATGGCTGTGCATGTATAAAATTCTAATTAATCATTAGGTTAATTTTTGAATTTTATTTAAGAGTTTTAGCAAAATGTTGGAATCAAAATTCAATTGCATTTTTACATACTAACATATACATTGAGAAGGTTAAATTTAAAAATATATCATTTTCAATAGCATAAAAATGTAATACCTAAGAATAATTCTATAAAGATATGCAAGAGCTTTATGGGAAAACAATAAACCTTCATTTAAAAACATTAAAGATGATCTAATCAAATGAAGTGATGGATCATGTACATGGATTTAATAATTCCGTATTATAAAGATGTCTATTGTTTGCAAGATAATCTAGAAACCCACTGCAATTCCTCTAAAAAAGAAAATCTGGCAGTACTTTTTTTTTTTTTACAAGCTGTTTTTAAAATTACACAGAGGGCTAGATTGCACAGGCCCAGCTATGCTTGAAGCACAGCATATGTGTTGTGTTTTTTGTTCCCCTAGGAACTAAATCTTATTATAAAGTTATTGTAATTAAGAATAACAGTATGGACGGCTCAAAAGAGACACAACAATGGAATAGGAAAGTCCATAAACTAATCTAACAGATATGCATACTTGATATAATCAGAAATAGTACTAAACATCAACTCAGAAAGAGTGGATTTTTCAATAAATGAGGCCAAACAACTAGAAATCTTTATAATGGGGAAAACTAATTGGACCCCTACATAATTCCACATGTAAAAATCAATCACACATATATGATTAAGGATCTAAATGTAAAATTTAAACTTATAAAGCATTTTAGAAGGTATTACAGGAGAATATGACCTTGAGGTGCAAAAGGGTTTTATAAAACAAGACATAAAAACTACAACCTGTGAAAGAAATATTGATAGATATTACTATATTAACATTAAGGGTGTTTAAATTAAAATATATCATTAAAGAGAGTGAAAAGATAAACTACCTGTTGGGAGAAAGTTTTGTAACTCATATCACCTGCCAAACACTAATAACCAAAATGTTTAACTATTGTAAATCAACAAGTAAAAACAGTGGGAAATATGCAAAAGAATTGAATAGCTCACTTTTCAAGAGTGGAAACATGATGAACAATTAATTATAAATAATGCTCAAGCTCATGGTAACTAAGGGTATATAAATTAAAATCAAAATAATATCTATTTTGCACCCACCATATTGGCAAACATTAAAAAGCCTGATATGAAAAAGCCCGAACAGCCAAGACAATCCTAAGCAGAAAGAACAAAGCTGAAGGCATCACACTACCCAACTTTGAACTCTAATACAGGGCTACAGCAACCAAAACAGCATGGTACTGGTACAAAAAACAGACACGTAGACCAATGGAACAGAATAGAGAAGCCAGAAATAAGACTGCACACTTAACAACCATCTGATCTTGGACAAAAGTGACAAAAACAAGCAATGGGGAAAGGATTCCCTGTTCAATAAATGGTGCTAGGATAAGTGGTTAGTCATATGCAGAATATTGAAACTAGACCCCCTCTTTACACCATATACAAAAATTAAAGCAAGATGGGTTAAAGACTTAAATGTAAAACCCAGAACTATAAAAATCCTGGAAGACAACCTAGGCAATATCATTCAGGACATAGGCACAGGCAAAGGTTTCATGATGAAGATGCCAAAAGCAATTGAACAAAAGCAAAAATTAACAAATGGGATCTAATTAACGAGCTTCTGCACAGCAAAACAAACTATCAACAGAGTAAACAGATAATCTACAGAATGGGAGAAAAATTTTGCAAACTGTACATCTAACAAAGGTCTAATTTCCAGCATCTATAAGGAACTTAAACAAATTTATTAATTTCTTTACAAAGAAAAGAAACAGCCCTAGTAAAAAGTGAGCAAAGGTCATGAACAGACACTTTTCAGAAGAAAACATACATGTGGCCAACAATTATTTGAAAAAACAGCTCAACATCACTGATCATCAGAGAAATGCAAATCAAAACCACAATAAGATACCATCTAACACCAGTCAGAATGGCTATTATTAAAAAGTCAAAAAATAACAGATGCTGGCAAGGTTGTGAATAAAAAGGAATGCTTATACACTGCTGGTGGGAGCGTGAATTAGTTCAGCCATTGTAGAAGACAGGGTGGGGATTCCTCAAAGACCTAAAGACAGAAATACCATTTGATTTAGCAATCCCATTACTGGGTATACACACAAAGGAATATAAAACATTCTATTATAAAGACATGTTCACCCCAGTGTTCTCTGCAGCACTATTCACAATAGCAAAGGCATGAAATCAGCCTAAATGCCCATCAATGGTAGACTGGATAAAGAAAATATGGTACATATACACCATGAAATACTATGTAACCATAAAAAGAATGAGATCGTGTCCTTTGCAGGGACATGGATGGAGCTGGAGGTCATTATCCTTCACAGACTCATACAGGAACAGAAAACCAAATACCATATGTTCTCACTTATAAGTGGGAGCTAAATGATGAGAATACATGGACACATAGAGGGGAACAACACACACTGGGGCCTTTCAGAGGGGGGAGGGTGGGAGGAGGGAGAAAATTTGGAAAAATAACTTACGGATACTAGGCTTAATACCTGGGTGATGAAATAGTCTGGACAACAAACACCCATGACACAAGTTTATCTATGTAATAAACCTGCACTTGTACCCCTGAACTCCAAATTAAAGTTAATAAAAAAAGTCTGATACAGTTTGGATCTATGTCCCTGCTCAAATCTCATGTTCAGTTGTAATCCCCAGTGTTGGAGTTGGGGCCTGGTGGGAGGTGATTGGGTCATGCACATAGAAAAAAGAAATTTTTTCATGAGCATTCATCAACCAAGAATCCATCAACATTAGATTGGATTAGCCAATTCAGGTATATCCACATAATGGAGTTTATACAGCAATTAATGAAACTAACAAACTCACTGTCGCACCAAAGAAGCATGTAGCAGGACAACATATATGATGTGGTTCCATTTATTTACATTTTGAAAGCAGACAAAGATAATATATTATTTAGAGATCGTGCAATGGTAGTGAAAAACAAACAAACAAACAAAAACGAGGAAAAGCAAGGGAATGATTATTCCAAAGCCAAGACAGTGATTACCTCTCAGCAGGAAGAAGAGGGATGGGGTTAAGAAGGGAGAATCAGATCTTTTAAGAGCCTGGCAATGTTCTAATTCTCTGTGTGGTAGTGTTTTCTTTATTGGTTATACATGTTCATTTCAAACACTGTTCTGTATATACAATGTCCCTTTGACTTTGGTTATTTTTTAAATAATATGGAAAAAGAACCCTTCCCATCACAGGCCCAGAGGCCTAGGATGGAAGCTGAGCCCCAGTTTTGCTTCCACCAGGAGCATGCCCCTGTTGGAGCAGTGCTCAGCAATGTTGTGAAATGTGCTGCACTCTAATTGTTCTCTGCAGAGGATGTTTCATGTCCTCCTGGGAGGTGGCTGAGAGTTCACTCTCTGTACCGTAGGTTTCGTTATTCCACAGAAGGTTTGCTTCCTCTGCCAAATGCCCTCTGTTGGTTAGTTATTGTTGATGAATGTCTGTGCAGAATTCTGTCTTGTTCTAATATGGGTCGCCTATGATTTTCCTCTTTTCAAGAGTGGAGCTTAATTTCCCCACCCTTTTTGTATAGGTTAGACCCAATGATCTGCTTTTAATGAATAGAATATAGCAGATGTGACAGTGTGTGACTTCTGGGACTGGGTCATAAAAGGCAGTGTGGCCTTCTCTTTGCATCACTTATTCTGGGGGAAGAGACTGCCATGTCATGAAGACTTGCAGCCCTACAGAGAAGTTTATGGGATGAGGAAATGAAGCCTCCTGTCAAAAGCCAATTCTCCAGCCCCAGTCAAGCCTTCATGTAACCTCAGTCTTGGCCAACATCTTAACTGAAACCTCATGAGAGACCCTGAGCCACCAGCCACGCACCTGAGCTGCTTCTGAATACCTGATCCACCAAAACTGTGAGATAATAAATGTTTATGGAGAAATTTGTTACATAGCAATAAATAGTTACACAGTGACTGATGCATCTTGTTTTCTCTGGACTTCGGCCTATGACTTCTGCCTAACCTAGTCCATCGTGTTAGACTTGAAGAATGGATAAGCTGAGATAGCCTTGCAAAGTGCTCCCTCTGCTTCTGAAAAACCTTTGGCTGGCTCTTCTCTCATTCCACTGTGAAAGTATATGACAACGCTCAGATTTTCTGAAGCCAAAGACTATTGCTTAAGGAAACATTCCCCCACCCCTAGATGTAAAAGGGCTCTTGTAGAAGCATAGGTGGGACCCTGAAATTCTGGATTTTGTAGTTGAAATAGTGTGGGATTTCAAACCCCACAGGCATGCATTTATTCCTACCACTTGCTGGTTGCTTGATCTTGGGTATGTCATTTAGTTCCTCAGAAGTTCTCTTTCCTTATCTGTTGAGCAAATAACAGTCATCCAATAAATATACATTACTTAGGATTAAGTTTGCTATGAGCGAAGAAAAACAATGGCTTCATCGAGGTAGAAGTTTGCATCTTTTCTGTGTAAAAATCCAGAGGTGTATGGCCAAGGGCTATTGTGGATCCTCAGGGTAAGAAGATCCAGGATCTTTGTTATCTTGTTGCTCCCCTGTGCATAGTTATGCTGGTCAAAGATAGATGCTGTAATTCCAACATATGCACGGAAAAGCAAGTCCAAGTTGGACTTGCACTAGGTATCAGAGTTCTACCAGAAAAACAGAACCAGTAAGATATATATTTATTTATTTCAAGGAATTGTGTCTACAATCATGGGGTCTGGCTGGGAAAGCCTGAAATCCTTAGGCTAGCAGGCTGGAAACTCTGCGGTGGGAGCTGACGTTGTCATCTACAAGCAGCATTTCTTCTTTCTCAGTGTGGCTCTTAATGTCTTTCAACATGGCCCACCCACCCAGGCTAAGAAGGATAATCTTCTTTACTCAAAGCAAACTGATTGTTGATGCTAACCACATCTACAGAATACCTTCAGAGCAACTCTGAGACTTGTGTTGGAACAACTGACCACCACAGGCTACAAGTCTTTTTCAAGACTGATTTCCCACAAGCTGGTCTCTGAATTGGTACAGCTGAGTGCTTGAGGTGGCAAATCAGGTCCCGTCTGCCCTGTCATGGAAACTGCGACTGCAAGGTTTGGACTTCAAACCCTCGTTCACCAAGGGGTGGGATGGGTGTTCCTCAGCCATGAATCTGAGCTGATGGAATTAAACTAGAGACAGGTCTCTCTGCCTCTTACTTCTGTTGGATCCAAACTCCTAGTCTTTCTAGGAGACATAAGTTTAAAACCCCTCTAAAGGTTAAGTCCCTCTCCCGTAGCCAGATGCCAGGCCCTGTAAGCCCTCTGTGCACTGCTGCAGAACCATTATGTCCAACAGATGATCCACATGCTCACTTCTGCTCCTGACTCCTGGAGTTTTCTCCAACAAGTGCTTCCCCAGCAGGCCCCGTGTGCGTTTCATCGGGGCGTGTGTCTTTGGTTGAATAACATCTGCAGTCCAGCTAGCACTAATGAGGAAAGGATAAAGAACAGGGACAAAAAGCACATGACAGGTGTCCCTCAGGGAAGTCCCTATAAGCAGCTGCCTGGCTGTGTGTGATTTGTTACCTAGGTATACATGTGCCATGGTGGTTTGCTGCACCTATCAACCCGTCACCTAGGTTTTAAGCCTTGCATGCATTAGGTATTTGTCCTGATGCTCTCCTTCCCATTGCCCTCCACCTCCCGACAGGCCCTGGTGTGTGATGTTCCCCTCCATGTGCCCATGTGTTCTCATTGTTCAACTGCCACTTATGAGTGAGAACATGCAGTGCTTGGTTTTCTGTTCCTATGTTAGTTTGCTGAAAGTGATGGCTTCCATCTTCATCCATGTCCCTGCAAAGGACATGAACTCATTCCTTTTTATGGCTGCATAGTATTCCATTGTGTATATGTGCCACATTTTCTTTATCCAGTCTATCATTGATGGGTATTTGGGTTGGTTCCAAGTCTTTGCTATTGTAAATAGTGTGGCAATAAACATATGTGTGCGTGCATCTTTATAACAGAATGATTTATAATCTTTTGGGTATATAGTCAGTAATGGGACTGCTTGGCCAAATGGTATTTCTGGCTCTAGATCCTTGAGAAATTGCCACACTGCCTTCCACAGTGGTTGAACTAACTTACATTCCCAGCAGCAGTGTAAAAGTGTTCCTATTTCTCCACAGCCTTGCTAGCATCTAGGAGTCAAAGTCCTTCAATACCAAATGTCTGTCTCGTGCCCCCAGGCAGGAAATAAAATGCCATCTGAAGGCAGAATCCTGCATGTTTTCTCTTTAAAGATCAGAAATGCTCTCTCCTATACTGGTACCTACATAGCAATCCTAGAGGGGTTCTGAACCTGAGATTTTGTGAAGACACTGCAAGGATTTGATGACTGTGACTGCAGCCAAACTCTTTCAGGAGCATCAAATATCATGTACTTTACATTTTCGTGCATCATGGACCACAATGCACGCACACAGAGGATGTTCTGTTGTTGATTTCCGGTTTCCTCCTCATCTGAATTAGCCTCTGTATGCAATCTGCCATTCCCAGTTCTATTTTCTTTCTTTATTTGTGTTATTTGTTTCTCATTATCATCGTTGTTGGTGTAACTCAGTGAAAGTAAGAGTCCTGGCACCTGGCAGCCACCTAACGAACATGTGTTGTTGAATCAACCGAAGGCTGAATCAGGAAGCAATTACTTGTAAATGAAACAGTTTTTAAAGTCCAGGGCTTAACTTCAGACAGAGATGCATCCCAGATCTCAAAGGACATCTTCATGACTTGCCCTTCCTCCATCTCTCAGTTTTATCTCCTTTCAGTTGGCCTCAGTCTTGGGCAGGCTCATTTTATGCAACACCAAAATAGTTGCTCAAACTGTAAGCTTACAGAAGCGTTTCTCAACCTCTGCATTATTGGCATTTGTTGGGGATGGTTGTCCCACGCATTTGTAGGAGGTTCAACTGCATCCCTTGTTTCTACCCAATACATGTCAGTAGCACATCCCTAGAAGCGACAACCAAAAATGTCTCCAGGTGTTCCCAAATGTCCCATGGGAGGTGAAATCACCACTGGTTGAGAATCCCTGGCTTACATCATGGCCTCTCAACCGCTCCAACAGAAATAGCACTCGTTTTTCCCAGTAGTCTCAAGAGAGTCCTGTAATTGAGTCTCACTCACTCACTTTGGTCACATGTCCATCCCCGAACCCATTACTGTAGCCAAATAAATGGAAGGTTCCAACTGACCAGACCTAAGTTTTTGGAGTTAGGGTTTGGTTCAACACATGCAAACCGCAGATGGTTAGGGAGGAGTTGTTACACAAAGAGGAAAAATGGACTTGCGACCATAGGGAAGAAGTGTCGTGCTGGCCTGGAGGAAGTCTATTCTCACACATGTAGTCTGCACTGGGCCCATTTCACGCCCATGTCGTGGTAGCTTTCAGGCACTAAGAAAATGCATGTTGGTGCTGGGTATGGTGGCTCACACCTGTTATCCCGGAATTTTGGGAGGCCAAGGTGGGTGGATCACTTGAGGCCAGGAGTTCAAGACCAGCCTGGCCAATATGGTGAAACCCTGTCTCTATCAAAAATACAAAAATTAGCTGGGTGTGTTGGCACACGATTGTAATCCCAGCTACACGTGAGGCTGAGCCATGAGAATTGCTTGAACCCGAGTTGCAGAGGCTGCAGTGAGCCAAGATCATGCCATTGCACTCTAGCCTGTGCAACAGAGTGAGACTCTGTCTCAAAATAAATAAATACATAAATACATAAATAAATGCATATTATTTTCGTTATTTTAGAATTTTAATCAATAGATCAGAGATTCTTAGCTAGGGCTGGGTGCCCTCTAAATTGCATAGAAAAAAATGCTTGTATGTGTGAATTTTTGTGATGAGATGGCCCGTTGCTTTCATCAAATCCCCAAAGTTTACCATCACTCTAAAATAATAAATGCAACTTCTCCAGAGATTTGCTTCCTAGTTTCAAATTTTTCAGTGGTGAATCAAATACAGATTTAAGAAGAGCCATTTGTGCTTATTGAATAATATCCTAATTAAATACCCTAAAACTGTTGGTTTGGGCCCACAATTCTTTTACATTAAACCGACTATGTATTCCTAGATGAAGGAAATACTAGTTTATGTAAACCCAAATGTTCTCTGTGGGTATGTCGTTCCAAGTTCTCTGATTTTTCTAATGAAGCCAAGAAATTAAGACCAGGTGACACCCACCTTGATGTTTATGGCTCTCTTCCTCCCAGGAGATGTAATTTCATGCAGGAAGGTAATGAGAGCTTGTGGTCTTGCTCCTGTTCCAAATGGCTAAAGAAATCCAGGTAGTGAGTGGTCATATTCAGTATAGGAACCAGGTCAACAAAACTTCCTTTCAAGAAACAGCCTCGTGGCACCTTTCTCAAGATGAAGGTCATGGTGGGATCAGATACCAGCATGCCATTGGTTTGCATTAAGGTTTCAGAACCCATGTGCCACTTGGACCTGCTCTGTGATATCTTTGGTGTCTCCTGGTGTGCTTTACACAAGGACACGCTGGCTCTGTAGGGCGTGAGGGTGGCAGCGTGAGTGGACTGGGGTAAAGTCAAAGTTAACACTTGTCCTTTCACTGGTCACTGGCTGGGCTAATTCTGTGCCTCCTCTGAGGAAAACCTCTGGCATTCTCTTTCCTGGGAAGGCTAGCTTTGCTAGGATGATCACCATAATATCTGTGTATGTCTGAGGACTTGAATTCAAGAGGCAGGCATTAAGTCATCTTCCCAATACTTTTGTGACTTTGCAGTTATTCCAAAATCCCTGTCTCTGGATGGTGTGGCTTTGTTTCTTTTTGCCCAGCTGACCAAGATATTCCCTTCTCTTGTTTCTCCCCTCTTTCCTCAATCCCCAACTCCATTCCCTGTCTGGTTCCTCTCCTGTCCCAGAAAAATTGTCAGGGATAGAGTAGAGATATGTGAACTTACAGAGTTTCTTCCCTACTCAATAAATCCAAGAGCAGGCAGATAAACTGTCCAAAATGTTTCTTGAGAGTTCCAGACATCATGGCAGGGATGGAAGTATCCAGGGACTTGAGGTCCCCATGAGGCTGAAAGCAGCCATGGTGGAATTACCAGGCAGGAGTGTGGCAGGGGAGGGAGTGAAGGGCCACCTTTCTGTTTTCAAGGGATATTGCTCTGATGGGTCGAGGGAGAATGATCTGAGTGGGAGGAGTGACTTGCTGTAGGATGACCTGAGCAGCTCATAGTTCTGCAGGCTGATAACTCTTAGAGTGCCGGAGGGAAGTGGAGCCAACAGCTGTTAGGGAAGACTGGAGATCATGCTGGGGGAACATGGTGAACTTGAGGGCAGGGAAGGTGGACATACAGAGAGAAGAGCCCCAAACAAATCTTATGCCTTTCGTAGTAAAATAAAACCTATGGTGACAAAAATCATCTCCTAAAATTTGGTACTGGGGCAAGGCTGGGCCACAAGAAATTGTAATTGGGGAAGATGGGTTACCTTTACATCAGAAGTGGGGAAAAGTGACGAAGGGGTTGAGTTAGGAGAGGGAAAGGTTGTGTGTCATGGGTAGTAGAAATTTAAGTCTTGAGATTAATGAGTACAAACTGGTCCACAAACAGTGAGTCCAGAGAGGTGCTGCCAAGTAGAGGATAGTGACTGAGGGTGTGCATAATGACAGGGAAGGCTCCTGGATAGAGAAGGGCCACAGTGCTGTGCATGAGCCCAGGCAGGCTGGGGAGTTTGTCCTTTGCCCCCTTCTTGAAGGTGTCATGCTCTCTCACTGTATTAGTCAGTTTTCATGCTGCTGATAAAGACATACCCAAGACTGGGTAATTTATAAAGGAAAAGAGGTTTAATGGATTCACATTTCCAAGTGGCTGGGGAGGCCTCACAATTATGATGGAAGGCGAAAGGCCCATCTTACATGGCAGCCGGCAAAGACAGAATGAGAGCCAAGCGAAAGGAGTTTCCCCTTATAAAACCAGCAGAGCTCGTGAGACTTATTCACCACCACGAGAACTGCCCCCATGATTCAAGTATGTCCCACCGGCTCTCTCCCACAACATGTGGGAATTATGGGAGCTACAATTCAAGATGAGATTTGGGTGGGGACACAGCCAAACCATCTCACTCACCTTCTTTGTATTTGCACACAGGTTCTCTCTCCCTGACATGCACCTGCCTGTGCCACCACCAGGTCAGTGCTCACTCGCCCTGTGAGATCTCCTTTCTGCATATGATGGAATGCCCCAGGTCCTAAGAACACACCTCTTTCTACACCCTCTCCCTGGTTGATCAGGTATAGCCTCATGACTTTTCATACCATTTGCATATATTGAGTTTGCAAATGTGAGAAGATGACTCCAAGTTGTACCTATAGCTGACATTTTCCAGGAACTCCAGCCTCTACCTAGATGTCTAATGAGTATCTCGAACTTAACATATCCCTAAACCAAATCAAACTCTCCCTCATGCCATACATCAAACTCCAATTTGGGTAGCTCTGCTGTTCAGAAAACATTACCAAGTCAACTCACCTCACACCGTTCCAGCAGTGCCTCTGTAGTCTGGTACCCCAAGGGCCCCTGTGTCGGTCAGCACTCTCCACATCTCCGAGGCTTACGACGACAGCCATCTCATTCTCACTCCCATGTCTGTCATGGCTGTGTGCCGCGGTGGCAGCCCTGCTCCGTGGGCTTTCCCATTCTAGGGCCTGGGCTGGAGGGGACCCCCTGTTGGAAATGCCTGTTCTCAGAGCAGAGGGAAAAAAGCAAGAGCCAACCAGGCAATGGCCCTCAAAACTTCTGCTCAGATGTGGCCTTTGCTCACGTCCCTTGAGGCAAAGCAAGTCACATGGCCAAATGTGCAGTCAATAGGGTTGGAGGGGTACACTCTGTCCCTGGGGGAGGCAGGCAAGGCCCATGGTAAAGGCAGAGGATGCGGAATCCTGTGATGGTCAAGGAGCAACTCAATCTCCCATCAGTCCTAACTCGTCCCCCTACTTCTACTCTCTCCTCCCTCACCAATTCCATTCTCTGCACATCAACTAGAATAATTAAATACATGATTTAAAAACTTCATCTGACCATATCATTCTTCCCTCAGACCCTCCAATGGTTTCAAGTCCACTTGGGGTAAGAGAAAAAGTTGTAATCCTCCTAGGGGCCAACAACGCCCTGCAGAACCTGACTGCACGCCAGCCTCTGACGGCTTCTGAGACTCTGTGGCCTCCATGTCCTACCTCATCCGCTCCACTCCCAGTACACTGACTGCCCTGCAGACCTGCAAAATCCACTCCTGTCCCAGCACCTTTGCACTTGCTGCTCTCCCTGCCTGGATATTCCACAGCTCACTCCCTCGCCCCTCACCACCTCAGCCCCACCCTGCTGAGAACTGCAACCCCACCTGGCCCCCAGTGTATCTCCTGCTTCTTCGTTTCCTCCATGGCACCCATCCCACCACCACCTTCCCGTACTTGCAGGTTCACTGCCTCACCGGAAGGAGAGTTCGTCTACAGGTCTGGTGGGGCAGCACTCGGTCTTGATTACACCTGCACCCTCAGAGCTCAGAGCAGGGCTTGCCGCACATCCCTCCCTCAGATCTTCACTCTCCCATCCCCATGTGATTTGGGTTTCTCCAGGTCTTTGGATATCCCTGCATGCTGATTTCCAGTACACACTTCTCCTCTCACATTATGGTCCCCATCCATCACCTGTGGCTGTTGGCAGTGGCAGAAGGAAGGTGTGGATGGCACTGGAGACCTCAGGGTAGCAAAGCCAGGGCAGAGAACAGCTCAAAGTGAAGTAAGTTGTGGCTCAGCTCACAAAGAGGCCAGAGGCCTCTGCCAGTGCCCTCCACACAGGAAGAGCAAAGAGGGCAGCCTCAGAGGTATGCAAGAAGCAGGGACCTGGCTCTGCAACTCCAGTACCAGGACCATCCCCTCAAAACAGAGCACAGAGAAATTCCCCTGGGAGGACGTGGGCTGCATAGATGCTGGCTGGACCCAGGCTCTGCTCAGGCCACAGCAATTTCTGTCCCCTTGCCCAGCACCAGGTGTGATCCACTTCTGAGAGGGCCATGGGAAGACAGTGGAGACATGCCCTGGCCCTTGCTTTATTCTCTTTCTTAACCCTTTTTACATTCAATTTTTGAATGAATGACACGTTCTCATAATTCAAAAATTTGAAAATATAATATATTATCTCTCGCCTTCCCAGACCCCCCATAATGACTACTAGACCATTCTTTGTGTATCTTTTTAGAGTTTTTTAAATGTATATCTAAGAAAACATGAATATAAACTGCCTTTATTCACATTTTATGTAAAATATAGAACGTGCACACTACTGTATGTCTTGCTTTTTCCACTTACTGCTGTACGTTGGAGACTTTCCACATCCATTCATAGAAAGCTTCCTGGTTCATTTTTCAGAGCTGCATAGTATTCCATTGCTTGAATGAACTACATTTTATTTAACTTTCCCCCCATTGGTGGACTTTCTGGTTGGCTCCAATCTTTTTATTATACAAATGATACTGCAACAAGGAACCATGGGCATATGTAAGAGAATTAGCAGAAGCCATAAGTGGTCCATTGATTCATATTTAAAGGAAACTGTTAAAAAAATATACTTACAAGTGATTTCCACCCTACATGCATGTAAAACTCCTCAGAGCTTCTAAAATCTACAGATGCTCAGACACACCTGAGATAGGGCCCAGGGATTGGTCTTTTTCAAAAGTTCTTCATACATGGCCAGGGCCAGGCACTGAGAGTGTGAGGAGGAACTGAATTTTAGGAGAAGAGGTGAGGCTAGAGAGAGAGGAAGGGGTTGGGGCTGCCTCTGCTGTGAGGCACTTTAAAAAGTTAAGTGGGCAAAGAGTTTCTTTTTTAGTAAATTTAGGTGTGGGGCTCTTTCTCCCCACCTCCCTTCAAGTGGCGATTAATCAAGGCCTGCATTACTTGGTAAGGCATGTGGACCCACTCTGAGGTCTTTCAGGTGTATAACTCTGTGGGACAGGCCTAAAGGGGCACCCACATTTATTTCCTCAGGTAAACATATGTTGTTGACTTATGGGGTCTCCACACAGGTGTGTGAGGCCTGTGCTGTCAGAAGCTTTATTTTGTAGATGGAGATGCCAGGGCGCAGAGAGGTTAAGTAGCCTTCCTAGGGTCACACAGCTCAGCAGTGCAAGACTGACACTCAGGCCTAAAAGGTGAGGTTTTCAACCAGCTGATGTCCTTCCCTGTGACTATCAGGACTTGCAGACCTTGGGCACTTTGTCAGTGTTGTTTGTCTGTTGCCTTCATCTTTCTAAACGGCCCCCTGGAACTTCCTTCACATCAGCTTTCCCGAGGGTAAACCATGTCTAGGGTGAAGTGTTTTCATGGCGTTCTTTTCTTTTTCTGGGAAAGGTGCAGGGAGGACTTCAGGACGCACCAACACCCTCCCCCTGCCGCCATTCCACCAACCCCCACCAGGAAGGCCTCAGAAGCCTGGTGGGTGGCAGCCCCAGCTAGGAACACAGGAGGGTGCGAACAGAACCAGCACCTCCCAGATAAGGGCCTGGCAGGCAGGGACTGGGCAAGTAACCATCCTACCTCATACAGAGGCATCCTGGGGGCTTCCATTGTTCGCTCTCCTGGGAACGCCCAGGGCTGCAGCCTTATCTGCTGCTGGCACAAGAGGCATCTTTTCTTATTGAATCGGGAACAGGATCTTGATAAGGCAGCCTTGGCCATCAGGGATCATCAGTTTTAACGTTCCTCTCTCACTCTGGAATAGAGCAAGATTTGTAGGGGCTGTGTGCGATGAGCAGGCAGGGAGGCTCAGCTTCCCCAACCCACCCAGGAGCCTGGAGAGAGGTCTCAAGACTGAGCCTGTGGGTGCACCCTTCCCTTGTTGAATATCACTGTGTGTGTGTGTGTGTGTGTGTGTGTGTGTGTATCTCTGGTGTGTGTCCCTGTGTGTATATGTTTCCGTGTGCATCTCTGTGTATGTGTTTGTGGCCATGTATCTGCCTGTCCGTGTGTGTGTGCGTGTGTGTGTGTGTGTGTGTCTGTGTGTGTATCTCTGGTGTGTGTCCCTGTGTGTCTGTGTTTCTATGTGCATCTCTGTGTATATGCTATTGTGTATTTTGTGGGTTGCAGTCTCAGAGCTCTCATTCCTTTGAAACAGCTTTTCAATCCCTGTAGGTGGGGAAAAGTTCGGAGTTGTTCCCCCCTTTTTACTGGAGAAGGTCCACTAAAGAAGAACCAATGTCAGAAGCTTTTCTAAAAAGACACCCTGAGGCCAAAGAGTTCCTGGCTCCAGAGGAACTCCCGCCCGGGAGGAGATGGGCACGAATCCCACTGCCCACGAGGTGGCGCTAGAGCCTCACGCACCTGCCCCTGCGGAGGGAGCACGGAGTCCGCACTCATTACCTCTCTGGTATTTTACTGCCAAGGCTGCATTTATCACTTTAGAGTAACTCAGAGGCCAATTGTGGCACCGCACGGAACTTCCCAAGGGCCATGGTCTCGTTTTATGGACGCTGAGACTCAGGCCCTACTAGGGTCTGGGCAAAGGGGACTCAGTACATTAGTTGCGATGACCAAAAATAAGCAGAACCGTGATCACTTTGATAACAATATATTCTAGAGTTTCTTAAAAAGTATTTTTAATATTGTTTTGCTTTCCACAAGTTGGGTGCAGTACACTTGAAGAAGTGATTCTGAGGCCTTTCATCTGTCAGAGTTAGCAAAGGGCTGGCTGTGGAGCTAGAAGTGGGGTGCCTGTCACAGAACCCCCTGAAAGCTGTTGAGACTTGGGAAGAAGATTGGGACAAATGAGTTTCGTGGGCTCCTGCTGCTGGCTGGAGCCTGTGTGCCCAGGTCCAGGCCTAAGAAGGAGAGGACTTCAGAACTGACCATCTTCAAGTCTCCTGCTGGCGGGAGCTTCCATGTCTTTCTCAGGGGCCCAGTGTCCCCACAGGCTGGCCTGGCACGGGCCTCATGGCTGTGGGCTGGTGCTGGCACCCACCCCTGCCTGCCTCGCTCCCGCTTTTCACCTGTCCCCATGTCCATGAAAGGGTCAGCATCCACAGCTCCAGCCCCCAGGCCCAACCTCTGGGACAAAGATATGTCTTGGTTTTGGCCTTTGGGGCTGGGCAGCCCAGGTGTTGTCACTCAGACTGTTCAAGGACCTCTAGGGCTCCCCTTTCCCACTGTGGCCACGGAAGACCCACATTTCAGGGCCCAGCACAGCAGACACTTTCACCTTCTAAGCCTCTTATAACCAGCTTCAGCCAAAACGATCCCTGCCCACCCCAGCCTCCTTTCCTGCATTTTTCAACTTGCCTGGCATCTCCAGGACCCGGGAACCTTAGCACATCTCTACCTGCCTGCCTACAACGTCCCCAAAATGCGGGACAGTGGCCCCTTGCCACCCCCTAAATTCTCTCTTGTCCCCAAGGTACCAGGGGGCAAACCTTGTTCTTAAGAAGAATAGAACAAATATTCATAAAATGAATTAATGTCCAAGCTCTTTCTTTCCCTATAGAGTCCTTGCTTCTCTGCCTCTCTCCCTTCTTCTCTCTCTCTTTCTGTCTCTCTCTGTTTCTCTCACCCTCCATCCTTATCTAAAGCTGGCAGAAAAAGAGACTTTATTTAAACCCGGGGCAGGAACTTGATAAGGCAGCTTTAACTATCAAGGATCATTACTTTTAATATTTCTCCCACACTCCACAGTAGATCTGAGCCAAAAGATGGAGAAAGGACTCCGCTGCTCTGGAATATGGCAAGATTTGGGGAAGCCAGTGTGCAGAGGACAGGCTTCCACCACCAACCTGGACAGGGCCCGGAAAGAGATCTTGGGACTAAATGTGTGGGTACACACTTCTCTTGTTAAATGCTTCTGGGTGAGTGTATGTGTGTGTGTGTGTGTGTGTGTTTTGTTTGCTGCAATATCATATTGCAGTTCATATTGATGGGAGAAGTTTGCAGTTGGTCCCCCACTTAACTGGAGAGTGACCTCCAAAGAAGAGCCACTGTGAGAAACTTTGGAGCAGCAGATCTACAGATGGCCCCTGGGGTGTGAGGACATCACAGTCATTGAAACAGGGAGCCTCCTGCAGACTGCACCGGCTGTGCCCTCCAGGGCCCAGGCTTGGTCCCTCTTCCTGTGGTGCATGGGAATCTCTCCACACACAGGGCTGTGCTGCTCTACTGAGTCAGCGTAGAAGGGCTTGATGGCACAAGGAGAGCAAGGCCGGCCAACGTCATTGGATGAAGGCTTCAGTCATGTTTCCCCAAAACACAGACGTGTTCTCCTTTGTTGATCCTCAGTAAGGGCACTCCGATGTGATTTCTGTTATTAATATATACTCTTCAGTTCTTCACAAAAGTTGGTGTGTCCCAGCACTTTTACCATCTGTGAAGGCTTGTTTTGCTTTCTGTCTTTTAATCAGATGTCCTCAAGGTCAAAGAAGCAGTTTATTATACATGTTTGGTCATTGATGCAACCACCAAAGACATCATTGCTTTTTAGTGAAGGGAAGCATCATTTCTTTCTAGTGAAAAATCATTAAATTTGGACTCAGAGTCCCCACTGCTCTCACTAAGAACCTGTTTCCATGTATTTGTGTGTGAGACACTCATCAATTGCTTCATCTCCTTCTCAGATAGAGTTCAGAAAAGCACCTCAGATTTAATAAGGAAAATGCAGACACATGAACTCCTAATGGAGTAAAGAGAAGACGAGAGACCGTTGTGCTTCTCAGGTGCCCAGAAACTCCTGTTATTTTAGTGTAATACTGTCAGCCTCCCATTTGTTCACTCCAAGATCATTTATTACAGAAGATGGAGAAGGAAAGAAGATGGAGAAGGAGCACTTTCGAGGGGGCAGGTGCTCGCTGCACGCAGGCTGGGGTCTGAGATGGATGGAGCTAGTCCCCGCCCCCTAGGAGCACAAAACTGAGTGCAGCAGCTCTAAAAATCAGGCCCCCAGACCACCTGCATCTGAATCACAGGGTTTATGTGCTAACAATGTGCATGTCTGAGTGTGGCCTAGGTCTGTGCTGCCTTTACTGCCCATGCTACAGAAACACCGCCTGGTGGGTAACGTGGACAAGTCAAGTGAAATCCTAGCCCAACGCTGTAAGTGTTGTGTAAGGGAACAGCCACTGAAAACCAAGATGATGGCAAACACTTAGCTGGGGATCCGTCACAGGCCTGCACTGAGTGCCGCAGGTGTGAACTCCTGTAATGCTGCAACAACCATTCTAGGTGGTGTCTGCTGTCAGCCTCATTTTGTGGGTGGGGAAACTGAGGCACAGAGAGGTCAAGTAACTTTCCAAGGTCGCACAGCTGGAAGACTGAGTGGAGGTGGGATGCTAACCACAGTGGTCTAGCTTCAGAGTCCAGGATCTTGAGTGCTAGGCTACCCGGCCTCTGCTAGGGTGTTAGAAGGAAGACCCTCTGTGTTAGAAGGATAACTAACCATTTAGAAAATTCAGTCTTTGAAGGTTTGGGTTGAGTTGTAGATTTACAAACTGGGACTGAAATTTGGAAATACTGGACCCAATGAAATTAGAGAGAAAGAATGGTTTGATTGGAAGAGAGACGAACAAAGGTATGCAGGACCTTTATAAAGAAATAATTAAGAATGTTTCCCTGGGAAGAAGCCCTGGGGTTCCAGTCTGAAACTACAGTTGAAAGAAGGAAAGGACCAGCTGAACCTGCTACCTGGGGCCCCATGGAGGCTTCTTCAGCCCGAGGAACCAATTTCATTCTCCTCCAAGAGCTGGTGCTGGCGTTTCTGAAACCAGAATGGGCACCGCTCATTCCAAAGCTCCCCAGAAGTCTTTGGGCTCCTATTTTGTTTGTATGATTGCTTCAAACTTGGAAAACCTTCACCTCTGTTCCTCCTTAGTAGGGAAAATACACTCCTCTGCTGGTATTAGGTAGACCAGGCAACTGGCCACAATCAAAGCTTTGTAAGCTACGTGTCTATAGATCTGTAGGCAGGAACTGAGAAAGAGAACTCATTCCAGTTGAGTATCCACCAGGTGAGCAGTTGCACAAACCCCTAATCTTCTCGACCATGATTCTGTTGAATAGGTTATTATTTTTTTAATCCTGAAATCAAGGCTCTGGGTGGAGAGATTGTTTGCCAAGTGACACAGCCCATGCATGCTGGTGCTGGGATAGAAACCCAGGCAGGTCTGAGGCCTCTGCCAACTCCATTTCCACCACACCAATCTGCCTTAGAGGATTGTAAAGATGTCTGTGCCTATGAGACGAGCCATCAGTCATCATGTACTCTGAATATAACACGCCCCCACACCAAGAAAGGGAAGTCGTTAAATTCCAGGTGCCAATTTGTTTTCTTAGTATTCACTTTTCTCCTGAAGGTGGAAGCCAATCCGATTAATTGAGGGCTTCAGTTAGTTGCGTGCAGGCTAGCTCTAGGGTTTCGTGTGCTTCCTGCTCCAAATTGCTGGGTGACGAATCACCCATAATCCACGCAGCTTAATATCGCTTACAGGAAGTCAGTGAGGCCTTCCTTTTTAGGAAATGAAAAGCAAACAGAAATGTCTTTTATTTCAAGGTTCTTGAATTTCCCACCCTCTGGTCCTACTTTACATCTTCAAAGCTTAAGAAGATGTGTCACAGGAGGACCAGAGTTAAGAGGGTCACAGAATCATTCTCTCTCCCTCCCTCTGTCCCTCTCTCATTCTCTTTCTTTCATTCCTCTCTCCTAACCTCCTGTTCTTCCTTCCTTTCTCTTTCTCCTTCCCTCCCTCCCCTTCCTTCCTTCCTTCCTTCCTTCCTTCCTTCCTTCCTTCCTTTCCTTCCTTCCTTCCCTCTCTCTCTCTCTGTCTCTCTCTCCCCCTGTCCTTCCTTCTCCTTTCTCTTCCCTTCCTTTCCCTCCCTTCCTTTCTTTCTTTTCCCTCAATGTGGGGTGAGGAAGGATTAGTTACAGCCAGCAGAGGCTATGGAAGCCAAAGCTTCTCCGATTTTTATGTGCACATGCGATCACTCCAGGATCTGGAAAAGATACAGACTCTGAGTCGTGGGTCTGAGGTGAGCCTGAGCTTCAGCATTTCCAACAAGCCTGGGACGTTCTGGGCAGCAAGCCCCATGGAGCTGTCAAGGAATAGAGCGCCGTGCATCAGCCGAGCCTGGCCTTGCTCTGATGAGGCCCAACAGGGGCTGGTGATGGCAATGAGGAGGCCCGGCCCTCGCGAGCAGCCAGCAGCACCAGGACCAGCTGTCCTGAAATCTGCAGGCTTGCATCTTGGCTCTTGGGGATCTTTTGAGCTCAACAGGCTCCCATGAAGTCCGGGGAGAGGGACTGAGGAGGTGGAGAGGGAGAGATGAAGACGCGGGGGGCATCGTGTTGGGTGTCCCTGTGAATGGTGGAGGAGAGAGAGGTGATGGGATGTGCCCCTTTCAGGCTGGACCCACCCAGCCCCTCTGAGCTTCAGAATCCTCCAAACAGAGAGTCAGAAAACACCCCAGATGTAAGATTAGGGTTTTCCAAAGTGTGGTGCAGCTACAAAGGCAGCCCGGTCTGGATTTCCAGGGATGGGACCGCTTGCTATGCTGCCCAGGCAATTCCGACCCACAGCAAAGTTAGATAACCACATCACCACGGCGCTCTCCAGCTTTGAAGGCTTCTCCTTCCCAGTAAGCTGAACTCTCTTCCCTACAGATGTCTCAATAGGCTTGGGGGAGGGGATGCTGTACCCAGCCCTTCTCTCTCTCCAGAGGAACTGGAGGCCACTTAAACCTGGTCCCATAGCTGCCAAGAGTGGGGCCAGGACAGAGTCCAGATGGGTGGCCTGCCCCTCTGCACAGCCACCTCCTTCTCCTCTTGCCCTCGGCAATGCCCCACTCAGCAACCTACTGCTTCCCTCTCAGGCATTTGCTCAAGTCTGTATCTCTTGCCTCCTATCCCAGTATTTCCAACCCACCTGTGTAATGCATTCCTCACCTGACAGCACACTGAACTTTCTGATCAGATCCCTGACTGCCTCTGCCCCCATTCACACATTTTCTTCGGTTCCCAGCTACTACAGAGAAAAGCCCCCACTTGTTGCTTCTGAAGAAACTCGGCGATTTGTCAGTGGCTCATTTGCCACCACTCCGCTCCGCATTTCCCAAGCTGCAGCCGTGGTGGCCATCCCGTTTTCATCATTTCCAGCTTCCTCAGTTTGCTTATACCTGGAAACCCATCTTTCTAGAGCTCCTTAGCCCTCTGTTTCTCCCTGCCAAAATCTTTCCCATCCTTGTAGGCCCTGCGTAAATACTCTTTTTCTCTAGTGACTTCTGTGAAGTAACCACTCCCTCCTTGGACTGCCTGTGACATTACGAATGTCACTGTGTAGCTGGAAAGCTCTTTGCATCATTCAGAAGTGGGGTCTTATTCATCTTGAAATGCCCAGAGCCTAGCCCAGTGCCTGGCACTTTGCAGATGTGCAACACTTGTTGACTGGCTGAGAGAGTGAATGAATTATTGAATGAATGACTGTGTACACATGGCCCACCCTAACCATTTGAGCTCCATGATCTCCAGGAATTTAGGATCTTCTACTGATTGGTGAAGGCAGTTAAGCAGAATTTTTGTGTCTTTAACCCAAAAGGTATAAACAAATATGGTTTGCCCTCTGTTTATCTTTCCCTGAATAGATAGATGGTAGCAGACACGTGACATCATAAAGGGTAACCACAAAGATACACCAGAGAAAAACTGATTCTGATGGTCAAACAACTAAAATTGCCTGTGTCTTAGAATTTGTGAATATTATTTATTGGGTTTATTCAAAGATAATGGAAACTGTTTGTGCTCTTATACCATGAACTGTAAATCTAAAACCATTTTCAAAGACAAGTCAAGTAGTTTAGATTTTGGTTGACTGACCTTATTAAAAGAGTATGAAAATAAATCTTTTGAGATTCACTAGGATAGACGTCAGAGAGACCTGAGATGCGTTAGTCTCTAGGGAGTGTGGGCAACAAATTAGATGAAGTAGGTTCCCTTATTTCGTCTTGGAGTCTAGCCAGGCTCCAGAAATAAGATCGTCCCCACCTTCCACTTAAGTAACTAAACACATGCTCCAGCTGTGGAATTACCCAGATCACTGATGCGGTGATGTTTTCTTGGCTCCAGCCTTTTAGATCAGTTGTCTATTCTGCCCATGTTCCCCAGGTAATTCGCAAACACTGTTCCACTTTGCTTCCTGTAACTATAGCCAGAGACATGTGGAACAGTCAAGAGAGTCATTATTTCCATCACTGTTCATAAGCAATTTTCTTACTTAAACCACATCGCTCCAACCCTCCCCTCAGAAAACAACCCAAACCGAGAATATGTTTTCTTAAGAAACCTCAGTCAAATATCTCGGCTGGTTTTCCATTTTCTTTTAGCAGATTCCAGGAAACGGGGGTGTAGGGGTGCCTTAGGAAGCCCCAACTTCTGAGATTCCAGACAGGACCCTCCCATCCCCATCCCGAGAAAGGTTAGCTGGGGGTCAGGTGTGTGTGTTTTGTTGTGTTTTCTCTTTCTCCTAGGATGAGTTCAGGTTTTTCCACTTTATTCTCTCAAGAAATGATTGCTTAAAAAAAAACTGGTCACACGTGAGGTTTTCCTTTCTCTTAGGTACAGATGGTGACAATTACTGGGACACTTACCTACTTGTTTCTATGCAGTGCTGGAACCTCGGTGAATCTTAGCAAAGACCCTGCACTCTTTCCTGTGAGCAGCTGCTGCCAGGGACTAGAGAGAAATGAGGCGAGACCTGTCTGTTTCACAGAGTCTCCATTTCCCAGGAAATCCTTCCCCAAATCACTCATGATTGTGCTCCCCAAGGCTTCATAAACAAAGACATTTTCCCTACCAAGACCTGCAGTAGCTAGGAATCCCTCTTTCCTTCAAACCGTCAGACCTCTCCCACCCTCTCCCACCCTCAAGGTGAGAAGTCTCCAGTGTCCTGGGAAGCAACAAAATGTGTGACTCAGTTGCCTGCCTTGTAACCATCCTGTGAGGGGCCACAACCCATGGGACCTGCACCTTCTGAGGCAGGTTGACTTTCTGGAGGCCTCAGCAAAAAAAAACGAAAGGGAGGCAAGCCACAACTGCCACCTCTTTTGCCAGAGGAGACTCCAAGAATCACAGTAGGCCAGGTGATAACCTTTCCCCCTTAGAACAAGCTTTAAGGAAAGATAAGGGCTTATCGCAAAAGGAGTCGCTTCATCCATCATCTGTGTAAAACAATTATCTTTCACTTTCTGAGACCCTCTTCAAATAAACTTCTTTCCTTATCCTCAAAACTGCTGCTCTCGCTAAGCAAATGCCATAGATGGGCCTTCCTTTACAAGCAAGGGAGCAAATGACAACCATTCTTGTGGCTGAACAGTGGCAAAACATCTTCCAGATCATGAGCTGAGCCATCCTGTCTAGGAAGATGTGTAGAAACTGCCCTCATGGCTCATGACCGCTGTTCTGGCAAGAGAGGCCCCCGGCATCCAAAAAGCAAGAACAGGAGGTAACTGGAAGGGATTCCTCCAGTTCCAGAGACTCGAGCTGTGAAACAAACAACAATCCAAGAGTGTTCATGCACTGGGGTTTCCACTAGGGATAATAACTGCTACCATCGCTTGGCTACTGCCTGCCAGGCTCTGAGCTTTCTCTTAGGTATATCATCTCATTGCAGCCTCTTAAGAACCATAGTTTACAGATAGAAAAACTGAGGTTTAGACAGATTAATAAATTGGGCAAAGACATAATCTCACAACTCATAAATGGTAGGGCTTGGAGTCAGGCTCAGAAATCTCTGCTCTTAGCCAGCCCTCATGCTCAACTGTCCTCTCCTTGCATAGCAGGGACTGTCCTGCTTCCCATGGTGATTTCGCATGATGATGTGCTGGGCTGAGGGGGGTGAGGATGCTCTTGCTTCTGGAAGGGGACTTTAAGGGAGACGGTGGTTCCTTTCCCTGTGTGCACAGGAGCCAGATTATATTAAACAGGTGACTATTCCAGATGGATCGTAGTCAAACAGAAAGAGCCAGAATCTTGTAGGAGGATAAAACCAGGTCTCCTTAAAAGAATATAACGCTACTAAATATGTCACTAGGACATCTCAAATCTCTGCAGGTCCCAGTGGACTCATGCTGTCCCTGACCTCCTGCGCATCGTGATACTGCAACCCTGGTTTTCTTCTGGACCCCTATATCTCAGTGTCTCTCACTGCCACCCTATCACTCTCCCAGAAACCATCTCCCCACATCCCTGTGGCCAAAGTGTAACTGAGTTCTGTCTTTTCTTTTGATCTCCTACATGCTTGAAAATCCATCCACTTCTTTCCAATTCCACTGCTGTCACTCAAATTTGGATTACTAAAATAGCTGTCCATCTGGTCTACCCTCCATGTAGTATTGTGTAGTTACGTGTGTGGCTTTGCAGCCAGACAGCTTGGTTGGCATCGTGTTTGTTTGTTCTCTGTGTATTTTCATGTCTTCATCTTTAAAATGGGGATCATAATAGTACCTTTTTTTTTTTTTTTTTGAGATGGACTCCCGCTCTGTCACCCAGGCTGGAGTGCAATGGCACTATCTCGACTCACTGCAACCTCTGCCTCCCAGGTTCAAGTGATTCTCCTTCCTATGCCTCCTGAGTAGCTGGAATTACAGGCGCCCACCACCATGCCTGGCTAATTTTTGTATTTTAGTAGAGACAGGGTTTCACCATATTGGCCAGGCTGGTCTTGAACTCCTGACCTCAGGCGATACACCCACCTTGGCCTCCCAAAGTGCTGGGATTACAAGCATGAGCCACTGCACCCAGCCAATAGTACCTATTTTATTGGGTGCCTGTGCTTCATTTAAACACTTAGAACTGTGCCAAGCATGTAGTAAATCAACCAATGCTCATGGTTATTAATGCCACCCACTCTGACCTCCCTGCCATCCATCCTTCCCTCTGCAGCCGGTATAACCATCTGCCTGCTGCTTAAAGCCCTTCCACAACTCCTCATTTTATTCAGGATAAAGCTAATAGTCTTTGACCTGCCAGGACTTGCTCAACTTTGCCCTCATGCTCTCCCCAGCCCGTTTTCAACTCTTGCCTCCCAACTTCTCCCAGCTTCACCCTCGTGTTCCAGGCCTTCTGCTCTCTGCTCCCCTGACCATGAGGACTTCTTGGGACTCATATTCATCTCAGATTGCAATCACCTTCCCTCCCTCCTTTGTCGACATACCTCCTTCTCGTCATTCAGTTCTCAGTTCAAGTGTGACTTCCTCAGGGAGGCCTTCTGTAACTCCTGTTACTTGGCTTATTCCCTGTGGGAGGTTTTTATTTGTTTGCAGGATTGTTTAGTTAATTTCCATCTCCCTATGGAGTGTGGACTGGCCTGGAGTTTAACACATAGGCAGCAGGTGTTCAATATGATTTATGGCGTGAGAGTTTCATGAGCTAGTACCCTCCCCTCTCCCATGACTTCTAGCAGCTAACTCCTCCCTGCAAGGACTTCCTCAGCCTAGG
This sequence comes from Nomascus leucogenys, assembly GCF_006542625.1. Taxonomy (NCBI): domain Eukaryota; kingdom Metazoa; phylum Chordata; class Mammalia; order Primates; family Hylobatidae; genus Nomascus; species Nomascus leucogenys. The sequence continues at coordinate 23,589,284 of NC_044405.1, read as the reverse complement.
GATTGAAGGTCAGGGTGGAAACGGCTGCCTTTCTGGATGCCATTTTCAAGGTCCTGCTGTCTTTCCAAGCTTTGGCTGGAGAAAAGGGAAATGTCACTAGCAGATGGGGTGTTACCATCTCCCATGCACATTGGTATCTACGGTCATAAGAGACCCTCACGATGACTCAAATGTCAGGTAGGATCATTATTCTCCTTGTTTCTTAACTTGCAAAAAGAGGCCCTGAGACATTGACTTATCCATGACCACACAGTTCGTGAGTGACAAAACTAAGGTGAGAAAGAGGTCCCAGGAACCTAACACGTGTTTCTTTGTCACTGTGCTCCAGTGCCTTGCTGCAGCAGACACCCAGACAAGGAATGGCAATGACAGCACAAAGAAGATGAGAGTGTCCCCTGCCTTCTTCATTCTCCTCTTAGTCTTTGAGAATTTCCATTGGCTGCATTTCCTAGTGGTCACAGTTGCGTTCTCTGGAGGCAGATTCTGAGATGGATTTTAAGGGATAGGATGTTTGTTAAGGGGTGCCCTTGAGATCGACACCAGTGGAAGTGAGGACAAGAAAAGTTTGAGTGGGCAGAGGTGGGAGCTGAGCAGTGATGCAGAGGAGACAGCCTCAGCGGACGCCATGGAAGCTCAGAAGCTAAAAGGGCTTAGCAGCATTGTTCAGCATTGGGTTAAAATGACCCAGTGCTACCTTATACACCTGCCTGGATCTGTCAGTTGTGGGATGCCCTAGTCAGGCATCTCTCTGCAACTGCAGCCACTTCTGAAGGGTATAATAGCCCTCCTGGCAGCTGCGGCCATCTGTCCTTCATCGAGAGGGGATCTGGGCAGGTGCCATTGTACCTGCCACGCTAATTTTGGCTTCCTGCGTTCTCTTCTTATTTACAGATTCTGCCCTTTCCCCTATTCCTTCCCCCACTTATTCAATCACCAATTAATCAATCTGGAAAGAGTTTTTCTGAACGAGTCTCTAGTATTATGTGGCCTGGTGGTGCAGGGGTGGCGATGTGCCTGGGTATATAGGATTCTTGGCCTGGGATACTTGACACTGAGGGGATTATGTGGCTTAAGTAGTTAACAATAAAGAATGAAGATAAAAGGAATTTAGCCTTTTCCGTTGTAGTTTTTATTTTCCAACCCCTCCAGTTCCAATTCTTGTGAGCAAAGTTCCTATCAAACTGAGTGACTACGTAATATTTATCCTTGCAAAATGCCCAGCCGCAATAGGACCCATGTCCTGAAGACCTTGCTTCTGTTCAGCAATTTTTTCTTTGTCAAGGGCTTCAATGCATGCTTGATTTCTCCTATCAAGGGAGGCACAACGGATAGCACCTCCTTCCTCAAACTGAGAGGACATGGAGAGGTTGGTCCCATGCCTGAGGCCACGGTGCCCACTCGCGGTACAGCAGGAGGAAATGGGGGTTGTTCAACACTCAAATCTGTTCACTCTCAAGGCTTTTAGGAAGAAGGAGGCCAGGCAGGGGGATAATACCCTTCTGTGTGATGGTTTAATTTTTGTGCAAATATCTGGAGTCCTCTTAGTATCCAATTAGATTATTCATGCTGTAAAACTTGAGATAATTGGCTATCCTTTTGGAGTCAGAAGGGTTTCCTTTTAGAGTCAGAAGTTTTGTTGGAACCTCCAGGGAGGCAGAAAGCAGGCACCAGCAGAAGAAGTCAGCAAAAAGCTCCAAGGAGGTTTATTTAACGTATCATCATCATCATCGTCATCACAATTATTATTATTCATTTTTTGCCTCTCTGGAAACACGGGGCTCCAGTTTCCATTGAGTGAAGCTTTAAGCTGGCTCATATCTTAACCCACCTACTCTCTGCTCTCCTGCACTCCAATCTGCTGAGATATCTGTAAATGCGTGCCACCAACTATGGTGTTCAGACAGTCTGAAGATTATTTGAACCGGACCGGAGATTGATCTTAGTTTTCCGCAAGTAGAAACAAGCTCAAGTCACCTCAGCAACTTACTCGACTTGGAGCCACTCTTTTTTGTTTCTTCCTCTTCTTTCCCGTTGCAAACTCCTAATCTCTCTTGGCATCAGGACTTGGCCTCTCGCTGTAGGACCCGCACCAATGGATACCACTCAACCAAAGTGACCCTGGGACAGAGCCAGTATAAACACGGTCCCTTGTAAGCCAAGCGTCTGGGATAAGTGAACAAACACTGGGCTGAAAACCTGGGACTGGGCAGTTGTTTAAGAGCTATCACCTGCTCCTTGGTTCTCATTGTAGCCCAGGGCTGGCTGGGTCAGGGGGTGCATGTCTCGTCCAGAACCACACATAGGCCAACATTTTATCAACGTTCACCAACCAAGTAAACATTTGACCAGCTTACTTTTTCCTGGCTTTGCTCAACTTGATAACAGAGAAAGTGTTGTGGAGAGAGAAGGGTGGCAGTGTAGCAGAAATAACTGCTCTAATCTCAGCAGTGGGAGGATTCGCTGCTTGGCCTTCCTCATGGGTGGGAAAGAACATTTCTCATCCAAATCAAGAGTGGTCTTTTTCACCCAGTGAAGCTGCTGTGTTTGACTTTGTTGAGGATGTGGGAGGAACTATTTAATTACTATAATGTGGGAAAGACTGAGCAAAAAGATTGTTTAACAGCCCAAACGATTGAGATGGTCCAATTAAAGAGCTGACCCTTCAGTCTTCTCATGATTCCTGCCATTCCTGAAAGATCTACTTTCCTTGCTTGCAGGACATTTATGAGGCCAGCACCTCCCAAGGAAATGCAGGAGTTTAGCTTATAACTAAACTCCTTAGTTAGAAATAGGATTGTAAATATATTGGTAACAAGGGATCCAGAGAGTATTATAGTAGACAGACTGGGTGCTCAATCAAAAATTGTGCTTCTGTTTCATGAGAGTCTTTAGGAAGTGGGAATGTTGAGATGGGAAAGATACAAAAAATTAGAGAAGATGTTTGTGGAGGAGATTTTCCCTCCCAGCCAGGTCATAAACTCCTGGGTTGAATCTCTCCATAAATTCCTATTTGCATTAGGAGATCAACTGGGGATGTAACATGTCAGAAGGAATCCAACCCATATTTCACAAACAGGTGAGAGAGAGTGAAGTGGCTAATGACCAACATCTTTAGAGACAACTTGAGTAATACAGAGCTGACATTTTTTTCCTGGGGCGAAAGACCTGCCAACAGCTGCTCTTGGAGATATTCCAAGGCTGGCCCATCAGAGTGCAAAGAGCAAGTCAGGGAAAGAAACTGAGGGTAATAAATATACCTTGGTCTTTCCAGGATCCTTATAGAAACAGGTTCACCTGCCAAAACATGACAGTTTCCAATCTTATTGTACTTGTCTGTGATTAGAAGAAGGTCACCAATTTGATGCATTGGAGAACACGAGAGCATATGATCAAAAGGAGAACAAGTGAGTGGGATGAGGGCAGCCTTCCTGTCTTGCCCAGGTGGCAACGATGACCTGCAAGGAAATATTTGCAAACTCTGAGAAATTAAAGCAGAAGAAATAAAAATCAAGGGCTTACGGTGTTTGATGGAGTAAAAAGTTCAATAAATGCCCTTTCAAGTCAGAATGATCATTCATGCCATCAATATTTAATACTTCTTAGGTGCCAGCAGCAACCTAAGCATTAGGGATAAAATAAGAAGAGAGGATGTCTTTGCAATCACTGAGCCAAAATATTGCTCTATGGATAGGGGCTAATTGAAGACATGGCTACCACAATGGTGTGCATTTTTTCAAGAGTTTTACCAGGCTTCAAACCTTTTGGTGGAGAGCGTACAAGGTTTAAGAGTAAGACGTCTAATGCTCAACTACTTGGATAACTTCAAGTGCAAAGACCCCAACTTCAGAAATGTCCCTTTAAGCCTCCTGACCTCTTCAAGGCTAAGGTTCTTAATTTTGCTATATCCAGAGGAATGGGACCACTTGGTCACTCATGGGGCAATGCAGCCTCTCCCACATGGGTGCCTGGAGCAGCAGTGACTATCTATGACTTCACTTCTCTGCCCTCACTTGGGGCCTGTTGCCTTTGGCCCTTGGTCTAAGCCCTGCCCATATATGTCCTCTGGCTCAAGCTCTGATGATCACATGAGACGCTTTTCCTTAGACCCAAAAACAGGATTGTTGGTCAGCTAGCAGAGTGGGCTGGTGGCCCCCTGGCAAGGATGCCGGCTGTGACTCAAAGGCATCAGGATTGGGCAAGGGAAAACCCCTTTAGGGAAACCAGTGAAGGTCCTTGGGGGAAAAGAATGGAGACTTGTGGTGGGGAATTGGCTACTCTGGACAAAAATAGACGTGGAAGAAAAGCAAAGCGTCACTACCAGGAACCAGGTCTGCTGGGAAGTGCTGGGGGAAGGCCAACCAGGAGCACCTGGTCAGGAAGCCAAGGGCACCGCAGCCTCTGTGCTCTGAAGCCATCATAGGCTGGGTAAGAAGGTGTGTGGTTACTGGGACTCTGTGTTCCATACCCTTACCCCAAAAAGAACAAGGTATCTGACAGTCCTTCGTGATCTTCTGAGGATGGCAGATCAGAGTACTGGAATTTGAGATCTACCCAGATAATCTGGAAGGTGTGGGTATCCTGTTGGAGAGGAGGTGGTGCCTCTCCCCCACCCCATGTGACGGGATGTCATTATATATTTTTGTTGTCTCTTTGCTTCCTCTTTTCTCTTATTTATTAATTGCTTGAAATCATGGGCAGGCAGGAGGGTATTAGTTTTTCCATTGATCTTCGTACTTTATTTTCCACATACACCTTAAGAGAATAAGGAAAAATCTACCTATCATTGTGTATTTTTGTAAGCTAATATCTAAATATTTTCATAAGTTTTAGAAAGTTCATTTCTTGGTAAAAAAAAGACAAATATGCATTACTCTATATGATGAAATAAAAGAATGATTGGTGACAATTAAATAAATGTTATGTGATTTGATAAAACAGGTTTACTGAATGAAACACACCAACTCTAAAAGGAATCTCCTAAGATTATCTGCACATTTTATGTAATGTGTCTTAAAGAATTTGGTAGTCCCACAAAGCATTCTATTCACATTTATGAGAACAAATGACACTAATCTAAATGGCTTTGGCTGTTCTACATTCAGAATATCACAAAACAGTTCTAAACATTATTTTTAACACCAAGCTTCACCATTAGCAGAAGTATCCCTCAGTTAGGGAAAGGCTGGAGGCCCTATGGCTCAGTGGGCCTTGATTAATCATGAAGATGGTCTTTTGAGACTACTTCGATTCCTTTTGTAGAACGCCAGGTGTGTATTTCAACTAGGGTAGTGAGCCACAGAAATATTTAAAGTAGATGAGGGGCACCAGTGTTCTACAGTGGGGAAAGGACTATTCTGAATGCAGGCTCACTCTCAGATCAGTTTTAGAAAGGTTACTGTCTTATCATAGGTCCTTTGAAAGCAGACTCTGAGAGCTGAGTGCCAAGGTTTATTGGGGAGTGTTCTTGGGAGATACATATGTAAGGGAGTGAGGATGGCAGAACTGGGCAGAGAGAGAAACTGACCTGTGATGGTGCTATCACTGAGATCTCAGTTGCTTCCACAGGAGCTCCATAACTGGAATGATCCGTCAGAGTTTTCCCAAATTGAAGGAAAGGGGTTGGACCTACATACCCATGCAGAAGCCAGTCATTGGTGACACTCGTCCCTTGGGAGGGGGCACACACTTGGGATAGGCAGGTCTCTGTGTCATTGTTGGCCTCTGCTGCTGATGGGTTGGACGTGCAGCAGCAGCCAAAGCTAGATCAGCCTTGATGAGAGGGAGACCTTGCTGTTGGGTCCAGGCACAACCTCAATCTCCTTCTCTGTCACCTTAGCTACTCTGTGAGCTCCTTGTGCCAGAATTGAGGTGGCTGATCATAGCTGGCTGAGTCATTCTGTCTATCTGTGCCATGGTGCCTCTTACAGACTAACTTTTGTCCCTCCACTTTCAAATATGTGGGTTGAAGCCTTAACCTCTAATATGACCATATTTGAAGATAGGGCCTTTAAAGAGGTAATTAAGATTAAATTAGGTTGTAAGAGTAGCACACTAATCCAGTATGACTGATGTCCTTATAAGAAGGGGGAGATGCACCAGGGATGTGTGCACACGAAGGAAAGACCAGGTGAGGAAACAGTGAAAAGGTGGCTGTCTGCAAGCCAAGGAAAGAGGCCTCAGGAGAAATCTGTATCAGTCCTACATGAAGGGGAACTACTTCTGGTCTTTTTTGCTGATACATAAGGAAAAGTACACATTTCCAGGTCAACGGCAGCACCCCTGTGCACACCATGTTCTAAAGGCTGTGTTAATCTCTCTTTGCCACGTACGGCACAGTTGCGACAATGCAGGCTACTACTTGCTTGAGTTTGTGACAGCCCATTGTCATCTCCATGACCTTCTGATTTCTGTAGTGGCCAGACTGATGGATTTGTTGCTGGAAAATAGGGTCCCAATCCAGATCTCAAAAGAGGATTCTTGTATCTCATGCAGGAAAGAATTCAAGGCAAGTCACAGAGCGCAGTGAAAGAAGCAAGTTTATTAGAAACTACTCCATTACAGAGTAGGGTATTCTCAGGAAGCAAGCAGAGGAATGTATCAACTTTAATTTTTTATATAGGGGTTTTGTCTATGTAGAGACTAAACTAAGTTGTGCCCACATACAGGTGGGCTGACAGCATGACAAAATTATTCTGTTGATTTAAATAAAACTATCCTTGACATTTTAGTGTGTAAGTACATCAAAGCGTAACTATAATTATCTTGGAAACATATACGAGTATTGGGACATCTGGCCTTTTTGTTATTGTAGGAGTGTGTCCTTGTAGCATCACTAAGCTGCTTCCTTAGCTGTAAACATCTCAGGACCATGGGTCGTGACTGGCAAGAAATGTGCCTTGCCAGTTTTAAGATGGAATTGATTTAAAAATGGTGTCACTTTGGCTCTCCTGGGCTTCTGCTTCCCTAACAGATTAAATTGGGATATAGCAATGATACCACCCCTGCCTTCTTCAAATTTTTGCTGGTGCCACTAAGCTCCATTGTTTTCCTGGGGATGCGTTTTGGTTTTTTTTAAATTATTTTGGCCAAGGAGAGGGGTTGGGTTTCTATTTGGCTTTCCCCAGTATGTAAAACTCTTATGCTACCGGTCAAGGTTCCAGTGTGAGACTTCTGACAACCACCAAGCATTTTCATTCCAACTCTCTATTGAGTGATTAGGAAAACAACCACTCAGTGTTCTATGAGTCAAACAAATCCACTGTAAGCTAGACCTGGGCCAGGACTTCATGTATTACCTGGGTCCCGTATGTCCCCAGCTATCAGTGTCAATTCAGACTCTATGACCAACAATCCTACAAGGTCTGGGCATTCCCCTTATTCCAATGCATGCTTACTTGAGCTCATGACCCTAGGCTTCAGAGTCCCCACTGGGACTGAGCCCCATGCGCCTGCAGCAGTAGCCCACTCACTAGCGTGTCCTTTACTGATCCCCTCCCCTTCCCAGCACTTGTTCCCCTCTCCCTCACTGTGCTTCCTGGATCCCTGCCCAAGAAACTGCTTGCATAGAAAATCTTTGTCCAAAGGTCCACTTTCAGGGGATCCCAAACTAAGATATGTGGAGTCTTCTGCAAAGTTGGGACAACAGTATCCATTCAGTTGCAGCAATGCCAGACCTAGCTCTAACGTCTGAGTTAAAGCATTTGCCACAAAGTCGTATTCCTCACTCTCCTTATTCCTTGCCACCACGGGACACTTGTTTCCCTTGAGGGGAGGAAGTTCCCACCTTTCTTTGGAAAAGGTCACCCATCCATAATACACTTCTTAGCAGATCTAGGGAGGGAGAAAGAACCTGCATGAGAGTAAAGAGTGCAGGCATGTGAGTGCACAGGGAGGTCTGGAGCACCAAGCTTGGGAATGCCTTTGGGCTGTCTTTGCTTTGACCGAGCGCCTTGCTGTACATAACAGGTAAGGGCAGGCCACATACTTTAGTTTTCCTCCAGGTGCCTTGCACAACGCTAAGCCTATAGAAGGCACCTACTGACTATTTGTCTTATAACTGAGCAAGAGCTTTGGGATTTGCCCTGTGCCCACTTGGCACAGCAGTGGGCCTCTGTGGGAGGGACTGAAAATCACCTGGAGATTTCCTTTAAACACACACACACACACACACACACACAATCGTGTCCCTCCCAGGATCTGTACCTTCCTGCCTGGGGAAAAGGCACCTGTGGGGTCCAGTAGGCATGAATCAGTCCACATCCTGAGGTGTGTACAAAAGAGAAATCTGTGTTTTTAATTTACTTAAATGTTATTTCAAGAGAACAATTTCTTCACCAAGCTGGATCATTTCCTGAAAGTTCCTCTTTGTAAAGGGCTGAATTCGGACCTCCTAAAATTCTTCTGTTGAAGTTCTAACTTCCAGTACCTCAGAATGTGATGGTATCTGGAGACAGGACCACTAAAGAGGCAATTAAGTTACCATGAGATCATTAGAGTGGGCCCTAAATCCATATGACCAGTGTTGTAATGAGGATATTAGGACACAGATAGGCACAGAGGGAAGCCCATGTGAAGACACAGGCAGAAGACAGCCATCCACAAGCCAAGGAGAGAGGCCTCAGAAATAGCCAAGTGACACCTTGATCTTGGACTTCTGACCTCTAGAACTGCTACAAAAAAAAAGTCTGTTGTTGAAGCCACCCAGTCTGTGGTATTGTTGGGGCAGCCCTAGCAAACCAAGGCACTTTCCTTACTCTGTGACCAGATCATGGTCTCAGGGACATATGTAGGTTGTAGAACTGCTGAGTGGAGTGGGGGCAGGAGTGGATCCTCTGGTCCTCATTGGGCCTCATCATCAGTCTATATACATTACAGTCCATTGGCTGGCCCTCGGGACAATCAGGCCTGAGGTTCAAAGCCCCATTTGGGGTGTAGGTACTTTCTCAAGTACCTAAGAGGACCAGGCAGCTGCCACCTTCCTGGGACCTTGCTAACCTATCCCAGTCTCCTCCCCACATCCCAAGAGAATATCTCCCTAACCTAGGGAAAATTGCCTGATCTGGGGAAATATTCCTTCTGTTTATTGGTCCAGTATTTTTCGTTTCTACTCTGATCTGGTTTGGCTGTGTCCCCATCCAAATCTCATGTTGAATTGTAATCCCCAGTGTTGAGAGAGGGATGTGGTGGGAGGTGATTGGCTCATGGTGGGGGGTGGACTTCCCCTTTTGTTGCTCTCGTGATAGTGAGTTCTCATGAGATCTGATCATTTAAAAGTGTATGGCACTTTCCCCTTGTCTCTCTCTCTCTCCTGCTCCACCGTGGTAAAACGTGCTTCCCCTTCACCTTCCACCATGATTGTAAGTTTCTTGAGGCCTCCCAGTCATGCTTCCTGTTAAGCCTGCATAACCGTGAGTCAATTAAACCTCTTTTCTTCATCAATTACCCAGTTTCAGGTAGTTCTTTATAGCAATAATGGGCTAATACACACCCCTAAGCCCTTTTATTTTGCCAGCTCAGTAGATTCTCTGAAATCCCCCAGGGGCTTAGACTTCCAGAAGACCAAAGCTAGGCAATTTCTGCCTTTATTTCTACTGCATCCCAGCAGGGGACAGTGAACACAGAGCCCACTCACTTTTTAAATAAGGGACAGGAATAGGACGATGAAAACCTCTGGCATCCACACCTAATTGACTTTTCCCAGGTGGTTGGAGAATGCCTCTCTGTCTCTCCATCTAGAGCTCTAGGGAGGGGGTACCCCAGCATAGGAACTTCACAAGGGAAGTGCTCAGTGGGTGTTGGATGGCTCACCCCATAATGGTTGGCAGAGCATGAGAGGGGAACACATTGGTTTGGATTTGGGGCATGGGCAGGTGGACTCAGATGAGACCAGGGCTCTCATGAGGGTGCAGCTGTGCAAATTAAGCACTTTCCCAGGCCTCAGCAGCCTTGGGGTGCAAATAAGTCACAGCATGTTAAAAAAAAATCAGGCTCATCTCCTACTCACTTTTCCAGGACCTCTTTCATGTGCCTCCATCCCTCCCAGAGATCTCTTGGTGTCCTCTGGCTGGGCTCTTGTGCTCATTACCAAGGGCATCCAAGTCAAGTTGCGATGTGGTTCTGTATTCTCCTCCCCAGTCAGGTCTGGCTCATGGAGGGCACTTTTTACCATGAACACTGTCAAAGCCACCACCATGACTGACCCTTGTTATTAGGGGCTGCTGTTGCCTATGACTTATGCCAATGGCTGAGAAGAAGCTGGGTAGTGGGTTGAATGGTGACCCCCAAAAGATAGATCCGAGTCCTAAACCCCAGTACCTGTGAATGTGACTTCATTTGGAAAAAAACATCTTTTCAGATATAATTAAGGAAAGGATCTCCAGATGAGATCATCCTGGATTGATTAGATGGGCCCCAAATCCAATGATGGGAGTCTTCAGAAGAGACAGAAGAGAAAACACAGACAGAAAGAAGAGATTGGAGTGACAACAGCCACAAGCCAGTGGATGCCTGGAGAGACCAGAAGCTGGAGGAGGCAAATGGCAGATTCTCCTCTTGAGTCTCCAGAGGGTGCCATGGCCCTGTGGACCCTTTGACTTCAGATTGCTGGCCTCCAGAACTGTGAGAGAATACATTTCTGTTGTTTTAAGTCACCCTATTTGTGTTAATTTGTTGCTGCAGCCACCACCGTCCCAAGGGAAGGTGCCGATGTTGTGTGGGAAGCTGTTTCTGCCCCATGGCTGCGGCAGACTGACTCTCCACTCACCCTCATGGCTCCATTACAAGTGGAGTAGGGAGAATACTCCCCGTATGGGGAATTGAACTCCACTGCAACCAATGCTCCTAGTACTGGATGTATCTGTAGATTCTTCCGCTTCTTTGACCCAGTTTCTCTCCAGCCACAGCCCTGCAGCAGGTCTGGGTGGAAGGTCAGCTGGAGCAGGTGATGACTAGCATGGACTCCAGATGACTCTTGTCCACCGTCAGGGCCTGATGTCCCCGACGATGACCTAATGGCATGACAAGTCACCAGTTCAGCTGCCACAGGGGCCGGCAGGTTCTGCGAAGGAGGAATGGGGGTGGTGTGGCAGAGGGGACAGGGAATCCCAGCTGCAGGGGCAGCGGCAGCTCCTCCCCTCCATGGAGCCATGAGATCATGTAGGCCCAAAGCTGTCAAGTCTCCAGGATCCAGACATCAGTGTGAACTTTCTCAATGTTTAGACGTTGGCTCAAAACATTTAAAGAAAACATACGCCCTCTACAAGGGACCTTTGCTCAAAGGATCTCAGTGGGAATCTTTATATTCTTAGGGACCCACAGATGGCCTCAGGTCGCTAGAAATCCTTAAAGAACACACAGACCTAAGAAATGTTTTGTGTGTGTGTGTGTTTTTTTTTCTGGGGAGGGTCTCTGTAGACTACATCAGTGTTCAGAGAATCCAAAATATTGGGAGTCCCTGCCTTATGATGAGGTATTTTGTTTGTTCATTTTCTAAAAGGCTTCTTGACCCTATGCAAAAATGTCTCCTGGAAATTCTTCCCTTTGTTGGGTCTGAACTTGTGTGCATGTTGCTTAGGTTCAAGCCCCTGGCTGCCTGTGGTTTTTCTAAATGTGGGCCAGAGAAGGTTCTAGAATAATCAGTGAGATTAACGCCATACGTTGGTGCTTTTGAACTGGGGCATATGTCCCCCCAGGGCGGCTACAGGAGAACTGTGAGTACAGCTTTCTGGGGCACCATTTTTTTCAGGTTTCGGGCAATTATTAATGCTACATTTAATATAAAATAGACATGGGTATAGCATGGACAGAAATGTAAAATTCTAATGAATTATTAAGATAAATACAAGACTTCAAAAACATTCCATGCAAGTTATGGGGCTGCTTCGGGCTATCCCTCCAGACCCCTGGTGCTCATTTGCCCTCCTCTGCAGCTAGAGGGACCCAGTAGAACATTCTGAGAAGCTCTTCCCTACATAGCACCAAGGACTTGGCAAAACTTTGTCTACTCTTAATGGTCCATGGTTTACCCATGCTCCTTTATGAAAGGAGCTGAGGAGGCGACAGGTATTTGGGGCTCTGTAGAAATTTAGTTTAAAGTATGGGGGTGGCTAGTTGTAAGCACTTTGGGAGGGGGCGGATCAAGGTAGATGAGGTGAAACCCGTCTAAAAATACAAAAATAGCTGGCTTGCCTGAGTCCCAGCTCTCGGAGGCTGAGCAGGGAGCGTGACCTGGAGCGAACTTCATGGCCGAGATGCGCCACTGCACTCAGCCTGGGCAGAGCAAGACTCGTCTCAAAAAAAAAAAAAAAAAAAAAAAAAAAAAAAAAAAAAAAAGATAACTCAATTGGACAGGACCTTCGTCTCTAGGATCATTTATGTTATGTGGGAGACCAGATCAAGTACACCCTGGCATGGACTTCCCCTGAGGCTGTGCTGGAGCCTGGCTTCTGTGTCTGTCCTGGCATCTGCCCAGCGGCCTTCAACACAGTAAGGGCCTAAATTGGGCCTTCACACTTGACACTGGCCGATGTGCCTGCCTTGTTGTTATCCTAACTGAGTCCTGAGATGAAGCATGTTCTATGCTAAGCACATCATCTAAAATACATTCTCAGTTTCAGACAGAAAATGCAGCCCCAGAAGAATATACTGCATTAAGATCTGCATTCACAGCTACCTCTAAGTATTGGAAACTGTATAACTTGGTGTTGCTTGCCAAGTGTATTTAAGCTCCCATGACTGTAGAAGATTGGCATTGACTCAGGGATCTTGCAATAACAGCTCATAGTTTGGTGGGAGGAAATAAAACTCAGTGATTTAACTAAACTACTCTCTTTTAAACAGGACCCTCCACTTTTCCACCAGTTTGTCCACCGGTGAAAAGGAGAAGCCAGCCAAGAACCAGGTTTGTGCTGATATTTCCTTGAGCCGTTTTGCTAGAAGTTAACAGAGGCTGGGCTCCTGGCTCCACTGCTTCTCTTCCTGGCTGTGCAACCTCAGGCAATATTCTTATTACCTGCCCTCAGCTTCCATTTCCGCATCTGTAAAGTGGAGATGATAGAAATCCAATAGTGATAACAGCTGCAAGAATTAATTAAACTGGCATACATAAATTTCTTATCAGGGTGCCCAGCACATTAGAAGTGATTAATAATTCTGAGATTTTATTTTTTCACTTGATCATACAGCAGCTTCTGGCTACCTTGATCAGAAGGTTGATGAAGGCAATGAAACAAAGATGGAAAAACACATCACACAGGTAAGCGCCTGTGCTCTTCGGCCTCCAGAGTGACACAGGTGCCTGGAAGGCATGTTAGGTTGGGGTGGAGCCAGGGGAGGGGTCCAGCCAGAAAGAGGATCTGGGATGAAAGGCTGTTGCTGCCTTCAGAAAGCTCAGTGACTGGGGACACAAACATGTTTCAAACAAGGGGCCATAGTGGCATTTGTCATATTGTAAACTAGAGGCTTATAGAAGATGCTAAGAGAGGTTTGGAGAGTGCTGTGGTTTGAATGTCCCCTCCAAAATTCATGTTAAAATTTAATTGCCAGTGTGACAGTATTTAGAGGTGATGAGGCCACGAGGGCTCCACCCTCAAGAATTGAATAATGTTGTTACTGCAGGAGTGGGTCAGTTATCATGAGAGTAGGCTGCTTATACTAGTGAATTTGGCTCCTTCTTGCTCTCTTGCTCTCTCATGCTGTCTTGCCTTCCACCTTCCGCCATGGGGTTGACACACCACAGAGGCCCTTACCAGGTGCCAGCATCTTGATATTGGACTTCCCAGCCTTCAGAACTGTGAGCATACATTTCTTTTCTTTATAAATTACCCAACCTGTGTTTATAGAAACACAAAATGGATAGAAAGTTGGTACTGAGAATTGAGGCTGTTACTATAACAAATACCTGAAAACGTGAAAGTAGCTTTGGAACTGGGCAATCGATAGAGGTTGAAAAAACTTGGAAGAGTAGGGCTAGAAAAAGCCTAGATTTCCATAAACAGAGTAGTAAGGACAATTTTGGAGAGGGCTCAGAAGAAGAGGAGAGCTGTAAAGGGAGTATGAAACTTCTTACAGATTACTTGAGTGGCCATGATCAGAATGTTGATAGAAATGCTGAGAGTAAAGGCCATTCTGATGAGGTCTCAGGTGGAAAAAGAGGGTATCTTTTTGGACACTGGAGTAAAGAGCATCCTTGTTATGAACTGGCAAAGAGCTTGGTCAAATTGTGTCCATGCCCAAGGGATTTATAGAAGGTGGAATTTAAGAGTGTCCGACTAGAATATCTAGTAGAAGAAATTTCTAAGCAAAATATTGGAGGAGTTGTGCAGCTACTTTTAACTGCATATAGTAAGATCCAAGAAGGAAAAAATGACTTAAAGATAGAATTTATAATTTAAAACAAAAGCAGAACAGAAAAATTTTTTAAATTTTCCGCCTGACCATTTAAAGAATGAAAATGTGTTCACATGAGGAAACCAAGGGTGTGGCCAACAAACCGTTGGGTAAGGAGACTCGTACAGATGGAAGGGGTCATCAAGACAGTGGAAGAATGACCCCAAAGGCATTTCGGAGATCTTCAAAGCTGCCCTCAATCACAGGTCCAGAGCTCTCAGAGGACAGAATGGTTTTTGGGGATGGGCCTGGATGCCCTCTACAGGCTCACTGTCCAGGACCACCTTGGGTCTCTGTTTTTACATCCCGGTGCAGTGATTCTCTGCTGCTCCAGCTGTGGTTCAAGTGGCCCCAGTTGTGGCTCAATCAACTGCTCCAAAAGGTATAAGCTGTAGACATCGGCAGCATCTACATGGTGCTAATTCTGCAGGCATGTAGAATGCAAGAGCTGTGGGGCACAGTGACCTCCACCTAGATTTTAAAGGCTGTCACAGTCAACCTGGGGGCCCAGGCAAAGACTTGTCATGGAGACAGAGCCATCACAGGGAGCTCTATTAGGGCAATGCTGAGTCGAAATGTGGAGTTGGAGCTGCTGCAGGGGCTGTGCTGTGCCTAGTGAATCAAGGGTCACTTCTGAGACCCCAGAACTGTAGAGCTACCAGCTTGAACTATTAACCTGGAAGAGCTGCTGGTGCCACACTCCAACCCGTGAGACCTGCTAGGTAGACTGAACTCAGCAAAGCCATAGGAGCAAGGATGCCTGAGTTCCTGGGAGCCCAACTCCTGCCCCAGAGTGCCCAGGACATAGAGTCAAAGCAGATTATTCTGGAGCTTCATGTTGTTCTCTCTGTTGGATTTTAGATTTATTAATACCTGGGACCAGTTATCGCTTTCTTCTTGCCTATTCTTCCGTTTTGGAATGGGAATATCTATCTTATGTCTGTCCCATCATTGTATTTTGGAAGCATGTAACTTGTTAATTTCACAGGTTATAGCTGGAGAGGAATTTGCCTCAGGATGAATCATGCCTTGAGTCTCCCCGATTTCTAATTCAGATGGGACTCTGGGCTTTGGACTTTTGAGTTGGTGCTGAAATGAGTTAAGACTTCTGGGGCATCAAGATAGAATGAATGCATTTTGTATGTCAGAAAAACATTAGTTTGGGGGGCCATGGTTGGAATGCTGTGGTTTGAATGTCCCCTCCTGCCTTACTCTGTTTTCTGTTGCTAAAATTGAATAACTGAGACTGGATAATTTATAAAGAAAATAAATTCATGTCTTACAGTTCTGAGGAAATCCAAGGTTGAGTGGCCACATCTGGTGAGGGCCTTCTTGCTGGTGGGGACGCTCTGGAGAATCCCAGTATGGCTCAAGACATCACATGGCAAGGGTGTGAAAATGAGAGCCATGCGGCTTTTAAACAGACTAATTCCTGTGATAGCCCATTAATCCATTAATTCATGTATGGATTGATCTTCTCATGAAGGCAGAACCCTCATTACTCACTCACCTCTTAAAGGCCCCATCTATTAATACTGCTACATTGAGACTTTACAACATACTTTTTGAAGGGGACAAATAATCAAAACACAGCACTTCCAAAACTTGTGTTGAAATGTAATGGCCATTGTGATGGTATTAAGAGGTGGGACCATTAAGAGGTAATTAAGCCATGAAGCCTTCACCATCATGAATAGAATAATGTCATTATTGCAGGAGTAGGTTAGTTATCATGAGAGTGGGCTTGTTATAAAAGCAAGTTTGGCCATCTCCCACTCTCTTTTGCTCTCTTGTCCTCTGCCTGGGGATGACACAGCATGAAGGCACTCACCAGATGCCAGCACCTTGACATTGGACTTCCCAGACTTCAGAGCTGTGAGAATAAATTTTATAAATATCTTTTCTTTATGAATTACCTACTGTATGGTAGTCATGCAACACAAAATGGATTAACAGAGGAATTGAGGGCACAATCTGGAAGGAAAGAAGGTGAACTTCAGCAACATGGAGAGCAAAGCACAGGACTAGGGGGCAGGAGTGTGGGGAGACCCAGTGGAGAGAGTACAGGGAGAAGAAAGGGAAGAGGTATGTGAAGGCAAGACTGGCCTTGGAAGGAAGTAGAGCTCATCACAGGTTTTGAGCTTCTTCACAAGTGGAAGGAGGGGAATAAAACACCTGGCACAGGCAGCTGACAGAAGTACAGGCAGGCAGATGAGATGAACTGGGTCAGGACAAACTTTAAGCCTGTCCCAGGGCTGGAGCACAGTGCTGGATCAAGGGAACTGATGGATTCTAGTCCTGGGGGTTATCATAACATACATCATCCTGAGACCAAGGTCCCCAAGTGGCTCCAGTTCTGAAGTATATGAACCTTCGCATCCTGCTTTGAATGAAATCCTCAAAAAGCCCCAGATTTCTTCCATATACCTGTCTTACTGTACATCCAGTTCCCTCTGACTAGGCTAGACCATGGGCCTTTGAGGGTGACATTGTGATTGACAGTGACATCCATTAGACCTGGAGAAACAGG
This sequence comes from Nomascus leucogenys, assembly GCF_006542625.1. Classification (NCBI taxonomy): domain Eukaryota; kingdom Metazoa; phylum Chordata; class Mammalia; order Primates; family Hylobatidae; genus Nomascus; species Nomascus leucogenys. The sequence goes on along the minus strand of NC_044405.1, from coordinate 23,572,369 downwards.
GTCTGAGTTACTGGCTCAGCCCAGGAATTAGAATTTGATGAAGATGCTGCTGGATGTAAGGACAGTCTGACTGTAAGAATGAGCTTCCATGAGTATAATGAGAAGGTTGGGGCATACTATTAGTGCAAATCCACCAGCTAGAAGGCTGAACTAGCAGGAAACAGAGCCAGAGGGTCCCACAGTCTTGCTTCTGAAAGTGTGATCTGAGCACCAGCAGCACAGACATACCCTAAAAGATTTCATAAATGCAGTCTTAGGCCCACGGCAGACTTTTTGAATCAAAAATTGAATTTAAACAGGATTGCCAGGTAATTCATCTGTATTGTCAAAAGTTTTGAGGAGCTCTGTGTTGGAGGGCCTCTATGAAGGTAGGCTGAGAGAATAATGAAATAAAACTAGCTAACAGTCAATTGTGAGCTAGAAAATGTTATACAATCTTTATAAATATTTAAGCTTTACAGCAAGGTCCCCAACCACTGCCCCCTGCCGGGCCACAGATGGGTACCAGTCCCGGACTCTCAGTAACCGGGCCACACAGGAGGAGTTGAGGGATGGGTGAGCGAGGGAAGCTTTATCTCTGTTTATAGTCATCCCCCACCCCCTTGCTCACATTACTGCCTGAGCTCCACCTCCTGTCAAATCAGTGACGGCATTAGATTCTCATAGCAAACTCTATTTAGAACTGCACATGCAAGGGGTCTAGGTTGCATACTGCTTATGAGAATCTTATGCCTTATGATCTGTCACTGTCTCCCATCACCCCCAGGTGTGACTGACTAGTTGCAGGAAAACAAGCTCAGGGCTCCCACTGATTCTACATTTTGGTGAGTTGTATAATTATTTCATTATATATTACAATGTAATAATAGAAATAAAGTGCACAATAAAAGTAATGCACTTGAGTCATCCTGAAACCTTCCCCACTGCCACACCCCTGGTCCATGGGAAAATTGTCTTCCACGAAACCAGTCCCGGGTTCCAAAAAGGTTGGGGAGCACTACTTTACAGCACCTCTGTAAAAATATATGCCCATTTTCCAAAAAAGGACACGGAGACAGAGAAAAGTTTCTTGCCCTGGGTCTGGTTGCTGGTGAGTGACATTGCTGGGTATTCACCCACTGCCTGACTCTAGTGACTGCTGCTCAGAGGAGGGTGTTTGGCTGCAAAGAAGAGAAAACATGACTAACAGTGGTTTAAACTTGGATTAATTGTTACTGAAATGAGGAGTCAGGAAGGGCAGTTTGGGGGTTGATTTAGCAGCCACGTGAGGCTGAGTTGCTGTGTCAGCATCTCTGAACTTTCCCTCATGGCTAAAAGACACCTCTGGTTTCAAGCCTCAGGTCCTCCACTGGCTCTTATAGGAGGTAGAGGTTGGAGAGGATGGTGAGAGAGCTCTTTCGCCATGCTTGCTTGCTTGCTTGCTTGCTTGCTTTTTTTTGTTTAGACGGAGTCTCACTCTGTCGCCCAGGCTGGAAAGCAGTGGCGTGATCTCTGTTCACTGCAAGCTCCACCTCCTGGGTTCACGCCATTCTCCTGCCTCAGCCTCCTGAGTAGCTGGGACTACAGGTGCCCACCACCACGACCGGCTAATTTTTTAATATTTTTAGTAGAGACAGGATTTCACCGTGTTAGCCAGGATGGTCTCGATCTCCTGACCTCGTGATCCACCCGCCTAGGGCTCCCAAAGTGCTAGGATTACAGGTGTGAGCCACCACACCCGGCCCATTCTTTCTTTCTATCAGGGAGGAAACACCACTCCCAGACTCCTCCTGGCATATTCCCTCTTGGCACGAAGCCTGGAACGCGTCACACGGTCAGCCTAACTGTAAAGGGTGCTGAGGAAGAGAGTTTCTCCATTCTTCCACTTGAGAGGGGAGGTGTGCATGGGAGGAGGAAGTTGGGAAAGGGTTTAGGGAAGGGATCCAAGCAGGTTCTGCCCTGACCAACTTTGTGACCTTGGGGAGGCCACTTTACTTTCTTTAACCGTAAAATGAGGGACTTGGACTGAAAGAGATCTAAAGCCTCTTTTCCGTGTAGAGGAATTTATTCTGGAACATCAAGTCCCTTTGACATACCCAACATCCACATGCAAAAGGATGACTGACTGGTGCCGTCCCTGACCTTGGGAATTTGAAGCACCTGGGAGCTGGTTGATCTGCTTGGATGGTTTCTCTTCCTCCAGGCTGTAGAATCAAAAGTGTGTCCCGAGCAGCTGGGCTTATAAGCACTTCAGGGACCACTGATTAAAGTGTGAGGCAGAGCTGCTGCTGTTAATGGTCACTGAGGTGGCTTTATTAACCCAGCTGCCTTGCGGGAGGTAGCGTGGGACTCAGGAGGTCACATGGTGGATAGAACAAAAGACTGTGTGTGTTTAAGTTGAGCTTTCTGGTTATTTGGGGTAGGGTGTTCCCCCTTTGTCCTTTTTTCTTGATTCATGTCTAAGATGGGTTGTTACATCTACCTGTCCACAGTTGCTTATGAGGTCAGACTCTGAGAGCAACAAACCTGGCTTTGAATACCAGCTCAGCCACTTGCCAGCTAGCAAACACTAGGCAATTTGCTCGGCCTCATTTAAGCCTCAATTTCATGATCTGTAAAAAGGTGTAATGATATTTCACAGGAGTGTTGCGATGATGAAATAATATGATGTGTGTGTCATGTAAAGGCTGAAACTGAGGTGTGGTATAGTGTGCTGCCTTCAAATCTGGTCAAATCAGCAATACCTCTACTGACCTACCCACAAGAGCCTCTCTCCATTCCACTCCTGCAGATAAGGCTCCAGTCAAGCAACCCACCTTATCAAGTGGACCAGGCACAGCTCCTACTTACCCCTGAGTAGTGGGTATCAGTTTCCTGCTAACCTTGGAATTGTTCAAAGCCCATCACATTCTCCTGCAGGAACCAGGGGGCACCTCACCCTCTTGTTGCTACAAAGCTTGCCACCCACAGCCCCTGCCTGTTCACCCTGCTCCTGAGGGCAACCCCTGTGTGGCCAGCATCCCATGCTGTGTTCACCTCTCCCAAGCTGCGAGTGTATGTGAATAATAACTGCCGTCAATCGCATCTGTTAAGCGTCGAGTGTAATGTGTTTGGCCATCCTAAATTCTAGTGTGGAATGTCTCCCTCACAGTGGGGTGAACAAGAGGGAACGAAAACAACATGTAAAATATTTAGACACTGCAAGATACACATTTAGAGCCTGGCAAATGTTAGTTAAGGACATTATTGCTATTATTTTGCAAAAGGATAATAATTTGGCTTTCTTTTAACGAAATTTGTTTGGGCAGAATGCTTAGCTCATAGCGTTATTCTTAGGTTCCTCCAAACAGCTTCTCTGGAATTTTCTTTCCCTCATTAGCAATTATAAAGATATGCCAATGCTTTGCACCAAGTGGCAGCTACGTGCTTGAGACCAACACTGAAAATCAGTCATGGAATCACTGCACATCTGAACAAGGGCCACAAGAGGAGGCACAGATGGGTCAATGGACTTGAGCAGAGCCACCCAGCAAATTCAGCATCGGAGTATGGAAACTAGATGTCCTGATCCAACCATCCTTCCCTGCACCCTCTCATCTAGGCTAATGAGAAGAAATGTAATCACTGTGGTAATTGCAGCAAAGATGAGCATCACTTGGTAAAGCAATATGTGTAGTTGAGTTGGCCATACGGAAAATCCAGTGCAGGATATGGGGGTGAATGGTCAGTTGCTGTGTGTCATTGGTGGGATGGAATCTATGGCCTTCTTGGCTATTCTTTACATGAAACATTTCCTGAGGGTGATGGTCCAGTTAAAAGTTCTCTTAAAGATAAAATAAAACTAACTCAAACCAGTATGTCATACTTCACCAGTCTGGTGTCTCAACCAGGGAAGCCCATGCCAAGATGAGAAAGAAGTCCGCCCTTCCCATGGCTGAGCTGTGGCTCCTCCTTATCGGTTCCTATTAGGAGAAGCTATGTTCCCCTTAGGCTAGAGGACTTCACATTCTGGACACTGGCAGCTCAAGGGAGCTCTGTTATACCACCACTGTGGCCCCAGAACCTGTTGTTGCTGTCCAAATCCAGGGAGTCTAAGGAAATGTCCCATTCTCACTGCTGCTAATAGTGATTGGCAGGCTAATGCAACATGTCCAGCTTTACCACACTCTTCCACTGTCCCCAGTGGCTGCTTTTTGTGGCTATGCAAGTAAACACCATCAGCCTGAGAAGGAGTGGCATAAACTGAGCCTTTATCTCTGGTCCTTGCCCTGCTCCATGGTGCAGATCCCACTTTGGGCTCAGCCAAGAGTGGGTCATATCATAATTGGATTAGATCCCAATGTTATTGTTTTATAGGAACTCACACAACCATTTCTCCAGGGTGCAAGGCTGCCATCAGTATGGCTGGGCTGCTGAATTTTCTGGCATCAGGAACCTACGAGACCTAGAACTGCTGTCACCCTCTTATGCCACCACACCTTCTTCCATGGTAAATGTTAGCTCATTCAATTAATTAAAACATACCAGCAAGGTGCTTTTTATTTAGTGCACACTTACATGGGCACTATGAATATAGAAGGAAAGATGGAGAATTCCAGCCTTCACAGAGCCAGTATTCCCAGTGTTACTGCCATTCCCTGCCATTGGCTAAGATCAAGGTCAGCTTCATTTGCACAGGTTTTATGCAAAGGGAAGAATTTCTCTTTCTGTAGGATCTATCTTATCCTCCTCTGCAAACTCCCAGGGCTTCTATCAGCAATTAGCACACTATGTAGCAGCAGGCAAGCTGGGAGGTTGGCAGGAGGGGGCTATGTCAGAGGACAGTGCCGGAACTCCACCTCCCTATACAGCCAGGGCCAGCCTGGTTCCGGCACACTGTCCCGTTTCATGAGAGTTCATTTCCTCTGCATCAGGTCTATGCACAGAGGTAAGCAACCAGGAATTTCTCTGTGCTCCCTGTAGAAAATCCCCATCTCAGATTACCTTGGCATCTCCATATGCAGATGCTTGTCAGGGGCCCAGTCCAGGCTGCTTGAATAGAATTGGCTGGGCTCCCTTTGTCCACTGATGAGATTAAGGAATAATGTAAGAGAGGAGCAGTCACACCATTACACTCTATTAGCCTGATTTATGTTGGATCACTGAACCCCCCCCTTAGGTGCCACCCACCATTCTACCCCCTTAGCTACCTACAAACCCACTCTGGGGTAATGGGGTGTATATAGTTTAAAATCTGTTCACAAATTCTTTGAAACCCTCTTGAAAAGGTGTAACCTATTCTCCTCCTCTTGAGAGTGGCTGGACTTAGTGACTTACTGTTAATGAATAGGTGTGGGGAGGAAGCAACATGAGATACTAGGCAATAAAAGATTCTGTGGTTTCCTGTTTGTTTTCTCTCTTGAATTACTCTCTCTGAATGATGCTAGCTTCCTTTGCCTGAGAATCTCTACAAAGAGGAGCATCTGAGGAGGAAATGAGAACTCCAGCCAGAAACCAGCAATAAATTGAGGGCTCCTATGAGCAATGCATTCTCCAGCCCCAATCAAGCCTTTGGATGACTGCAGCTCCTGCCAGCATTTTGATTGCACTTCATGGAAGACTTTGAGTCAGAGCCACCTACCTAAGCCACTCCAAAATTCCTGACCATCAAAAACTTTGAGATAATAAATGTTTGTTGTTTTAAACTGCTACCTCTTAAGGTAGTTTTTAATATAGCAGTAGATTACTAATATAAGGCACTACTATATTCTCAAAAACTTCTGAGAATCTTACCACAAACCACCAGCTTTATTACTATCAGGGTATCATAATGACAGGTTGTAAGTTTACAACTTCTATTAGTCTAGTTAACACTTGTGTTAATCAGGCTAGTTAACACTAGCCACTGTAACAGACAAGACCCCCCACCCTCGCCCCTGCCAAATCACAGTGGTTTAACAGAGTAAAAGCTTAGTTTTCCTCTGTGAGAAGTCCAGTGTAGCTAAAACATCTGGGCAAATTGTAGACCAAGATCACTGAGGAGGGGAGGGAGGAATGGAAGAATTGACTATCTTGGTCAGAAAATGCCACACATCATCCATGCTCACACCCTGTTGGCCCAAATCAATTACTGCCACCAACCTAACTAGCTGGAAGGCTGCTGGGAAATGTGGGGGAGTCCCAGGAATATTTGACAACTCCTATTGTCACTGCCACACAACCCTGTTTGGGTTTTCTAATTTAAAAGCCAGAAAATACATGGCTTTAAAGAAATATGTAATCCATGTTTGCACTTCCTGCACCAGCCTGGGGATTAAAATGAGAAGCATATTCATCGTAATAAACATTATTCTTTAGATTTTATCAATAATTATTATTGCTCCCTCTCAAATCCCCATCTCAAATTGCTTTTCTGGGAATCCCCAGGGAATGTCTCCTGGGCATTTGAGACAAACGTAATCAGGTACCACAAGGAGTTGCCTTTTCCTTCTTCTCTCCTTTTGGGCAGTGTCCATTGCTGCACTCTCTGCCAATGCCACTATGAGCAGAAGTCTGCCTGTCAGTGATGAGCAAGCACTGTGCTTCCAGCACAATACAAACAGACTGAGCTCCCTGAGAGATGGGATGACTGCGTCTCTCCCCCTTGTGTCTTACTTGGTCCCCTGGAACCGAAAGCTAAGCTTTAAGTAGAAACAGCTCTTCAGAGCTCACACATAAGTCTGTGGTCTGAGTCATTCTCTAAAACAAAGATGGCGCTGGGCATTTGCTCCACCACCTGCTCCCGCCCACCCTCTGTGGTGCATTTCTTCCACCCTCTCCTCTTGCCATCCCTCCACTCATGAGCATCCTATAAGCACCTTTATCACACGTCTTATAAAGAGAAAAGACATCTGAAGAATGGTGGAGTTCATGCTGGTGGATGATACAAGAATGCTACAGTTCTGCATCATTAGATTTATGGCTACTAGGAATACACTGGCTGGCTATTAGAGATGAGAAGCTATTTTAAATTGCGTTGTATTTTTCAGCCTTTCCTCAAGCTTGTCCTTATTGAACTTTCCCACCCTTCCCCTCACTTTTCAAGAGATTTTCAAATATATTCGTTGAGCACATTGTGACTGCACACCTAACATGCGCGTAATTCTGGGACATAGAACTCCCTAGAAGTGTGAACTTCCACCTGAACCCACCTTCTCTTTTGTAGGATTTTCCAAACTTCCCCATTGTTTCCTTTCCTAAATAAAATAGTTTGGAAAAACAAGTTATAAATATTTCTCAGACTTCCTGGAAATTTTATTTAGCATTTTGATAAGTGAAGTGTAAAGAAGTTGAAATATGCAGATCAAATTCCCCTTAAAATACATGAACCCTCATACGAATGAGGGGAAACATGCTTTGCAAAACCATGGTTTTGGTTTTTCTGAACCAAAGCACTTGAAAAAAATAGTTTGAGACCTTCAGCAATTCCACAGTGTGGCTGGGCTCACCCATCCCTAATTTCAAGGGAAATTAAATCCATCTGTTTCTCATTCATTGATTCTCAGCTCACCAAAATGCTATTCGGCAAATGTGATGGGACGTCCAGGAAGCTGTGAAGGCTGTTTTTAAGCCATGTTGTTCTCAACTGGGAAGTGGGCTTGGCCAACGTTCCCTTAGATCAGCTCCTTTATCTTCTATATGGTACTCACAAAGTCCTATCAGATTTGAAACTCTCTGAGGTCAACTTATAGATATATAAGGGCTCTGGCAGGTCAATGGGTCCAGTCTCCTGCCTCAGGGTGGATTTATATCCGAGTCGTTGTGACTCCAGTTTAGTTTTGTCTTCATTGCTCACCTGTTCTTGTGATCAACAACTTTCCTGCTCAGGAAACTCCTCCTTATATCTCTCCTGAAAGGCTCCTGTACTGTAGTGGACACTGCTCATGCATCATGCAGCTCTTCTAGGAGAGCCTTTACTGGGTCTCTGTCCCCATCACTCAACTTCTGCAAGACTTGCTGCAACAAGCTAGCACGTGGAGCTCACAACTCTGAAGCCCTGGGTTATATTATTCTTATTCCAGGAGAGGGGTCAGGAGTCTCTCACTCCCACTTGGTCAAGGAGATGGAAATGCTGACAGGTGATATGGTTTGGATTCCTGTCCTTGCCCAAATCTCATGTGGAATTGTAATCCCCAGTGTTGGAGGAGAGGCCTGGTGTGAGTGACTGAATCACAGGGGCAGGTTTCCCCCTTGCTGTTCTCATGATAGCAAGTGAGTTCTCACTAGACCTGGTTGTTTAAAAGTGTGTAGCCCTTCCCTTTTCGCTCTCTTCCTCCTGCTCCAGCCATGTAGGATGTGCCTGCTTCCCCTTCACCTTCTGCCATGATTGAAATTTTCCTGAGGCCTCCCAGCCTTGCTACCTGTCCAGCCTGCAGAACTGTGAGCCAATTAAACTTCTTTTCTTTATAAATTACCCAGTCTCAGGTAATTATTTATAGCAGCGTGAGAATGGACTAATACGACAGGCCTGCAGGAAGGAGCTCCAGAGTCAGCTCTACCTTACATCCCACTGACAGCCATCATGCTTTAGTTTAAATGAATTTCCTCGAGTTGCAGGGATATCTGAACAACGCTCCATATTTCTGATAGTCAGAGATCAAAAAAGCAGAACAAATCCCTAGATGCTCATAGCCTGGTTCTCTCATAGCTCTGGCTCTGACACTAGAGAAACGTATGAGGCTGCTTCTGCTCACCTGTGACTCCCCCAGTGGGAGAATGGAGGGAGGCGGCAAAGTAATGAGAGTCAGCATTCTCGGCAAACAATGCACAGAGTGGGCACCGCCAATGCTGGGTTAGTAGGCAAAGGATTATATGTGTTTTCAGGGAAGTATGCACAGAGCAGACCACCAACTCCTGGGTAAATCCCTGACACATAGCAAGTGCTCAATCAATATTTGATGTTGAACCAGTAAAGCCCTCCATAAAGTGTGGCAAAGCAGGAAGATTTCCTCACTCAGAGGATTATAATTCTTCCAAGGAGAAGCCATAGAGCACAGTGCTTAAGAGTTTGGGATGCTTAGGTTTGAATCCACCTTATCTGCTCATCAGCTGGGTGACCTTGGGCAAGTCCCATAAACTTTCTGGGCTTTTGTTTTGACGTTTGTCAATATGAGATAGTAATAGTACCTGCTTTTGCATCAAGGATTAAATGTGTAAATTCATGTACAGCTGTAAGAACGGTACCCAACACTTAGTGTGTGCATTGTAAATGCCAGACGTGGTTGTTATTAGCAACCTCACAGAGTATTAATGTCGCATCAGGGGAAGTTCCGGGACATGACACAGCTCTAAAAGCATGAGAGAGGTAACGTTAATCACACCTGAGAAGAGGATTCATAAAATGCTCCTCAGCTTCATCATTTGGGGATGAATTATCGTAGTCTCATGCTTCCCTTAAGTGTGGAACTCAGACCATCAGCATGCGTATCACTTGGCAGCTTGTAATAAATGTGGAATCTTAGGAACCATCCCAAATCTAATGGATCAGAATTCCATTTCAACTAGCTCCCTAGTGATTAGCGTGCACATTAATTTTAAAATCCAATTTATTGTGGTAAAAGTAAGATAAAGATCTATTTAAACTGTCCTGGTTGATGTGCTTTGAGTGATGTATAAACCTGTGAATCGTCGTTGCAACCAAGATTCAGAACATTTTCATTGCTCCCAGAGTTTGCTCAAGGTCCTCTCAGTCTGTTTCTCCCTCCACTCCTGACCCCAGGCAACTTCTGATTAACTTTCTGTGCATGAAATCATACAGTATGTACTTCTGGCTCATTTTGCTCAGCAGAATGGCTTTGATGTTCATCATATTGTTTTTCTCATCAGTAGATCATTGATTTTTCTTGTATTCCATTGTATGGGCAGAGCATATTTTTTTATCCACTTACTGACTGACAAATGTATATATATATATTTTGAGACGGAGTCTTGCTGTGTCCCCCAGGTTGGAGTGCAGTGGCGCAATCTCGGCTCACTGCAACCTCTGCTTCCCAGATTCAAGCATTTTTCCTGCCTCAGCCACCCCAGGAGCTGGGATTACAGATGCCCGCCACTACGCCCGGCTGTTTTTTTTTTTTTGTATTTTTAGTAGAGATGGGGTTTCACCATGTTGGTCAGGCTGTTCTTGAACTCCTGACCTCGTGATCTGCCCGCCTTGGCCTCCCAAAGTTCTGGGATTACAGGCATGAGCCACCGTGCCCGGCCACCAATTGATAAATATTTAGGTGGCTTACAGATATTTTGGCTACTATGAAGAAGCCTTCCATGAACAATATTGTACAGTTGGCCCTCTGCGTCTGTGGGTTCAACCAACCATGGATCAAAAATATAAATAGCAAAACAATAAACACTAGAATGCAACAATAAAAATAATAGGTTTCAAAATCAAATATAGTAAACAACTATTTACATAGCATTTACATTGTATTATGTATTATAAATAATCTAGAGATGTATATAAGAGAATAGATGTAGGTTATATGCAAATGTTATGCAATTTGATGTAAGGAATTTGAGCATCCTTGGATTTTGGTATCTGAGGGAGATCCTGGAACCAATCCCCTTCAGATGCCAAGGGATGACTGCCCAACCAAGTCCTTGAGTGGACAGATATTCTCTTTTCACCTGGGTAATGCTTAAGAATGGAATGTCTGAGTCTTATGTATGTTTAACTTTTTAAGAAATTGTCAGTCTTCCATAGTGGTTGTGCTATTTTGTATTCTGTTTAGCAGTATATGAGAGTTCCGTTTGCTGCATGTACCCGTTAACAATTGGGCTAGTCTTTTCATTTTCTATTCATTCTAATGGGTGTATCTTGACATCTCATTGTGGTTTTAATTTGCATTTCTACAATGAATCATGTAGAATAATGTATTCATATGTTTATTGGCCATTCATATATCTTCTTTTTGTGAAGAATCTGTTCAAATCTTCTGCCCACGGAGATCAAGGCCATCCTGGCTAACACGGTGAAACCCTGTCTCTACTAAAAATACAAAAAATTAGCCAGGTGTGGTGGCGGGCGTCTGTAGTACCAGCTACTCGGAAGGCTGAGGCAGGAGAATGGCGTGAACCCGGGAGGCGGTGCTTGCAGTGAGCTGAGGTCGCGCCACTGCACTCCAGCCTGGGCGACACAGCAAGACTCCGTCTCAGAAAAAAAAAAAAAAAATCTTCTGCCCACAATTTAATTGACTTTTTTGTCTTCTTCTTATTGAGTTGCAGGACTTCTTTATATATTCTGCATACAAGTGCTTTGTCATATATGTATAGTTTTGCCGAATGTTGTGGTTTGTCTTTATTATCTTAATTGTTTCCCTTAGGAAATTTTAAAAATTTTTGATAAAATCCAATGATCATTTTTCTCCTTCTTTATACTACTTACCTCCTGTTTAAGAAATGTTTGCCTACCCCAGAATCACGAAAATGTGTTTGTATGTTTTCCCAAGAAGTTTTGTACTTCTAGCTTATACCTAATAACAAAACATAATTGAAGTTTTATATTTCTAGCTTATACATTTAGGCCTACAATCCCTTTTAAAATTTGTGTGTGGTGTGGGGTTCTCTGTAGTATTTTTTTCTTCCCTGTAAAGATTTGGTTATTCTAGCACCATTGTTGGAAAGGATCTCCTTTCCCCATTGAATTTTTTTCTGGCATGTTCACCAAAATTCAATGGGCATTATATGTGTAGATCTACTTCTGGACTCTATTCTGATCCATTTATAAATGGCTACCCTTTTGGAATTACATACCATCTTGATTACTACACCTTCACAATAAGTGTTGACATAATTAGTACAAATCCTCTAAATTGATTCTTTTAAAAAAAATCTTAGGCTATTCTGCGTCTTTTGTATTGTGACGTCCATTTTAGAATCTGTTTGATAATTTCTTCAAAACAGCTGGTTGAAATTTTGGTTGGGATTGTAATAAATCTATTAATCAATTTGGGGAAATTGACATTTTAACCACACTGAGTCTTCCAACCTATGAGCATGGTTTATCTCTCCATGTATTTAGGTGCTCCTCAGTTTCTCTCTGTAATGTTGTGTACTTTTCAGTTGTAAGTTGTACATGTATCTTGTCAAATATATTCCTAAATATTGTATTTTTGAAGCTATTGTAAATAAATTTTTAGCTTTTATTTTCCAAATTTGTGCTGCTGGTATTTAAAAATACAATTGATTACAATAACCTTTTACCACGTGACTTTATTAAACTAATTTATCAGTTCTAGTGGTTTTCTCTGAAGATCGCATGCTCATTCTTAACTTTTCAGTCTAGTTTGAGTTAAACTGTATCATTTTATATGAATGTAAGAATCTTACAAGTGTGTATATCCATTCACTACCCCACCATCTTTATGCTATTATTTATGTGTGTATACATACATATATATGTATAATCCACATACATATAGATGTATAATCCACAAGATACTTTTAGAATTATAAATATATCCATATGTGTTTTAAATAAATTAAAACAGGTTTTTTCCCTAGATATTTACCATTTCTGATGCTCTTTCTTCCTGCTTAAAGATGAAAGTTACCATCTGACATTTTATTTCCCTTTAGCCTGAAAATCTTCGTTTAATATTTTTTGTGCTGTGGGTCTGTAGAGGCCATTTTTCTTAGTTTTCTGTTATTTGGAAAATGTCTTTATTTTGTCTTCATTCTTGAAATATATATATATTTCAGAAAAAATATATGAAATATATATAGAGAGAAATATATATGAAATATATATATAGAAATATACATATGAAATATATATAAAGAGAAATATATATATATTTCATATATATATATCTGGAAACAAACATATATATCTGGAAATAGAATCAAAATTGACAAGTTTTGTTTTCCTCTTAGCATTTTAAAATATTGTTCTACTATCTTCTGCACCCTATGGTCTCTGATCAGATTCTGTGATCATTAGAATCACTGTTCTCCTGTATGTAAGGTAGAACTTTTTTCTTGCTCTCTTCAAAGATTTCTCTTTATTGTTGGTTTATAGCAGTTCGATTCGAATATTTTAAAAATGGTTTTCTGCATATATAATCTATATATATTGATATAATACAACATCTTCTGTTTGGGGTCCTCTGAGTTTCTGGAATCTGTACATCTTTCTCTTTCACCAAATGAGGGTCATTTTCTGTCATTATTTTGCAAATATTTTTTCTGCCCCATTCTCTTTCGGGGATTTTTTTGCCAGTACATTTAACATTATACCACGGGTTCCTGGTGTTTGATAAACTTTTTTAGTCTTTTTTTCTTTCCTGTCTTTACTTTGGATAATTCTATTGATTTATATTAAAACTTACCTATTTTTTCCTCTTTCACCTCCATTATGCTGTTCAATTCATCCAGTAAAAGTTTTATTTCAAGTGTTTTATTTTCCAGTTCTAAAATTTTAATTTGGTTCTTTTCATGTATTCTATGTATTTAGTGAGATTTCTTAAGTTTTCATTTATTGCCTATTTTCTTTAAATCACTGAGCATAGCTTTAACAGCTATTTTACAACCTTTATGTAATAATTCCAACATCAGGATCATCCCAGGGTTAGGCTCTCTTGATTACCTTTTCTCTTGAGAGTAAGCCACATTTTGCTGGTTCTTCATATGTCTTTTAATTTTGAATTGTATCCTGAACATTGTCAAAGATATGTTGTAGAGATTCTGAATTCTCTTTTTACAAAGTATGTGGATGTTCATTTAGCGGGCTCGTTAGAGTTAAACTTCAAACTTGGTCTTGCCAGTGGTTACACAGTAGTTATGATGTTAGTTTGGACTGGTGCAGTCTGCCCTCTCTATGCATGGTTCAGTGGTCACCCACCGACTTGTCCAGAGTTTATGCACAAAGTTAGGGATTCCCACTTCATGTGCTCTTCTTTCTTGGATTTCTTCCACCCTCCAGTAGCCCTGGTTGCCCTTGGGACCTTCTCTTTTCTTCATGAGCCAGAAAAATGGTGAGCTATTTACAGGAGCTTTAGTTGACCTATGACACAAGCCAGCTGCAGCTATCCTTAGGGTAAAGCTGAAAAAAATGAGAATTTCCCCCATGCTGGCTGCTTCCTGTGAACTTCAACTCTCCTGTGAAGTGTGCTTGCTTTGGTTCACTCTCTAGGGTCCTTGGTTAGTTGGTTTTATGTATTTTTCCAGCACTTATAGTTGTTATCTGTGGGAGGATAATTTTTTTGCTAGAAACAGAACTCTTGTTGGTGTATTTCCTATTTCCTTGATTTTTTCCTTCTATTTTGGGTTCAATTTATTCTTCTTTTTCTGACTCTTTAAGGCTGGAGAAGAAACCTTTTTTTTTCCTTCTCAAACACCCGAAACTATAAATATTCCTTTAAGCACTCTTACTGATCCATTAAAATAGAATCTTGATTACTTTTTCAGCAACCCACAAATATTGTCCCTGAGGCAAGTGTCTCCCTATCTCACTCACCACACCCCAGTCTTTTTTTTTTTTTTTTCGAGACGGAGTCTCGCTCTGTCGCCCAGGCTGGAGTGTGCAGTGGCGCAATCTCGGCTCACTGCAAGCTCCGCCTCCCGGGTTCACGCCATTCTCCTGCCTCAGCCTCTCCGAGTAGCTGGGACTACAGGCGCCCGCCACCACGCCCGGCTAATTTTTTGTATTTTTTTAGTAGAGACGGGGTTTCACCGTGGTCTCGATCTCCTGACCTCGTGATCCGCCCGCCTCGGCCTCCCAAAGTGCTGGGATTACAAGCATGAGCCACCGCGCCCGGCCCCCAGTCTTATCAGAAGAACCAGTGGGGAGCCACTTACCAGAGTGGGCAAGGGCCCGGGAGCAGCCCAGTTGGAAGGCCTGGCTCCAGAGATGGAATGCTACCCAGAGGCATGATGTCAGGACAGCCTTCTGAGAGGTGGATGTGAAACTGGAGAAGTTCCCTTACCCCCTTGCAGGGCATGTGACAGGGGTGTGGCTCACTTCTTTGGAACCCCACTGTTCAGCCCCATAGGGGGAGCATGCAGATGAGCAGGTGCAGAGGTTGCGGGGAGCACGTTTGGGTTCCAACCCCATGGCAGTATCTAGGGGTGAGTGTTTACAACTCCCCATTACAAGGACAGAGGGCTTTCTGTATCCCGGGTTCTTACTGTATTGGAAGAATCAGATCACACGTGGGCTTAGAGGATGAGTGCAAGGTTTTATTGAGTGGTGGAGGTAGCGCTCAGTGAGATGGATGGGGAGTCAGAAGGGGGATGGAGTGGGAAAGCAATCTTCCCCTGGAGTCAGGACATCCAGCGGCTGGACTCTCCTGTGACCACCCCTGACTGAATTCTCTTCAGTGTCTATGTCACTGTCACTGGCCTGCGGTGTCTGCTGGTGTTTGCCAGTGTGTTCTTCCGCTCCTCTCAACGTCTAGCCACTCGTGTCTGTGCCCGCTATGGTCCTAGATTTTTATAGGCATAGGATGGCGGGAGGGGTGTGGCAGGCCAAAAAGCAACTTTTTGAACTCAAAACCAGAAATGCCTATTCTCATTTAGGTCCGTGGGCACAGGCCCGAGGGTAAAGCCCTCACCAGGGACTCTGCTCTTCTCTGCCCAGCACTTCTCTGCCCCCCATCCCATATCAGGTCCTGTGCACCATGGGGATGTCAACAGAGTGGCAGGATCCCTTCCTCTAGAATCACATAGGCACTGTCAAGAAAGCCGTTCAGGCAGGCAGCCAGCAGACCAAGCAGGAGTTGGCCAGGGTTGGGTGGTAGCATCCCAGACAGGAGAAGCATAATCAATATCCCAGAGGCTGCAAGCGGAGGAAAAACCTTCAGCACTGGGGGATTGCAAAGAGTTCAGGATGTTCGAAGGTAGAGGGCAAGGGAAAGAGAAGACAAGGGAGGAGGCTACCAGGAGTCAGATCAAGGAGAGGCATGAGTCCCATGTCTGGACACTTGCCCTTTATCTGGAGGTTGGGTTTTGAGTGAAAGAGTAATATGATCGGACTTCTATTTTAGAATGACCACACTGGGTACAGTGTGGAGAATAGATTGGGAAGGATAAAGACTAGAAACAGGGTAGCCAGTGTGAAATGTGCCTTTTTAAAAACATATATTGTGATGATGATGATGGTGGCCAGAACTAAGCACCGGGAGATTAGAATGGAAGAGAAGAAACTGACTTGAGAGCAATGCCGGGGTTAGCGTGGACAGGGATTTGTGATGAATTAGATACAGGTGATGAGGGAGTGGGAGAAAGCAAGGGCAGCTCTCACGTTTCCGTTTCTGGCACTGGATGAGGAGAGGTTTGGGGAGAAATGCAACAATTAAGAGCATTATTCTCAAAACAATGGGGTGCGACTGTTGACTCAGCAAAGCAAAGCAAGTGTGGGGACCTCAGCTGGTGGTCCAGTGATGGATGCAGAATCACCTTGAGGCAACATACCTGAGTTGCTGGCTTGCCAAGCAAGGGTTTTCCCTAACCTTTATAGTAGGAGACACAAAATGATGACAATGGCAGAGCCAGAATTATGAAAGTCATCTAGAAATCAATTATTTTCAAGTATCTCAGTGCTATTGAGAAATCAGCAAGCTTTGTGAGAGCAGTTGAGAGGGGAAGCCCAGTATATGATTAACTTGGAGAGGGCACAATTCGCTTCTGGCTATTTGAAAACCAGGTTTGAAAAGTCCTCTCCTGTTTACAAAATAGTGGAGGCAATTTCCAAGGAAGAATGTTCTTTGCTGTCTGCACCGAGAACCAGAAACTGTCTCCAAAGGAATGTCCACTAGCATAACTTCCCATGTAGCTATGGTCAAACTATAATGGAATGTCTGCTAGAAGTCAGCTTTTTCTGTCCATTCTGCAGAAATGGGAAATTCAGGACAGTTACAGTAACTCGGAGAAAGCTTCTGTCTCTTCGAAAGCAAAGAATTCTATTCTGGTTTATTTATATGAGTATGATTCTGATTAGAAGGAAGGTTAAAGGTAGATCAATCGGTGATGAAATGGATGGGAAAGAACAGTGTTATGGGTTGAATTGTATCCTCCCAAAAAGATATGTTGAAACCCTAACCCCCCAGTACCTCAGAATGTGACCTTATTTGGAAATAGGATCTTTAGAAAGGTAGTCAAATTAAAATGAGGTCATTAGGGTGGTCCCTAATCCAACATGACTGGAGTCCTTATAAAAAGGGGACAATTTGGACACAGAGACAGGCACAAAGGGAAGCTGATGTGAGAACACCATGTGCACATGAAGACAGAGATTAGAATTATAGAATTATGCTCCTACACACCAAGGAGCTCCTGAGCCTACTAGAAGCTGGGAGAGACCAGCGAAAATACCTCCCTTATAGGCGTCAGAGGGAGCATGGTCCTCCTTCAGACTTTTCACCTCCAGAAATGTGATACAATGAATTGTTCTAAACCACCCAGTTTGCAGTTATTATGGCAGCCCTAGAAAAGTACAAATAACTTAGCTCTTTTAGGAATCTGCTTTTATTTCCTAGTACAATGTCCATTGCCAAATAAATATTAATGTGGAGACCACAACACTCCACGGACCTGTCTTGGAGATCAGGTGATTGTTAAAGTGACTGCGTAAATAATAAATGATGCGAGAAACCGCTTCAACTGATGATGAAATATGCACTTAAGGCTGTGATGATGTGCTTGCCTCCTGGCTGCCAATTCTTGCCTTGGGAAGCACTGAAATAGAAATTGTGGTTTCCGGCTCTGATTCCTACTGAGGAGAGATGAAGATGTTACAAGCCATTGACTCCTTAACCAGTGTACCTTGTCCAGGTCCAGCTCGCTACAAATCCTTCTTTCCGATGAGGAAGCCCCAGTATTTTATCCAGTTCCTTTCCTGTGTTGGCCAGCCTCTTTGCACTTGAGTTCCAGCCTTCATTTTTCTGTCCCTGCAGTAGGATTTTTGTCTTGCTTCCCTTCTTCCTGACTCCTATTAAGGACAGAGTGCTGCCCTTGATTTGAAGGCCCTGGGTCTGGGTCTCTGCTCCTGCAGCTCTACTTCCTTGATCTCCATCATGTGTTATGGGTTCATACTCCCCTTCTCTCCTATTTGCCCCTCTTTATTTATCTGCTTGTCAAATGGAGAGATTTATAGGCAGGTCTTCCCTAGTGCCAAGAGCAATCTGTCAGAACATCTTTCTAGAGTCAGCTTCTAAGGACCCCCTTGTTCTCTCGCCCTGCGTTTCTAGCTTTGCTTGGTGTCTGGGTCTTGAGCCTTCCTGCCCCGGGCCTGGTCATTGTAATCGCAGTGACTGCTCGTGCTGGGGCCACTCACCTGCTCCCTTTAGGCCCTGTAAGCTCAGTATTGGATTCCAGCCAGCCCTGTAAGCTCAGTATTGGATTCCAGCCAGCTCCACTGATTCTGCAGTGTTTGCTTGTCTCTACAAAGCTCTCTTTGTCGCTTGACTCAATCAGCCAAGACCTTAAAATGATTACCTACCTTAAAGCTTCTCTGAGAAGCCCAGTATAAATCCTTACAAATCAGGTTTTTAGAACTCAGCAAAACATTCAGTTGAAAGCTCACTGCTCTATTCACAATGGGAGGCACACTGACAAAATCCCTTATTATTTGCATTGCTGCTCTTCAGCACGAATTCAACGCCCGCAAGTCGTCTGTGGTGACGCCGCAATTCAACCATGGCTTTGTTTTCACTTGATGGAAACACTTGAGCACCAAGCAAATGCTGCTTTGGCTCCAAGAGCATCAACCACCAAATCACCTATGCTTTTCTGGGTGCACCCTGTAATGGCCCACCTGGGAGGCAGGACAAAACACGGAGAGGAAGCCAGGCTTTTACGTTGGCCACTCCTGGCTTTACGCCTTGGTAGATGGGTAACTGGACAAATTACTTAACTTTTCTGAGCCTCATATGATGAAATCATAATGAATGTGAGGACTTTAGAACTGAATGCTTGTTCATCTTGACTTTTCTGTAGGATTTCTTAATCTTAGTCACCCCATGTCTAGTCTTTGGTCAACCGTTTGTCTCTGCTTAGATGAACAACAGGGATGTGGATTCTGTTTTTGTCTTGATGAATGGCATTCTTACTCCTCTGCCTTTTCCTTTTCAATTGATCCCTTCATATCTTCTCTACCTTCGAGATATTTAACTCATGTTGCCAGCCTCTAAATAACAGACCCTTTGAAGCACGTTAGGCCTTTAGGCAATTTATCCAGACTCCCAGTCTCATGCTTTCACCTGGGTTATCTCTTCTGCTATCACTTTTGCCCTAGTTTTGATCCATCTCACGTGGAAATCTGCTCCACCATGAGATTCACGTGTTGTAAATCTTGGAGATAACACACTAGGCCAGAAGGAAAAAATCCAGACTGAGCATAGTGGCTCACACCTGTAATCCCAACACTTTGGGAGGCCAAAGTGTGAAGATCACTTGAGCTCAGGAGTTCGACACCAGCCTGAGCAATAAGCTGAGACCACATCTCTACAAAAAAATTAAAAAATTATCCGGGTATGGTGGCACACACCTGCAGTCCCAGCTACTCAGGAGGATGAAGTCGGAGCATTGCTTGAGCCTGGGAAGTTGTTACAGTGACCCGTGATTGCGCCACTGCACTCCAGCCCCGGTGACAGAGTGAGATCCTGTCTCAAAAAAAAAAAAAAAGAAAGAAAAGAAAAGAAGGAAAAGACCCAGATTGCCACCAACGGCTCGCTGGGTCACTCTGGAAGTGAGGTCAGTGGGCTACAGGGTCTTCTGCAAAGTATAGATAACTGCATACGTCCTTCCTCTACCCTTTCATTGGGTATAACATGGACTATTGAATATTTGAAGTTGTTTTTAGCATTCAGAGCCCTACAAATATGAATATTGCTTGCTCTCTGGATATCTAAGATGTGACCAGATGTCATGAGACTTGTGTGTTTTGGGGGGTGTGGGGCTTGTATGAGCAGAAGAGGCACGCTGGCAATAGAACATGCCACAACATATTTGAACATGTAGCAGGTCAGCCAGACTTACTGTGGGGGCAGGGGTAAGGAGAAGCACGCTGTTCTGGGCTGCTGTGAGGCTGTGAGTCTGTTGGTCGTAGTGGACTTCTTTATTGCAGATCTTTAAATCACATGCTGAGTGGGCACATTAAACAGAGTTTACAGAGAGGTACACTGTCAGAGCAAGTACAACTGCTAATAGAGTACGTTTTAAATGCTCTCACTACAAAAAAGAAAATATGTGGGGTGATGGATATATCATTAACTTGATATAATTATTCTAAAATGTATATTAAAATATCACATTGTAATCCCTAACTATATATAGCTATTATTTGTTAATTAAAAATATATGTGGGCTGGGCGTGGTGGCTCACACCTGTAATCCCAGCACTTTGGGAGGCTGAGGTGGGCGTATTACCTGAGGTCAGGTGTTCGAGACCAGCCTGGCCAACATGGCGAAACCCTGTCTCTACTAAAAATACAAAAATTAGCTGGGTGTGGTGGTGGGAGCCTCTGATACCAGCTACTTAGGAGGCTGTGGCTGGAGAATTGCTTGAACCCAAGAGGCGGAGGTTGCCGTGAGCTGAGATCGCACCACTGCACTCCAGCCTAGGCAACAAGAGGGAAACTTCGTCTCAAAAAATAAAAAATAAAAATAAAAATGTGAACAAAATCTTAAAAAGAGTAAGAGTTTCTGGCAGACTCAATAGAGGCAAACTAAGAAAGATGCAGAAAGCAGCCCTTAGGACGGGTGAAAACACATTTAGATCACTCAAATACCTTATCAGCTAAGATTATCATGCAAGCGTTAAATTCCAGTAAAGGAATAGACTAATTTAGAAAATAATCACTTGAACAATGTAAGAGTTTCTGGGAAGAATATGGACTTTTGCATGAAAAATTAAACCATGAAAGTTGTTTGTCTAACATTTATGAAGACAGGATTTCTCAGAAGGGAAATTATGCCTGCCGGGATGTTGCGTATCCAGCCCAGAATCAAAGCTTCCCATGTTGCTATGACAAATTCCCTTATTCTCTGCCCCAAGGACACGGTGTGGTGAAAGCAATGCTGCCTTATGGCTTGGATATGGTTAGCTCAGTTCTCAGCCAAGGTCACCCTGGAAGGACAATTGACGCTTGAGATAATGGGGTAGAAAATAACATGTGTCTGAAGACTTCCATGCAAATTAAAATCAATAAAATGTATCTCACCGGCTAGCTTCATGACTGTGTTTCAGATGACTGTGCACTTTCTAGAAAACATTTTGCCTTTTTGTTCAAACAGTATCCTCAAAGATGACTTCCTACTATCTGCATCAGCCTTGTTTATTTCCAGCTGTCACATGCTCCCTCCAAGAACAAAGCTTGGCCACCCCTGAGAATGTTACAAAGAATGAGCCAAGACTCCAAAGGAGAGGGCTCTAAGAGAGACATTCTGGAATGTTCAGAGCTGTGGCAACTATCTTGTTGCATGTGTGTGTAGTTTTCCCAGGAAACTGCTTGGAGGATAACTACTGCTATTTGGATGCATACCTTGGCTATGTGGGTTTTAATTAGGTGTGCCGCTTTAGAGTCACACCCATACTAATGCCTGTAGGACTTATGTAGTTAAGTGTTTTCTTTCTTTTAATCCATCCAAGTAAAGGAGCAATAGCACAAAACGCACTTTGGTAAGGGTTGCAGTGCTGAAAGGATGTTTGTTATTAAATGGTTGCTTGATTTTTAATCATTGACTAAAATGAAATAATCATTCTGGAGCAGGAGAGCATCAGGCAGAAAAAGAGAGATGAGGCTGGACACAGTGGCTCACACCTGTAATCACAGCTACTCAGGAGGCTAAGGTGGACAGATCACTTGAGGTCAGGAGTTTGAGACCCACTTGGCCAACATGGTGAAACCCTATCTCTACTGAAAATAAAAAAATTAGCCAGGTGTGGTGGCACACACCTGTAATCCCAGCTACTTGGGAGGCTGAGGCAGGAGAATCACTTGAATCCTGGAGGCGGAGATTGCAGTGATCCACTGCTCTCCAGCCTGAGTGATGGAGTGAGACTCTGTCTCAAAAAAAAAAAAAAAAAAAAAGGAGCGATGAGGCAGGGATTTCATTTTCTATTCAGTGATTGGAAAGAAGCAAAATACATTTCTTTAGGTACTGATATACAGTAACACCATAAGTTTTTAGGACCTAGTCATCCCCACATTATTGTGATTGTCATCACTGGAAAAGGTTATTTCAAATAAGTTCACCTCTGAACTTTCTAAGGACGTATTAGATTTTTGTCTGTCAGAGCACCACTATAACACCATTACCATTCCAGTGAAACAAAAAGAAACTCAAGACTGTAAAATTAGCTTTATAGTGTTTGCCATTGTTTCACAAGTTACAGTAATTCCATTTATCGGAAGAGAAAAAAAAGGTGATGGAGACACATATGGAAATAAAGGATTTGACAAATAAAGGGATGAATTCATAACATACAAAAGTAGATATTTAAAGCTGTCTGGTCATTGTATGATTGGGTTCAGTGATGACAGAGTATCCACAGTTAGTGTGAGATTTCCAACATACACCAAATAGTAGCTCAGCCTTGAGAAACATGAACCACCATTCCGCTGGAGCAAATCCAAGCTTAAGACTTGCTTAAGAACCATGGGAAAGCAAGGACATATATCTTGCAACACTGTATAAGGATCAGATGTGGTTCTATATATAGCAAGAGACCGAAGTGTGATCAAGATTTTGGTAAGTACACACTGCCAGGAGTTACAAGTAGTGGGATTGTTTGCATATAAAATCTGCATGTCATTTGGGATTTCCATCACCATAACATTCCCATGGATTTCATTAAGTAGCATTTTGGAGTCCATCCTTCTGGAATGGAGATTCTGTTTACGAAAGCCTTATTTTTGTAACTTACAATTCCATGACACCTTACAGAAATAATTCCTCAAAAATGGATCCAAGTCGGCTGCTATCCTTCCTCTCCTGGCTGCTATGTAACACTTTGTGTCAGCACACAAACACAGCTTCCTTTTGTGATCTGGAGGTTTGTTTTTGTAAAAAGCCGCTGATACAGTCATACTTCCTGTAATGATTTGATTTAATATGACATCCTTAATCCTGAGATTTGATTGCAGATGAAAGAATACAGCTAAAACTACAGTGAATGAAAAAAAAAATCTTCCCTTTGAACTTCCCTCCAATCACCCTCTTGGAAGCTCTTTACTTTTCTATAATATTAAGTAAATTTGCATAAAGTAACAGTCAGCTGAGAGATCATGCATTTCCTAGCTCAGTCAACAACTTCTGATTTTTTTTTTAAGGAAATAGACACACTATAATCAACTATAGTAATTCCCTTGGAGTCGAATTTTGAGTAGATCTAACTTTTATTTACTTAAATATTTTTGAGGGTGAAACTAGAAATTTTAAGTAGGTGGGAAGGCATGGACATTAGATAAGATTTGGCCTTGAATAAAGATAAAATTATAGCTAAGTACTACATCATGTGGCAAGGGTTGCTAACCAAACAAAACTTAGTGATGGACTTTTAGGAGGATTCTTTTGTAAAACCATCAGCCTAATTCTGCAACTGGGGCTTGAGAATCTGGGCTACTGTGCACCCACATGGAGGGCGACTTTGAGCCCATCCTTCTAGGGTGATGCCCCAGGGAAGACCATTCCTCACTATGGAGGCTCAGACAGTGTACGCTGCTCCACACTGCACACAGGAGTGTCAAAGACCGGGTTCCCTGTGTTCAGCTGAAATTTTCCCTTGATAATTGGGCAAGCCAGGGAAATATGTTTCTGGAATACTCCCTGCCTCTACTACTAGTTGTATGAATATCATAAACTCCAAATAAAGAAGCATGTATTTCTCTTGTAGAAATGGGCATAGTTTGGGATTACGTGAACACTCTTTGTAAGTTTGTCAGATTTGGCAAATAACTATTCAGGACAGGAGTTTCAGTTAAGTTTGAAGATTTGTCTAATTTCCAAGGCAATTTTGTAATATATGGGGAAAAAAAGGTTGCATGTAAGACATTTAAGGCATCCTTAAAAAGTCTACACAAATCAACAATTACTCAATATAGGACATATTCTGCACATACAGATTGCCTGGCAGCCCTAGCTCTCTGGCATTATATTCAGATTACAAAGACTTTACATACATATATGACATTGTTGGCTTTTATACTCGTGTATCAGTTCTGTCCTTTGACTTCCACCATCCATTCTTATAATTTTTATTAGCTATTAACTATCAACTCCAATCAACTGCCTTCTCTTGGTCTTCTATTTTTACACACTGCCAACATACCGACTGAAAAGTAAAAATTCCTGCCCTCAGTATGTGGATATCTGAATGTCCATAAATTCCTAATTTGAATTTGAATTGATTATTTTTTAACCCACCAATCTATTTGACTTTATAGAATGAACAGCAAATATGAAGAAACAGTCAACCAAGCACATATGATGTTGAAAAGAAATTGGGTGCAAGATGAGGAGGGCCATAGGGTTAAGTGAAGTGAGGTGGCTGAAGGTCTAGTTTTGCCTCATGTTTCTTTCTTTTCTTTTCTTTTTTCTTTTCTTTTTTTTTTTTTTTTTGAGACGGAGTTTCACTTTTGTTGCCCAGGCTGGAGTGCAGTGGCGCGATCTCGGCTCACCGCAACGTCCACCTCCCGGGTTCAAGCGATTCTCCTGCCTCAGTCTCTTGAGTAGCTGGGATTACAGGCACGTGCCACCACACCTGGCTTGTAGGCGGGCAGATCACGAGGTCAGGAGATCGAGACCATCCTGGTTAACATGGTGAAACCCTGTCTCTACTGAAAATACAAAAACAAAATTAGCTGGGCGTGGCGGGGGCGGGGGGGTGGGCGCCTGTAGTCCCAGCTACCAGAGAGGCTGAGGCAGGAGAATGGCGTGAACCCGGAAGGCGGAGCTTGCAGTGAGCCGAGATCACGCCACTGCACTCCAGCAGCCTGGGCGACAGAGCAAGACCCAGTATCCAAAAAAAAAAAAAAAAAAAAAAGATAAATTGAAGTTTACAAAGGGTAAAGTGTATGCAGTTAATCATTTAGAATTGAATGTTAAGCTTTTGACTTTCAAGTGTAAGTCAATCTTCCCCGGGGGAAGAAAATTAAGAGACTCTTGTACCTACCCAGAGTTTAACAATCCGAGACTAGATTTCGAGTGCACACCACAGAACTTGGAAATCAAGACTGGAAATGCTAGTACCTTTCACTTAAAAAAAAAAATGCATCATGGAAAGCTATGATAAAACTAGTTATTTCAGAAATTTAATAGAAGAAAAGTCTAGCAAGAATGAAAGCCAAAATTGAGAGCCTGAGAGTCTTCACTGTGCCATGTGGTCAAATGTCTGACCTTTTGAACATCATGACAGCATATAGAACCAAACCTAGTCAAAGGTCTAGTGCTTTCATTTTTCTCTTCTTTTCTCTTCTTCTCCCTCCAGCTGGGCATATATATTAAAGACTCAAATAAGAGAGACAGAATAATACTAGAGTGCAAGTGCCACTATTTTTTCATGCTGGAGTAGAAATGCCACCTTAAAAATATATCTTCATTTACATTTCGATAATATTGAAATGACGCAGTAGAAATGCCACCTTAAAAATATATCTTCGTTTACATTTCGATAATATTGAAATGACGGTCTATTAAAAATTGGGAAATTTAATACAAATAAAAATCCAACAAAATAGCTGTTTTGATTTATTAAATATCTGATTCATTCATTCATGGCATTTTTTTTTCACCTTAAACCAGCTCTTTAGATTTCTGGACACTCTGCGTTGTGTTGTAATTTCCCCAGGATAAAAAAGGGAGCCAATGCATGACTCCCAACCCCATCCCAAAGGAGTGGGGTTGGGTGACTCAGTGCTTTGCTGTGCAGAGCCACCGTCTGCCAGGCACCATGTGAGCGCCGTCTATTTTATTGCTGAATAAGACGTGGCTTGTGGGGCACACTGATTTACTGCTGTTGACTCTGTGGTTTCTCAAATGGAACACAACGTTTTTTAATGGTCTCATTGAGAAAACCTAACACATTAGAAATGTTTCAAAATTCAAAAGGCTTTTTGGGTCAGGAATACTCCACTACTTTGGCTCCTCCTTAGTTGGGTGTTGAGCGCGAATCTGTTTCAAGCAGAAGACTGACCAGATATAATAAATTAAGTTTGCTATCTAAATCCTTTGTTAGCAGAGTAACACGAAAGTATTACGTACAAAGTAATAATAGTTAAGGTTCCAGGAAAATGGTAAGTTTCAAATCAGATACAACTTCAGAGCTATTTATTGAATATTATATGATTTGTTGACTTACACATATATTGGTTTTTAAGACACTCTTAAAAACCAGACACTCTTAAGGCACTCTTAAGACCAGATATTTAGATAAATTGAAACAACTATTTTGTTTGATTTTTATTTGAATTAAATTTCCAATTTTAATAGACTGTGATTTCAATGTTATCTAAATATAAATTAAGATGTATTTTTAAGGTGATATTTCTGCTGCACTATTTGTTTTGAGTGTGTAGAGCAAAAGATAAGATGATCAAGTCTTCCAAATTTGGCTGAAATTGATATGCTAAATGACAATACAAAATTTTTTTTGGATCTTATGCTACGTCCTTGTACCATATACAATATAAATGAACAAGATTTTTAATCGGCATCACATTCAAATTAGCATTGATATAAATACTGTGAAAAGAATTTAATAGTGCAACAGAAAAGGTGTAAACATGCCCATGGCATTATTTTGTTTTATTATACCACACTATACAGTAAAAATAGCAAGTATAATAACTAAAAGAGATAATATCTAACTACACTGACATGTAATATTTTTTAAGGAATGGAGATCTAAAGCAACCTTCCATAAAATTATCAACAGACAAGGAAAAAAAACCATCTAAATAATTAAAGACAACATCCTCCCTCTCATTCATGGATTAAGGGCATTCTTTAAACTTTCACAAACTTTACTCCCACTATCCTTACACCTGCCTTAAACTACTTCAGTTCCAAGCCAGGGGTTTTAGCCACATTTTCTGTTTAATGGGAGGACATTTGCAAATGCAGTAACATCAATATATATCCAGATTTGCTGTAATCTATACCATCATTTCACTGATAACCTGAATCCACTTTATTTTCCCCATTTTCTCTGAGTCCCAGTGTTCATATTTTTATAGAACTAGAACCAAATAGACATGAACATATTTGTCAAGGACTTGCTGTCTTAATCACAAATGTCTTTCACTGATGACTACCATGATTACACTTGAAGAGCCAGGGCCTGTGCAAGTGTGTGCATGTGTGTGCGTGTGCACGTGTGCATGTGTGTGTACATGTGTGCGTGTGCGTGCGTGTGTGACTGTGTGTGTGTTTGGTGGGGGAATCATGCGTACATCTTTGTATGTATGCAGGGGCTGAATATTCATGGCCACATTCTGCTTGAGTGAATGCACAAACCTGTCTTTGTTTGAATGAAATGAGAATTCACCTTTTGGACATTTAACCAGTCATAGCCCATTTATTTTTTGCCTCAAAGGAATGCAGGGCACTAGACCCCTGAATCTGGCCCGGAGCAAAATGTTACCTCTTGGTATGAGCTTTATTTAAATAGCAGGGGTATTCTTTACAGGCTTGAGATTTTCAAATCTTGTTCATGCATCAAAGAGTCATCTTGTTTATGAGCTTCTTACCTTCAGCTCCTCTTCTTCCTCATGGCCCCACCGGACCTTACAAACTTCAGCATCTGAGAACATTTCCTGTATTGTCAGGCAGCTGAATTTTTCTTTTGTGCTAACTGTAATCAGCAAGCATGACTGAGACAACAATTACTCTCAAGAGCTTTATTTTGCTCTTGGAATGTCAGGGGATAATCCTATGCAGTTCCTTTATGGGCAAGGCATTTTAATAGATAAGAAATGAAATGGCTGAAAGAAATATTGGCCAATAATAATGAAATGAAGAGAGGCCAGGTCTGGACGCCACAGGGATACGGGACCCGCAGAGTCAGTTTTCCACATGGCTTCAGAAAGTTGCTTTGAAAACGATGTCCAGAGCAGAGCTTTTGAACTTTCATTTGTACACAAATCATCTGGGGTTCTTGTTAAGATACAGACCCCAATTCTGTAAGTCTGGCTGGGACCTGAGAATCTACACATTACTAATAAGCTCTCAGATGGTGCTGATGTGGCAGGTCTGTGAACCACATTTTGAATGGAAACATTTTGAATGGAAAGAGGATAGTAGATTCAAAAAAAAAAAAAATAGAGGAAACAATGGCATCAGCCCCATTTGTGTAGGTTTCCACAGTTGTGAATTACAGATCTGATCAGTATCCTTCCATACAATTCAGTCCACTGAAGAAAGGTAAAAATGAAATTGCTATATTTTGTGAACATAGAGTCTCTCTACCTCCTTTTAGGTATTACCACATAGACATAATTAGATATAATATTTTTCCTGCTTGAACAAAAACAGCATGTTTTAAAGCAGTGAGATCAATGAATACTGAACCACAACTCAACTCTCAGCCATAAGGCCATTGGTTAAATAAATATCTTGTATTACAGCTAATAATTTTGTATAGAAATACATTTCCTTTTAATGTCAGCATTGCTAAATGTCTGTTTATCTAACAGGACATTATTCCAATTGCCCTACACCAAGCTCTTAGAAATGTAGCTTTATTTTATACAGTTTGAATTATGAGAGTTCACTTTCAGACGAAGCACTTAACAGGAAATCTCTCAAACACAGAAATGCTGGTTTAGCCACAAGATCAAAGGAAAAGATTGATTTTGTATGTCCGTGCAGTTTTTGAGAGTGCGTCTACCCATTTGCATTTTCACAGCAATCTTTGTGTTTGAAGGGAGTTCTGATGTGGAAACAGCTTGCAGAGTTAAACCTGGATGGCACCCCTGTGATCAGACATTGCTCTGTTGTAATAAAAGTGTCCTCAGTTCTCTTTCCCTCTGATCCTCCTGCCTGTACTTCTCCTCAAGTTGCTGTTTCTCAGAATCTGCACAGTAAAATGTGCAATCTGGGCTCTTCCGAATCTGTTCAAACTGACTGAAATCAGCCACATATTTTCCATTTTTGGAGAGAGATACCACAGGCACAAACTCAAAACCCCAGTAGATTTCCTCTGGGATATAAGATGTTCGGCTCTGGCAGACAGCGCTGGTGGATTCCACAGTGGCATTGAGGAGGACCACAAGCTCAAACTCCTTCTCCTTTAGGTTTTGGGGTGTGAGGTCTCTCAGGGGGCTTGTCTCATCCAGCACGTGGTAGAATGTCATGGGCAGAATGAGGAAGGGGCTCTCAGAGGAGGAGTCCACATGGAATTTGACAGTGGCTTGGTTGAGGAGAATCCGCTCCCCCTCCTTGGTGACGTGGGTCTGCAGGAGCTTGCCAGAGAGCTGGCACTGAATCAAGAGGCTCTTCCTCATATTGGCTACCTGAATCACCAAGCACAGCTTCCCATTCTGCTTGGTGATGACTGCACAGTGGCTGAACTTGATGGTCTCAGCCCGCTTTTTGGGTCTCGCGATTTTGGCCAGGAAGGTTCCGGTGATGAAGATCTCAATCAAGGTCGTGATGACCAACTGAGCAACCAACAGGAAGATGGCATGAGGACATTCCTCTGTGATGGAACGGACTCCGTAGCCAATGGTTGTCTGGGATTCCAGGGAAAAGAGAAACGCCCCAGTGAGAGAGTCCACTTTCATGATGCAGGGGGTATGATTTGAAATGGGCTCACCGGGTTCTAAGTCCCCGTGAATAAACGCGATGGCGTAGTAGATGACTCCAAAAAGGAACCAGGTCATCACAAAAGTGGCGGCGAACAGGGTGAGTTTGTATCTCCACTTCATGTCTATCACTGTGGTCCACAGGTCTTGCAGGTACAGTAGGTATATACCATCTACTTTGTCAATTCTCACATTGCTGTGCCCACTCTTGGACATGACGCGGGGTCTGTTGGCCTTGAGCCCAGTCCCAGCAGTGTGCTTCACCAGGGGGGTGCTGGACATGCCGATGTGAATGGCATCCATTGCCAGGCTCTGGAAACACTTAGAGAAATGACAAAGATGTTTCATTATCGCCATATGTGGTGGAACTTCCAGAGAATAGAATCATCATGTGAATGTACATGGAAGTACAAAAGAAAGGAGAATTCTGAAGGCAAGATTAACTGATCTATACTCAGGTGGTCGGTAGGGCAGAGTGAGGAGCAGAGGCTTTGCAGAAAAGCAGACCGGGATTAAATGCTGACTCTGTAATTCATCAGCTGTGTGACCTGGAGAAAGCTACTTAACCTCTCTGGACCTCTGCTCTCCAATGTTTAAAACGGCAATACAACCTATTCCTCAGGGGTTTTGTTACTATTAAATAAGGTAAAGTGTTAAAACAGAGCCTCGTATTTCAAAAAAATAATGTTATGCTATTTTTGATGATAACAAACTCTTATGCATATATCTCATAGAGTAATATGTTTACTTATATTCAGCTACCATGTATTCCCAATTATAGAAAATGTAAAATTACTTGACTGAGTGTAAGTCCAGTACTGCTATAACTAAAATCTACCATCCATGAAACAGTTCTTGATATGGAGAATGTTAGTATACATTTTTAAAACTCAGTAGTAATGCATTTTTTAAAACCTATTTTTTGCATGATATTCTTTGTAATAGCAATTCGTTTTCCCCCTAATCTAATGAATAATTAAGAATCTACAACCTCTCCTAGTTTTGTTATGACTTTGGAGAAAACTCAGTTTGAAACAACTCAAAACATTCTTATAGCAAATAATTAGGCTTTATTAATGGCTTGATCAATATGCTGGTTATTCTTGGAAAAGTGCTACCAATGTCATTTTAGACATGATATTTAGGTATGGCACCAAAATTCTACCTTACTCCTTAGAATTAAGCAGAACCAGCAGGAGAAATCTATTTTAAAGAGCAAATGAAAAAGTCAATAAGTGTAGACATCTAATATTATAGTAGGAAAGACCTACCTATAAGAAGTGCTGGGCTTCCATGCTCAGCCCCAGGGAATGCTCTGCTCCATGTTAACAGCCGGGAACAAGCTGTCTGTGAGGCCCCTAGCATCTTCTAGTACCTGCCTGGTGACTGACATAAATTTCCCCCACATTCCTTGAAAAAAATAATGTGGGTGATTACAGAGTAACTTTACCTGAGTGGCATGTTTTTCTTCACATCGTTGGTATTTTAAGAATTAAAAAAACTTCCCTTTTATTAAGGAACTGATAGACAGATTCATGCATTGCTCTTTCTGTTAGAGCAGTATTATCTCAATAGAAGTTTTGAAAGTAATCCTCTGGGCAAATCCCTTCAAGGAAATGGAAACTGTATCCATTAGCAGCAAACACCTGTTCAGGATGCAATGGGTCCGCTGGGCATTTTAATTTTCCTGTTACATTATTAAGAGTGTGTTATTTACTAAATGCCCCCTTGAAATTGATTTTTCTTTAGAAAGTCGTGTTTTCATTTTTGTTGCAAAGAAGGGCCACAAATTATTCAAAATTTGTTTACCTTGAAGCAAATTCCGCTGTTCTTGGGATCAAGTTAGAAGAAAAGTACAGGACATAATTGATGAACTAGGGCCTTACTATACCCTCAGTAACACTTCTCAGTGTAACGAAGAGGAAAGTGACCCCAATAAAGGTCTGGAAATGAAACGCCATGCTGGCATGCCCAAATGCACAGACAAACTTGTAACATGAGCACCAGCAGAGACAAATGCAGCCTGTCTGCAAGTGACTGCATGCATTTTTTTTAAGCTGCTGAGGAAACTGCATGCCATTCAATCCACTGAAATAAAAACAGAAGCTTAAGTTTTCCAGTGTGAGTGATACACAAGTGTCCTGCGGGCACTCAGCCCTCTGCCAGATTCTGAAAAGCTTGGCCCTGTTTTTATGAAGGCAGCACCATGAAGCTTCTGTTTTAAACTCTCTTTCAAAGGGGCAGCAAGCCAGGCTTGGGATGAACTGGATCTGTTTCTTCTTTCTGCTGAGAGCGCTTTTGCTGCAGTCCTGTGTATCTAGTGCTGGAGTTAATGGCATCTATCATACCTCCTATCAAGGCTTGATGGACAGAAATCACAGGACAAGACCTAGAGCATCTGGGTGTGTTGGGGGCAGCATTTCTCAGTGGGAAAGAGAGCAGCTGGCAGTCAGCAGTCAAAGGGTGCCATGGCCCTCTCTGTCCTCCTCCCTCCCTCAAGTGTGTGAGGCCCTTAGAACCGTCTACTACCTGGTCACTCACTCCGCAGGTCAGGTGTCTTCTTCAAGGCAGGTAGAACGTCCTCGCTCCCCTTCACCCACCTGGCTACCATGGGATTCTGCTACTGCCTGAAAGAAAGAGGGACACATGGATTCACAGATGGTTACCAAGTGCACCCCAGTAAAACTGACCCCCGATGATTTTCTAAGAGTTACGCCATGGCATTTACCTTCCAATCCCTGGAAATCTGGCACAGTGCACAGAATAGGGTAAAGGTTCAAGGAACGATTTAAGAAGGAAGCTGAGCCCCAACCACAGCCCTCACCACACAGTTCCCAGCCCCTGGAAGGAGCTCCGTAGCAAAACACCCTGGAAAGAGAGGGTTAACCCACCCTCATTGAAGCCCGCTATGAACTGACCAGCACACGGGGAGGCAGGAAGGGGAAGTGCAGGGGAAGTAAACAGTGAGCACTGGAAGGGAAGAGTCTAGAATATTTTTACCGCCTGTGGAAATGCATTGCTACTGTTGAGTCATAGGACATTAGAGTGGAAAAGATTGTCAGAACCATCCCACTTGACACAGCTGGGTCCTGGCAGAAAGAACGAGGTCCAAAGTCTTTGGAAGCTAGCCCAGGGTTCCTGTCAGTCCACCACAAAATCCCCTGAAACATCCACAGTTTCATGTAATCTCCTTTAAATTCAAGAGGTTCTTTTGCATCTACTTTTTGAAAATAATTCTTCCTAAGCTATCTGCCTATCTATTAATCTATCTTCTATCAATCTATTATCTATCAATTATCTCTCTATCTAATCTATCATCTATTATCTATCACCTATCAATCTATTACCTGTCAATTATCTATCTATTTATTACCGGTCTAAATATCTACCTACATATTACCTATCATCTATCAATTATTGATCTATTACCTATCAATTAGCTATCATCTGTATCTATCAATCATCCATCTGTCTACACCCATATATTTTTATGTCTGTCACACACACATAGGCACACTTCCTACGTTTCTTCTGATCTGCCAATTATTTACAGTTATTATTCTCTTATACTTAAAGTATTCCCAATTAACCTACACATTGTCGTACAGGCTGGATCCTGCCAGTGTGGCCACAGCATGTTTGGCAAATGACCTCTTTGTCATTGCTCTATTAAGACCCAGAATCTTCTTTGTGCCCATCAATCTTACCATAGGCTTTATGAATTGCACTTCATCATAGGCTCTTAATTTATAGAATTTTATTCCTCAGCAGACTTCTTTCATGAAGTTTAAATCATTGTTGATACATACTCTTATTTCATATAATTTTATGTTACTGCTTTAGGTTATATTCCCTTAGTGATTGTTCAATAGACCTGGCTTAACGTCTAATATGGTAAGCAACAATAACAGTTTCCCAAAAGATAAAAACACAAAGAATGAGAGAAGAATATTTTCTTCTAATTTCCCCTATCTTAACCTTTTTCCCATTAAAAAAAAAAGTGCAGCTTGCCACCAGCGCTCATTTAATTTTACATAAACATGCTTTTCGAGGCTGAAGCAAATCTGATTGATTTTCAATTTGAAAATAAAACATAAAAATCGTTCTTGGAGTTATTTCTAAACAGAACTAACATCAGAATTATCTGAATCATCAGAATTGTCTATTTCGGAAAAATTGGATTCATCAAATGAATCTTTGGCCAGCAACTGTTGGAGACCGACATTAACATCATGTGTAGGAATGCTGTGTTTTCCAGGATTTGACATTTTCAGCGATCAAGAATTACTATATTTTGTAAATAAAAATACCACTACTAAAAGCAGAATGCTATAAATAGAATGTTGTCTTTTGTTTACAAAGTTGATATACTAGAGTGACATGAAAATAATAATAAAAGTGATACACTGTGTGGCAAGATCATCTCCAGGTAAACGTTGCAGCCTCAAGTGCTGCCAGTAAGTATTCTCAGGGCAAATGAGAAAAGGGTTAATCCTCCCAGCTAAGCAATATTTCATATAAACCATTAGCAGTTTTCTTTAATTTCTGAAAATAATGTTTATTTCTGCAGTTTTTGTTATATCATTTCAGTTTGTGGGTTGGGGTTGCAATTCTTAGAATGGCGATATCTACCTAAGTGAAGTTCTTACAACTATTGAATGGATAGGTCGGTATTACTTTCTCCTACTTCAAACCAGTAAAAGACTCACGGTCTGAGGTCACTGAGTGCTTATGCTGTGAGCGTTTGTTTTCTGAAGTTAAAGGAAAGAAAATAAACACACTCCGAAACAGAATGAAACAGAAGGCACATTGAAAAAGGTACTTAGCTATATGGAAAACTACACTTCCAGTGTTGGGGACACAGCAAGGATAATGGGAAATGGAAGGGTGGTACCCATTGCCATCTTGAGGGAGGAAAAATATTCCATCAAAGACAGAGGCTCTTATAAAGATAAACAATCCAAAAACCCACCACAGCAAGCGGGAACACACTGTTTCGTCAGAGAAATCAACCTGGAAATGACCAGAAAGCTACCTGACCAGTTGGAAGAAATATATAAGCAAATAATAGGCAAGAATGGAGCTAGAGTGGCCCACGGTGGGAAAGATGCAGATAAATAGTAACTATAGCAATAATAAGATAATGTGATAAATATTCAGAGAAGTAATGATAGCAATAAAGGTTCAAATCAATAATGACAATCATCATCATCATAAATAGATAACACGTAAACCACCACATGCCTGCCAGCATTCTAAGTGCTTTCCACATGGAAACTTATTTAACTCTCACACCAACCCTGAGAGGTAGGCACCATCATTATCCCCATGATGAGGAAACTGAGGCACAGAGAGGGTAAGTGACTCACCCAAGTTCCCAACAGCAGACACAGGGCAGTGGTACATTCCACAGCAAGGCTCTTGTGCCCATGCCTGCAACCACCCTGACAGAGGGGCTCAAGCTTAGCCGCATCAGAATCACCTGAAAGGCTCGGAGTTGCTGATTCAGTGGGTTTGGGGTGAAGCCTGAGAATCTGCACATCTAACAAGTCCTTGGGTGATGCTGTCTCTGGTGCTCCAGGAACACACACTGGGAACCACACGTGATATACGGTTTCCCCTTGACAAAGAGCCTTATGGCTCAACTTTCCCTTAGCATCCTAAAATAACATCATTTCACAGAGGCACTGAGAACAGCTGTGTATCCACTCCAGGAATGTACAACCTCTGCCATCCTCCCATAGTTCAATGCCAATTACCCAGGGACTCAAGGTCATGAATGTTTTAAAGTAGGAATATATGGAGAATCTGATCAAAACTGTAACATATTACTAACATGTATTATTATAAATGTTAATATAAATAGTATATGTTGTAGAATATATAAGCATGTATTATAATATTTATAGCTATAGGAAATATATATAATATAAATAATTCTAGTAAAAACATTAGCTAAAATTAAGTTCAGATAAATCTTTAACTCCCACAATAGATTTTCAGCTCTCATTTTTGCTAGTCAGTCCGTCTGTACATGCTATCACTTTTCTCTAAGTCTCAAAACTGAGCTCCTCCAGATTGGAGAAAGGGGAACCCTTCTATGCTGCTGGTGGGAAATTAGTGCAGTCACTATGGAGAATACTACGGAGGCTCCTCAACAAACTAAAGTGAGAATTTCCATAAGCTCCAGCAATTCCACTACTAGGTTTAGATCCAGAGGCAATGAAATCAGTATCTTGAAGACACACCTGCCCTCCCATGTTCATTGTAGCACTATTCACAACAGCCAAGATGTGGAATCCACCCAGTGTCTAACAATGGATGAATGGATAAAGAATATATGGTATATACACAATGGAATATTATTTAGCCATAAGAAAGAATGAAATGCTGCCACGTGGATGGAATAGCAGGCCATTATGTTAAGTGAAATAAGTCAGGCACAGAAAGACTCATATCGCATGTTCTCACGCATATGTGGGAGCTACAAAGTAGATCTCGGCTGAGCATGGTAGCTCACGCCTGTAATCCCAGCACTTTGGGAGGCCGAGGTGGGCAGATCACGAGGTCAGGAGTTCGAGACCAGTTCGACCAACATGGTCTCTACTAAAAATACAAAAATTAGCCGGGCGTAGTGGCGGGCGCCTGTAATCCCAGCTATTCAGGAGGCTGAGGCAGGAGAATCACTTGAATCCAGGAGGCAGAGGTTGCAGTGAGCCGAGATCGCGCCACTGCACTCCAGCCTGGGCGACAGAGTGAGACTCCCAGACTCCGTCTCGGGGAAAAAAAAAAAAAAAGGTGGATCTCATGAAAATAGAGAGTTTAATAGTTACCAGAGACTTTGAAGGGGGATAAAAGGGAAAAAAAGAATTGAAATGTGTTTATTATCACTGAACTGTACACTTGAAATGCTAAAGATGGTAAATTATATATGTATATTGTACCTCAATAAAAGGATTTTTTTCAAAAGTATGCATAAAAGGGAGATGGTCCCGCTGTCACATGGATGCTTTGATAGGGAAAATAAATTCAGTTTAAGAATGATGGTTTTTTTTATTCCAAGTAAGTACAACATTGATGTCTTTAAAACTTAGAACTCTGTTAGGCCAGATTTTGAAGGTTTTCAATTTGCTCATCTCGAGAAAACTTCATTCTGCGTTTCACAGTGAACTAACAAAGCAAAGGCCCCATAGAAAAAACATTTCTCACTTACAGAAAAATGGGGAGACAGTGGCTCCCCAAAACCGGGGTTCCTCAACTAGGCCTTCAGCGACCTCATTCCACGTCTTTTAACCAGGGTGATGAGGCATAAAGAGTGAAATCTAAATCAAATCGTAACTTTGAATTTCCAGACTAAAATTAACATGTGGTGGATCTCACTTTTAAGCTCTGAAAAAACATAGCTTCCTGTTTGTAAGAAAAGTTGCTTTAAAAGCTTTTTTGCTTTTTTACATGTCGAATATTTCTGACAAATTAATTTTTCAATGATCTCTTTGTTCAGAAATCAAAAATGCCTGGATTAAATTTGACTTTAAGTATCACAGTTTTAAATATTAAGTAGAAAAAAAATGCTTGACAAGAATCTACTTGGGGTTCACTGAGCTCAGGAGGCTTAAAACAATTGAGAATAAAGGCTTAGCTCTCCTCCTTGGGCTCCCTAGACTGTGGTCACAGGAGGACATGCACCACGACCTTTGGCCTTGGCCTTGGGCCGTTTTCCTCCTTACCCTACAGAGCAGTGAAGGATCCGCTTTAAAGGCTGGTCTGACTGTTCAAAGTTCAGCTTTTAACTCATCCATACCAGCCAAGGGCACAGATAGCTTTGCCAAGTGGCCTCAGAAACAGACGTGTTCATTGAAAACAAGCAAGGTGGACAAAGTGGATTCTCAGCAGATTCCAGAGGGCAATCCTTTGGTTTGTATCTCCTGGGGAAATTCTACTTTCCTTCTGCAAAAGCACTTTTTCCTTAGACTACTGAGGACTGAAGGATGGCCCAGAAAGAATGACAGCTCCTTGGAGGCTGCAGAATCACTCATTCTCCTCCAGGGGAATTATCAGGATTTCAGGCGAAGAACCAGTTGAGATTACAGCACACTTGGAAGCTAGTTTCCTCTCAGTGACCTGTGTTTGGAAGATGTGTTTGAACTTGGAAACTATTGGTAGAGCCGTGACAGTTTGGGAGGTTGTGGTTGATGTACGTTGCTCCCAACTATTCGCTGTGCCTCTCGGCTGGGTCCATCCACAAAGGATCCTTCCCTGGGACTTTCCTTGCCAGGGCGTACCTGGGGTGGGGTGTGTGTTTCCTACTCCCTTGTGTCAGGTGTGGCCCTGCCACCTGCTTTGGCCAATGGAGTGTGAACAGCAGTGACCCACACCATGCCTGAAGAGAGGTGTCGGGCTCATCACACGGCTTGCCTTGCATGTGGGTGGGTCATGGATTGGGCTGTTCCTTCCTTCTGGTAAGTGGGAAGAAGGAAACTTGGAACTGAGCCATAATTCAACTACAGCTGACTTGAAACACAGGTGAGAAAAAATTCTTGTCGCTGTAAGCCACACAGTTCTTAGAGTTGTTAACAAGGCAAAACCTAGTGAAACCTGACCACAGAGACACTGTCACGATTAATACATATTTTTTTATCTTAGGATTATATGCCTGACCTAAAAGGTACTGCATTTAAAGGAAAGATGTAAAGTT
Source organism: Nomascus leucogenys (assembly GCF_006542625.1). NCBI lineage: Eukaryota > Metazoa > Chordata > Mammalia > Primates > Hylobatidae > Nomascus > Nomascus leucogenys. Next base: position 23,533,939 of record NC_044405.1, on the reverse strand, counting down.
CGGAAATATTCTTTTTTTTTTTTTTTTTTGAGACAGCATCTCACTCTGTCACCCAGACTGGAGTGCAGTGACACAATCTTGGCTCACTGCAATCTCTGCCTCCTGGGTTCAAGCGACTCTCCTGCCTCAGCCTTCCAAGTAGCTGGGATTTGAGGCACCCGCCATTACGCCTGGCTAATTTTTGTATTTTTAGTAGAGATGGGGTTTCACCATGTCGGCCAGCTTGGTCTGGAACTCCTGACCTCAGGTGATCCGCTCATCTCAGCCTCCCAAAGTGCTGGGATTACAGTTGAGAGCCACTACACCCAACTGAGTTCTGCAACAGTCTTAATGTAAACTCTGAATGTTGTTCTATGACTAAACACTGAATACAAAAAGAACCCAAATTCAACAAGATTGTAATGGAAAGAATGGCTTGCCTTATCCCTAAGAACAACATAGAAAAGGTGACTAATTCTCTTTTGATTACTTCTGAGTCAATATTTACATTTATCATGACAAGATAACTTTTTAGGGAAAGTTGTAAGGGTATCATATCCTATCATTCTAATATTTTGTGGAGCAAGAAGCCCCAGTTTAAGGACCTAGTAGCCTCAGGATCTGTAATCACATAGACACACTGGGCCGCCCAGGTACCACTGTCATTAGGTCATTGATAGCTTTCATTTGGGAAGGGACAACTTAAAAGGGTCCAGGCACTTTTCAAAGCAGTTATAGATATTATCTTATTGAATCCCTCTCTTTACCTTGGGAAGAAATTATTTTCTCTATTTTCTAGGTGAGGAAACTAAGCTTAGAGAAATTAAATAATTTACACACATTCACAAAGTTAATAAATGGAGCACCTGGTGAGCAAACCAGCTCTGTCTGCTCCCACAGCTGCACTCCTATCTAACCACCATCGTCGGCATTAGCTTGCAAAGGAGTCTCGTGGTGCAGTGTGACAAAGCTAACTTCCTGCTCACTACGCGTCAGCATCCATTACAGATTAAGCAGCTATAATTAATTGACTCATTGCTCACGCTGTGCCAGGCCTGATATTAAGCATTATATATTAATTTAATTCTCACATAGACTCTGAGTTAGGTACTACTATTATTCCCATATTCCAGACAAAGGAAATGTGATATAGCACAAGGTATGTTGGGATCCATAGTCCATGTTTCTGATCTCAGTGCTGGGTCTCTAACTTCAGTGCGCTTTAGAATCACCTGAAGGGGTTGATAAAAATGGAAATGACTGGGCCCCACCTCAGAATTTCCAATTCAGCAGGTTTGGGGTGCAGCCAGAGGGTCTGTAGTTCTGATAATTTCCCAGATATCCCTGATGCTGTTAGACCTTAGACTACACTTGGAAAACCACGATCTATACTCTTCACTACTTAAAAGTTATCTGGAATATGGAGAAAATGAATAAGCCAAGAAATTAGATTGTCTAAAATTTAGTCTCATTACTTTCAAACAAAGGAATGGAGAAAGTCACTGGGGTTAAAATATAAGTACTGCAGTGGCCAGATGGAGTTTTTAGTTAGAAAATGTTTCCTTGGGGTTAGAAGTTTGGGTGTAATGTCTTGGCAAAAAGTTGAGAATTGCTGGAAAAAAGCAAACAGTCAGTAGAAAATTGCTCTCAGGTTTCTTCCTTGGATAATGGGTATCATTAAGGGAGGCTTTTAGCATTGGCCTAGCTGGGAACATTGGAGGACTGTGGAGAGAACCTAGATTCTAGGCTGGGAAAGTTAAGTCTGGAGGACATTAGGGGTTCTCTTGCTGAAGTGTGTGATTCAGGTGTTCCACACACATAAAGGGATTTGTGGTTAAATACTTTTGGAAGGATTTGCCTACTGGAGCTGAAGCTGGGCCCCCAAACACCCCATTGTCTTCACTCTTTGGAAAGTCACATTGCACATTTGTTTATTACAGTTTCTGAGACGTCCTACAGTTATAAAACCTGCTTAACTGTAGCTGTGTGTGTGTGTGTGTGTGTGTGTGTGTGTGTGTGTGTGTGTGTTTAGCCTTTTTATGACATTTGAGAACACTTTGAGGAGTGCTGATCTGGTCTAAACTCTACACTTTATATCTGGGGAGATAAAAGGATCAAAAAGTTTGAGTAACTTGTTCAAGGTTACCGAGCCAGTAACAAGGTTAGAGCTGGAAACAAGCTTTTGTGAATCTTAGTACATTTTATGGGTAGGTTTCTCTCTTCGTGGTCACACTATATGTTGAGATGAGTTATCCATCTCACTGGCTACTGGAAACAGGGTGGTATAGAATAGTGTGACCCCTCTCCCCTCATCCAACCGCAGCATCCCCATCATCAGAAATGCAGCCTCTCAGGCTCCACATCTGAGCTACTGAACCAGAATTTCTGGGGGTACAGTTCCCAAGAATCTGTCTTCAAAAGAACTCAATTTCCCCAAGCAATTCGGTAGCTGGAGTTTGCTAGTGATGCCTTGGTAAATTGTAGAGGTGCCCCTCTCACCCTACTATGCATTAGAAAAGCAAAAAGTGTTCCTTTACAGACCAATCCACATTTGCATTGCATGTGAGCATGTAATAATGCAATTTGCCTCTGCGGTCAGATATGTAGCTTTTTTCCTATGTTTCTGTCCCATTATTATTGTTTGAAATTCCATAAGTACTAAAAAAAAATTCTTTTCCATCTCTAAATGTGGTTTGCATCGTTGTTCCCTTTACTCCTTGATGCGAATTCTTTAAAAACTTTTTTTTAATCTCATAGAACATCAACACTTCTGTACTCGACAAAGACAAGTTTAAACAGATTCCGGGCCCAACAGGGGACTCATTTGCCATTTTCCATGGCAAAGAATCTGAGCGCTGGAATAAGCCAGAGGTATCATTTACTGAATATTTTCATAAAGACAGTTTAATTTCAGGCCCTTTATTTGTGAGAGAGCTGGCTAACCCAAATAAAACATTACACATCTGTCTGTTGTTACGAGTGACCAACCTCCACTGAACATTATTACTTAATAACAACTAGCTTCCCTACAGAGTGAGAGTGCCGCAGCGGAGGGCAAATGGAAATTTCCTGTGGTTTACCACCCTTGGCCTCTCCCTGCTCCAACATGCGAAGAACTCGGGTAATAAGCATATTCTCCCTCTAATCACAGCGTGGCTTGGACATGCATTGTTGTGAGATGACTGGCAAAACAGGAACACTGATGTCTGGAAGTAAGTGTGGAGGGCATGAGGAGGCAAATTGTACTGTGTCAGCCTCCGTAATGCACTGCTCAATTTTCTTTTTTTCTTTTTTGAGATGGAGTCTGTCTTGTCGCCCAGGCTGGAGTGGAGTGGCACGATCTCGGCTCCCTGCAACCTCCACCTCCCAGATTCAAGCGATTCTCCTTCCTTAGCCTCCCAAGTAGCTGGGATTACAGGTGTGCACCACCACAGCCAGCTAATTTTTGTATTTTTAGTAGAGATGGGGTTTCACCATGTTGGCCAGGCTGGTCTTGGACTCCTGACCTCAAGTGATCCACCTGCCTCGAACTCCCAAAGTGCTGGGATTACAGGTGTGAGCCACTGCTCCTGGACCCAATTTTCTCTTTAGGAAAGAGATTTCTTCAACAGGCTCATGGAATCTCACTCACTATTTTTGTCTGGATTAGTCCAAACCTAAAGCAGAGGAGAAGATGGCTCAAAACAGTACCATTTGGTTAAGGAGAAGGAAATCCACAGCGTTTGGGTTTGTCTGACTGTGGTATAAGTCAGAGTGGAAGGCTTCTCTTTTTGCAGATAATACTGGTAGAGAAGCAAGTATTTGACTCTTTTTTTTTTTTTTTTTTTTTGAGACACTCTTGCTCTGTTGCCCAGGCTGGAGAGTGCAATGGTGTGATCTCAGCTTACTGCAACCTCCACCTCCTGGGTTCAAATGATTCTCGTGCCTCAACCTCCCAAGGAGCTGGGATTACAGGTATGCACCACCATACCCGGCTAATTTATGTATTTTTAATAGCGATGGGGTTTAACCATGTTGGCCAGGCTGGTCTCGAACTCCTGACCTCAAGTGATCTGCCTGCCTCGGCCTCCCAAAGTGATGAGATTACAGGCATGAGCCACCGTGCCCGGCTTAGTGTGTTTTATTTAATGAAACTTCAAAGTGGACATGGTTGGAGCATTCACAGGAGATGACACGTGGGAAGTAAGGAGTGATGCTGGTTTTCTTAACTCCTGTTTCTGTGAGACATGAGAAGATGCTTGAGACTGGATCAGGCCTTTTTACGCCGCATCATTATATAATTTGCAATACTTCCAAACTGATTTTCCCTTAAGTAAATCTCTCTCTCTCACTAAGATGTTGAGTCTGCCAATTTTTACCACTCACATTTATCTTTCTTTGCCTCACATTTATCATATTTTGCACTATGATGAAGGCATGGAAACATAGAAAGCACGTTATAAATATGGGTAACAATTTCAGGCTAGCTTGTTTTCTGGCCTCATGCTGACTACTACATTTTCTTTTATTTGAAATAAATGTGGAGTTGTCAGTCTCTATAAATTGATGACTAATGGGCTCTGATGTAATTCACCTGCATGCAAAGGTAAAATTCTTATCTTCATTGGCATTCATATTAGTTATTAGCATGAATCTCATCCCAGGCAATGGAAATTACGACTTGTGCTTGATTTAAAACCAAATTATGGCTGGGCGCAGTGGCTCATGCCTGTAATCCCAGCACTTTGGGAGGCTGAGGCAGGCGGATCACAAAGTCAGGAGATCGAGACCATCCTGTCTAACATGGTGAAATCCCATCTCTACTAAAAAATACAAAAAATTAGCCAGGTGTGGTGGCGGGTGCCTGTAGTCCCAGCTACTCGGGAGGCTGAGGCAGGAGAATGGTGTGAACCTGGGAGGCGGAGCTTGCAGTGAGCGGAGATCGCGCCACTGCACTCCAGCCTGGGCAACAGAGGGAGACTCCATCTCAAAAAAACAAAACAAAACAAAACAAAACAAAACAAAACAAAACAAACCAAGTTATTTAACAATGGAATGAATGTCAAAAAGTTTTGAAATTCTGTCTCACTATCTGTTTACATTTTGACCACATTTCTCTGATATAGAAACTATCTCAGTGGAACACAGTTTATACCAAAATTTGCTTTAAAGACTGGTAGTATTTCTCAGTTGTTTGCTTGTCCCAAAGTTGAAAACAGACTCTGTGATCACTGATTGATAATACAAAATTTCAAACTTAAAAATATCTTCACATTCAATCAAAAATTAAGACATTTGGCAGTTAACTAATTTCCATCACTGTACTGTATAAGAAAACACATTCTAACCATCTGTAGTTAATTAGCCGGAGGACTATTGGCCCAAATTTGGTGTTTTTACAGTTGCCAGATAAAATACAAGATGCCCAGTTAAATTTGAATTTCAGATGGACAGCAAATAATTTAGTATAAGCCTGTCATATGTTATATTTGTTATATGCTTATACTAAAATTATTCATTGTTTATTTGAAATTCAGAGATATATATGTACTATTTATATATATGTATCTATAGATACACATAGTACAGAGTGGCCTTACATTTGTATTTGCTAAATCTGCTAAATCTGGCATCCCTAGGGAAAAGCAAACTTACGCTCAAGTGTCAGTCCTAAGGCCAAGAAACTTAAAGACAGGGTTTAACGTAAAGCCATCCTTCTTAGAAGAAAAAAAGCAACTCAGATTTTCCCAGTACTAAAAACTCTGAAAACAAATCTAACCATTGCAGGATGGGGGTGCAGCCTTTTCATGCATGGCTTAGCAGAGGTGTCAGAAAAGCTAAGAAGTTTGTCTCATTTTTAAGATATTAGCTCAGAGGCTCTTAACGTTTTATGTTATGGTCTTTTTTTGGTGGACTAGTGAGACACATGCCTGCCTTCTCAGAATAAAGTGTTCAAACAGATAAAAGCAAAGTCACAAAGATTACAGAAGACACCAATGGTATTAAAATGCACCTATTACAGTACTGAAAAAACAAAATTATACTTTTCCAAGCATTAAATCAGAGCTAACGTTTTGAAGGTGTGGTGAGCAGCAATGTTATTTCAAGGTCTCTGAAATGACTGGAATGTGATATTGAAATGTCTGTGATTTCCACTATGACCAAGTCACAGTTGCAACTAGTATATCTGTGGTTTGTTGCACACACTCAGTACAAATTTTAGTTAGAGGCCATTTAAAATAAACTGCTGTTCTTTTCTCCTCATGTGAGATCATGGATTCTCCTGAGTTCTACCCATATATTCTCCAGGCTTCATAGCTCTGGGATTAAATTTGACTGTGGATGACGTTTTTAAATGCTGTAGATATTACCAGTAATTCTGGTAATATCACAGAATCAGACCAACCTATAGAATATTCCTTGATTTATTCCCCTCATACACAATCTCTTGACATGTTTAACAGCCATCTCAGATGCTGTGTCTTTTATAAAAATTGGTTGGACACTTAACGAAATCACAGCTCATCATCTTTCCAGTAGGATATTCTTGCAGGCACTAATGTTAGTAATGAACATTACATTGGTGCTCACGTGATTGGAACAGTAAGACTAATGAGTAGACATTCCAACATCTTCTACTCTAGAAGTAATGGTACAGTTTCTTCTGACATAAAAACAGAGGGGGAAATAACAGAAAACAGCTCAGATACATACATAATGCTTGGTCTTCATAGCCTTACTGTAGCACTTCTCGGAAGTAGGAAGGTGGATTTTTGTTGTTGTTGCTGTTGTTGTTGTTTTGTTTTTTTGTTTGAGATGGAGTATCGCTCTGTCGCCTGGGCTGGAGTGCAGTGGCACGATCTCGGCTCACTGCACGTTCCGCCTCCCAGGTTCACTCCATTCTCCTGCCTCAGCCTCCCGAGTAGCTGGGACTACAGGCTCCCGCCACCATGTCCAGCTGATATTTTGCATTTTTAGTAGAGACAAGGTTTCACCGTGTTAGCCAGGATGGTCTTGATCTCCTTACCTTGTGATCCGCCCGCCTCAGCCTCCCAAAGTGCTGGGATTACAGGCGTGAGCCACCGCGCCCAGCCAGGAAGGTGGATTTTTACAGTTAATATACCACTCAGTCACATGCAACTTTATATTGCCATGGTTTCATGAAAACTCTTACCAGGAAAGAGAAAGCTTACTCATCTAGAGTGCTAATTGAGACAATACTCCCTTTCATAAATCCTCCAGTATCTCCCACTGCTGACAAGACAAATACTGAACACCTTGGGAAACCAAAAAGACCCTTAAGCCTTGGCTCTCGCTCCCTCTCCGGCTTTATTCACCTCAGACCAGAGCCTGGGTATATACTTGCCCCTTCCTGAGCAGCTGGGTGCCCTCTCAGCCCACATCTGGCACATGAATTCCTTCCTGAAGGTTCTTCATTTTCTCCCTTTCTTGGTTAACTCCCACCTGTTCTTCAAAAGTCAGGTTGAACATTATCTCTTCTGTACTTAAAAAAAAAATAAACAATTCTTCAAAGGCAATATAGTGTAAAGATTAAGAGCACGGGACCCTGCTTCTGTTAACACCAGCTGGGTGACTTTGGACAACTTTCTTAACCCCTTTGAGACTCGGTTTCCTCATATGCAGAATGGCGATGATGATCATTTCTATGCCTCATAGGGTCGTGTGAAGTAAAAACATATAAAGTACCATAAAACTGCCTGCTCCTATGATTAGTATAATGATTAGTATTAATCATTATACAAGTGTTAACTGTTATCATCATATGCACACCACGAATAAAACATAAAATACGACTTATCAAAAGAAATCACATTTACCACAGATGAACAGCAGAGGGTTCATATAAAGTTTTCACAAATCAACAAGAGCCTTCATCGTCCTAAGTGGGCAATGTGTGTAGAAACACAATTCAAAAAATGTTGAAAAGGCGAAAAGACATTTCAACACTTTAACATTTATTTATTGGTTTGTGTGGCAAGAATTTATTGAGCACCAACTATGTGCTCAATAATTGAACACATAATTGCTCAATAATTGAGCACCAATTATGTGCTAAGCATGACACATGCTGCTGATGAAGCAGTAAGAGTGACTTGGTTCTTGCTCTTGGGTAGTTTGCAAGAAAACGAGGAAGAGAGGCATTAAATACATCATTAGACGAGTGATTTAAAGAAATTTGTGGGAAGAACTGGGGAGAAAGTCAAGGACGGATGAGAGACTAGCACATGGGGTATATAACATGTCCTAGTCTGGAGTTGGAGCCTGGAGCTTGGCACCTTCCAGGAAACAAGGAGGATATCGAGTAGGGGAGAGGGGAGCAAGGTCGGGTAGGACTGAGGGCAGAGCCACGCCAAGCCCCTGCATGTGGCTTTGTGGGCTCCTTGAGGACCATCACCCCCACCCTTGGAACACAAGGAGTATCTTGGGGTTTTATTCAAGGAAGAGAAAGGATCAAACTTGCTTTTGGAAGTGATCATGTTAAACGCAGCATAGGGAATGGATTGGAAAGAGTCAAACATAGATGCTGAGAGTCTATTTAGTTGGCACTTTCAGTAATCGGAGTTGAAATTACTGATGCATGGACAAGGGCAGTGTAGTAGCTTGAGAGCTACTAGCCAGGAGCTCTGGGTGACAGATCCCAGACAGGCGTCTCCAACAGGTGGATGTTAAGAAGACAAGGCAGGGAGAAGACAAGGTCTCACCAATGACTCCAGGCTTCCTGGCATGGAAATGAGGTGTGTTGGGGTGGGCGGAGGCTATCTTACTGATTCAGAGGACACTGGATCTTCCTCTGTGATTTTAACATTATGGACATGTTATGGGACACCCAGATTGAATGTTTTGGTGTTATACCAGCATGGAGCTCAAGCTTGTGCAGAATCCTGATGCAGAAGGAGGATCTCACCTCTGGGGTGCAGGTTTGAAGGTGTGCACTGGAGGCTGCCTGGAGACACCCAAAGAGAAGTAAGCACTAGGGTCTGTGCAGATGGGCCTGGCCTTCAACAGAGAGACCTGGACAGGAGGGATGCCTTTAGCACATAAGCTGACAAGTGGGATTTGAACCATGAAAGTGCAGGAGCTTCGCCCTTAGACAGTAGTGTGGAAGCAGCAACCCAGACTGAGCCTGAAGAGCCTTAAGATCAGGCAGAGTCAGAGATACAGGCAAAGGAGACTGAGGAGGGACCATCAGTCCAAGAAACACAAAGGCACCAGGGAATCACTTTTCACTTCCCAAATTACCGAAAATTTTAAAAGACATGTCAACATTTTACATTGACAAGTTTGAAGAAATGAAGAGCTTCCTGCATGGTGTCTGATAGAGTAATCTAGCATAACTTTTTTGAGGGAGGCAGTAATTTGACAATGTATACTCAAAGTTTTAAACTATTTGTGTTAGACTGCTTGAGTCAGTAAGTCTACTTATAAGACTTAATAGGAACTGTATGATAGGACAATGTACAAGAATGTTCTCTATATTTGTTATGATATTAAAACATTAGAAGCAATCTGAGTCACCAACAATATAGAAATGGTTTTATATTTATAAAACATGTATAGGCTGAAATATTATGCAGTGTTTAAAAATCATGACAAAATGCTAAATGTTTTTTAAAAGGCAAGTGATACAGCTAAATATGCAGGGTAATCTCTCTGTTTCTCTCTCTAGGTAAGATCAAAATAAAACACCTCTAAAATATTAACAGCAGTTATCTCTCTAAAGGAAAACAAAATCAGAAAGTTTTCCAACCAGATTTTCCATTTTTTTGCAGTTAATCTGAAAATTCAATTTCCCTAGCACAGACCATTTCCAAGTATTCCAGATTTTACTGTAAATGAGAAGTACTTACTGTGTTATATTACACAAAGAAACTTTCCACACAGTGTTGTGGCCAAACATTATGAAATCATTTACTCTCAGAGATATTTCCAAATATCTATTGCACAAATCCAAGAACCTAGTTTTCAGTCATCTTAAGGTTTCATTTCATTGACTGAATTAGAAGAGTTTGCACTTCACCCAGAGATACTGCTGATAAAGCAGATTTCCGGCCCTATACCTTTGCTCAGGCTGACCCCTTTATTCCATATTTCTTGTTTGCTGTATGCCTGGTAAACTCCTACACATCCCTGGAGGCCCCGCTCAAATGTCATCTCCTCTAGCATGCAGGTAGATTTCATCTTGTTCCTCTCTTCTGCCTTCTCATTGTCCACACCTCATGATAATACTTACGTGCTGCTGTAATGATCAGTCTTGGAGCTTACCTTTCCCCATAGACTGGGCTCAGTAGTTCATCCTGAGTAGCAAACACAAGGCCTGGCATGTGGTAGGAACTTAATGTTTAAGGGAGGCACAGGGTGGGCAGAGATGCTATTCAAGGGGACTCAGCATCCGATTTAGTAAGAACGTCACTTGCTTAAGTGCCTAAGGTTATGATGCCCAACATTCTAGGTCAGAGAGGAATCCCAGAGAAGAATCCAGTCCACAGCTAGGCACATTGTTGGGGTGGAGAATACTTCACTGATTTGAACAATTCAATTAGAAATAAAGATTTTGTCTTCCTATTCTGATTTGTTGCACAAAGAATATGCCACAATGTTCTATCTTGAAGAGAAAATTAGTTGTACATCTCTCAAAATGACAAAACCGATAAAAACTATGGGCAAACATAAGTATATATTCAATTTCATCCAACAAATTACTTCCTCTGTGTATTTCATGTTCCCCAGTACACTGACCATCATAGACAAAGAGTTCCAAGATTCCTTTCGGCTCTGTTTGCTTCTTTACACCAGATGTCTCCAACGTGGGGTACACCAGTAACCCAAGCAGGGACAGTGACAAAATGATAGAAGTATTCAATCGTAGCTTCCACTTTATCCTTTTAAGTGTTTATATCTTACACATATTTTAAAATGAATCCATGGTGAACTTGAATAAATCAACAAGCAAAAAACACATTGCTCCATTTAAAAAAAAATGGGCAAAGGACATGAACAGACACTTCTCAAAAGAAGATATACAAACGGTCAACAAACTTGAAAAAATGCTCAGCATCACTAATCACTAGAGAAATGCATATCAAAACCACAAAGAGATATCATCTCACACCAGTCAGAATGGCTATTACTAACGAGTCAAAAAATAGGGCCGGGCGCGGTGGCTCACGCTTGTAATCCCAGCACTTTGGGAGGCCGAGGTGGGCGGATCATGAGGTCAGGAGATCGAGACCATAGTGAAACCCCGTCTCTACTAAAAATACAAAAAATTAGCCGGGCGTGGTGGCAGGCGCCTGTATACCCAGCTACTCAGAGAGGCTGAGGCAGGAGAATGGTGTGAACCCGGGTGGTGGAGCTTGCAGTGAGCCGAGATCGGGCCACTGCACTCCAGCCTGGGTGACAGGGCAAGACTCCGTCTCAAAAAAAAAAAAAAAAAAAAAAGAGTCAAAAAATAGATGCTGGCCAAGGCTGCAAAGAAAGGGAAAGTTTCTACACTATTGATGGAAATGTGAATTAGTCCAGCCACTGTGGAAAGCAGGTCTGGAGATTTCTAAAAGAACTTAAAACAGAGCTGTCATTTGACCCAGCAATCCCATTACTGGGTGTTTTCCCAAAGGAAACTACATCATTCTACCAAAAGACACATGCATTTGTATGTTCACCTCTGCACTATTCACCAGAGCAAAGACATGGCATCAAGCCAGGTGCCCATAAATGTAGAATGGATAAAGAAAATTTTGTACAAATATACCACAGAATACTATGCAGCCATAAAAAAGAATTAAATCATGTTCTTTGCAGCAACATGGATGGAGCTGGAGACCATTATCCTAAGCAAATTAATGCAGGAACAGAAAACCAAATACCACATGTTCTCACTTATAATAGAAGGAGCTAAACACTGAGCACACATGGAGATAAATGTGGGAACAATAGGCACTGCAGACTACTAGAGGGCTGTGGGGTGGTTTTAAAAACTACCTGTCAGGTACTGTGCTCATTACCTGCATGACAGGATTTATACATCAAACCTCAGCATCATGCAATATTCTCATTTAATAAACCTGCACATGTACACCGTACCTATAATAAAAGTTGAAAAAAATAAATAAAATATATGTAATATGTTAGAACAAGATGAAAAATATATATATTGTGCATGTATGTCCCTAAGTATCCTTGTGTGTGCTGTGAGAGGCTATAATTTTTGAATCCATTGCTTTACACCAATACTGATTAAACTTGCATACGAATTCCCTGAGGGCTCATTTAAATGCAAATTATTATTCAAAAGGTCTGCGGTAGGTCTGAGAATTTGCATTTCTAACCAGCTCCCAGGCAAGGCTGAGGCTGGAGGTGAAAGCTCACACTCTGCATAGCAAACGGCCTTTTGCAGCCACTGTTCCTCATCTAGACAACACGGTACTGAACCCAGAAAATGGTTTGAGTGACTGTTTTCTCATTTCTCCCATGGATGGTTAGAGCAAGCATCACTCTAGACACATACAATAGAAGGTAATTTATTCCATCAGTGAATGCCATGGGGCTTAATTGAGGCTGGCTTCTCTCACATGACTATTGAGAAAGGAGACTCTGAGGAGCTTGCTGGACTTATAACTTCACCTATGGGGAGAAAGTTCAAAGCCACTAGATGACTTCATTCTTTAAAAAAATGCAGCTTATAAATCACCCATACAGTATTACAAAATGATCCTGTAGTCAGCAATTTTGTTTTAGCATTTGGCTTATATCTGGAAACTTCATTTATGGGAAACATAGCTGGAAACCAAGATTTTGACCACACCTAGTCATCAAAGATTCGGTAGTGCTAACAGTAACAGAGTGCTAAGTCAGGCGTCGCTTATATTCTGACTAATAACAGCTACCTCTATATACCCTCACCCTGATGTGCCCCTGACGTTGGGAGTGAGTGGCTTACAAATGCTGTTTTCCCAAAGAAAGGGAACACACACACACACACACACACACACAATTGACTGAATACAATGAATCTCTTAATTTACAAGATCTGCTCAACAATTCATGTATGTGTTCCCTATTATGACTTCCAAAAGACTACTTTGGTCCCATTTGAACTATATATATGCCTTAATTTCTGAGCCAGCTTGCACTGTGCAACAGTGCCTGCAAATAAATTTTCAAATATTTATGTCTTCTTTTTTTTTTTTTTTGAGATGGAGTCTCGCTCTGTCACCCAGGCTGGAGTGCAGTGGCGCAATCTCGGCTCACTGCAAGCTCCGCCTCCCGGGTTCACGCCATTCTCCTGCCTCAGCCTCTCCGAGTAGCTGGGACTACAGGCGCCCGCCACCACGCCCGGCTAATTTTTTGTATTTTTAGTAGAGACGGGGTTTCACCATGGTCTCGAACTCCTGACCTCGTGATCCGCCCGCCTCGGCCTCCCAAAGTGCTGGGATTACAAGCCTGAGCCACGGCGCCCAGCCAAATATTTATGTCTTCTATACTGTGTAACTGGTGTTCATCCTAAGTGATCCCTGGTTAAGTCAGACAGGTGCTTCCTCTGAAACTAGTCCACAGTCCACAGAAACACAATGTGGCCCACCAGGACTCAGTCTTTCAACCACTTTGACATGTTCAAGAGGGATTAAAGCCAATGAGGCAGGATGAAGACCCTTAAATTTGCCACTTGAGGGGAGTTGTTCCCCAGTTTAAACCTAGTTGGCCAATTCCCAGTGGTCTTCCTTGGATCTATTTTCAGCCCTATTTTCAGCCAAGACATTGAACTTTCAGGAAGTAAAATTGAGAGTACGACCCCGGTTGAAAGACCTTGGCAATGCCCTTCTGTCTGCTCTGTGTGCCACGTCCTATTTCATTCATTGGTAATAAAACCCATGGAGTTAAAAAGGTCAAAATGCTTGTCTTGGAGTTGAGAGGAGAGACAATGAGTTTGTCTAAAGAGAATGGCTTTCACTAAAAGCCAAGCTTTGGGGAGCAGAGTCAATGGATATCGAGAAGAGCTTTAAAAAGGACAGAAGCGATACTTTGCTTCCACTTCCTTGAGGGCTGGGTGATTACTCTTCAACCAAGGGAGTAACCTCTCAGCTCACCACTCCACTTGGTCAGAGTTACTTACAACTCAGCAGGCAAATACATTTCATTCCTCATCTTCCTTGACATTTCCATAGCATTTCAGTCTGCTGCTACTGTCTTCTCTCAACTTGCCCTCTACTTTTCTGATGCCTTCTCAGTTCCATCTGTAGGTTCTTCTTCTTCCGCCAATCTTTGAAGTGGCATTTTCTCCAAGGCTCCATGCTCGAACTATTTTATTTTCACTAAAGACACACTCCTGCATCCACTCCCATGATTTCAGATGTTACCTTTGCAGTTCATGAAGCCTAGACTTTGTGTGTTCCAGATTGCTCTTGCAAGACTGCCAGAACAACAGTCAACTGTGTGTGGTTCCTCCCTTTGATTGCCCACAAACACCCCAAATTAAACCCAGCCTAGCTTAATTATCCATTACCCAGGGCAACTCCCTTCCTCCCGTAGACCCTCAGGCACTGAAAAATACTCAGCACCCTGAGTCTACCCCAACATCCCTTGAAGCTGTCCATTTTCTGCCTTCCCACTGTCACTGCGTTGGTTTAGATCCACACACTTTCTTTCTTGGGTGACACTGCCTTGGTTTAGATCCACATACTTTATTTCTTGCATGACAGCACAGGCTCATAATTGAGGTCCCCATCTCAAGTTGTCCTCTCTCTATAGCATCCTTCATAGTCCCTCCTCAGTGGTGTCCCTAAAGCACTCTGCCGCCCAGCTTAGTGGCCCCATTGTCTACAAACCAAAGCCTCAGCTCCTGAAACTGACTCTTCAGAAACTGGCCCCACCTGCCTTGGTGCCAGCCACTCCTCAGGTTGGTACCTGGTCAGGTCATGCAGAATGACTTGCAGTTGCACCAGATGGATTAGTCCTCTATTGATTGATTTGAAGCCATGCCATCTGCCCGAAAGCCCACCTCCTGTCTTGGCCAGCGTTCTCATTTCTATCCTTTGGGATGTTACCCTTTCTAGGTAGGTGCTTTCTCCACCTGTTCCCATGGGTTTGGAGCTTTCTCTACATGATCACCTGTGCTTCTGTCTCCCAGAATATTTATCTCAGTGTACTGGAGATATCTGTTTTGCTTGTGTATATTTAATCATAATAATCATCCAACCAACAACTGCCACTAGTTGAGAATGAATATGTAACAAGTGCTGTGTCGGCAGCTCATGCATGTATAACTCCACACTTTAGAGTAATGCTGGTAAAAATAAGTAAATGGAGGCTAGATAAGTTAAAGCATTTGCCTAGGGTCACAAAACTAGTAAGTAGTGGTGACAGTGTTTAAGATTGTAGTCTGACTCAAAAGCCAGCTCTTCATCCATCACACCCCGCCACCTCCCACTGGAATGCAAGCTGCCATATCTCATCTTGTACATGCCAATGCCTAGGTTCTAGCAGGGCCTTAATGTCTGCTGAATGCATAAATGGAAGCAAAGGAAACTTGGAATCTTCCAGTTATAGAAAAGCATCGCTGGGTCTCAAAAAGCAAGCTCCTACACATTGGCTGTGGTGATGAGCTGAGCAGAGGGAACGTCATTGTGTCTCAATACCCTACAGCACACATAGCTGTTTACTGATGCATGATGCAGACGGAATCATGCCTGCAAAGTCAGTGCTCCCTAGAAGTTCTTTGAGGGCAGGGGTTGGGCCATGTCCACCTTTGTACCCTCAGTAGCACAGTTGCTGGCATGTGGTAGATGCTCCAGAAAAGTTTTAGTGACTCATGACTATAAATGAGTCAATGACTTAATCTGTGGATTAATAATCTATAAAGAACGAATGAATGTCAAAAACACAACCCAAAACATGTGGGTGCTCTCCATGCATTTATCATTACCTGTGTAGTTGTCTAAGTTGCTTTTGGGGAGTGATTTATAGTACACATTATTCTATCTCTGTGGGAAATGAGTTTTCCCAGTGTTGAAATCCTCTGAGTTAAGAAGCACTTCCTTTTATCTGTTCTGACTCAGACCCTCTTGGAAGCTGCACTCGCTCTTGCAGATCCCTTGGTAGATGACTCTTATGCCATGAATCACCCATATCCTCCAAGAGCACGTGGAAGTTCAGATACAGCTTTTCTCCCTGAGAGTGGTTTGCTTCTTAGTTATGATTAATTATTTCTGCAGTTACTTGTAGGATTAGGATTTCTACTGGAGGAGAGTAATTACTTTCACATGAACATCAGCTCCTCATTTATTTAATTTGCCTCGCCCCTAAATGCACGTGCACAAAATTAGCCTGGAAATTACTGCGGGTCCTATTTGTTTATATTCATCTGGTGACCATTTTAGCAGCTTCATCAACAACATCTTTAAGAGGCCCAAGGATTTAACTTGAGAATCATGGCAAAGTCAAGCGTCTTCCCTAATCCTCCTCAATTCTTCCCGTCAGCCATCAAATGCTCACATTGGATCTCTAGGACATGCTTGCAAAAATCAAAGATGACAAGTCTTAATTTGGAAAGACCATTGTCAACTTCTTAGTCATAAGAAATAGGACCCAGTTTCTTTTTTTTCTTTTTTGGTGCTACTATTGATATATTGATTTTCCTGTGATAATTTTACACACACACACAGACACACACACACACATATTTTTTAATCTAAACACTCTTAGACCATAGTAATTGTCAGTTACCAGAAGATGGGAGTCTCTTTTTACTAAAATTAAGTGGTCATTTTTAGATATTATATTGAAATCTCTCAAAATCTTCCTAAAATATGTATGCAAAGTTGATAAATCTAGAATGCATATTGAAATAATTGCTTTTGTTTTCTAGGATGTAAATGCCTTGATCAAACTTAAAGTTTTAAAAAATATTTTTAAAATATGAATTCAGATGTTTTCTTTAACTGAGAAATAATATCTTACTTTTTAAATATATTCTAAAATCTAATTTTTTAAATTTTTATTTTAGGTTCAGGGGTACTGAAAACAGGGTATGAAGGTTTGTTACATTGATAAACTTGTGTCATGGGAGTTAGTTGTACAGGTTATTTCATCACCCGGGTATTAAGCCCAGCGCGCAATAGTTCTCTTTTCTGCTTCTCCTTCCTCTCACCCTCCACCCTCAAGTAGACCCCAATGTCTGTTTTTCCCTTCTTTTTGTTAATGACTACAGGACCTAGTTTCTAATATGCTATTCCTATTACCATTTTAAATAAACCATACAACGGGTGATTGAGAGAAACTGCAAAACACACATAATTTAGTACTGAAATTATGACATGGTTCTGTGAACTCCATGGGGACACACCCAGCCCTACCCCAAGAATGGAACTATGGTACCATTTCCTAAGAGCTGCCATTATTCCCCAGTGACTCCTAATTACCAAAACATCATTCATTCGCTCATTTATTCAGCAAACATTTTACACTACTGTGGTCTTTGAAATACGTAAAGGTGAGACATGCATGATCTTAGCCCTCAAAAGTATACCATTTGATACAAGAGATGACATATACATAAATTGTTATCATGCCAAGCAGAATAGACTCCTTCACGCCTAAACAGTATTCCATGGACACTTCTATCATAAAAGTTGATACTCACTAGTTCATGTGTAACCAGTGAGCTGGCAAGACTATAAGCTGCTTAAAGACAAGGACCTTGTCTTTTTTCTCTCCATTTTGTCCATATCTAACACAAGGTCTGCCTAGATCACATGAATGAATATGATATATTAAAAAGTATTAAGGATTTCCAGGAGGAGGACTGATTCCTTCTAACTGGAAAAATCAAAGAAGTTATCACGTGTTTTCTGTAGGAAAAAAAATAGAAGAAAGAAGATTGCAGACAAGGGGAATTGCCCAGGCAAAACTATGGGGTGGCAAAGTATGTTTCAAGTACTTCCAATTGATTGGGCTATAGGATTTATCAATTATCAGCGATTTTCAACCATGGCTGCCTATGAGATTCACCTAGGGGGATTTTAAAATGAACTAATGCCTTGGCTCTGATGCAGGACAATAAAATCAGAATATTTTGGTGGGGCACAGGGATGTGAGTAAGAGTCTGAGCTCTGCTCTTTTAAAAAAGGAGCCTCTGCTCTTTTCAAAAAAAAAGTTTCCCATTTGTTGTTTTTTTTTTTGTTTTTTGTTTTTTTGTTTTTTGACGGAGTTTCGGTCTGTCACTCAGGCTAGAGTTCAGTGGCATGATCTTGGCTCACTGCAACCTCTGCCTCCCGGGTTCAAGCAATTCTCATGCCTCAGCCTCCCAAGTAGCTGGGATTACTTTCTTCAGATACACTGGGGTACCTGAAGTTAGTATGAGGCCATATTGGGAACTACACTGGCAATTAATTTTAAAAGGTGACACGGGTTAAACTGAAAAGTTTGATCTTTCCGCAGGAAAAAAGAAGCCAGACTCATCTAGCAAGACAGCTGGAGAGGGAGGAGAGGAGCTAGAAGGAGATCATTTAGGAGGCTGTTGAATTTGTCTAAGTAATACATTAATTCAAGAGAATCACCACGTTGGTTTGCCACCAGGTAAAATTCACACACCTATCAGATGTGAAGTAGAAAGGGTTGAACAGGAGTGGAAAGGATTCTGGAGTTTGCTGCCTGGATGGAAAGGAAGATTTGTATGAAAAGCAGAGGGTATTGAGGTGACATGGTAGGGCTGGCTCCAAGCATGTCCATATCTAGGAATTAAATTTGGGGCTGGAGGTAGAAATTGAAGAATCATTGTATCTAGAAGTAAAAGTTGACCAGATATGAGTCAATGAGAACTGCAAAAAAAGAAAAATACCAAGGGAAGAAAGTAACTGAAGGGGGCAATCTTAGAGAGTGCCTGTATTGAAGAGAAGAGGAGAGGATTTTCCAGCAAAAGAACTGGAGAAAGGCCAGCCAGATGGCTGGACACCTGTGTAAATTCATAAAAGCAGACAATTAAGAAGGCAAGATTTCAAGAAAGAGGACATGATTCAGAGGTCAATATTGGAGGAGGGACAAAGAAGCACTGATGTTATTAGGGAGGTAAGACAGAAAAGAAAGGGACATTTGTTTCCCTAAGATAGGAAGGAAAGATGAAAGGATATATTTATTGCACATGTATTTACCCATCACCTACTATTTTTGACTATACTAGACCCAGGGGAGATAACAGTCCAGATGAGGCGTTTGCTCTCATGAGGCTTATATTCTAGTTGGGGGGAAGTGGAAGGAAGACAAGTTATAGAAAACGTGTGCAAGAGTTCCACATGCATTTCCACAGACAGCATCTTCCTGTTTATTGAGGAGTAGAGGACAGAAATTGGAGAAGTGTGATCTTGCTAAAGGGGATAATGGTATGGCACTTTGGTGTAAGAGGAACAAGCCGAAGGATGTGGAACAAACTTGGCTAGCTTTTGAGTCACATGTAGGAGAGGCAACAAGAGATGAAGAAAGGATTCAGCCAGCAGGCAGGTCTCTGTGAGGTTTTCAAGCATGAACACTAGTTCACATCTTTGCTTACACCTAACACGACTTTGCCCAGGTGGAACAGCCTGGAAGCACTGCTGCATATGGAAGAGGTGGGCTGCCCAGTGTTGGGACTGGCAAAGCCTCAGTGCCAAAGGTTACTGGGGCCCAGGTTTACAAATACCACATTAGAAACATAAACATTTGAAAACCACAGAATGTAAATGTTCAAGGTCACAGCACGCTCATCAACTCGTGGAATCCATACAGTAATTGAGCACATTAAGAAGCCTACTGACTCTGCTGTCTAGTTTTAGAAGAGCTATAATTTAGTATTGCTAGCTATCAATTAGTCCTGTTTTCCTCATCTGTAAAATGAGAGGGTTGGATGAAATGACCTCAAAGTCTTCTTCCAGCATGGTCAATGGTGAATGATAGAGCGCACGTGAAATTCTGAAAGTTAATTTACTTCTTTAACATTTACATTGATTGTTTAACTATTGATGTTCAAAAATGCAGCTGCAGAGCTACTACAAATCTTTTAGGTCTGTGCACACAAAGCTATTAGTTTTATGGACCATTCTGATTTTAAAATAAATTGCCCTGTGAAAATATGCAACCTAAATTCTGGTGGGAGAAATCTCAAGTGACATGGGTAATTGAATAGGGTAATTGATATGTCATTGACAGGACATGGAAATAGACCAAGTAGAAAGGTATTAGACATGAATAGGTTTTAATATTTGCAAGTTTGGAAAATGACTTTGTGAACATTGGGAGAAAAGGAGCTTTTCAAATACTAGGACGATAGTAGCTAGGGATACAAAATAAAGTTATTCAAATATGACTTGTCTTCCTGCACTAAGATTAACTTAGAGTAATATACATAGGACCTCTTTCATCCCTTTCAAACATTGCCAGTAAGAGTTAACCAAGCCTTGGTTAGATCCTGAAAAATTAAGGTATAATGTGACCAACAAGACAATCTGTAAAGGTTACTAGAGTATTAGCTAGCTACTGTTGTTTCATATTGCAAAAATCTTGTCACTTTTCATATACAATAAGACTTTTGAATAATACTATATATAATCTTGAAAGAAACCTCAGTATGTGTGCTTTTTCTAACAGCTGCATTTACACATCTTGTCACTGAAATCAAAGTCTTTGAGGCTTAAAACTTACTACTAACTCTGAAAGTTACTTATTGTATATCTAATCTAAATGAATAGTTTATTGCTATTTTCAAAAGCATGTTTGGTGCATTACTATTGAAAGCAGTCTTCGGCATAACCGACTACATTTAATTTTATACCCAAAGCCTCTGTTTATGCAGATAAATTGAGGTTCCAGTCTTTCAGTGTAGGGTATACGTATCAATCAGTTGATATCCTGCCAAGGTTAATATATTTTTATTTGCAATCTCATAGAGTAGGGCTCAATCATTGTTAAGCGCTGGTAGTTTCAGAAGCAGAAGTCTTCTTCAGATCAGTAAGATTTACACTACTTGAAATTAAAAACAGCGGATAATGGGGAAAAGTCATGCCTGAGGTTAAGGTGAATCACTTTGATTGGATCTTCCAGAAATCTCCTTTGAGGTCTCGGTGGCTTTTTCCCCTCTTCCTTTGCACTACCCTGATTGATCAGCTACAAGCATCCTAAGGGGTCTTACCTTGAGTCCAGGTGCTGGGGCCCAATCTCAGCTGAAGATCCCAGAGATCTGGGGAAGTGATGAAGAGATCTGGGGAACTGACTCTGCAAGGGGAAGCCTGTGTGCAACCCACACCTGCAGGCTACGTGCTCCTGTGCTGGCCGAGCCGGTAGGCGGGAGCACACTCTCCACCCCAGCCTGCAGAAGCTGAGCATTCAGGCAGAGCCTGGGTCCCACCGCCCAGCTGCCCTCATCCGTGTCCAAGGACACAGCCCTTGAGCCACGAGGGCTTCTGGCACATGGCTTCAATTTTTATGGGTGAAAGATAGTCCTCTGGCATCATAAGGTATTTATATCTGAGATAGCTCCAGATTTTTTAAAAGCTATTTGATAACAAAAACTGCCAAGCAGAATTAACTACCACAGAGGCCTGGAAAGCAGCACAAGTGAGTTTTTTAATTCTTCAGAGATGGTAGAAGTCACCAGAAATTCTCCCTCTTGAATTCTCTCTAAAGGGCTCTGGATCCTTGGAAAAATGATCTCGTCAAGCCTCATACTTTAGTAATTCTTAAAACTGTCACAGTCCCATGCTTTCTGTCTCAATTGTGGCACTGGGTCGCAGGTTTTGGCCATTTGTTTTTAAAGCAGCCTCTTATGGTGGAGAAATTATTATAAACAAATGGGAGCATGCTAGCAGCTTCCCATGACAGTGGGTGGATCTCACCTGCCTTCGGTTTAGACAAGCGCCATGTGAATTTCTATGGGCGTTTTCTTCCCTGTGCCATGTGTTCCTATAGTGACCTTCTGCACAGGATGGGCATGATCTGCATGGAGCAATGACGGCCATGTCTGGCAGCCCAGGCCTGGGGGATCGTGTGGCCTAAGCAGTGTAGCACACAAGCTCATTGCTTTCCATTGAGAAGAATACTCAAATACACCCAGCTCAGTCTCCAGGAATTCCCCTTATAGGACCACATGAGCAATGAGAGAGCTCTAGGAAGGACATATAAACACATTTCCACTGCTTAGGAAAAGCAGGAATTGCATGCCTCTTTTAAACTGCAAGTGTTTCACTGATTTTCAGTTTCTTTCCACTCACTCCTCTGATCTCTGTTGCCAAACGATAAACCAGTTTAAATATGTTGCTTCTGCCTGAGTTCAGCTTCATCTTTTCCTCTTCAGTTTCCAGGGATAGGAGGAGGCCTGGTGAGGAGTTCCGGCCACATTAGGAGAACGAGCTCTTCTGTGTGCTGCAAAACCTCAGGCAAGTGACCCAGCCCCTCCGAGCTTCAGTTTTCTCAATGATACTGGGAGATGGGGTCAGACTAGCTTCTCTGAAAGCTCTTTAAGTTTTAGCTTTCTATGAAGGGAATTTTAAAGAAAAGCACAGAGAGACTGACTAGACTCTATTTGGGGCTTATTTAAGCAGCTACACCAGCTTTACAAGAGCATCTTTTCTTGAAGATGCCCAACCAGGTTTTGTCCCAGAGAGGATTTGGAAAGGTCCACTTAGCAGAAAACCTGCTGGCCTGGGGCTCCCCAATGTCCGGATGGACTCGGCTTCACCAGATCAGAGTGGTGTTGTCACTCAGAAATGCCTTTGGCTGTTGGAGAAACCAGGCTGTATGCCTTTCTGCTGCATATGAAATTCCTGATGATGCATGCAACGTATAGGGAATTCTACGTTGACCCAGGCAGAACAGTTACACACTCTCTTAAATATGAATATACTTATGAACCTTTTCAGTCTGTTACTATAAAGCAAAGAACGTGGAATCAAGTTTTGCCTTGGTCTTGCCATAAATACACTGCTCTGGTCAAATTTGCTGATTTTTTTTTTATGTTCTCTTAGTTTTGACAAAACGTGATGATCGCAAGTTCATTTGATATTATGCCATGTTCAACTTCGTGTTGGGCATTTTGGTGATAGGGAGGCAATATGCTACAGTGGGAAAGGTACAGGGTAGGAGCCAGACAGGCTTGGGTTCAAATCTCAGATCTTCAGGTTATGAGCTTCTAGGAGGAGTTAAAGTCTGAAAGCTCAGGCCCTGCGGTCATCTTGAAGATGGAGTGAGATGCCTTTTGAAAGGCAACTGGGCTGGTGACTTTGGACAAGCGACACTGTCTCCCTGATTTTCAGTTTCCTCATTTGTCAAAAGAGAGATAATAAATTTCACATTGCATTAGGCTAGGATTACAAATGCAGAGCTGCATGCACTCAGCTCAGGGTGCAAAAGGGAGCTGATTCTAGCTCAGCCAAGTCCAACATGCTGTCAGCCCTCCAGGGGCTGGTGATCTGATTGGAGCTATGGGATGCACCAACACCGAATGAATCAGGACACAGCATCTGATTAGTCCTTAGTAGCACAGAGACACACTAGGTTTTGTTCAGCCTGGAGAAGATAACATTTAGAAAGTGTAGAAGAGGTAAGGCCCCATGGGGAAGGGAAAGCTGAGTCTTGACAGGCCTTGAAGGGCTTCAAAGCTACATAATGAGATTCTAATAGAAAAGGGAAAGAATGCTTTCCAGGAAATGGAACTGCACAGGCAATGGCAGTGAAGTAGGGAAGCATAGAGGAGCAATTGAACAGGGTGGGGGGCCTTGTTGGGGAGCGGTGGGAAGAAGTGTGGGTGAAGCAGAGTCAGGCCATAGGGTTCCTGGATGATACAAGTAGGGGCATCCCACAGAGAACCCCAGGGTGCAACAGTGGTGTTTTACAGTGGTCACTTTCAATAGATCCAGTTAAGCCTGCTAAGAATTACCAGCAGCTCTGTCTCCCAGGGACACTTTGTGCTCTCTTCGTGCAAAACTTACTCTCTGTCCCCTCCTCTCTGGTTTCAGAGAGCATTGTGGTTTCTCTCCACACCAGCTTAAGCACTGTGTAGTCAATTTATAGTTTACAGGGATTTCCCACACACCCATATATGTTTTCCACTGAGGTCGGTGCTTTTTCCTAGACCCACCCAAATTCCAGAGCAAGGCTCACTTGCATGCCAAGTTGATTTTCTTTTTCTTTATCACCTTCTTCTCCTTACTTTTTTAATGTTTCTGTGTATTTTTAACAGAAATGAAAGAAGCAACCCCAGAAAAAAACAATAACAAGGGTAATTTCTGATTCAATTTGCATTGACAACAATAGTTGTTCATAGAGGCAAACCCAGCAAGTGAGTTTTTTCACATTGCAACTCTTGTTTATGAAAGTTTGAGTGGCCATAGGGTATAATGCCTTTTATAAGTTTAAAAAAACAAAGCTTGAAAGTTTTTAATGGATAGACTCTGGCTCTGGAATTCAGGCTTTCTTTATAAAGTAAGTTTTGTTTTGTTTTGTTTTGTTTTTAGAACAAAAAGAAAGTATGAAAAAGGAATCAGGTCCTTAGAAAGGAAATTAGGAATCATTTTGGTCATTTTGAGAATGCTCATTCCCTACTGATTCATAAGGTAGAAGACAGAAGTGCTTTCCACCACACTTTCACAAAAAATCATGTCATTTAACTTCCTTGTTGTCCTGTGGCAGGAATTTCCCTGCCTTTTGCAGGTGAGAAACTAAGAAGTTGAATCACTTGTGGAGGATCCCTCAGCTCATAGGTGGGGACTCCAATCCAGGGCTTCTACCTCCAAGTCAAACCTTTCCTTTACCAGCTGCCTTAGGGATAAGCCTGGTCCTGGGGAAGAAGGAAGGTGGGGAACAGTGGGAGGGTGGCATCCTGGAGTGGAGAGAGAAGTAGCCCACCTCTGTCTATTTCCCATATATCCCATAATGTGCTAAGAAACTGAAGCTCAGAACATTAGTGCACCTTTCCCAAGAGTATTGCGGCCAGGAGTCTGCACACCTGGAATTCACATCCAGGAAGGTCAGATTCCAAAGGCCGGTCTCTTTCCATGAGACCAGGCCGCCTCTCTCATTAGAATGACCTTCCATTTGTCAATTTTCCACCATTACCTGTCAGGGACTTTTTCTCACTCTCCTCCCACCTTTTTTTTTTTTTTTTTCAAATTTTAAGTACTCTTATCAGATATTTGTTTTCTCCTCTCCAAATGTTTCCAAACTGTGTGTTGTTATTCATTTGACTTTTGCTAAGAAAACTTAGGCTGTAATTTTTTTAAAAATCCACCTACATAACTTTCAATACTACTACAATGCAGCACTTCCTTTTTTGCTGAAGTTTGGCTTAATCACAGTACAGCACTGAAAAATCAGAATATAGTCCCAGCCAAAGAAACTTGAAACTGTAGGTAGGTTAGAAGTCAGTGGCGACCGATTGTTCTGAAGAAAATTGGCGTTGTTTCCTTGTTCTCCTGCTTTCATTATTACTATCTTTGTCAGATCCTGTTTGTGTTCAAAAGGTTGCCGGTCTTATGAAAGGATAAACTTGAAAAATCTTGCTTTAATCATTGCAGCAATTAGCAAATAACTGCATTATCTTTCTTTTTTATTATAAACATATTCAAGAATAGACTTGTAGTTTAGTTGTAGTTACTCAGAGCTTCTCAGAAAACTGAAGCGGGTTGCTCATAAAAACCAGGTATTCAACCTGTTCAGAAGGGGCCTGAGTTGCTGGAATCTTCCTTCATGTCTCCAGTAATTATATGACTACAAGAACAGATGTAACCCCCTCTCCAAGCTAAGCATATACTTCTTAAGTCATGATAGATTTAACTGAGTGAATAACTCAGTTGACTTTGAGGAGGAAGGGGAATAGGTTTGTCAAATTTAGCAAAAAAGAGCATGAGAAACATTCACCATTAATAGGCTTGAAGGCAGCCAGCTTCCAGGACCCTGAGAACTCTGCTCTGCCAGCCAAATGATAATCTCTCAGTTCCTCTCAGGCTTTTCATCTGAACTGAGTTGGCAAGGTGCTATCAAGGCTTCCTCTTCCACTGTTTCTTCCCTTCAACTCCCTCCATCTCCCCTTCTCTGATATATGAGTCAAGGGTGGTGCCATTAACTGTGTCTTCCTCAGAAAGTTCCTACTGTTGGTTACTTGTGGGCCAGCAGACTCATTTGTCATCTGTCTGCCTCTCTGAGAGTTCATTCTCCTGCAGCATGGTGGGTTTTTCTTCTTCCCCATCCTTTGTAATTATTTCCCTAAGGTCTTGTGCTCATCCTCCTTTATTATATCTTTCTGTTTTCTTTTGGCATCCTCTGAGTTACCCTAGTGCCCATTCAGAGTCCCATGGTGCTAATCAATGCTCACCAACAGCATCTCCTCAGGGATCCAGTCTCTGTTTCCAACATCCCCTGGAATGAGAGCAGTCCAGAACTGACTCATCCAAAACTGAAGGCATATTATTCTCCCTAAATCCAGCTACATCTCCGGATTTTTGTTTCCTAACAATGGCATCCTCATTCTCTCACCTCTCCCTCTTTAAGCAACTTTACTCCTGTATCCAATCAGTGCAAGCCCCGGATTCCACCTGCTGAATCCCCCTTGCATGGGTGTCTCTCCTGCCCCTTCCCACAGCCACCATGCTGGTCCAGGTCTTCATTCCTTTCACTCAGTCTCTCAAAATACCCTTTCAATTAGTCACTTAATCATCACTGCCAGACTGGTATTTCTAAAGTGCAGCTCAGGACCCAGAAAACCAAAATCTTCAATGACTCCTCATTGCCTATGTTTAACCCCCACCTCCTGCAGCAGAGGCTTAAGGGTGTGGCTTCTAGAGATGGACAACCTAGCTTCAAAGGCCAGCTTCACTCCTCTCTGAAGCCTGTGTCCTCAGCGTGTTACTTAACCTCTGCACCCTGCTTTCCTCATGTCTAAAGAGGTTAGTAAGAAAGGCTGCCTGTGTGAGGATTAAGAAATACTTAGAGCCATGGAAGACAGTATGGCAATTCCTCAAGGATCTAGAACCAGAAATACCACTTGACCCAGCAATCCCATTACTGGGTATATACCCAAAGGATTATAAATCACTCTACTATAAAGACACATGCACACGTATGTTTATTGCAGCACTGTTCACAATAGCAATGACTTGGAACCAACCCTAATGCCCTGGAATCAACCGTAATGCCCATCAATGATAGACTAGATAAAGAAAATGTGGCACATATACACCATGGAATACTATGCAGCCATAAAAAAATAAGTTCGTGTCCTTTGCAGGGACATGGGTGAAGCTGGAAACCATCATTCTTAGCAAACTAACATAAGAACAGAAAACCAAACACCACATATTCTCATTCATAAGTGGGAGTTGAACAATGAGAATACATGGGCACAGGGAGGGGAACATCACACACTGGGTACTGTCAGTGGGGTGGGAAGCTGCGGAGGGAGAGCATTAGGAGAAATACCTAATGTAGATGACAGGTTGATGGCTGCAGCAAACCACCATGGCACGTGTATACCTATGTAACAAACCTGCACATTCTGCACGTGTATCCCAGAACTTAAAGTATAATAAACAAACAAATAAACAAAAAGAAATACTTAGAGCCCTGCCTGGCCTTTCAGGAGTGCTCAGCACTGTTGGCTGTTGGCTGCCAGCTTTATCCTGACTGTGGCCCTCACTCTCCCATTCCTTCCCTGCAGTAAGCTCAGCCCCTATGCACACTGTCGGCCTCCCGCACCCTCCTGCTGGTGCACAGTAACTCCTGTCACCCTCCTGCTCTGAAGGCTTCTACCCGTCCTGACGCTGGAAGTCCTCTTGTTCTGCAAGGCACGTCTCAAATTTCCCAGTGCCTCTTACAGTCATCCCAAAGGGATCTGGTCTTTCCCCTCTCTGACTTTCCTGGAACTTTGTCAGGGCCTCTTATGTCAATGTCATCACATTCTGCTGGGCACTGCAGCCTTTCTTGTGCTTTGGGTGTTTTTCTTTTTTTTTTTTTTTTTTTTTTTTTTGAGACGGAGTCTCGCTCTGTCACCCAGGCTGGAGTGCAGTGGCGCAATCTCGGCTCACTGCAAGCTCCACCTCCCGGGTTCACGCCATTCTCCCGCCTCAGCCTCTCCGAGTAGCTGGGACTACAGGCGCCCGCCACCGCGCCCGGCTAATTTTTTGTATTTTTAGTAGAGACGGGGTTTCACCATGGTCTCGATCTCCTGACCTCGTGATCCGCCCGCCTCGGCCTCCCAAAGTGCTGGGATTACAAGCGTGAGCCACCGCGCCCGGCCGGGTGTTTTTCTTTACTGTTTCTCTACTTCCATGTCTTCCTATCCACACCTCTGTCCGGCAGCAGCCTGGAGGCTCCTTGATCTCCTTGAGTCCTTGATCTCACTTATATCTTCTAAATCGACATAAGACTGACCACCCAGCCTCCTGCAGAGTAAGCCCTTGGCAAGAATATACTTGGTGAAGATCACTGAGGGTTAAAGCCTGACTATCCAAAATCTGAGTGAGAGTTGATTTAAAAACCCATCAAATATACATTTCTAGCAAGTCAGACCATTTCTTCAGATACTGAAAACTAAGCAAAGCACTGTGCAGAAAGTATCATTTAGGGAACATTCCCAGGATATTGGACTAGACATGTTAATATCTATAATTATACAATTCATGTTTAAATGTACATATCCTCATGCAGCCCTAGACTCTGAAATGCCATATACTGGCATAGGCTGCTCCCAGCTGCAATGAAATTCACTTGATTGTAATCACAGAAAAGTGGCCCTTACAAGTTTTAGTCCTATAATATTTCATCTTTAAAATGGGGAAATGTTAGAAAATTCTCTTCAATTTAAAATTTAAAACACATTCAGAGCCAAATACCTTTATTGCCACAGGTATGCTAACACAAGCCAGATCTAGACATAGCGTTTGAAGGAGACTGAAATGATGCTAATTTTGTTGTTTTCTGCATTTGCTGCCCCATGGATCAAATCACCCCTTTCTAGCCTGGGATTGCAGTATATTCTTCCTTTTATTTTTTTCCCCTTGTTTTCTTCCTCAGAATCAAAATTCCAGCCCACACTCCCAAGCTGAACCCTGCTGGCTCCGTATTTACTTTTCTGTTTTATTTCAAGTTTCTTCATTTTCTTCTTTCTAAAATAATCTGCATGTTTTCTATTTCTTCTCTGCTGGGTTTACACAACTACTATATCTTAAGCACATGGTTCCCTGTTTCTTCTCACTCCTTAGTAAGATGTCTGCCTCCTTAATAACCCCACTTACCCAATTCTAGCAGCCAATCTATCACTTTGTAATATTCACCAAGGGAGAGAACACACCAGTTAGCCATTTTCACATACACATATTTTCAAAAGACTTCAGATAAAAAGGTCTCTGCTGTGCATTTGCAGGATGAGGTAGATGTAAGTTCATGGTGAAAGTGAAGATGTAATTATAGCAAAAATTATGCCTTTCATGTCAGTGCCTGTGGATTCAATACATATTGCTTAAGGAATACCTTGGGCCATGCCCTGAAAGCACAAAGAAATAATTACATAAAATCTCCATTGTCAAAGAGTTTGCGGCCCTGTAGGGAAAAGGGACAAGTAGGCAGGCCGTTGTAAAGTGGGGCCAAGCAGGGCGAACCAGCTATCTCCAGGAACAGGGAGGGAATCCCACAGAGGGTTCCCAGCCCAGGCCTGATGGACCAGAGATTATTCCTTTAAGCTAGTGCCAGACCTGAGTTTAAGCCAATGAAGAAAGTTTAAACAAATTATACATAAAGGGGTGTAAAAGGTGAAATAAAATTTAAAAGATCCACGGAGGAAAATGGACATTGTCTTTCAAAAGAATTGTAAAATACAGTGCATGTAAAGCTACATTCAGTGAGTGCCCAGTTGATTCCCAGGTTCAAATAGGAAGCTAAGTTAAGTTCAGATGTAGTTAAGATCTATATTTAATGTTGAGCTCAAAAGTAAGATTCTGGCACTGTGGATCTGTGTGCATTTAACTGTGATTTTTAAAAATAGATCAAATTTATGTAAGCAAATGATTTAATCAAATGGCCTTTTTGACATTTATTCTTATTTTTCTTTTCTTTTATTTCATGGTGTGTGTGTGTGTGTATCTTTGTAAATTCACTTAAATTCTTTTAGGAATAAGGTGGATATAAGAAAAAAAAAAAAGAGAAAGAAAGTAAAAAAAATTCTTTGGGGCTGACTGTAAGCAGCCACTTTGCAATCCCGAAGGCTGGCCAGTCACATGCAGAGGTAGTCAGGCCCCAGTAGTACAACTTACACCTAAATGGAGCCTGGACATCACACATGTTCTTTCTTGGATCGCATGATGCCTTGCCACTCCACACCCATCACAGTTGGCCAAAGCATCCCCAGTGGGGTTGTGTGAAACATTAGTCAGAGGAGGGAATCATAGCTGTGGTCGGGGAGGAGGTGGTGGACAGTTCTGCAGTCCAAAATGGATGTACAACTTGGATTCAAAGTTAAAGAATGTCTTTGCTGCAGAACTTCTTGGGGTTTTTTAAATGTTAGTGATTGCTGTGAAGCTTCAAGAGGGACCTAAACTAGGAAAGGTTTTCTGAACCTATTTGAGTGCAGACCTTCTTATTTCTTGCAGGGATAGGGTTACCACGACCCTCACAGGACTCCGCTCACCAGCAGAACTTCCCAGGATAGACAGTGCTTTGCTGTCAAATTCAATTGTGTTTCAGGACACTCCCTCCTGCCTTCTGACCAGCAGAATCACCCCTGTCCCCTGACTCCTGAGACAGGAAGTATAGGGTCAGCCTTTGAGAGTTCTCCCCCAGTTCCCAGGCAGCTGTGTCCTGCTAGCAATGGAGTGGAGACTTCACCTCCCCTTCCCTCCTCAAAGCAGCTTTGGCCTGCCTGGGAGAAGCTAGTCTTCTTCTGTCCATAGGGCCTAGGAACCAAGACCCTGAGTCTTTCTTAATCAGATTATCACAGCATTCCTGTTGACAAGAATCAAGTCGTTTGACATTATATCCAACTCGTTTTAAGGAGTGACGTTAAGATGTCAATGTCGGCCAGGCACGGTAGCTCAGGCCTGTAATCCCAGCACTTTGGGAGGTTGTGGTGGGCGGATCACCTGAGGTCACGAGTTCAAGACCAGCCCGGCCAACATGGTGAAACCCCCGTCTCTACTGAAGATACAAAAATTAGGCAGGTGTGGTGGCAGGTGCCTGTAATTCCAGCTATTTGGGAGACTAAGGCAGGAGAATCTCTTGAACCCGGGAGGTGGAGGTTGCAGTGAACCAAGATCATGTCACTGCACTCCAGCCGAGGTGACAGACCAAGACTCCATCTCAAAAAAAAAAAGATGTCAGATGTCAATGTCACTATGACGTCACTTTCTAAAAATACTGTTTAGAGGGCAATTGTTTTGTGTGCACTTAATATTTAATTTTGACTGTAAGTCAAAATTATAGATTTGAAATATATTAAACAAGACATTCAAAATACAGTACTACTGTATTCTGATGTTGTTGACATTGGGATAGCCTCTCTATACCTACACAGTCAGTTTTGTTATTAATGTCCTAGCTAAATACATACCCACACTGCCTTTGTCACTTGCATGTGTGTGTATGTAATACAGCTCACTGTCCATATATAAATTATTTCCATAAACTTCTGACAATATAAAAAAGACAGGGCAGGTTTCTTATTTCTTAGTATTTAGAGCATCCTAGTCACAGCAGCCAGGTGCTCCAGGGTTCATTATATTTTCTTTACCTCCTAGCAGATATGAGGGAATGGCATTGGTAGGAAGAGTACAAAGATGCTAAATTTCATGAACTTTCAAAGCAAAGGATAAACTTTTCAAATTTGTCCTTTAAAGGTTGGAATAGACATGAAGGATAACTCAGGAAATAAGAAAGCAAGATTCAGGGAGCTGACCTTGTATTTTTTGGCAAAGAGGTCTAAGATGAAGCAAGATATCAATCTGCAAATATTTGAAAATGTAAACATCATTGAGTGAGAACATTATCTGGCCTGGTAGGCATGGGTTTAGCCAGCATTTCTACCAAGAAATTACACAATTAACTGCTATCGAAAATTGGAAACAGCATTAATAGAAACTAAGGAAAAAAGAGGAAGCCTTCTCACCAGAGACACAGATATTCCACTGGGGCAAGCCCTCAAGTCTGCTCAAGAAGATGCTTATTATTCATGCATTCAATACCATTCTAGGGTCTAGTGGCACAACTGGCATAATGTTCTTTAGGTTTTAAGTTGGGGGCTTTTCAAGTGGAAAAAGTACACAGTTAATTTCAGTACTCGCATACTCTACCATAGGAAAAGCAGCTTTGATAGCATCTTACCCTTGGGCTGAGATATGACCTAAAGGTTCAACCACAGTACAAGGACCTACCTTTCATGGCAAGGTGCCAATGAAACGAGAAACATTCTAGATAGCATTGAGATCAGTTTTCCATATATCACTGATCACTAGATATGGATAAACATGATTGGTATTTTTTGCTTATCATTTTTCAGAGTTATTGAGAGGGCAGCCAGCAGCTAAAATTTACATAAGTTAATTCAACCATTCATTCAAGAGACAAGTATCAGGGCTTTACTATATATGACACAGAGTGGATTTATCAAGAAGTTAATGAAACTTCAGCTTTAGGGTTCCTCACTTGCCCAGGTCCTATCCAAATCCTTGTACTTCATAGTACAGTCCTAATTTTGCATTTGTTTCCTCTAAAGAAAGCTCCCAAATTGTGCAATCTTAAAGGTCCATAAAATCTTCATCAGCCTCCAGTATAGACACTAGACAAAATGCACATGAGTTCCAGAGCCATCCGCCTGACACCAGGGCAGCTCTGACTGAAGCAAGATGTGAATGAAACCCAAACCCAGGCACCTGGGTCCTCAGAGCACCCTAAGAATTGCATTCCCCGCTGTGGTGTTCCTTCTCTGTGTCACCCTCTTTTTTCTTTGATGGCCCAGCGGTGACTCTGAGGATTCGTGTTATCTGTAATCCCAGGGACATGGGCAGGCTCAGGATGTCGGAACTCTGAATGAGGGAATGAGTGGCCTACAGAGCCGCTGTAACTTCTGGCCAGGCTACTACGAGAGGGCCTGCTTGGCTGGTCCTATGTGGATCCCTGCACATTAAGACTGCTCTGAATTGGAGCTGCAGGGTGGGAGAGACAGAATCAAACAAAACCTGGCTTATTCTGTTGCTAATTCTTTCCAGTGTTCCCTCTGTAGATCCTCAGTCCTAAGGTAGTGCAGACATGCCCCTCCACTCAACTGCTCCCTACTGGAAAAGAATCAGGTGGCTGGCACATGTGTGTTTTGTACCAAAACGCAAAACTTTGTCCTTCTCCTGCATCTTCTGACGTTAGCATGATCACGTGACCCTGATTCATCTTTGTATAGTGGCTAAAATATCTGGAATTGTGTGCTTTAGAATTTTTCATCTAGAAGCACGAACTGTATTCTGGAATTAGGTCATGTGTGAACTTCTGGATTCAAATTGGATAGTGGCGACTATTGGCTTATTGATCTCTTCTCTAGTTAAGGCACAATGCCCATCAAAAGAAGTGCAGATACACGAACTCCTCATGGAGCTCTGACCTTTCCCTTGTGAAAACAGCACAGATATTTCTGACTGAAATTCTGCCCGGGCATGTGACAGATTTCACTATGTGTATTCCAGCTGCATTACGATGAGCGGAGATCCCCCTACTATCATCTGAATTCATCCAGAGACGTGTTCCAGAGGCTACACTTGTCAAGTTCAACTTTCTCGCCTGGCCTTTTTATCAGAAATATCTACTCCCTCATTTTTTTTCTTTCATTTCAACAGAGTAATATTTAGCAAATAAAACTTCTTAAATGGAGAATCGAGGGCATACAGGGAGAGAAACTAAGTTAGAACTTATAAATAAAGGATCCAAGAAAGCAGTTGCATTTCCTAAATGTTTATAAACCTTTATTTATAAATTATAACTTAGTTTCTCTCCCTCTCTGCCCTTAGTTCTCTTTTTAAAGGTGGGAGCAGGCTCCCTGTGTTCCTTTAGGGAAGATTAGCACTTCTTAGATTGCTTGTCTCTGGAGCTACTACCGGGTCACACTGCTCCTTCACCTGTCTGCAAAACTGGCACCAGGAAGTTACTTGAGCCAGGTGTGTTCGGTCAGACCTGTCTCCTTCCAGGGCACTGCATCCTTGAAGGCCATAGAGTAAGGCCCACCCTTGGTTCACTTTGTTCTAGATCCAGACCTGCCCAGCCTTATCCCACCATCGACTGCACCAAAAGCCCCACTCCTGAGGTGGCTTTTATGAGATAAAGGTAAAGGACAGAAGAGAGAGAAGGTAGACAATAACCTCTGTCTGACTTGCCTCTTGTATTTGCCCATGAATAAGCAACAAACTCATCTTTGCAGACACAAAAGTTAATATTAACTCATGTAGTGGCTTTCTGACAATTTTCAGTGTGGAATTATTTTTACTTGAAAGAATTAAAACAACATATTTAGAGATACACGATTTAATCTGGGGTGCAATGCTTGAATTGTTGCAGGGGAAAAAAATAACGGTAGCTGTATGACTTACATATTAAAGACTGAAGAAAATGATTCGGGAGGTGTATATGTCTTCAACACGCATTCCCACGGGCCAGTCATTTACAGCTTTATCATGCTTACAGCTCAGTCTCTGGACTGTTATGTTGGCTCTAAGACTCTGACGCATCCACCACACAAATACATTTCATAAGCAACCCTGGACTCTGAGGCAAAGTATGCAAAAAAGTTCGTGGGCTGCTTCGAGTCTCCAAACAGATGAGAGGGGATTGGACGGGAAAGGATATTTCAAGGATTTGACATGTACTGATTAAATCCGAATAACTTTGCCTCTCTATTCCATGCCTAAAGCCACATATTGGTGGGTTTTCTTGTAATGAGTATGTCATTGTTATTCAGGTATATAATTGCACACACCACACACACACACACACACACACACACACACACGCCCCAAGAAAGCACAGCCCTTTCGAGATTTCCTCGATGCAGAAGCAGAGTGAGGTTGTGCCGAGCTTTATGGGAAAGAGCCCAGAGACCTGCTTTTGTTGGCTTCTCAGGTTTGCTGGCATGTGCAGCCTGGGGTCTCGCTCTCTTTCCCCCCGAAACACTGGCTGTCTGCACTGGTGAGAAGTGTGAGGAGAGGAAATTGGGGAAATAAGACTTTCTGTAAAATGACCACAACTGTTGGTGGGAGGAAGGAGTGGAAAGATGGAGAGAGGACGTTTTAGAAAAATGTGTTTTCCTTAAGCAACCAGAATCACAAAGTTCAACTAAGGCAATTTCTCTCAAACCCCCAGACTATTTATACGTTTATTTAATTCAGTGAAGAAAGGTCTGTTCCGTTATTTGATGAGGGTTTCTGACATGCTGCTACCAGCAATTTGGTTAAACTCTTCTAATCTTCAGTATTTTGGGAAGACTTGCCTTGTGACCTCTGGGTCATTCCCTGGATGGTCACTTATTATATTAACAGAGAAAGAGAGAAACTGCTAAAAAGTTAAACCCTAGAAGGTATGGAAAGAAAGAACAGCGCCCGGGGAAGCTGTGTGTGAGGTAAGTGCTTACTTACTTAATTAATTGGCTGGAAGTGTCTCTGATACTGTATTTAGTTTTCACAAAATGATGATATTTAAAAATGTATTATAGCTTTATGGGACACTTTTCTTTTGATTTTTAGGACAATTTTAAATAGGAGAGAATTTGTCACCTAAGGCTATTACTACTGATTGTTTCATATTTGTTTAAACATTCACGAGAGGACAAAATAAGATAGGATTGGGGATAACAGTTGATTGTGCATGAGTGTGAGTGTGTGCATGTGATCTTGAGGTTGCAAAAAATGAATTTTAAGAATCACTTGGATTTTTTTTTTTCAAAATCCCTCTTACAGGTTAAGGGGAAAAAGATAAATCTAAACATTTGAATTAATGGTACACATTTTTGGTCTTTGGTTTTCCACAGTTAAATACTACATTCGTTGTAAGTTTTCTAACCTGTGGGTTAAAGAAATTATGAGGTCAAGAAACATCTATTGAACAATAAATTCTTATTTCCTTCAAGCGACTAAATGCGGAAGTACAGAGGAGACAAACGTTGGCGTTACAGGAGCAATGTGGAAATTTCACCCAGTATAACATTTATTAGCTGAGGATAGTCTAAACTCTCATGAAATTATACACAGATTAAAAAACATATTAATCATGGGTCATGAACAAAGTTCATAATGTTTCCAAACTCAGGATTGTTTACATTCCTTACACCTACCACAGAAAACTTACATAACTTTTCTCATAAGGATAGGTAACAGATTTTAAAATATTCCGGCGAGGTTTCGCCTTACGGCAATCTAAGCTGATTTCCCCACTGACAAAGGAAAGTAACTGCTTCAGAATTAGCCAAAGAACTATGTAATCGCTGAAAATCAATAACAAACTTGCTCTGACAGACCCTTGCAAAGAGAAGTCGGAGTAATTCTTCTCCCGCAAGCTAGACCCCTGTACACCCACCGCAAACAAGACAACATCTGGATATTGTTTCACGAGCAAGAATAAAACACTTTTTTTGTCTCATCATTAAGTAAAATTCCGTTTTCCACATGCAAACAGCACTTGTAAATTCCCCCAGATAAGCACGGGCGTCTTGAATGATTTAAATAAGCTTTAAAAGAATCACAACGTTTTCATACCTTTAGAAGTAAAGTTTTTCCAAAATACCTCCAGCATGCCACATGCCCCAGAGTTGACATAAGCGCCGTGTACCTCTTACCTGCAAAGACTGAAGAGTACAGACTCCTGGCTGGATGGGAAGTTATGTCAGGTCAGAGAAATGCTCAGTCCACAAAGGTTGCCTTGGGAAACATAGGTGTTTAGGGTTCCTCAAAATGAAGAAAACTCTCTCACTGTTCACTGTCAGTCAAAAACAAGTTGGTACAAGTTTGAGTAAGAATAACCTGGAGGAACTGAAGAGAGAAAGGAAAGAGATTGGGAGACATTGGGCAGAGGAGGGAGGGACAGGGAAGGAGGGAGGGAGGGAGGAAAGGAGAGAAAGTGAGAGACAGAGAGAGAGAGAGTGGGGGAGAAAGAGAAAAAGAGAGAAGGAATCTGAGAAAGGAGACCATGATGTCAGCATGTCTTAAGATCTTAAGGAAATCTACAGACGAGCACAGGATTCTAGTGGGCATCCAGTCCGGGCTCTCCAAACACCTGTGCAAAAGAAAACTGATGCCTTTTTAAAGAATGCCAGTTAATCTTTGAAGAAACTTTGGCCATTCTTATCAAAGCTTTTGTAAGGTCCCTTTGACTAAGTAAACTATAAATAAATAACCAGATAACCTTTTCTAACAATCTCTCCTTTATCCCATGTTTTCTTTTTCTCTTTCCTCTCTCCTCCCCAAATGAATATTAACAAAATCTCTTGCCTCCTGGGGGAATCAGAACGAACCCATACAGACTATACCTATATCAAACATAGCTAAGCAAAATGCCACAGAGGAAAACTCATGTTTTTAGCTCAACCCCCTTAATGAGCTGATTTTTTTTCTATTGCCCTGCTTTCCCTGATAAATATTATATATATATAAAGAAGTTGAATAGACATGGGCAAAATTTGGTTCTTCTGGATCATGGAAACTAAGCTTCGGGATATGTGTTGGAATCTAGGTTCCAGCATTCTTGCATAGTCTGGCATCTTTATGAGAAATGTTCAGAATTCCATCCTTGAAGAAGTCTTCTAATGGAAGATCTCTGGAAGCAGAGACAGGAAGCTTCTTTCGGGAATGGGGTTATATGTCCATCCTATGCAAAGTGACTCTTGCAGCCACCACATCAAGGGAGGCCAGTCCAAGGCTCATGTGCTCTCCTGGCCTTCTCATGGCCAGACTGCATGGGGACCGTGGTCAATCCTAAGAGATGGAATGGGTTTTTCACAAGCACTTCCCCTAGAGAGAGCCCTCTACACTGGTCCAAAGGCAATGCCAAGAGACACAAAGGGTCTCTTTCCCATGGGAGACGATGATATACCCACACGTCCCCTGCCCAGGCACGTCAGTGGGGCCAGACCACGGCATCTGGTTTGACATAGAGCAGACAGAGTGAGGAACACTTTGCTTCTGTTGGAAATGAATGATACTTCCTCTCCCCAGAGTACTGGGCTCCGCAATTCACCCCAAGTGCAGCTGCTGCTGTTCTGGGTGCTTGAACTAAATGGGAGCTGGAAGGGATGGGGTGTCATTCTGTCTTTAGGAAGGAAGGGCTGAGACCTCCTTATTTTCTCCCCCCTCTCCCTCCTGACTCAAAGCTCAGTGCATAAATCATTCCATTTCTGTTTTCCCAGTGGAGATGGTATGCCTCAGTCTCCTTCTGTTTTGCTCTTTCTTTCCCTGGAAGCAAGGGACTCCTTTTCAGCCTGGGAGTAAAAATGGTGGCCCTGGAAAGAAGACACTGGGCTCCCAGGGGTTTAGGGCAGGAGGATTAAGAAGTCCACAAGATTTGGACTTCTTAAAGCTGGTACAGCCTTACTCTAGCCGTCTAGAATCAGATAGACCTCCTGCGAGGATATGCTAAAAGTCCCATAGAAAACAGGTAAGCACAGAGGTGAAGAACGATGAAAGAGGGAAAACTGAGAATTAAAGGATCTGAGTATACACCAGCTGCTCAGGTGGGATGACTTGCAGGGGCTGTTTCCTCGGCCTGGACTGGTCCCCTCTGGCCTTCATTCACCAAGCTGACTCATTGTTCAGGTCCTAGCCCCAATGGCACCTCCTCTGGGACATGCTTACCTGATCTGGTCTGGATCCAACTCTGTTCCCCAAGACTCCCTTTTGTTGTGTATCTCACTTACCACTGCCTCAAGTTGCCCTAAAGCTTTTCCGTTTACCATCTGTGTTCCAGTCTAGAGCTCAATGGTACCTGTCTCGTTCACCAAACATCTTTCCAGCAATATCTGGCACATCATAGTCCCTCAAAAAATATGCATATTTGTCAAGTGGGTTGATAAAAGATTACATATGGAAGATATGATTTATTACCATGGAACTTTAATCATCTCCTTATATTTTAATCTGTATTTCCAGCCTCAGCTTTACTTAATAAACTAACATTGGAACACCTTTTTTCAATTTGTAAAACACTGCCAGAAATGTTGTTAATTCCATGCTCAGACCAAAATGTAGGCATGATTAGTTGTATTTTAAGGGCAAGAGATGGAAGCCAAAGAAGATAAGTGATTTGTGCAAAGTCACACAGCTACAGAGCGATGAATTGAAGCTCAAAACAGCTCTTTTCACTTTCAGTCCATGCATTTTTCATTATTGTACATTTTTCTTAAATTCTTATATTTTGAGCCTACATATGCATGTGTAGCTTCTTCTCAGCATTGAGTTATACACTGCATGAATTATAACCATAGTTTAGTACTCTGGGAAGTTTTAGTTCTTGTAGGACCATATGCAGTAGAGTGGATACTCATTTATAACAATCTTAAAGATAATGGAAGGAAAAAATGAGTCCAGAGTAGCAGAAATAAATTTTAAAGTTTAAATGCTAAGACAATGTCCTTCATTTTGGTGATGTTTACCTGTTTTTGTTACTTTTCATTTGTTGATATGTTAACAATTAGATTTTGAGGCTGCAGATCTGACAGTTTACCAAAGAAGATGAGACATTATAAATGTATGACTGCAGGGTTGAAAGGTGAGTGGGGAAATTCTAAAATGCGCATCTATGTGACTTCTGTCATAGAGGCCAGGCTTTGTTTAGCGTGCTTTAACAACTGAATGATCTAAGTATTTCTGGAAATTTCTGAAGCTGACTAAGGAAAATAGGACAAACTATTAATCCTGACAAAACAATATTTTCTGCCATCCAATCTCTCTCTCATCCAATGAGTAAAATTTGTTTCACAATCTGGTTCTAAGGAGTACAGCGGGAAATCTAGTGTATAAGATTACATGAAATAACATAGCTAATCATTTCATAATTGAACATGGTTAATTTTACTGACCTTTTAGCTGAAGACAAAAACAAATATAAATGACTATTCAGTAGTTGTGTTTACTTCTTTCTGCTCCCCAACCCCCACCTCCACAGTTAACTGAAAGAGAGATTCTTAGGTGTGTCAAATTTGCATAGAAAATACATAGAAGTCTGGCTTTTTCTATGAAGATCTGAAATGACATCTGAATACTGGGCAGAAGAGTTCACAAGAACCAAATTTTTCAAGAGAACTGTTCCACAAGAATAATTTCCAAAAAAGAAAAAAAAATGCTATAATGTTTCCAATCTTCATCTTGGCTTGAATCAAGACATAAAAAACCTTAAAGTGTGATGAGAGGGAAAAAATATTTTTACCTTGGAATAAATTCTATTTAAGTTGGGTTAGATATGGAGCTATTTATGGAAGCTTACAACAGTTCTTAAAACTTCCTCAGAATCTCCCATGAATCTAGCAGCTTGAAGAGCCCTCCACAGGTACATCATGATATGGCCAGCTGTCTCCAGTTTGTT
Source organism: Nomascus leucogenys (assembly GCF_006542625.1). Classification (NCBI taxonomy): domain Eukaryota; kingdom Metazoa; phylum Chordata; class Mammalia; order Primates; family Hylobatidae; genus Nomascus; species Nomascus leucogenys. The sequence goes on along the minus strand of NC_044405.1, from coordinate 23,493,421 downwards.
CTCACCATCCTTATCCTAGAGGCATTGAAAATGATTCCTTGGAATATAGGTGAGTCTTGAAGCATAAAGTGTACCCATTTCCAGACCTCACAGGCCAGAGGTGAGGACCTACTTGCCTTTGGGTCTTTCTAGCAAGAAGCTTGCCCTGGGAAGCCACAAAATTAAAATCTTGTCTGGAGGTAGATTATATGGAAATAGACGTTGAGACAAAAATGCGCAGGCAATTTATTAAAGTAGTACTCCCAGGAGGAACCCAAAGTGGTGTGGGGAAAGCAAGGCAGGAAAGGAAGAAGCCAGGGTACAATTTTAGGACAAGGACAAGACCCAGTCCCTGCCTAACCCTGGGGAGGGAGTTCTGGAGTGAAAATAGCATCCTAGGTAAGAGAGCTGGGCTTTCATGATGCTGCCTATCAGTCTTTGACTGAGAGTAGAAAGGGTGATGGGAGCATGCAATTTCCCAAGGGCTCTGGCTTCCTGCATCTGCAACGGAAATGGAAGTGGCTCCCATAGCCCAAGGGCAATCTTATGAAGATGGTGGTAGGGGCAGCAGGCTGTTAAAATTAATATACACACAGAAGCACAGGAATGGGCTCTCAGAAGCAGTGCAGAACATTCACAGGGCTTGGGGCAGACTCCCAGCAGCACTGGTTGTGATGGCTAATCCTGTGAGTGCTGGAATGCTTTCCAATCCATGGCGCAGGTGCTATTACTACCCCTAATCATCACTCCTCAATCCCTCAATGTTTCCATCCTCCTCCAATTTGTCAGTTTCCCAATTAAAATAAAGTCGTGAATTTCAGCATTAAAATGTGGAATTCCATTTAAGATGCACGAGATTTTATTATGCATATGGTCTTTTCCTCAAAATGCCAGGAGAATCCTAGCAGGGCTTTCTTGTTACTAACAGAAACCTTTGTTACTGGTATCATGTCAATTTAGTTTGATTAGTAACTAAATCAGATGCCTTCTTTTTGCTGAGTTCTAAAGACCCTCCAGTTCCTAAACTGGAGTAAATTATCGTTCAGCAGAAAGATGGACAAATAGCTAACCATGATACATTGTGATAAGTGTTATAGGACCATAATATTCTAGAAGCCCACAGAAAGGGGAATTTACTCTATCTGGGAGTTTGAAGGTAGCCTTCCAGAGGTGGGAACAATTGAGTGCAGCCCACAAGATTTCCATAGGTAGAGACAAAGTAGGGTTGTTGACATTCCAGGAAAAATGAAGAGCAAATAATTAAAGATTATTTAAGTAAAGATTAAAAGAGCCAAGTGATCTGACCTCTGGGACAGCTTAGCAATGTAACTCTAGCCTTAGCCTCATGGAGTTTAGACAGCAAGAAATCACAAGAAAAATGGCTTTGGTTATAGAATCGCCTGTCTCCCCTTGTCTTTTACCTTTCCCTTGGGAGAAGTAAATGGGGCTGAAAGCAACCTCTAGCCTCCCACTGGAGGCTTCCCCATCTTCCCACCACCCACCATCCTCAACACAAAGCATTCCTCCTCAGGAAGACATGGAAGCTATTTTATTCACATTCTCCTTAAATGAGATGGTGCAAAAATCATCCAAAAATGCAAAACTTACTTAATAAAAATGTTACCTCCAAGTCATTCCTTTGTCAGGTGACCAACAATCCTGGCTTTCCACTGACTGCCCTGGTTTTAACACTTAAAGTCCCACATCCTAAGAAATCCCCTACTCACTGGCAAATTGCGACGACGGGTCACCCTATTCCTCTGTGTGTCCTCAGCTCTTTTGAAGTCAGCTGTTAAATGCAATACAAAATATTTGGAAAATGAAAGCATTAATACATGCCTGATATCCTAATTTGTTAGCACTGAGTGCACATTTGCCATGGCGTCTGTAAAATCTAACTTTGTCAGGTGGGAATGTACATACTTAAAAGTTGGGTGCATGAAGTGCCCGCCTCTCTCTATAGGGGCTCCGTATGGAAGTGTCCTTTAAACTTCTACTGGAGTTAGTTGGTGATTCTAGGTCCCTATCAGCGGCATGGCTTCAGAATTGAGAAACTGTGAAGCAACCGCTGACATGAACCCAAGGGTGATCCGGTTTCCTCTTGCTTTATTCAAATTGAACTTTATTCCTTTATTGTTGGTGCAACCTTACACCACATGTTAAATACACACCGTTTGTTCCTGGTTCACCTCAGACAGGCTTTTACCAAGTGAACTATTTTGTGGCAATTCCCATCAAAGAAGGGATAGGATAATGACTGTTTTCCACTGTTGACAGTGTGGGCTGGCAAATAGAAAAGCAATATCTGCTAAGTATAGTTACCTTCTCCAGCCCACTGCAACCAGAGTAATCCTGCCTTGCTTTGAAAGCCTCACCGGATCATTCGTCAATGTGTGGCATGCTGGCTTGTATTACCCCCACCTCTTCTATTGTTGTCTTATTGTGGTTTAACTCTGAATCAACTGTACAGGGAGCCTCCTAGACCAGACGGTGAGGTATGTGTGCCGTGGACCCTATCTCTACCAGATGGCCAGACACATTGTCTTACACACAACAGATTGACTTTGAACCCAACACTCCAAGACCCACTTTACAATATTTGAAATAGAATATTACAGAAAATGCGATTATCACTTGAATAATTTCAAAGATCAATTAGGGAAGACAAAAGTAGTGATTCATTCTACATTTCCTTCCATTTTCATATTTTAGCAATTGGTCAATTGGTGCTTGACTGATGATCAATCACACATTTCAGCTTTAAAAACAAATCACCAAGCCAATGGGAGATCTGTCTTTCAAGTTGGCAATATCAATGGACAGGCCAGGTGTTTGATTCTACCTGCTGTATTCCGGCACATCCTTCATCACCAAGTTCCATCAAACTGTCTGAAGCATGTGAACCTCCAGATCTCTCCTGTACTGATATTTCTTGCTATGACATTTCAATTCCTAAGCATAGATCAGTCCTCTTTCACCCTTTTCCAAGTTTAGTTCTTGGCCTCTGGAAGAGCTAGCTGGGTATACACTGCATGTTTTATGGCCCTTTATTTGCTCCAGCATGTAGTGATATTATTAGGCTATAACGTCCTCATTTTTAACATCCTGAACCACTTCCCTATCAATCCATACAGTTTATCCCTCTAATATCCACATAGAAGAATGTCATTCAAACCCTGATTCTGCACCAATACCCCTCCTTCTACCTGGCATCAATGCAAGAGGGCCTAGGAGAAGTCCCAGATCTCATCTTGGGTATTTATTATTAGCAGGAGAGCTGGGTAAACAACTAGGTTTTTCACTTTGGGAGCTTTCCCATTGCAAAATTGTACCCTTTTGCCAAATATTCTAGTTATTGTGGAAAAACTGAGCAATGTGAATTGGCTAAGTTATGCAAAGTGGAAGATCTCAGCCCAGTTGTCATAAAAATCTAAGGGACTTCACACTGAAGGACTAGCAGGAGTATAGAAAGAGGGTGTTGTGAACTCAAACTCTTGACTATTAAATCCCGCCTATTCCTTATCAGCCCTAGCAAGGCACAGGGGCTAATCCAGCAAACATTTCCTAGAGAAGCCACAACAAATACATTAAGCTAAAAATGAATTCAAAGAGAAAGCTGTCCAAGATCATCTTATTCTATCATTGCTCTTCAGCTTATCAAATGTGCACGTAGAGATGATGGAGACTCCAGCCGAAAAAGAGATGATAAAGAATGCCTAATAATAGCGTAGTGATTTTTCTTATTTTTCTTCTCCTTGACTGTCTGACCTGAAGAATAAAAGCTAGAGAATTATGACTGAGCCAAAGTCAGGCTTCTGAAATTAAAGTCAAACATACAGCCTTTAGTTTCCTTGGTATTTGACCACACCTATACAGACTAGACATGCAGTGACTGTATTTTCTTTCCTTCTTCATTAAGAAAAATTCCTGGAGTTGTTTCACCTCCATGCATTTATTCCTGATCACATGCTGGAGAATATTTCCTATCTGTCATCCATTCTGTTCCACTGGCTTTGGTTTGCCATTGTGGTCACTCTAACTCAGAGTGATAGTTGAGTTATGACTGAAAACTCACCTCTGCTCACTTCCCTTCTGAAATCTGTGTGTACTTAGTAGGCAGCAGTAATTCTAAAGGTGCAGCCTTACCATTTATCAATCAGTAAATAACATATATCACCTAGTACGCACATCAGAAAGAGTATTTGGGTTATCAATTTAAACAATCATTGCAATCTCTTGGGCAAACGTCATTATGTTTTGTTTTTCAAATTGCTCAGTGGTATGTCTTATCTTACCAGTCAAATCTCATTTTACAGTGTGGACACCAACAGCAAAATTGAACCAAAGTTGTAATTCTTGCCTTGGGACATTAAATGGTTATATTCTTTCTTTCTGGCAAGGAGTAAAGTCCATTGAGGGTGCAAGGGAGAAATGTAGGTTTGGTCTTAGCTGTAGATTCAAATTCTAGAGCTGCTACTTACTAACTCAATGACCTGAGGCAAGCAGATTGACTTATCTGAGATGGTTTTGCACTAGTGAACTGAGAAAAACAGTTTACCTCCCAGGATCCCTATGTAGTTTGGAGAAGGGAGGGCATGGGAATTGTCCTGCACCACGTGTGTTCTGTCAGAAGATATCAGGGAACGAAGCTCCATGGTGAGGGGCAAAGGTGGCCAGCATCAAGGTCCTCTTCCTGCTGGTTGCACTCAGACAGGAAGCTCCCTCTGTTTTGCCTGAAAACTCACCTCTAAGAACAATAATGTGCAAAGCCATCTTATAATACGGGAGTTCTCATCTCCTCTCGTGTTTGAATTGTGGGACACAGGAGCCATGTACTTCAGTTACTTCAAGATCTGCTGTTTTCACTAGAACGTATGCAGAGATCCTGAGCTGCCTTAAAATATCTTAAACAATTTGCATGCCCTCAAAGTGCTGCTGCACCTCCCAGGGAGAGCAATGTAGGTACTAGACTTTTCTGAGTCTTATTCTAGTTCTTTTATTGTCGAACCACTTCAATAGTCAAATAGTTTAGATTACCTGAATAAATATAATTTAATTAGCTTGTTCCTAGGAAACCAAGCTTTATCATGCCAGTTTTCCTGAAGTGCCTTGCATTGTACTGATAAGCTATAAGGTTTGTGCCACTTAGTTAACTTTCCTGGCTTTTATAGGATGTGTGTATTCCCAGCAATCAAGTGTGAGAATCTATCTCCTATCTTGGTTACAGAACTTAATGAAATATTTGTTGCTGCTCAGTTACCCTTTCTGTTCTTCATTTGTTGATGAAGTGCTTAAACCACCTGACACTGAATCAAGTACCAGATATAATTTCTGTGCTGCTGTGTGAAGGCGCAAAGATATGTCTGCTATTTGCTGTTCCTTGTGATGTGGTGTGCTCTTACTAGCAATAAGTTTATAGTGAAAATGCTTACTTGAATTGTAGAAATGCACCTGGATGGAGTGAACATAGCCCAAGTTTGGAAGCAATAACACTTGTCAGTTCACTGAGTCCTAGAGATGGAATTTTAGTTTAGTTAACAGGGAAGCCCACACCAGCAAGGTGCTTTCTAGTGTTTGGTGTTGGATTTCTTCCTCAGATTGCAGTGAGTGGGGTGAGGTTGGGAGGCACAGGTCATGGGAAGCTTCTTTCGTAGTTGCACACTGGACCATGTGAATGTTTATGAGGAACATAGGAGAACATGTAACCTAGGCACAAGCTGAAATAAAAATGACAATACTAATGCCAATCTTCCATCATAAGGCTAACCTTACATGTGGCCATGAAGAACATATGGGCATACAGAGTAACAGAGAATTCTATTAACTTCAGCATTTTATTCAATCAATCCATCCACCTACCTACATATCCATTCATCCATTTATCTACCTATGCATGCATGCATCTATCCATCCATCCATCCATCCATCCATCCATCCATCCATCCATCCATCTATGCATCTATCCAACCATCCATTTATCCATCCATCCATCCGTTTATCCATACATCCATTCATCCATCCATCCATCCACCTATGCATCTATCCACCCATCCATTTATCCATCCATCCATCCATCCATCCATCCATCCATCCATCCGTTTATCCATCCATCCATCTACCTATGCATCCATCCATCCGTCCGTCCATCCATCCATATACCTATACATCCATGCATGCATCCATCCATCCATCCATCCATCTACCTATGCATCCATCCATCCACCCATCCTTCATTTTTTAGTTTTATTAAATGACTTTTCCTCTCTCTTAAAATTCAAGCTCAGTGTAACTTCTAACTTTGAAAGTTTCCTGTCAGAAGGGCTAAGTTCAAGTGAGGTTCTCAATATGCATTTATTCTATTATGAACAGTAAATCCCTGATGTTAAATTTTCAGAGTGAGATTGGTATTGCCAGTCTGATAGATAAGCAGGTAAATAACAGCTCCCTTTAACCCACACACACACACTCCTCATACCAGCCAGGCGCAATAATAATGCAGACTAATGTAAAACATAATTTACCATCTAAAGATTATGTTGAAATTCTGCTTGCTTTGTAATATGTTCCTCTGTTTTAAAAATTAAAATCAAGCATTGGAGAGATTCAAGCTTTGTCTATGTTTTTAACACTAATCTTAACTAGCATTTTTAAAATGTTACCTCCAGGTCACTGCAACTCATCTCTTGAAGACCCCTAGCAGATAGTAGGGAATATGGAAATATTTGCATCCTTCACATTAGCTGCAACAAACTCAAAGGAAATCAAAAGCAGCCTCAGAATTGTTTTGGCCTGCATGCCACAGATTCTTCCAAAAGTTAATCTCATCATATATGCCAACAGTAACCAATACTCCTGGAACTGATTGAAATTGGCAACATGCAAAAAACTCTAGTGAGTTTACAGCTTTAAGAAAAATCAAGACTTCTTCAGTGGGCTTTATTCTTATTCTTGAGCCATTATCCAAAACAGCAAAGAAACCAGACCCTAGCTTAGATACATGATTCCTTTTAGCTGTAGTGATAACAGCTGCTATTTGTTGAAGGTTTGCTATGGATCAGGAATTAGATTTAAATGCCTTATGTCTACTGTGTCATTTAACTATTAATTTATTCTTATAGCATATTGACTATCATATCAACAAATCAGAGTATGTGAGATAGGTATTATTCTTCTTACTTTATAAATGATAAAACTAAGTCTTAAAGTAAGTCACTTGCCCGAAATTGAATAGTTGGTGAACTGAGAAGCAGAAATTCAAATCTCGATCTCACTTCACAGTCCTCACCTTGAATCACTGTACTGGACAGTCACCTGTGAATTCAGTCTTTGTGGGTGGTCTCAGGGTTAACTGGGCTGAAGTAATGGTTCACACCACAAAAAAAGGCAAAAATGGCCAAAAATGAACATGTGTCAGGCAAAGTTCTGTTTGAGTTCCAGCTGTAAACACCTTTCATTCTCTTTCTTTCTCCTTCCTTCCTTCCTCCCTCCCTCCCTCTCTCTTTCTTTTTTCTTTCTCTTTCTTTCTTTCTCTCTCTTTCTCTTTCTTTCTTCTCTTTTTCTTTCTTTCCTTTCCTTCTTTCTTTCTTCTTTCCTTTCTCTCTCTTTTCCTTCCCTTCCTTCCTCTCTCCTTCCTTCCCTCCTTTCTTTCTCTTTCTTTCTCTCTCTTTCTTTCTTTCTTTTCCTTCTTTGTTATTATAAATGGAATTACTTATAAGGATCTCATATCCTGGTTTCAGATACAGTTTATGAAGAGGTTCTCAGCTGAAGAGATTGGAAGGCAGATGGTAGCCTTCCTTTTTTCTTTCCAGTAGTATTTTTAGTGTCATGATGTAATGAAGTAAAGCAGTGGCCCCAACCCTGACCACATATTAGAATCACCCAGAAAGAATCACTCATTTTTTTACATGTCCAAGAGATTCTGATTTCATTGGTCTGGGGTGGGGCCTGGACATCAATGTTGTTTGTAAGGTCCTGAGATGACTGGAATGAAGCCAGGTTGAGAAACAGGGATATGGCCACACAGAGAGGACTTTGGGAATAGAACCAGGATGCAGTAAACTCCGATGTAGAATCCAGGTCTCCAGCCCCGCCTTGCCTTCCCCTGAGCTTCTCTCTCTGACTTCCTTCTGTTTGTAGACCCTGTGACGACGGCGCCTGTAGAAACCTTCTGTGGTCATGGGGGTGTCTGTGCCATTTCCTGTACATCATGAATGAGTCACTAGCCCCTAAAGAGCATCTTAGACCGACAATACCCATGTGTTAACTAACTCAGGATGTGTCCAATTCCTTTAGCTGATCCTTTGGTCAGCTCCAAGGCCACAATCTGGTTCGTTCATTACGTCTTATTAGAAAGAAAAGACATTCAGATTACCTGCTGGTAGTCATTCGTTCTGCAGATAATACCATAAAAATTACAAGACTAACCACCAGCGTCTCATTAGCAGCAGTCCTCTCCTCTCAGGGCTTGGGAGGAGACAAGGTTTTCTAGGGGTGAAAAGATGTTCCCCTCCCCAACTTACTTGAGTCCTTGAATCCTAGGGTGTGCAGGGACTAAGATGGAACCAGAGATAATGCTGTTTTTGGCACGGTTAGGACTTGCTCAGTTCTGCTGGAAGAGGCAGTTGGAGACTGGAGGTACTCTCAGTGTCCTCTCCTGTCAGGCACGTCAATAGCTCTCCCAGAGATAAACCCACTCCAGATCAGATAAGGGCACTGCCTGGACGAAATAGAAAGCACTCCCAGGAGATGCGGAAGTTAGTTTGGTAACAGCCAGGTGAGGAAAGACAATAGGTCTGTATTCTGATCTTAAGGTCCAATTCAGGTCAGGTTTCTGCACCAAGCCTGGGATGTGCCCTCGTCCCTGCTTCCCTGGTATTTTTTGAGCTTGAACTAAGACACCAAAGTCCACCTCTTGGTCCTAAGTTGTATACAGACCTGGGGAGAGAGAAGGAGGTACATTCTGGCTTATGTTACACAAAACACATCAAACCTGGTACAATTCTTTCTTTCCCTCCTCTAGACTTTGGTGGGTAAGAAACCAGTTTAACCACAAAAAGCAGTCACTAGAGGCTTTGTCTCAGGTTCAGTTTGTGTAAACAAGGTAGTCACAAAGACAAAAAAAATTTAATAGGAGAAAAAAAAAGACGGTTACATTTCTTAAGTGGGTCAAGCCTTATATAATCTAAAAATGAAATAAAGACCCAAGCTTAAGGGTCACTTAGCAAATCTTTATTCATATAACAAATGGCCAACAATAAAAATGAAACTTAAATGATCTCATGTAACTTACTCAGAAACACAGTGGACCCAAAGAGTTCATTTTTAGAAAATGGTTACTTTATGACAATAACTGTCTAGTCCCGGGCCAGCAAACTATAGCTGCCAGGTCAAATGCAGCCTGCCATTTGTTTTTTGCAAATAAAGTTTCATTTCAAGACAGCCATGCCCATTTGTTCACAAATTGTTTACGGCTGTTTTCAGGCTAAAATGGCACAGTTGCAGAGTTGTGGTAAAGAAATACAGGCCGGGCATGGTGGCTCACACCTATAATCACAGCACTTTGGAAGGCCGAGGTGGACAGATCACCTGAGGTCAGGAGCTCGAGACCAGCCTGGCCAACATGACAAAACCCCGCCTTTAATAAAAATACAAAAATTAGCAGGGCATGGTGGCAGCCTCCTGTAATACCAGCTACTTGGGAGGCTGAGGCAGGAGAATAGCTTGAACCTGGGAGGTGGGGGTTGCAGTGAGCCGAGATCACGCCACTGCACTCCAGCCTGGGTGACAGAGTGAGACTGCATCTCAAAAAAAAAAAAAAAAAAGTAGTATGGCCGCAAAACTCAAAATATTTACTGCCTGGACTTCTTTCAGAAAAAGTTTCCCAACCCTCAATCTAGCAGATCAAATACTGTAAAATACAGCTTTTGAAACAGGCTTTCTGGGGAAAAAACAAAAGAGGTTATTTCCAACAAGTGATTATTGAGCACCTGAGTGTAAGTGTTGTCCTGTAAATTTCAGGAAATAAACAGATGCATCTCTTACAATCCTGCCCTTAAGAAAATTACAGCCCAGCAGGAAAAAAAAATCAGAAAAGAAGATAAACAATTTTAAAGTGTTAAAGCTCGAAAAGCCACCCAAAATCTTTACTTTCTAAAAATGTGGCCCAAATCTCAATAATTATAATGATAAGAAGATTAAAAGCAAGAGAAGTTCAATAACTGAGCTGAAGGCACACAGCCAGGTAGAAAGGCAGGGCTTGAATCCGTATCTTTGTTTCTTCCTTACATACTACACCATTTGATTTAATCATTTAATTTGTTCTGCATTTACCAGGTTTTAATTTAGCATCTACAGTGGGCCCAGCACCCTTCCATAGGATATGGATACTGCAGTAAACAAAACAGACTTCCTACCCAGATGAGCTTACTGTCTCTTTCCCTTAAGCTTATAAGTGAGCATACAAATAAATAGTTTGTGTAATGAAGATGTGGGCTGGGGGAACACAGAGCAGGTGGCAGGAGGGGAAGGTGGCCCTGATGAGGCTGCTGTTAGATAGAGCCTAGTGGGGATGGAGGAGTCAGCCAAGAAGTTGCACAGAAAGAGCTTTAGCAGGGAAGGCCTCCAGAAGAGAGATGCTGGGCGTGTGTCAGGGGAGGCAGGAGGGCAAGGGCTTAGGGAAAGACGCCCTATCGATTTTCATAGGCCATCTGAAGAACTTGAAATGGAGCTACTTGGGGAATTTAAAATGGTTCCAATGTTGGATAAAGCCCCATTTCTTTAAACTCTTTGCCCCTAAGTGCTGGTTTGGTTGGGTCTCAAAGAGTATGTGTGTGAGTGTGTGGCAGGCACCATGGGGTCGAAGTTTCCACATATAGCCCCGTGTGCAATCCTGGTTCACAGTAACCCCAGCTCACTATCATTGGGGCAGAAACTGCATCAGAGAAGCACCAGTGGAAACAGCATGCATTTAGGATCAACTTCAAGTTGATTTGGGAAGCACGTAACTACCATATTGCTGGTTCCCTGGTTACATTTTCTGTTTGGGTAAACAATCAAGAGATGGTATGAAAACTGCACTTCCAAGCCTTGCCTGCACAAAACAAAATGACCAATTAACACGACGTGGATTAGAGGTGACTAGAGCCCAGAAGGGTGGCCGTGGGCTCCAGGATCATCAGCCTGTTAAGAGTAATCCTCTCTGGACAGTGGAAAGCAGCTTTTCAAACACCGACTCTGGAACCATGCGGACAGAGGGCAAAAAGGGAGCAAGGGAGCAAGTCATTTTTTTTTTTTTTTTTTTTTTTTTTAGATGGAGTCTCGTTCTGTCACCCAGGCTGAAGGGCAATGGTACAATCTCGGCTCACTGCAATTTCCACCTCCCTGGTTCAAGCGATTCTCCTGCCTCAGTCTCCCGAGTAGCTGGGATTACAGGTGCCCGCCACAACGGCCAGCTAATTTTTTTGTATTTTAGTAGAGACGGGGTTTCACCATGTTGCCCAGGCTGGTCTCGAACTCCTGAGCTCAAGCAATCCTCCTGCCTCAGCCTCCCAAAGTGCTAGGATTACAGGCATGAGCCTCCACGCTCAGCCGTGAGCAAGTCATTCTTAAACAATTTAGACTAAAATGTGAGATAATTCATGAAGGGTGGAAATTCCAGATTGCTTCGATAGTATATTTTGCCCAGACTTATTTAGGCAGTTGCCTCAACACTTCACATTGTAACAAATTCGCTGTTGGTAGCAGAGGACCTGGATCTAAGAGGCCAAGCTCATTTGAACAAGATGAAAATTCCACCGTGCTGTCCCAGGCCTCTGCCATTTGCCAGCAAACTGGGAGTGTCCAGCAGGCCCCATCACAGAGACTGTGGGCTCACCCTTCCCACTTGTGTTTTGAACTCTAATACCCCAACCTTTGCTAAGAAATCTAGAACAAAATCAATACTCCACTGCAGAGGGAGGTAGCTTGGATGTTTTGCACTTGGATAAACTGCAAACCTGAAAATTATCAGGAAGAAAAAGAAAAATCTTACCAAAGCGCAAACCAGACACTTGGCACCCACCCTGTGTGACGCAGGGCTCCCCAGCTGGCAGGAAAACCACAGTAAAGAACTGATTATGCTGTTAGAACGCATTCCATGGGCTGTCCAGGGCTATTTTTATTTTACAATAAGGTACAATATGTTCCATGATGTTCTCTATCCTGGGCATTCTTCCTTGTATTTGCATACTCATTAATCCCAGTAAATCACAGAGAATCTGTCAATAATTTGAACAAATTAACCAGATTTGGGTGTGTTTATTAACTTCAAGAGCAATACTAATACACATGTATAATTTTTATTATAAGCAGAACACCAGTGGCTGGAACCACCTGTTGAGTATGAAAGCCCTGAATGCAAGACGTGCATTTCAAGAAACTGAGCTCCAGGAAGACAGACTAAATGCCAGGGCTTTACAGACTAAATGCCAAAGTATGATGCTCATCAGCAAAAGGAACCATATTTTTAAATCTTTTTGTTTTTTAAAAAGAGGTCAATTTTGAAAATAATGTTTGGTCAACTGTTATTTGGTCAAAAAATGTACTAAATCCACGTAATAGAGCATTCCAGGAACTTTACCCATAAGAAAATAAATGTTCCTGTTTTAACTTAGACTCCATAAAAATTAAAACTGTTTTGGAAGAAGGAATGGCTTCCCTGTAACATAATGGATATTCAACAACTCAGATGCATTTCGAGAACAACTTTCCATCCACCTCTAAAAGGAAAACAGACAACTGGTGTAAAATTACTCCTAAAGCCCGGACCACGTATTAATACTTGAGCTCAAGAAAAACTTCCTTGCTAATGCTTAACTTGTTATCTTAACCACTTTTTCTTTTTCAGAACTTCCTAGCTACTTTTTAACCATTTCCAATCAGGAAAACTGGCCAGAGTGGCTTCAAATATAGTCATTAGGCCTCTGAGGAAGGTCTAGACTTGATGAACTTTGCAAATTCCTCCTTGTTTTCATTCTTTGCAGACTTAGAAAAGTCTAGAGGTCAAGACGGGGTTAGCCACCTGCAATGCTATGGTGGGAGTCTATATTTCTTGATGGCCATTAAAAAAAAACAAAAAACAGGAAAGCAGCAATCACTGTAATAAAATGTGCTGGTACTTGGAGAAATAAAGGTAGAAAGAGGTAGAAAGAACCCATAAATTTAAGTACAACTATCAAACTATTCATGGAGAAAAAATAGGGCATACACTCCAAAACTAGAGGCTCTCAAAGAGGCTGCAATAAAAACAATGCTCATATATGCAAATTTACACCTTGTAAGAAAATGTAAATAAACCACAATTCTTGTTCTAATGTTTTAACGTCAACTTTGCTGACAAGATCAGGAAACTTGAGCCAAACGTCTGCATCAAATGATAAATTCATGGCAAAAATGTCCTGTTTCCACTGTAGGGGAGTCACGGCAAAGCAAGCATAAAAGAAATGTTTTCTACTTTACTTAAAGTTGGGATATGGGCCCAAGCTGACTTCTCCACACTAGGAGTGGTGGCACTTGTATTTTGTTTGTAACTCAATTTTTTACTTTAAGGTTGGCAGACCCATAATTTCTTGTATCTTTGGTTCGCTCACTGGCCTGCAAAGATCTTGTGCATCTATGCCATACCTTGTTCTCTGTGTATTATTTCTAATTAGTTTTCCTAGGGTACCAAAAATGTGGTTGAAGTTAAGTACCTTTTTGGCCTTTCCAGCTACAATGGAATTTTTTTTTTTTTTTTTTTTTTTTTTTGCTCATCAAGAGAATAAAGGGGAAAAAGGGAAAAAATAAAAATAAATCAGGACCCCCGAAGAGGCTTCTCAGAACGCATGTGCTCAGATTCTCTGCCAAGGGAGTCCTCTAGACTGCTAGTTTTTGGGGAGGTGGGGTCCCTGAGCTGAGAGCCATAACTAGCTATTGAATTGAACACATTTTCTGGCTTCATGGCTTTGTGACCTTGGGGTGGTCAAACAGCAACCTGTGGGAACTGAGCAGTGGTCACAAACATCAAAATTGTAAAATAAATGTCAAATCAAAGAGATTTCTGGTTGAATACTTAGAGGTAAGTGTCAATATGCCTTCAGGGACACCTGCCTCACTGAAATATCAAACACAAAAAACAGCTAGTTCTGAATGCTTCTCCATCATTACCATAAACATAGATCTTTTCTTCCTCCTCTAATAGCAAACCAATAACCACCTTCTTAATGGAAAACGGTATTTCCGCAAGTTGCCCTTCATCACTGCCCAGACATTTATTGTCATATTTGAAAACTATTGGTAGGGCTTTAACTTCCAGATCTTCCCAAGTGACTTGCTTTTCAACTGCAGAATTATTTTTATCCAGGGAGCAACATCTGAGTACAAAAATGTGAGAGAGAGAAAGGTAAAAGAGAGAACTGAAAGGGAGAACCATTTTTTACTATACTTTTGTTTTTCTACACCACGCTCTGGACAATAACATATTGGAAATCACTTTTATCTAATCATTCTGACTCTTCTCCCCTCTTTTCCTTCCAGTGGAGAAAAAGACTTCCTCTTCTGAACAATCTTTCAGAGGACATTCCTCCTAGAGTTTAAAACATTACAGTCTCCAGAGCCCAGCGCCAATTCCGTGTCAGGCCACAACCTGCTCTGGATGCGCAGCTTCACTAGTCACAAGGACTGGATGGACAAGTGTGTGTGCCTATTGACTGCCTTCTCCCAGCACATGCACCGTGTCCCGGTGGCATTGCCGGAGATGGTCCGTGCCCTCTCAGCCCAGCAGCAGACCCTCAGGCAGATCGCGATCTGTGGAGACTGCCAGGCCAAGGACACCAAAGTTCTGGTGAGGTGCGTCCACCCTGTCTACATTCCTAACATGGTGCTGATTCTGGCTGATGGGGACCCCTCGCGTTTCCTGTCCCACTGGCCGCCTTTCCTGAGTACCCTCCGAAGGCAGGAAGACCAGGCCACTGCATATGTGTATGAGAATCAAGCCTGCTCAATGCTCATCACTGATCCCTGCGAATTACGAAAACTGCTACATCCGTGACTGCCCCAACCCCCTTGGGCTGGGGCAGAAAGTGGAGCTTCCCAACTGACTAAAGACTCAGGCCCTGTAGGGCCCTGTAGAACCTGTGGCCGTCCCTGAGCACCCTGCCACCAGGTGACCTCAGCCATACTCACTGCCTCCCTTGGGCACCCACTCACCCTAGAATAAACTTAACAGTGTGCCATGGTGGGGAAAAAATTACAGTCTCCAGCCTAGAGGACAGAATTAGGCTGTTTTGCTTTCTATTGTTATTATTGTTGTTGTTCTTGTTTTTAACTTGTGTGTTCCCTTTGTCTTTGCAATTAACAGAAGGACATACCATTGCGATGGATCTTTAGGATGCCCGTATTTATAGCTGAACACACTCACTGGGCCCTGCTCTGTCCCAAAGGGTAGCTCTCTTCTTCCTTCTCATGGTTTTCCTCCTACTCCTTCAAGCTTTGGAAAAGGCCACATTACTGTAGTTCACTGGACTTGATTATGTAACAAAAGTGAGCCAGGTGCCTCAACACCATTGATCCTGGTGGACAGCCAAGGTCACTTTTCATCTCTGAATGGAGGTCAGCAGGAAAGATGAGATGGCTGGGCTGGCAGAGCCTGCTGCCTGCCCCCCGCTCACCTCCATCCTGCACTCCTTCTGTGCTAACAGTCCTCCATTGTGGCCACTAAAACACCACATGTCTCAGCCTGCTGTAAGATGCCAGGAAAAGGGTATTGAGACAGTGCAATAAAGAGTCTGACTACATTTCTGATGTCTGGCTGCACTCAAATCCCATTACTCCCTCTTCTCCTTTTGTTCCATATCCAGGAAGGTGATAAGAAGGCCCAGGTGCTCCCTCCTTTGGAATTGGTGGGAAATTTAAACCCCACAAGCCTCTACCCATGTGCAAAAGCCTTCACCCCAGCCTCATCTCTACCCACAATAAATGCCAAGCCAGTCTCTCTTCTCCGGTCTCTAAAGCTATTTCTGGATCATTATGTGAGTAATAAACCTTTCCATACTTTCTTAGTGGATGCATATATGGTATCATCAGTCTCAACATCTGAACCAAATTTTGGGTGAGAAGTTGGTCCTGCCTTTGGGAAATCTCTTTATAAGAGTTTGCCAATGGACATGTCATCTCTGCCCATTGCCCCTTTCCCTTCCTCCTGCTGCTGGTGGACCAAACAGCCCTCTTGTAACACAGAGCAACACGCCTGTGCCAAGGATGACTGAGTAGAAATGAAAAGGAACTGGGTCCCTGACGACATTGTGAGTTACCCTCCCACCCATAGACTGTCTGCTTCTGGACCCTTCAGTCAGGAGAACAAGCTGAATGTGTGCAGCCGCTTATAGTTGAAGATAGTCCCAAACATAGGGCTCACGATTGAATAATCTTTTATGACTTCAGGAGCAGAAATCAGTATTTTTCCTGGGATGTGAACAGGCAACAAACATAATACTTGTACCATACCTAGGAGTAAGCCATTCTCAGTGGAGGGCCAGGGCCCCTGTAGCTAAGGGACACTGGAATTTCCAGGGCTAACCTCATTTTGGGTGAAAGAGTAGGGGAAACAAGGCTGCATAAACTCACAGGGAGAGCCTGTTTACATCGCTGGAAAATGGTCTGAAAATCAGTCTACAGTCGATTTTAAAGATAGCTTCAGAACCAAGCATCTGACTTGGGAATCCACCCATATGTGTCTATCTCATGCTGTTAATGGGCCTAAGAAAATGAAAGTGTCAGGAAGAAAGGGCCTGTTTATGGAGCACCAAGTCAGCCACTAGCAAAGTACTAGATATGCAGAGAGAGGAGAATACAGGCTTCCTCCCCTACCCCCTGGTGGAGGGTATTAGTGCAATAATACTCTAAAAAGGCATTAAGAGAATGGTATCAGGTGGCTTCTAATAGAATTAGAATTTGATTTCATTTGTTCAAAGCTTTTGTTATGTCTATATTTTTCTATATGGATACAAGTACCAGTCAGAGCAAGTGACAGTGAAGAAAATCATGTCAGCCAGGTACAGGAAACTGAAAGCTAGACTCACCATCCCTGCCTCAATAAACCCAATGGCATTTCCCATCCTGACCTGGCAGGTAAGACAGAAAGTGGAGGGGTCGGGATGCAGAGCCTCCTGAGCCTCCATATAAGCATTGGGATGAAACAATATAATATTTATTTTTTGAAGAAATGCATGAATAAAAAGTCTATGGGCAAAAGGAAATAATACAATTGTGGAACAGAAATATTAACACAATCTAAACCATTTATCATTAGAAAAATGATATATTCTGGAAAGAATAATCTCTAATTGAAGCTCATCAGAGATCCAAATGTTTTATATTTCACGTAGTTGTCAGTAAAAATTGCAAACAACTTCTAGAGTGCTTTACAGATGAACAGATGTTGATATCTTTAAGCAGTATTTTATGGTAAATTTAAGTACTCAGTATCTTAGTAATTTTGCCAGTCCACATTTCAAAGACAAAATTTGATACATTCATATTATTGATAGAATAAATGTGCAATCAAAACAAAAAAAAAACAGGAGGACAAATTATACTCACTCAGCTTTTGCTGTGGCACTCCCTACGGTAGCCATTGAGGGTATCTACACTTTATTTTCAAGGAATAATAAATAAGCTCAAATTCCAGCTCAACATTGTTCGTTTGTTTGTTTGAGATGAAGTCTTGCTCTGTTGCCTGCGCTGGAGTGCAGTGGCACGACCTTGTCTCACTGCAACCTCTACCTCCCGGGTTCAAGCCATTCTCCTGACTCAGCCTCCTGAGTAGCTGGGATTACAGGTGCATGCCACGACACCTGGCTAATTTTTGTATTTTTAGTAGAGACGAGGATTCACCATGTTGTCCAGGCTGGTCTGAAACTCCTGACCTCATTTGATCCACCCACCTTGGCCTCCCAAAGTGCTGGGATCAGAGTGAGCCACCATGCCCCGTCCCAGCTCAACTTTTTTTAAAAACATAAGAAAATTTAGTTAAATCTCAAAGCAGTTTGTGAAATGATTTTCTGACAAAGAAAAAAAGAAATGGAAAGAAACGTCTGCTTCAAGAAAGAACCTTCAAAAAAGAGTGCAACGTTTCTGTGTCCAAAGAGTGATTATAGCTACTCTTCAATTGAGTACATTGTTTTCATTTTTCTTGAAAGTTAAGGTCTCAGTGGAACTCCCAGTATTTCTTGATTTTAGCATGAAATACCTTATGTGGGTGTCTAGACATCACATCTGTGTTTGAGCATGGAGAAAGTGATCTAGCAACACACCCAACCTGCCTGACAGGTATCGTCTGTACCTGAATGGCTTACTCATGAGTCACAAAACATCTCTGTTGTCAGATTTGCGTTTGATTTCATTCTTACTTGTCTGACTCAGGATGCTGAACAAATTTTAAAATTCAAAAATATAAAACATTGTAAAAAAGCATTTGCTCATTATTCAGCTTCTGAAAAAAGATGTCTTTATGCATAAACTCATATTTGTTGAAGTGTTTCTATAAGAAAAAGGAGCTCTCTAGTAATTCTAACTGCAATATTCATGTTGGTTCTCTATAACCCTAGGAATATCAGACATTGAAGTGGTTCTGATAGTTGCAGTGTGTTGCTGTCCTGTTCATTAAAGGCTCCAGAGTTGTGCAACTCTCTTTAATAACTTGGAAAGTTCCTTTAGGCTTAGCCTTGGGCAGTCTTTTGAACAGATCACAAGGTTACAAAGTCTCTTAATTACCATTGTTAAATCTTGCTAGAAGGAAGTTGTTTCTATTGGATGTTTCTCTTTAGTCTGCCAGGAACCCAGGGCGGCAGTAACTAATCATTTTTCTATACTGTGTAGAATAATTGGACACAAGGGTGTCCAATCTTTTGGCTTCCCTAGGCCACAATGGAAGAAGAAGAATTGTCTTGGGCCACATAAAATACACTAACACTAAAAATAGCTCATGAGAAAAAAAAAAGCCTCAATGTCTTAAGAAAGTTTATGAATTCGTGCTGGGCCACATTCAAAGCCATCCTGAGCTGCATGTGGTCCCTGGGCCACAGGTGGGACAAGCTTGGTACAGACCTTTCATTCAAAATATAATCTAGGGCTTATAACAAATATAAATCTAACATATTTATCAAAAATAGCCCAAAGGAGGTGAAAGGGAGTGGAGCTGTGTTGGAGGAAGTTGACACCTGTTGGTAATCTGAATGCACAGGAAAAAAATGAAGAGACTCAGAAAGAATAAATAAGAAGATTAATGAAAGAAATTCTATAAATACATATTTCTCTCCTTTCTTCTCTCAGCTTCTTTAAAAGACATAAAGAATAACTATATAAAGTAATAATTATAGCAATATATTGTTAGGTTCATTACATATGTAGGTAATATGTATAATAACAATATTTAAAAAGAGGAAGAGAGAATAGAGCTATGTAAGAGTAAAGTGTCTATATTTTACTCACATTAAGATGGTACACATCATTCTGATAAGTCAATGTATACACTGTTCATACTATTCCCTTATAATAATTTTTATTTCTGTAAAATTAGTAATAATATTCCCTCTTTAATTCTTGATTTTAATAATTTGAGTCTTCTCTCTTTTTTCTTAGTCAGTCTACACAGCCCTAGGGCAACCCCTAAGAAAACAGCCAAAAATACAGTAAAAAATCACTAAAAATTAAAATAATATACTTCAAACATTAATATGAAAGAAAATAATAAAGGTGGAACAGAGGAACAAAATGTGATATGAGACATATAGAAAGCAAAGAGTAAAATGGCAGACATATATCCAATCATAGTAATAATTATGCAAAGTGAATGGATTAAACAGTCAAATCAAAAGGCATAAGTTGTTGAATTGGATAAAAAAACAAGATTCAGCTATATATTGTCCACAGATGATAGATTGAAAGTAAAAGAATGAAAAACAATATGTCATGCCACTAGCAACTTTAGAGAGCCAGAGTGGTTATGCTAATGTCAGACAAAATCAACTTTAAGACCAGAAAATGTTAGTGGAGATAAGGAAGACACATAATAATGATAAAAGGGCAAATCTATGAGAAAATTGTAAAAATTATAATCATATAAATACCTAACAACAGTGTCCCAAAATACATAAAGCAAAAACTTATGGAATTGAAGGAAGAAACAGACAATTCAACAATAATAGTCAGGGACTTCAAAACCTCACTTTCAAGAAAGCATAGAATGGGAAGATCACAAAGGATATATAATTATAAACAAACAACACTATAACAAACTAGAACTAACAAACATATATAGACCATCCACCCACAAACAGTAGAATATACATCCTCTTTTCAAGTGCACATGGAGCTTTCTTCAGGACGGTCCATATGCTAGGCCATAAAACAAGACTCAGTAAATTTAAAAGGTTTGAATAATGCAAAGTATATTCTCCAGTGACATTGGAATCAAATCAGAAATTAATAGTGGAATAAAATTTTAAAAATGTATAAATTTTGGAAATTAAATAACACATTCATAAATAACCATAAATAACCAGTGATTCAAAGAAGAAGTCATATGGGAAATTCAGAAATCCTTGAGATAAATTAAAACAAAAACACACCAAACTAAAATGAATTGGATGCAGTTAAAGCAATGTTTAGAAGAAAATGTATAGCCATAAATATCTACATTATAAAAGAAGAAAGATCTCAAATCAATTACCCAAACTTCCACCTTAAGACACTGCAAAAATGAGAGAAAATGAAACCTAAAGTAAGCATAAGAAAGTAATACATAAAAAATAGAGCACTAATTAATGCAATAAAAATTAGAAAAGTTATATCAAAACTTAATAACCAAAAGATGATTCCTTGGTCAAACCAACACAGTTGACCAAATTTCAGCTAGATTGACTAAGAAAAAAAGAGAGAAGACTCAAATTATTAAAATCAAGAATTAAAGAGGGAATATTATTACTAACCTTACAGAAATAAAACATAAGGGAATAGTATGAAAGATTGTATGCCATGGACATAAATGAAATGGACAAATTTCTAAAAATACATAAACTACTGCAACTGACTCAAGAGGAAATAGAAAATCTTAAAAAAAAAAAACTCTAATGAATGAGTAATTTTAAAACTTCCCAGAAGAAAAGCCCAGACCCAGATAACTTCACTAGTGCATTCTACCAATTATTTAAAGAATCATTATTTATTCAAATGATTATTATAATTATTCAAAAATTCTTTGAAAAAATAGAAAACAATTCCTAGTTCATTTTATGAAGTCAGTTATATAGACACAAAAACAAAAGATATCACAAAAAAACCAGACCTACATCTATTATGAATATAAACACAAAAGTCCTCAACAAAATACAAGCAAATTAAATATGGATACATACAAAAAGGATTACACACTCACTATGACAAAGTGGGATATATCTCAGAAATACAATGCTGATTTAACATCTAAAAAATCAATCGAGGTAATGCCCCATATCAATAGAAAGAAGAACAAAAAAACACGTGGTCATTTCAATAGAGAGAAGAAGCATGTATCAAAATCCAAAATCCATTTATGATTTAAAAAAAAGCTATTCAATGAACTAGGAATAGAGGAAAGCTTCTTCAGCTTGATGAAGGGTATCTACAAAAACAAAACAAACAATACAAAATCTCAGCTCATATCATACTTAATGGTGAAAGACTGAATGCTTTTCCCCAAAGATCAAGTACAGCATAAATGTGTCCACTCTCACTACTCCTATTAAACAATATACTGCAGGTTCTAGCCTGGGAAATTGGGTAAACAAGATAAATCTTTAAAATTAAGATTGTAAAAACAAAAGGAAAAGTTCTTATATATGACATGATTTGGTATGTAGAAAATTTAAGTAATCTACTACTAATAATTAGAATAAATTAATTTAGAAAGGTTGCATTATACAAGATCCATATACACAAATTAATTGCAATGTTATATGCTAGCAATGAAGAATCTGAACAGAAATTAAGAAAGCAATTTTATTTATAACCCAAAAAGAATAAGATACTTGGGAATAAATTTAATGAAAAATTATAAGACTTGTACAGTGAATACTATGATGCTGTAATGTAACACTTTGCACACTACAAAACATCGTTGAAAGAAATTTTAAAAGACCAAAATAAAGGGAAAGACATCCCATGTTCATGGTTTGGAAGAATTGATATTGTTAAAATGGCAACACTCATCAAATTGATGTATACATTCAATGCAATACCTATCAAAATTCCAAATGGCTATTTTGTAGAAACTGACATGGTGATTCTAGAATTTATATGGGAATTCAAAGGAACCAGAGTAGCCAAAAGAATCTTGAAAAAGAAGTAAATTGAAGATCTCACACTGATTTCAAAACTTATTTCAAAGCTACAATAAACAAGACAGTATGGTATTGACATAAGGATAAACATATAGATCAATAGAATAAAATTGAAAGTCCAAAAGTAAACTACTTAATTTCAATAAGTAGTGCCAAGATAACTCACTAAGGACATTGTATTAACTTGAGCTAGGTCATAAACCTAAATAGAAGAGCTAAGTCTATTAAATTCTTGAGAGGAGAGGAAACATGAAAGCAAACTTTGTGAACTGCTGTTAGAGATGACAATAAAAACAAACAAAAAAACTGACAAGAGAGAAAAATAGATAATTTAGACATTAGTATAATTAAACATTTTTGTGCTGCAAATAATACCATCAGGAAAGTGAAAAGAAGACAATCTACAGAATGGGAGAAAATATTTGCAAATCACATATCTGATAATGGGCTTATATCCAGACTGCATGAAGAATTTTTAACAACTCAACAATAAAAATATAAATAGCTGAGTTTAAAAAAGGATAATGGATCTAAATAGACATTTACCCAAAGAAGAGAAACAACTTGTCGATAAAAACATGAAAAGATGTACAACATCTTTAGCCACTAGGGAAATGCAAATCAAAACCACAATGAGATACCACTTCAAAACCACAAGGATAGTTATAATGAAAAAGACAGATAATAACATGTGTTGGCAAGGATGCAAAGAAATTGGAATGTTCAACCGTTATGGGTGGTAACATAAAAAAAAAGAAAAATTTTGGCAATTTCTCAAAATATTAAATACAGAGTTATTATCTGATCCAATCATTCTATTCTTAGTTATATACCCAAGAGAGATAAAAACATACCTCCACATAAAAATTTGTGCATGAATGTTCATAGTAACATTCTTCAGAATAGCCAAAAAGTGGATGCAACCCAAATGCCCATCAGCTGCTGAATGTATAAACAAAATGTGGTATTGAAGCAGAAGTTAAAAAGAGGAAAGACAAATTTTTCTCCTTTAGGCAGCTCGAGACCCCCACCCTCCACCCAACCCCGTGTGCTATTGTACCCTGGGAAGTTTTGTAAGTTTGCAAATTCCTATTTTCTGTGGCTGGTTTCTGTAAGTTTCTGCTTTCCATCCGGGTGACACAGTGAAGGACACAAGATAAGCTTGAGCAAGGCTAGATTACAGCCACCTGGGCCGCATAGCAAGAGTCACATGACATGCTTAAACAAGCCTGAGTTACAGGCCTGCCACTGTTTGATAAACTGCCTTTGTTACCTGCTTTCACGCCACTGCATTTTGCACCACTGTAAGCTTGTTTCAAACTAGCCAACCCTCTTTCAGAAGTGTGTATAAAAATCAAGCCCTGCCTTTGTTCAGGGCTCAGCCTTTGGTTGTTAATCCACTGGGCCTGCGTGCACTCAGTAAAATCCTCCTGTTCCTCCCAGTAGTCTCTCCAGTTTCCTGATTCCTGCAATATTTTGGTGAGCCAGCCAGGAGTGTAGATTACAGGTTTGCTGTCCCCTTTGCCTGTGGGTCTGGGGCCCCGAGCTGGCGGAGACCCATGACCTCAGGCACGCCATCGGGGAACTTAAACCCAGAGAAGGGATCAGTTCTCCCATGATCTAGTACCCCTCCCCAACAGCGCAACAGAACCTAAGGGATTACAGGATGATTCCAGGGATAGTTTGCCACAGGACCATGGTAAGGTTTGGGTCCCAAGGCAGGACCCGTCCATCCCATAAGGACAGAAAGGGAGCCTGATCAACTCCCGGGGTGCACTGAGTAGTCTGACCCAGGACATGAGAGTGGCTCACAAAGTCGGATGAAAACTACACCCCACCCAGAGAAAAGGAACCGGGAGCAGGGAAGTGTGTGAATGCACGTGAAAGAGGCAGTTCTAAAAGGAGTCAACGCGGGGAGTGAAGTGTGTGGGGCCACAGGTCTCTTAGCATAGACCATACGCCCCTAGTGAAGTGTGGGACCAACCAGGACTAGTGGCGAACGTCCTCCGGGGCTACCACATATGGCTTAGGGAGGCACCCTACAATTTAGCAGTTGTGGTGGTCCAGGTTTGGGACTCATATGAACCCTTCATTAAAGCTAAGCAGCATCTGAAAGTTCCCATGAGGGAGACAGTCTAATCGGTCTGAAGAGAAAGTAAAAGAGTGAATAAGTTGTGTCGTAACTGGGAGGAAATGGGAGGGAAGCAGTCGAAACCCACCCCATTACAATGTATGTTAAAGAACTTCAAGAAAAGTTATGCAGAGTGTTATGGGATCAAGTTGACCCCCCAGAGGTTGAGAACTCTCTGTAAAATAGAATGGCCCTCTTTTGGTGTCAGATGGCTGGTTGAAGGAACTATAGATAGGGAAAAAATTGGCCATGTATTTAAGGTGGTGATTGGGGTGGGAGGACAGCCAGGGCATCCAGACCAATTTCCTTATATTGACTCATGGCTACATATAGTCCAAAACTGACCTGCGTGGTTGCAGCCCTGCCTGACAGCTTATTGCAAAACACCTGTGGCTCAAGCCGAGCTTAAAGTGAAAGAAAAATCAGCTTCGCTGTCAGCTACAGAAACAAAGGGAAAGCCACAGGAAAAAACCAGTTCTGCAAGAATCACCAGAGGAGATAGGAATCCCTCCTCCCTACAGTCCAATCTACCCCCCTTTACTGAGGCCAGCCCCCAAGGAGTCCAATTCAAATGGTAACGAACCCCAGGCCTTGCCTCAAAAAGAAAAATCAAAACCACCGCCCCAGGTCAAGGAGGAAAGTCAGGATATCAAGTCAGCTGCCTCCGGTCTGGCCATGCCCAGGCTTTGCAGATGCCTCCCCAGGAAACTCAGGGACCCCTCTATTATAATGAACATGGCCAGATTCAAAGGGAGAGAAAAGGAACACCTCCTCTGGGAGGCTGACCAGGAGAAAGCATTTAAAAAAATCAAAGAAGCCTTAACACAGGCCCCAGTCTTAGGACTGCCTGACATAACTGAGCCTTTCTTTCTATATGTCCATGAACAAAAGGGAATGGCTGTAGGAGTCCTGACTCAATTCATAGGATTGTGGCATCGCCTGGTGGCATACTTATCCAAGCAACTAGACTCAGTGGCACTAAGATAGCCTCCTTGCTTTAAGGCACTATCTGCCACTGCCCTACTGGCACAAGAAGCTAACAAGCTGACTCTAGGGCAGCAGCTGACCATCCAGTTACTGCATTCAGTTATAATTCTAATGAACCAGAGCGGGCATCACTGGTTATCAAATCTGGGAATGACTCAGTACCTGTGACTCCTATGCAAAAATCCCCGCATAGCTTTAGAAACAGTAAACACCCTTAACCCAGCCACCTTGCTCCTGATTGAACTGGGAACCCCACTCCATGACTGTGTGAAAATGTTAGATGAAATATTCTTGAGCAGGAGAGACCTTACAGACCAACCCCTCAGGGACCCAGTTTTTAAGTAGTTCACAGATGGGAGCAGTTTCATACTGGAAGGGGTCCGTCGGGCAGGTTATGTGGTGGTAACATTGGACTCAGTGATAGAGGCTCAGCCTCTGCCCACCGGAACATCAGCCCAGAAGGCAGAGCTAATAGCCCTAACGAGGGCTCTTTTGCTGATGAAAGACCAAAAGGTCAATATTTACACTGATTCCAAATCACAAAGACACAAACGTGTCTTTGCCACATTGCATGTTCATGGAGCTATATACAAGGAGAGAGGACCCTTAACGGCTGGGAAAAAAAGAAATAAAATACAAAGAGGAGATTTTACAACTCTTAGACACTGTATAGGCCCCAAAGAAGGTAGCTGTTATGCACTGCAGAGGGTACCAAAAAGCAAGAACACTAGAGACCAAAGGAAACAGAAAGGCAGACAGAGAGGCAAAACGGGCAGCAATGACTACTCCACACTTTGAAAAGGAATCCCTAGCTATGCTTCTCCTCCCAGAACCTCCCCTCCCTGAGATCCCAAGTTACTCTCCGAATGAGAAGGCCTGGTTTGCCCGAAAAACTGGAAAATGCACTAAAGAAGGATGGTGGAAATTCTCTGATGGGAGACTGGCCATCCCTGAAATGGTGGCCCCTAAGTTTGTAAGACAATTCCACCAAGAGACTCACATGGGGAAAATGGCACTACAATCGCTACTGGGATGCCACTTCTATGTGCCATGGCTCACTGCCCTCACCCAAGCTGTTTGCAAACAATGTCTAACATGTGCCCAGAATAACCCATAATAACCTACTTGGCCCCTGGGAATTCAGGAAATGGGAGCCACACCCTGTGAAAACCTGCTTATGGACTTCACAAAGCTGCCCTGAGCAGGGGGCTATTAGTACAGGCTAGTATCCATCTGCACCTTGTCAGGATGAGTCAAAGCTTTCCCCACCCAAACAGAAAAAGCACGGGAGGTAACTAAAGTAATGTTAAGAAACATTATCCCAAGATTTGGACTGCCCCTGACTCTTGGGTCAGACAATAGACCAGCATTTGTAGCTGAAATAGTTCAAGAACTGGTATGGCTATTAAAAATAAAATGGAAATTACACACAGCCTACCAGCTGCAGAGCTCAAAAAACATAGAGTGCATGAACTGGACACTCAAACAGCTACTAAAAAAAATATTGCCAAGAGACCCATCTAAGATGGGATCAGGTCCTGCCCATGGTCCTCCTCTGAGTAAGGTGCACCCCCACCAAACAAACCAGGTATTCACCTTATGAAATCTTGTTTGGCCGGCAACCCCAATCATAGGTCAAGTTAAGGGTGATCTCCATGAACTAGGGGAACTAACTTTAAGAAGGCAAATGCAGGCTTTAGGGATAGCCATGCAGGGTATCCATGGCTGGGTACGGGAAAGAATGCCCATAAGCCTGACAGACCTGGCACACCCCTTCAAACCCAGGGATGCTATTTGGGTCAAAAAATGGAATCCAACCACTTTGAGACCCATATGGGATGGGCCCCATACTGTAATCTTGCCCACTCACTCTGCCGTTAAAGTTGCAGTAGTTGTACCATGGATCCACCACAGTTGGCTAAAGCCAGTGGCCTGAGATGAATGGACCAGCCAACAGGATCCAGACCATCTGTGCTGGCCAATCCTATGACGGGACCAAATTGCCATTGAAGACAATGACAGCCCTGCTCTGGTCACTCCAGAAGCTGACCAGTCGATGCACGGCTGAAGCTTGAGGAGGCAACAGCCCTGCTCTAGTCACCCTGGAAGCTGACTATTTTACACATGGCCGAAGCTTGAGTCATCATCAGGGAAGTCAATATGGTTAGAAATCTTAAGTCCAGTAGCTTTCCTTATAATATTAGTGTTTTACTGCTGTTTTGCCACTTTGCTCAGCCCCCTCCCCAGGGTAAAGACGTCCTTTGTCCTTGCTGGGTATAAATATGCTACTCTTGGTACCAATTTGAAGCTCCAAATGCCTGGCAGGCACCCTCCGGCCTCTACTGAATCTGTGGACTGTGGGCATATTGGCAACTGCCAACTAAATGGCCAAGGGCCTGCGTACTGGGCACAATTAGAACATCTTTCTTTCTAATCCCTTTAAAACAAGGAGAAGCCTTAGGGTACACTGTCTATGATGAAACTAAAAGGAGAAATAAAAGGGGCATAACCATAGGGAAATGCAAGGATGATGAATGGCCCCCTGAAAGAATAATCCAATATTATGACCCAGCCACCTAGGCAGAAGGTGGAATGTAGGGAATACCACACCGCTATTTACATGCTCAACCACATCATAAGGTTACAAGCAGTACTTAAAATTATTACAAATGATAGAGCAAAGGCCTTAAATCTGCTAGCCCAGCAAGCCACAAAAATAACGAATGCTATTTATTATAATAGATTAGCCCTAAACTACCTCCTAGCTGAGGAAGGAGGGGTATGTGGAAAGTTCAGTTTAACTAACTGCTGCCTAGAGAATGATGACAATGGAAAGGTCATCAAGAATATAACTGCAAAAATCCAAAAATTAGCCCATGTTCCAGTCTAGGCTTGGAAAAGATGGTCTTCAGATTTCCTCTTTGGGGGCTGGTTTTTATCCCTCGGAGGATTTAAAACCTTAGTAGGAATAGTTTTAGCCATACTAGGACTCTGCCTCATACTCCCTTGTCTCCTACCTCTCCTTGTTAAGAACATCCAAACAGCTACAGAGGCTCTTGTAGAGAAACAAACTGCCACTCAACTAATGGCTCTAACTAAATATCAACCCTTGCCAAATAAAGAGCTAACTACCTTCACATGAAGAATTAAATAATAATGATGCTTTCCATTAAACCTCATTTATAAAAAGCATCAAAGGGGGGAATGAAGCAGAAGTTAAAAAGAAGAAAAACAAATTTTTTTTCTTTTAGGCAGCTCAAGCCCTGCCCCCCACCAGCCCCCGGCCCACCCCAGCCCCATGTGCTACTGTACCCTGGCAAGTTTTGTAAGTTTGCAAATTCCTGTTTTCTGTGGCTGGTTTCTGTAAGTTCCTGCTTTCCATCCAGGCAGCACAGCAAAGGACACAAGATAAGCTTGGGCAAGCCTAGATAACAGCCACCTAGGCCACATAGCAGGAGTCACATTATGTGTTTAAACAAGCCTGAGTTACAGGCCTGTCACTGTTTGATAAACTGCCTTTGTTACCTGCTTTCGTGCCTCTGCGTTTTGTGCCACTATAAGCTTGTTTCAAACTATCCAGCCCCCTTTCCAAAGTGTGTATAAAAGTCAAGCCCTGCCTTTGCTAAGGGCTCAGCCTTTGGATATTAATCCGCCGTGTCTGAGTGAACTCAATAAAATCCTCCTTTTCCATCCAGTGGTCTCTCCATTTTCCTGATTTCCACAGCAGTATAGTTATAAATCTCATTATTCAGCAATAAAATGGAATGAAATACCGATACAGACAACAACATGGATGAACTTTGAAAACATTATGCTAGGTGAAAGAAATGAGATGCAAAAGGCCACATACTGTATAATTTCATCAATGTGAAATGTACAGAATAGGCAGAACTACAGAGATAGAAAGTAGATGAATGGCTGCTAAGGCTTACGGTAGGGAGCAGAGGGAGGATGGAGAGATGATGACTAAAATGTACTGGTTGTCTTTTTGGGGTAATTAAAATATAGAATGTAATGTGGCAATTGCACAATTCTGTAAACAAACTTAAACCATTGTATTACATACTTCAATTGTTGAATTGTTTGGTATGTGAATCATATCTTGACAAAGCTCTTAAAAACTTCTAATCCCATAAATTAGTCATGTGATATAAATTTTAATCTCTTAGTACTTTTAGAAAAATGGTTGAATGTAGCAGCATTTATCAATGTTGCTGCTGTTGATATTTTGGGTCAAATCATTATTTGTTGGGTGGGGCAAGAGGCTGTTTTGTGTATTTCAGAATGCTACACGCTTGGCCTTTACCAACTAGATTTCACAGCATCCCTTCCCTCAGCTGTTATCACCAAACTGTTTCTAGACTTTGACAAATGTCCCTTGGGGGTCAAAATCACTCCTAGTTGAGAACCATTGTATGCAATGTTTAACAGCAGTAATCGGGTTAAATCTGAAGCCTTCAGCTTCTATTAAGACTTTGTGAAAGGAAGATATCTTGGGCCCCTTCAAGCTGGGAACTGCTCAGGGAATCGGGGGGGGGGGGGGGGGGGGGGGGGGGGGGGGAGGGAACGTTCTACTAAAATACAAAATTAGCGGGGTGGTGGGGCCGTCCCTACTCGAGAGGCTGAGGCAGGAATGGCGTGACCGGGGCGGAGTGCAGTGGCGAACTGCCCTGCACTAGCTGCAAGAGCTCCTTCAAAAAAAAAAAAAAAAAAAAAAAAAAAAAAAAAATCTGCTTCTCATTCTATTTCAAAGTCATCCTTCTGCTCACTGAGATAGATGCATATTCTGATTGTCTCCTTTTGGAAAGGCTTATCAGAAACTCAGAAGAATGCAACCTTTCGCTTCTCACCTACCTGTGACTTGTAAGACCCTCCCTGCTTTGAGTTGTCCCCACCTTTCTGGACGGAACCAGTGTACTTCTTACATTTATTGATTAATGTCTCTTGTCTCCCTAAAATGTATTAAACCAAGCTGTGCCCCAACCACCTTGGGCACATGTCATCAGGACTTCCTGAGGCTGTGTTGTGGATGCACGCCCTTAACTTTGGTGAATAAACCTCCTAAAATGATTGAGACTTGTCTCATCATGTTCCTCAATTGACATCTGGTAACCACAAAGGGATCCTGAGTGAAGGTGACCTGGCCTGTAGCAGCTTGCCTATTGGTGCCTGGTGCTGGCTTGTAGCCTAAACCAACAGGACGATTGCTGAAGTCCAGGACCTCTTTCCTCCAGGAATCCCTGATCTTCCAGTGTTTTTCAGTTGGGGGCTGAGGTTTAGTTGCTGTTTAAAAAACTCCTTTTTCAGGGGAGTTTCCACTCGCTTCAATAAAAAATTGTGAGCCTGTCTGCTTCTGCATCAGCAGAGAGTGGTTTTTCAGTTCGGGCCCTATCACTAGGTAAGAAAGCTGGTTTGGGATTCTGTCTTGCAAATTATTTTTAAATGACCAAAGTTAGCATTAACAACTTTGACAATTTTATATTTCTAGGAGCTTAAACATTTGCCCTTATTTTTCACATTAAATCTAAAGAGTAGATTATTACTGTTACTTTCAGCTTGTATCCTGGAACTAAAGGACAGCCCAGTTAGGAAAATGGTCTAAGTACAATTATAACTGTCCACAGATGGGGCCTCCTCTGGGTCTCCATTTAACTATCATACTCAGCACTGTAACATTAGTGAGTGTTCAATAGAATATTAAAATTACTCACTGCACATTTAGTAGAAGGTTTTCCTAAACAGAAGTATTCAGAGAAATGAAAGTGCATTTATCTTTTATCAATGTTAGATTGGAAATAGAATAAGTATTATTAATACCTATGCAAAGAAAAAGAAACCCAAACAAGATTTAATGGAATTAAAACAAAAATGTTTTACCTGAATTTAGTTGATTTTGGTAACGTAGCCATTACATTTCTCAATCTGTATTCAAGGACCTAAACAAAAATTCTATTGATTGGAAGATGCAAAAGTTAATTTTCAAGCAAAGCAAGAAGGTGTGTGATTTATTCTACCACTATTTAAAACAAAGGTTACAAAGGAACAAATGAAAAAAATTAACCATGTTGAAACCCCAGGAGAAAACTGAATTAGAACTGTGAGTCCAGAAATGAGAAAAATGTGACAAATTGGATAAGAGGGTGTTGAATCAGTAACTCATAAAGGGAATTGCATCACTTTCACAAAGAGTTGCAGCAATAAGAGGGAGTAAGGAAAACCACATTCAATATAATGATTAAAAAAACTCAGTTTTACACATGCATATTCATAAACACATATTACTCATCATTGAGTAGTAATACTCATTGTGATATGCTCTTTTCATATTATGAAAACTGGACATCTCACAGCAGTGAACTTTTCCTCTGCAACAAAATGATGAATCCTTTCTATCACTGAGCCTACATGCTAATGAAGTATCCCCTGTGTCCTCAGGAACATCTCCAGGGATCAATATACAGTCTCTTACTTTGTATTGTGCCTTTCCACATTCTCCCAGATTAACCTGCACTTGCCCCACTCAATGCTTATTTTTCTTTTCCAACCTGCCCAATTCAAAGAAATGGTCATCATCAAAGTCATCACACCCTGATCTGTGCACTTTTTTCTTTTTTTTCTCTCCTCTGGTACTAAATTCTACACTGGACTTTTTCATCTTGACATCCTGCCCTGTGTGTCATGTAGCACCCCTCATCCCAAAAGCCAGATGACCTGGGCCATGAGTGAAGGAGACCAGGATGTTCCTAGACACAGAGCTATCTGTTGTGCAAATCCATTCTGAACCCTCTGTGCTTCAACATTGACCACTCAGACTGGCTCCTGGTTTTTTCCTCTGGGAAATCCCAGGATGCTGGTGCTGAGGGAAGGAGAGGCTGAAGCAGCCCTCCATGTAGTGTGTGTGGGCGCCTGAGTGCATGTGTGCTCCTGTGCCTGGGTGCCTCTCTGTTGCTATGTGGAGCATGTGAGGTAGGATGAGACCCTTGATAACTGAGGTTGCCAAACCATAAAGTTTTTTAAACTTTTATTTTAGGTTTAAGGTACATGTGAAGGTTTGTTACTTAGGTGAACTCATGTCACGGTGATTTCTTGCACAAATTATTTCATCACTCAGGTTGTTGTGGGAATTAAGGGACAGGAGAGACCAATGGGTGGAACAGGAGGATTTTATTTAGGTGGCCACTGGCCCAGCAGATTAACATCCAAAGGCTGAGCCCTGAACAAAGACAGGGCTTGACTTTTATACATGCAACTGAAGGGAGCTGGCCAGCTAGTGGCGTGAAACCTGCAGGGCGGGCAAGCAAGCTTCACAGAAGCAGAACAAAGGCAGTTTACCAAACAGCGACATGTTTTACAACTCAGGCTTGTCTTGTGACCTTCACCATATGGCACAGCTGGAAAACAAGAACTTACAAAATCCTTGCAAACTTGCAGAAATAGTTACAAAAGTAGTTGTGAGAGCAGATCAAAGGATAATGGTATAGGGAAAGAATTTCAAAGGAGGAAACTGATAAGAAGAAACTGTTTTTCTTATACTTGCTTGGGGGAGGAGGTGTTGGGAGAGTCTCTGGAGCTCATTCCTTTGGGCTCTGGCTTTTCAGATAGTGTTATCAAGGCCCCACTAGGGCCCTGCCTATTGCTAGCCTTGGAGTGAGTCAGCCAAGTATAGGAAAACTTGTTTTTCTCTTTTTAACTTCTGCTTCAAGGTATTAAAAGCCCAATACTCAATTGTTATCTTTTCTGCTCCTTTCCCTCCTCCCTCCCTGTGCCCTCAAGTAGACCCCAGTGTCTGTTGTTCCCTTCTTTGTGTTAATGAGTTCTCATCATTTAGCTCACACTTATAACTGAAAACGTGGTCTCCAGCTTCATCCATGTTCATGCAAAGGATATGATCTCATTCGTTATGGCTGCACAGTATTCATGGTATATATGGACCACATTTTATCTGATCTGTCGTTGATGGGCATTTAGGTTGATTCCATGTCTTTGCTATTGTGAATAAGGCCACAATGAACATTTGTTTGCACGTGTCTTTGTGGTAGAATTATTTACCAAACCACTCTTCTCCACAGACATTCTTGTCTCACAAGGAATTTCTACAAGTCCTTGGAGTTGGCAGGATTTAGACAAGCCTGTCTTACCATACCCTAGAACAGTGGGGAAAGTAGGGATGCACTCTCACCCACTCAGAGTTGCAGTTGAAGGTTCAGAAGGGGCTGGAGTTCCTGTCACAACGAGGAAAGTCCATGGTAACTCCATGCAAAGGCAAAGTTGGCAGGGCATGGTAAATGTTGTGTTTATTTTGTGTTTGGGGGGTAATTTTTATTCAGAGTGGCAAGCCAATGAAAGGTGCTTCACCTTCAAAGAAAGACCCACCTGCTTAAAATGTTTTATTAATATAACCTGCAGTCTTCTGTCCCTGCCTTTGGATATTTTCCTTGTTTTTCCTCCTGTCCCACTGTTGATACAATCACTTCTTTTTTTCTTTTGAGGAAATTAAAAAAGTAAACAGAGTTGGGTTGGCAGAAGATATTTTCATGTGTTACTTGGAACAAATTAACACATATCAGCTTCCCTGAATATCTCAAACTTCACACAGCTCAAGCCCGTCCTCAAACTCTCCTTTAAATAACAAACGACTCCCTCCTTTCTTATTCCTGATCTCAGGAGCGCTGGGCCCTTCCCTCGGGGCTGGTTATACTTACGCCATCTGCTGGTTGTTAGTGGGACTGCACTTGCTGCTGTAAGCCGCAGTACCATGGTTCTGTGCCCAAGTCCTCCTAGAAAATGGAGGCCTTGGTATTGGTGGACTAATGGAAGAAATACAGATATGCCATTCATCATTTAGAACACCAAGAGGGCCACCTGAGGTGTTAGCTTTACTTTTAGGGGTATTTTTTAGAAGAGGATATGTTTCATATTTTGACTCTGCAATTCTACTTTATGCTGAATCTAAGGAAAAATTCTTGAGTTCAGCTTCAAAAACAGCCCAGGTGAGGTTATAAATGCTGATGTGGAAATGTCAGAGTATGTGCTCAGTGTGACAACAATCTGGATAACCTGAAAATGTTCATGCTGCAAATGTTTAGAAAGTCTGTATAGCATTAAAAAAAAAAAAATGCTTTCAATTGAGGTGCCAGAAACATGTGACCTAATGCTTGCAGGTGGGAATGGAGTGGATTTTGGTTTTAGAAACATATAAGACTAATTTTTCTTTCTTTTTTTATAGAGACAGGGTCTCACCCTGTTTCCCAGGCTGACTCATAGCTCATTGCAGCCTCAAACTCCTGAGCTCAATAAATACTCCTGCCTCGGCCTCCAGAGTAGCTGAGACTACAGGCATATGCCACTGTGCTCAGCTAATTTCTTTAAATTTTTTGTAGCAATGGGGTCTTGCTTTGTTGCCCAGCTGATCTCAAACTCCTGGCCTCAAGCAATCCTCCTTCCTTATCCTCTCAAAGTTGTGGGATTACCTCCCAAAGCATGGAGCCAACATGCCAGCCAGAAACCTAAATTTTCAATGTCCATACATGGACAGAAGTTGAGGTCTCAGAACCATACAAAGCAAGAGTGGGAGGTGAGATTTCCTCCATTAGGACAGAACTCTGAAGGTAAGACCAGAAAATTACCTGCATATTAGCACAGGATTGCAATAGGGAAGTCTATCCCTTTCTGCCTGGTTTAGGTGTGAAGGCAGGAATCTCCTAATTCATTAGTGCAGCCCTTTTCCAAACACAAAGTTGGGGCTCAGATTTTCACTTCCTTCTTTGTTCAGGAATTCCCTAGCTAAGAAATTAGCTTGCAAATTTTCCCAAACAAATATGCCTCTTTGGAATCTTAGCAGAAGCAAATATAAAACCTGGTATATAAAAATATACCAGGACACAATATACTCCACTTAAGGGTCAGCGGGAACAAAATAAATATAATTAGAACCTCAGTAACCTGGGTTAATAAGAAGCCAATCTGAAAGAGAATATAAAATAAATGTTTAACATGATGAAAGACGTAAGTAAAAAAGAGCATGACTTCCTGAGAATGAGTCCTTCCAGTAAACCTAAAAGTGTTTCAAGTAAAGAGAGTTCACCTGAAGTGAGGGCATCACATTCCAACTTATCCCCTTGAACACAAATCTAACCCACTAATCTGGGATTGTGTTTCCTAATATTTGGACAACAGTAAGCACACAGTGGCATATTAGATTCCTAAGCATAATCTCTGTTGTTTAATGTCTTGCTGATCAAACCTGTTTTAGTAATGCCCTGGGGCAGTGAGAACACCCCCACTGTTCTCCTCACAATCAGGAGATTGAGCTGTGGTCTTGTGGCATCAAAGGCTGTCCACTGTGGCATCAGTACAGGTGTGATGCTGGAAAGAGCCAGTGGCTTTATCAACTGGTTCCTTCTGGGAAAGACTTTGAATGAGAGTATGCAACATTCTCAGACACAAAAAG
This sequence comes from Nomascus leucogenys, assembly GCF_006542625.1. Taxonomy (NCBI): domain Eukaryota; kingdom Metazoa; phylum Chordata; class Mammalia; order Primates; family Hylobatidae; genus Nomascus; species Nomascus leucogenys. The sequence goes on along the minus strand of NC_044405.1, from coordinate 23,457,483 downwards.
TAAACATCATGGGAAATAGATTAGATACCTTATGATAGGTGATACATTTCAGCTTCCACTGAGGGCTAATAGTCATATTCCTTTTGAGTCTCCTCTGAGGTGACAAGTAAATAATTCTTTACTTGTAAAAACAAATAATTTTTTTTTTTTTTTTTTTTGAGACGGAGTCTCGCTCTGTCGCCCAGGCTGGAGTGCAGTGGCGCAATCTCGGCTCACTGCAAGCTCCGCCTCCTGGGTTCACGCCATTCTCCTGCCTCAGCCTCTCCGAGTAGCTGGGACTACAGGCACCCGCCACCACACCCGGCTAATTTTTTTGTATTTTTAGTAGAGACGGGGTTTCACCGTGGTCTTGATCTCCTGATCTCGTGATCCGCCCACCTCGGCCTCCCAAAGTGCTGGGATTACAAGCGTGAGCCACCGCGCCCGGCCAAAAACAAATAATTTTTATAAATTATGGCACCCCAAGGATATTTGCTGTTATCACTATTATCATTCTCATAGATGAAGATATTTCTATAGGAAGCGAGCCCTTGGATCATTCAGTATTTGAATTTAAGCCTTTTATTGGTCATGACCTAGAGGCAAAGTCTAAAAATATTTCCAGAGAATGAGTATAATTTATTTCTAAGCTCAGACATAATAACACAAATTATTAAGAAGTGTTTAATAAAAGCCACATCACAGAGAAACCTGGTGACATTAGACTCTGCAAGACCATTTGGGGCCTGCCTGTTAATTTTCTAGCTTGTTGCTTTGCATCCCAGCTCAGCATCTGGGTTAAGCTTTAAATTCTTTATGGCCTTGCTGTGATTTGCTCCTTCTACCGGATCCCTATGGGTCACTGAGTAGGTGCCGGGCCCCTCGAGGGGCTGTGGGAAGACTGATGAGAGGCATTGCTCAGCCTCTCAGAGCAAAGTGGAGCTACAGGCATGGCCATAAGCAAGCATGCTGTCCTCAGCCACTAGGGGACAGAGCAGCAAGCCTCAGACAGACCTGAGGAGAAGAGGGGACATGATGGGCTGAACTGTGACCCCCAAAAGATGTTGAAGCCCTAATCTCCAGCAGTACCTGTGGAATAAGATCTTGTTTGGAAATAGTCTTTGCAAATGATCAATTTAAGATAAGACCATTAGGGTGGGATCTAATCCAATATTACCACTATCCTTACAAAAAGAGGAAATTTGGACACAGAGCCAGACACATGGAGGGAAGATGATTTCAAGACATAGGAAGAAGATGACCACCTTCAAGCCAAGGAATGCCCAAGGCTACCAGAAGCCAGAAAAGAGGCCAGGAACAGATTCTTCTTCATCGCTGTCAGAAGGAACCAACCCTGCTAGCACCTTGATCTCGGACTTCCAGCCTCAGAACTGTGTGACAATGAATGCCCATTATCTGAGACACTCAGTCAGTGTCCTTTGTCACAGCAACCCCAGGGAACTCATACAGGAGGCAGGTGGCTTCCCCCACGGTAGCTCTGTGGTCTCCTGGGTGGGACCTGCTGTGTTGCTCTCAGAGGCTGCTTAAAAACAGCTGTCCCTGGGCTACTCTGCTGGGGTTCCTGCCTGAAGGAAGGACAGAACTCCAGGGTGAGTGGATAGATTTAATTTGTGCCATGTAAATCCCTTTGTAGGTGACCAGAAGGGGACACAAATATCTAAATATTTGTTTTCCTCTTTCTACAGTGTATTTATATGAAATATACAATTACTATACCCTCTCCGAGAAAGCACTTAATAGATGACAACTCCAGAAAAAGCGAGGTTTGTCCTGTGCTTTATCCAGACTCCTCTTTCTGTCTGTTAGTGATGGTCACTGAATTCACCCCAGAGATTAGTAAGCAACTCCTCTGCTCTCAAGGAAGGATTCATAAGTACATTCCCTTTGGAGTATAAATGATTGGTTCTCAAATTCTAATGTCCACAGGAATTTCCTGGAATGTTTGCTAAAATGAAGACTCCCCCACAGATTTACAGAATCAGAATCTTTCATGATGGGACTCAGAAATCTCCAATCAATCATCCACCCTCCCCCTTCCTACCCCAGGATACTGATGCAGACAGCCTGGCCGCCCCTTTTGGAGAAACACTATTGCAGATGACTGATTAAAGTGTATGGCTTTGCCTCACTTATATATGCATTTTGGGAAGCAATACAATTTCTGCAGGTTAAAGCCAAAGGAATGATGATCTAGCTGTGAAATGTTAGACTTCGTTGCGTTGGGTGGTGGAGACACCTCCTCAACTAGCTCTTCAGCCGAGGCTGGGCTCATTCCTCCAGCAAATGGTAAGTTACTGGGTCAGGGATGCTTCTCTGTCTTTCAACCCATGGGCCTTTCTCATGCCTAAGTATATGGTATGGTCCCCTACAGCGGTGACTGTCAGTCTGGATCAGGTGGCAAAATGGGGAGCCATGACACTCTGTGAAGTATGATATAAAATATTGATATATTTAACTCCATTTAGAAAGCCATGCTGGGAGAAAATATGACTTTATTATTATATGTATGCAATGTAAAATAACAACCAAGAGAATATATGGAAAACAAGCTGTCATGTCAAACATGAGTGACTATTTCTGAACAGATCTATGGCTCATCTTTTGCACATGGTGACTCATTTTCTTACAGGCCAGCAAGGAACAACAGGTGCCCAAACTGTATGAAATTTAAGGAAGGAAATTTTGAAGTGAAAAATTGAGACCCATTGATTTTATTTTTCTGTACATTGATAAATTTATATCTAGTGAAAGGACATCTCATACCTATTCCAGACTTGGAAAGGAGGTTAGTTTTGCTTGAGTAAACCTACTTCTTCAAAACTTGAAATTTTGTCCAAGGAGTCCCTAAATGGATGTTGTTCTTCTGCGTGTGGGTGTGTGTGCATGTGGGGTTGTATATAAAAAATTGCCATCAAGTTTTTTCCAGTGACATAGAGTATTTTAAGGTTGCTATTTCAAGTTGGGCAAAGAAATTCTTAGGCATGTGGTAAGCAGACATGTTTAAATGGTATGAAATTAAAATTTTAAAGAGGACATAGCATCTTTCATTTATGTACAGCTTTATACATTTCATTAATATTATTTTCATATGCCTTATATAATTTTGTAGTTTATATTTTATGTCTATATGTATATAATATTTACTTACCTACAAAGCAGTTTACATTTTATATTTATATGCTACATATTTGATAGTAAAACAAATGTGGGTATGTTTTGGAGTGGATTGCAAGATTCAAATAAATGTTTCAGATAAAACTCTAGATCTTAAAGAAATATAACGTTTGCAGTACGTGTCCTAGGGAGATAGCCGTTCACATACTACAATATAAAGATATGATTAAATTAAGCATAAAGCAAAAAGCAACAGGACAAATATGAATAAGGCATAAATACAATTTTTTAGAAAAATAATATATATACATCAGAAAATGATTGTTTTGTGGTATAATTGTATGATTTTAATTTTCTTCTATATGCCATATTTTTATGTCCATATTTTCCACAAAGAACATGTGTATTACTTATATAATCAGGAAAAAAATATGATTCCCCGCCAAATTTTCCATGCAGTTTCATATTACTGTGTTTAATTACATTCGTACATCCATTTTCTACATGATGTTAGAAGCTCCTGGTAAAACCATAAACAGAGCTTTTCAGGTTTCAACAACTCCTCCTGCTAAGGGAAAGCCATATTTTTTTATCTCCAAGTCTGTTATTACATTCCTACTTAAAATCTGGCTCTCAAATTCTGTTCCCATTATTACCACCAACCACTCCTCTAGCTAAAAGAACAATCATATATGCATGACTCTTTCATTATATAGTAAGTGCTTGAGGTTAATTCCAAAGAATTTTTCAAGACAGTCTTGGAAGTATTTGCTCTAGTGTTTTGAAATAACAAAATGATCCTTCTTAAGCCTTTTGCATTGAGACAGGACAGCAGAGTTCAAGGAGATGTGTCTCTTGGCAAGGTTTGAAATGCGAGCTCACCAAAAGGATAAAGAGTAGTTAGTAAATTAAAATCCCCCCAAATCCTGGTGCCTGCTTGTCTTGCAGGTGCCAGGTCCCAATTCTCTGCACCCAGGGAACTTGCTAGAAGCTGTAGCAGTGGCCACATTTGACTGAACTGTTATAAGGAAAGTGCAAACAAGAATAGCCCCCTATTTTAGGAAAGATTGTTAAAAGAAACTGGAAAAACAAATTCTTTTTTACTTCCTCTTGGGACTTTCATTAAAAGTGTTTATTCTTAGATGAAGGGGATTACAGGAAAAGGTATTTCAGATGTTGGTTCATGACTGGATCCTGAGATGTCTGCTCTCAACGTGTGATGAAATAGTTGTATAATGTGCACTTTTGTAAGAGCTGTTTAATCTCCCCTAGTTAGAGATTTTGCTAACTAAAAACAGGCTTCCTTATTGGTATTCTTGAGTATTGTTTTGACAGTCTTTGCTTAACATTTTCTCTCTCTAAATTATTTTAGCATGATTGTTCTCAGCAGTGCTTTATAGGATGAGACAGATGACATGAGTTTCTCTTGTTCAGAGAGCATGAATTCAAGCACAAAGCAGGGGTGACTTTATCTCTGGGCACTGATTCCTACAGTACCCCTGCATGACCTCTCCATTGCAATGTGGCTAGATGGTATGCTGGCACATTGGCCTGAAGTTTACAGCAATGTCAGCACTGCCACTGTGATCTAGGACTGATCCTTTGACAAAATTAGAATCTCCCAAGAAGGTGAAGAGAGGGAGCCAACTACCACTGAATAACATGAGAGGCTTCATGCAGGGTACATAATCTACGTCATTTCTTCAATCCTCTCAACTTGACTTTGAGGTTCACACTACAGGTTGTATTAGTACATTCTTATGCTGATATAAAAATACTACCTGAGACTGGGTAATTTATAAAGAAAAGAAGTTTAATTGACTCACAGTTCCACATGGCTGGGGAGACCTCAGGAAACTTGCAATCATGGCAGAAAGCAAAGGGGAAGCAAGGCACATCTCACAAGGCAGCAGGAGAGAGAGAGAATGAGAGAGCAAGGAAGTGCCGCACTTTTAAAACGATCAGATCTCATGAGAACACACTCACTATCATGAGAACAGCAAAGGGGAAATCTGCCTCCATGATCAAATCATGTCCTACCAGGTCCCTCCCTGAACATGTGGGGATTATAATTTGAGATGAGATTTGGGTGGGGACACAGAGCCAAACAATATCACAGGTGAATAAACCAAGGCTCAGAGAGGTTAAGGAAATTATCCAAGTTTATCAGGTTAGTAGGTGGCAGAAATGGAATTCAACCTAGGATGTCTTGCTGTAAGGCCTGAGCTATTTTCCATATACTATGCTATCTTACTGGGTTTTTTTTTAACTTGCCTTTTAAATAGAAATAGAAGGAAACAGAAAAAAATAAACAGACGAGAAAGTAGCTCATTGGGCAAAATGGTTAGTTGGTTTTGTTTCATGTAAAGATATACTTCTGACGTGTTCTCTTTGTGCTTTTAGAGATAAGAGTCTTACAATGGTATGAACAAATTGATCACGCCTGTGTCCAAACTATGAGCCAGTCGAAGAACAAAAGCAGTATGACTGTTGACTGCAGCTTGGTCTCTTGCCACTCCCTGCATGGGATTCTAGGTTTTTCTCATATTAAGCGAGATGGGGGCTCTGGATTCATCCAGGTATTTTCTGCCTCTGAGCCTTCCCTTATCAACTTCCCTGTACCTAGATTGTCCTTGCTTCTTGCCTGCAGCCACAGAACACTTAGACAACTAGCTGTTTCAGTTCAGGGCCTCTTGCTTTCAGAAGCCTTTCCTGAGGTCTCACAGACCTAAGTGTCCCTCCCATGTTCACGCACAGACACCAGGACCCTTCCATGCAGGTCCTCACTGGAGTCCATTTTGGTTGTCCCTTGAAGTGTATAACTCTCTTATCTGACAACACACTTCCTGTGTGTCACTGTTCCTTGTAACCTTAGACTTAGTGCACCACTGTTGATGAGTGAGATTATTTTTGTGTCTGTGTGGGTAGGTGTGTGACCCTCAGTCTGGGCATTTGCTGGTGGAATGTAGACATATTCAGGCACGTCTGAAGAACCACTGGGATGGCCCCAAGACAATGGCAAGAGAGATCAAAGAGTCTCTCAGGAGAAAGCGCAAACTGTGGGAGAGGGTCCAGCTGTAAGAGTCTTGTTTTATGCTTATTTGTTGAACTGATGGTCTTCTTTCCAAAAATCTTAGATAAGAGCCTGGTGCAGAGGGTGGGGGTGGTAGTAGAGGTTGTGGGGAACTGTACTGAAAGGAAAGATGGAGGATGGGAAGTGCTATGTGGTTCTCGGGATCTCCCATTACCTCTCAGGGTGAGGTTTTCCCACTGGGACAAGCTGCTGCTGCTACATCACACACACGCCCATACCCTCACTGCCCTCATCCTGCCAGTTAAGCCTCATAACCTCTTGAAGCCCCATTTTCTTCACTTGGAGTAACAAGCTATGGAGCCTGGAATATAGCTCCCACCAAACAGTGTTCTTCTTCTTCTTTCTTCTTCTTCCTTCTTCTTTCTTCTTCTTCTTCCTTCTTTTCTTCTTCTTTCTTCTTCCTTCTTCTTCTTCCTTCTTCTTTCTTCTTCCTTCTTCTTCTTCCTTCTTCATCCTCCTCCTCCTCCTTCCCCTCCTCCTCCTCCCCCCTCCTCCTCTCCCTCCTCCTCCACTGCTGCTGCTGCCTCCTCCCCCTCCTCATCCTCCTCCTCCTTCTTCTTCTCTTCCCTCCTCCTCATCCTTCTTCTTCTCTTCCCTCCTCCTCATCCTTCTTCTTCCTCTTATTCCTCCTCTTCTTCTTCTTCTTCCTCTTCCTCTCTCACTTTGAAGAACCAGAAGCATCTTCACTCCCATGGTGAGATTCATTGTGTAACATGCAACAGTGAAAGCAGGTGGCTACTGTATATGTGCAGACATACCTGGCCACTTGGTATAGCTGCGGAGAAAGGAGCTCCAAGACCCCTCCAAGTAAAGATCCTTTGCAGGCATCTGCAGCAGCAAGAGCAGGGTCTATTCCCTCCTCTCCCAGCAGGCTGTTGCTATGATGAAGTGTCCTTTTATCCAGGTCAGTGCAAAATCCAATCCCCACTGATTTCTTCGTGACAGGTTTGTGGGGAAGGCAGTGGCTGCTGCTTCTGCTATCAGAGGACACAACACTCCATCTCTATCATTTGGAATTATACATGGAGCTATCAATCTGTGAGTGAACACCTGGCAAATCTCTCAGCAGTTACACACTCAGTAAGTGCTGAGATAAGAAATGGTGTGATGGAAATGACACAAATGCTATTCCATTTCCCTTAGCTTCTCTTGTCTTTGTATTGGCCAATTAAAAGACAATTTCTGGCTGAAAGCACAAATCTTGTATCACGTTGTAAGTTTTAATCTATTTTGCAGGAAATCTTCATTAAAGTACCTCAGTAGGCCGGGCGCGGTGGCTCACGCTTGTAATCCCAGCACTTTGGGAGGCCGAGGCGGGCGGATCACGAGGTCAGGAGATCGAGACCACGGTGAAACCCCGTCTCTACTAACAATACAAAAAAAAAAAAAACTAGCCAGGCGTGGTGGCAGGCGCCTGTAGTCCCAGCTACTCGGAGAGGCTGAGGCAGGAGAATGGCGTGAACCCGGGAGGCGGAGCTTGCAGTGAGCCGAGATCGCGCCACTGCACTCCAGCCTGGGCAACAGAGCAAGACTCCATCTCAAAAAAATAAATAAATAAAAAAAAAAAAAAAAAAAAAAAAAAGTACCTCAGTAATTTCATTATAAGAAATTTAAAAAAAATTAAACTATGCTGTATGGGAAAAAATAACCCTCTATACCCATCAGGCAATGAAAAGAAAGTCATTACTCACGTTTTCATTTTCTGGTGGCACTTTACTTTATTGTTTTATTTTTGTTTGGGGTCAGAAAAACTGTTCTTAATTAAAATTTAAGGTGGCTTCTGTATCTGTTCAGAAGTATAAGGACGTATTGAAAACGAGTATAATTTTCTAGTGGTTTTCTTATGGTTTATTTGATTCAGCCATCAAACAAGCAAAGGGATTATAATTTTTAGTTAAGGGCTCATACATTCCTTGTATTAAAGTTTAACTTTGGTCACATTAACTTAATAATTATAAGTACAGTTAAGTATTTCCTTGATTGCTTATTAGTTACATCACAAATGGCCAGGCATAGTGGCTCATGCCTGTAATTTCAGCATTTTGGGAGGCTGAGGCAGAAGAACAACTTGAGGCCAAGAGTTCAAGTTTCAGATACCTCAAATAGTTATTTTTATAAAAGGAAATGTAACACTATTTGAGCAAATTCATATCCATAAGTTATAAATTCTAATTGAGCTCAGAAGTTTGTGTCCGATGATATCATTTGGGGAAAGTAACAAAAATATTAACATGTAATATTTAATGAGTATATAGTTCTGCACAGTGCAATATACTCTGCATTTATTTCTTTGTTTTCCATTTATTCCTTATAACAATCCTAATGGATGGTACTGCATGTACCATTATTACAGATAAGATAAGCGAGGCCTAAAGAGTTTAAGAAACTTACCAAAATTCACAGGTTATAAAATACAAAATTGAAGTATATTGAGTGCCTATGTAATGTGTTAGTCATCGTGTTGGACATTTAAACTTCTTCCTGCCTTCCTTCATCCCTCTCTTTCACACTCCCTTGTCCTTCCCTCCCTTTCTCCCTCCCACCAAACCTCTCTTCTTCCTTTTATTCCTTCCTTCCTTCCTTCTTTCCTTCATACAAATATTGATCAAGTGACTACTGTGTGTCAGGCATGTTTTCAGGCACTGGATGCTAGAATAATGAACAAGACAAACAAGGTCCTGTTCTCATAGCATTTGTTCTCTTACAGAGGGAGTAAGATGCATATTTAATTAAGTGAATATGATCAAAGCAAACATAAACAAGTGCTATGAATCAAGGGATATAACAGTCATTAGATGGCTACGTTAGCTAATTAGTCAGGGTTATCCTTTCTAAAACAGTGAGCGACATTCGAAGGACAAGAAGACATCAGTGTGGATGGTCGGGAGAAAAAGGATTTCAGGCAGGTGGAGCCATATTTAACCATCTTAGTAACTTGGTGAGATAGGAATTATTCTTCCTGTTGTAAAAATAAATGAATGTCCAAATATGTTAAAATATCCAAAGTTACAATGATAAAGTAAGTATGCTTGTAGTGTGGGTGTCAGTCACAGGTATGTCAAATTCTAAAGTGGTATATTTGCCATAATACAAATCTACTGCCCATTTAGTTGATAAGAGTATCACACACAAATATAATAAAACCTATTTAAAACAAACTGTTAGGGTCATTTTGCTTATACATTTGTTCTCTATGTGTTCTACTCAGATCCTCCCAAACTTCGGAAGTGTCAAAAAATACTAAATGCAGATTATTAAATCTTGACCTTAATTAGGTTCCATTGCAAATTTTTAAAATGAAAAGATTTAGTATTAAAAACATGCATGCACACACACACAGGTATACACATACATACCCCCTATATGTATGAGGTGTGCATAGAAAAGGGAGAGGCATAGGGATGAGGCATGTATGAGGCATGTATGATCGTGGTTGTGTGTGCATACATGAGTGTGTGTTTATTTGTAACTATAGCAGTTACCAATTTATTTGCAGATGCTCAGGTATGTGATACCATTATTTGTAAATTTAAAAAAAAACTCCTTGCAGAAAATTATATCCAAATGCTTGACTGGCCTCTAAAATCTGCCTCTTAGAGAAAATATCATGTATAGATAAAACTAAAAATGTCAATATGGCTAGAGCTATTAATACAAGATAATAAGAGTGTAAAGGAACAGCACATTGTTAACAAAATAATTTGTTTATAAATATCTAGTTTTTCTTTGTAATAGGCCTTTTACATTAGAAGCAAACAATAGTGTCATGCTAAATCACTTGCTTAAATATTATTTGTTTCCTGAGAGGAAAATGCTCAAATCATTAGTAAGAGAAGGAGTTCACTTTTCTTTGAGTAAAACAAAGCAAAAGCCCTTTTGTAAGCTCTTCAGACGTTCAGGAAAGTATGGGAGGCTGGTCTTAAAGCATAGGACATAAAATTAGGCAATCTCTGGCTCGCCATTCTAGCATAAATCATCACAAAAGTATTGACAAACATAATGTATGATGCACCATTTATTTTTGTTACATTTGTGAATTTTTCCATTAGAGGATACTGGCTGCCTGCACCAATCAGGCATTTTACATGGAACTCTGCCTATTGTTCTGTTTCGTCTGGCAAAATCTTTCCCATACTTTTATTTTCCTTTCAGCTTACGCTAAAAATCTGTAAGGAGGGCCAAAAGCCAAAATGTGCTTATTATCCCTTGTGAAGAATTTTTTTAATACTAAAACAATCTTTGTTTAAAAAATTCGCAATGGAACCTAATTAAGGTCAAGATTTAATAATCTGCATTTAGTATTTTTTCACACTTCTGAAGTTTGGGAGGATCTGACTAGAACACATAGAGAAGAAATGTATAAGCAAAACGACCCTAACAGTTTGTTTTAAATAGGTTTTATTATTATTCCAGTATGGTGAGGCCAACAAATCAGAAGATGACTGTCATTGACAAGATAGTTTGTTAATCACAGGTCCCAAGAGGAGGGGCTACAAAAGGAAGGACCAGAGTTTACAAGGAAGCAGAGTGGGGAAATGGGGAAAGCAGAGGCAGACATCTTTATTGTGGTTTTCATGGGAAGGAACAGGTGAGGCAGGGTAAACAGACTAGGTAGGTGTACAATCTGCTAGATTAAGTAATGTCGGTAGGCTCCAGGGTATAGGGGCTGTCTCTAGCTGTCTGGTACCTGGTCCTGAGATGATCAGAGCAGAGGAACATTGCCTCCTGGAGTGTAAGAGCCAGAGAGAGAAGGTGGTTCAAAGTAAGGCCTCTGGATTGGTTAGTTTTCATATGAAAAGCATGCTCCAGGGCAAGTCCTTTACAATCTTTGGGATAGTAAAGCCTTGGGAAGGGCTGTTTCCTCCCGTCAACAAGGCCCTAGATGCCAGAGCATCAAGAACAAAGCAAATGAGAAAACACAGTGAATATCCAATTTAGCAACAAAATAAAATTTTCATGCGCATCCGTGTGAAGAGACCACCAAACAGGCTTTGGGTGAGCAATAAAGCTGTTTATTTTACCTGGGTGCAGGTGGGCTGAGTCTGAAAAGAGAGTCAGCGAAGGGAGATAAGGGTGGGGCCATTTTATAGGATTTGGGTAGGTAAAGGAAAATTACAGTCAAAAGGGGTTTGTTCTCTGGCGGGCAGGAGTGGGGGTCGCAAGGTGCTCAGTGGGGGCGCTTTTTGTGCCAGGATGAGCCAGGAAAAGGACTTTCACAAGGTAATGTCATTACTTAAGGCAAGGACTGGCCATTTACACTTCTTTTGTGGTGGAATGTCATCAGTTAAGGTGGGGCAGGGCATATTCACTTCTTTTGTGATTCTTCAGTTACTTCAGGCCATCTGGGCGTATACGTGCAAGTCACGGGATGCGATGGCTTGGCTTGGGCTCAGAGGCCTGACAAAAATGAAGGTGTATTGATTTTCCATTGCCAGATAACAACTTACATATGGACCTAGTGACTTAAAACAACATAAGTTATTGAGCCAGGGCTGGAAGGTCATCTGAGGCTTAGGGTCCTCTTCCAGCTCTCTGGTTGCTGGCAGAATTCAGTTCCTTGTGATTGTAGCACTGAGGTCCCCATTTTCTTGCTGGCTCCTGGGCTGAGGCTGCTTTCAGCTCTCAGACCACTCTTTGGTTCTAGCTACTGTCGCTGCTTTCCTCTTCCAGGCCAGCAAGAACATGCCTCTCTCTGACGTCTGTCTCAGACTTTAAGACCATAAGAATTCACCTGATTAGATAAGGCCCAACCAGGGCAGTCTCCCTTTACCTTAACTCATCTGTTAAGAGACCTTAATTGCATCTGTAGAAGTCCCTTTTGCCATACATTATAACACAAAGTGAGATCCCATCATATCCACAGCTCTTGCCCCTACTCAAGAGGAAAGGATTATTCAAGGCGCAAGTCATCTTAGAATCCTGCCTACCATCGAAGAAAATTATGTCTCCAGAAACAAAATTGAAGAATAGCTGTCTGAAAAGGTTATTCCTTTCCATCTGGGATGTCTTCTGTATTTAAAGTGGGTTTGTATTGAAAATTTGCATCAAATAACACACGATCTCCCAGCAGAGGGAATAGACACTCCCTTTGAAAGATTGACTAACTCCTGTGACTCATCCTTGAGGTCACCTCAGGACAACCAATAGTGCAAATATCCAATAGGGCTGGTAAGGGTCCCCTGGATAGTGTGCTCAATGGCTTTAGTGCATATGAGCAGCAATACCCTGAGCAACAGCTGAAAGCTTCTCCCATTAAAGGAGTTGGGTACCAAGAGTACACTCAATGGAGTAGACATTAGGGAGTACATGAAAGACAAAGAGGAGACTGAGGGTCTGATTGGGACTGCCCTTTTCCCCTCTCTCCATGGCTCCCAGACATGCATTTTTCAAGTTCCATAAATTATCCACACTCTAGGGCTTTAATGCGTCAGTCCATCTGAGGCTGAGAATAGTTTAAAGATGGTAGAAAAGGAAATATGGAGGAAATGAAGAGTGTCCAGTTCATGTTTGCATTTACTGTGTAGAAGATTTAGAATTTTAATTTTTCCCAGCTTTGCTTCCAGTACTCTAGGGCCTCACTGTGAACTAGTATATGCATTCAATGTGTGGAATGTTATTTTAGGCTGTTGCTGAAATCTGTAAAGAATATTGAGTAAGGTAGAGAAAAGCAATGTTTACTTATTAGACATGTCAGAATGGCTCTTCCCAAATGGCATGGTTCCCCTCACTCCACCCTTGAGCCAATCTGAGAGTCCATGTTATAATTAATCTTAAATAATTTGGGAAAATTAGGTCAATCTTGGGCCCAATAATTCTTAACAAGAACTCTGTACAGAAATATAGTTATAATTAAGCATTAATCAGGCTGCACTTTGGCCCACTTCCTTGTAACAGAAAGTCAGGTAGGCCTAGACACTGACCATCTGTATCCCTGTTGTTCTTATAGATAGCATCTCTGAGGTTAGAATCACAAGGTTTTTGCTTAAAAATTGCTTAAGATGCGGCCAGGTGCAGTGGCTCACGCCTGTAATCCCAGCACTTTGGGAGGCCGAGGAGGGCTGATCACGAGGTCAGGAGATTGAGACCATCCTGGCTAACACAGTGAAACCCCGTCTCTACTAAAAATACAAAAAATTAGCCAGGTGTGGTGGCGGGCACCTGTAGTCCCAGCTACTCGGGAGGCTGAGGCAGGAGAATGGCGTCAACCGGGGAAGTGGAGCTTGCAGTGAGCCGAGATCGCACCACTGCACTCCAGCCTGGATGACAGAGCGAGACTCCGTCTCAAAAAAAAAAAAAAAAAAATTGCTTAAGATGCTTTTCAGATCCTGAATTTCAGTGGAACAGCTGACACCAACCAGTTACAAGATCCTCACAGAGGAACCGAATCAGTATGAGAATACAGCGTCTTCATCTTCTTGTCCAATGCCTTCACCCTGCACTTTTTGATCAACCACTTATCTCCACACTTTGGTCCACTCTAAAACCCTTAAAAACCCTAACCCTAAAACTCCTCGGGGAGACAAATTTGAGGTTTCCTCCCATCTTATTCGGCGGCCCTGCAATGAACCCTCTTTCTCTGCTGCAACTGGCTGTCTCGGTGTACTGACTTGCTGGCTGCCCATCAGGCAGCGAACTTATTACGGTTACAGCCATTACTGGCATCTAGTGGTGGAGGGTCAGGGATGCTGCTAACATTTCACAGTGCATCCAGTAGCCCCCACGACAAAACATCAATAGTCCTGAGGTTGAAACACTGTGGACTAAACCAAACCTCAGAGCCTGCGCAGGGTGTGTGACTTTCATTCAGGCCAAACTCATCCCTGTGATGGCAGGTCAAGAATAGACTGAGTCCCTAGGAGCTTAGGACACCGCTGCCCCTCCTCATGCCTCTTACCCAAGGAGTGCAAATGCTCCCTGCTCTCCATAGATGCCAGCCCCGAAGCAAACTCAAGACACTGGGTCTAGAAACACAACCTCCCATAGGAGCAGGACAAAGCTGCCTTCGCCCCTGGCTTGCTGACCTCCAGGGGCTGGTGGGAAGGAAGCAGCATTCCAGGAGCATTAGCTAATTACCGCCCTCTCCAGGACTGCATTCCTTGTCACAGACGCAAAACCTAATAAATCACAGTATATGTTCCTGCTTTTTACTTTCAGGAGAAAAAAAGCAAAAATCCATCAAAAGAACTAATAGAAGGGACTCTGTATACTTCTAGGTTGGTTATGCAGAAGCAATTTAAGGTGGATAAGCTTGAATCGAATATGCCTTTCTCATGAACAACATTATTTTGTAGATTTATGTAGATTATGTTATGTTAGGTAAGTTCCAGAAAAGAAGAAAATAGTTTATCTTTTGGGGAAGGTGGGGGAGGAGGTTGTGGGTTGTAAAAGTAAACATCCTAAGTGTTTCTGGTTATTCACATCTCTGAGTAAGGGAAATACTGCTTGGACTCCTTGCTCTGTGACCTTGGGCATGGTGCAGTGGCTTCTAAGCCTGACAAAACAGGTGTGAAGCCTTATCAGCTGTGTGTCCTTGAGCATGTTTCTTAACTTTTTCATGCCTCAGTTTCCTTATCTGTCAAGTGGAGATAATGCTAGTGCTTATATATAGGGCTGCTGTGAGAATTAAGTGAATAAATATTTATAAGGTGGTTAGAATAGTTCTTGACCTTTAGTTAACGTTGCCTCAATGTTTGTTGATTAATTCTGAAGTCCTTTATCAGCTGTAACACCCTGTGAGTCAATGGTCCTTTTCTCTTGCCTTCGACAATATTATATAATCAAAATTCTGACCCCAAATTCTGACCTGGGAGAAAATGCCTGATTCGGAATGAGCCAATAGCAGCCCCATTATATTTTCTTTACTTGGCTTTCTGAGCAGCAGTCACATTTAAGGCGTTGCCATCAATAAGGGTGAAACACAGAGGTGTTTGATTTAGCTGATTTTTGTCAGAAACTATTCACTGGACGCTGGTTGAGTGGCCTCATTTTGGCTGAGGTTTTCATTTGAGGCTTTCTCTGTGTCCACTAGATGGCATATCAGTTTCTTCCATTGTGTTTCTGCTGATTCCTGCTCCTCTTGGGTATAGATCAATGCTCTTGTTCTGGTTTGGGGGAAGGCTGGTGCTGGAGAAGCTTCTAGAAGAAGCATGGAAACAGCCCCATTTAGCCCCAGGGATACAGAGATGTGGGGAGGTGAGACACAAGGCTCAGCCAGCCTGGAATGGTGCAACGGTCCCCTTTACTCCCCGGCCAGTTAAACCCTGGATCGCACCAAAATGACAGGCTGAGGGTCATCAGCTGTGATCCTGCTCCCTTCCTGATGAAAAGAAAAGTGGTCCCAAGGCAATCCTGAGGACACTAAGGCAGTGGGAAGAAAGATAACCTGCCCCCACTACATCATGCTTGGCCTGAGGGGACTGCCAGGTGCCAGCCTCCCAACCACACAAAACCAGGATCCAACCCAGCTCCCTCAGACACAATCAGTGCCTGCCACTTCTTTCCAAGTCTTCTGGTCTCACAGCCTCCTCTGCTGGTGAGAGGTGACAGGAGTTTGTCAAACAGGGTGAATGACATATGTCCAGCATCCACCTGTTGTCTCAGTTATTAATAATATCTCTTTTACTCTCCAAAGTGGCCCAGTTTGGAGAAGGAAGTGTGTGGTTCATCCTGCACTTAGCATCTTCTGAAATGCTGCAGTTGGGAGGTGGATTCAGTTACCTGGAGTGTGGATGTTGTGGATGTCCCTATGCATGGGAGTGGAAATGGGCAGAGCGGGGCTGCAGCCTGGGGGCTTCTACCAGGTCAGTTGGCAGAATTAGAATCTCTGCTCAGAAAGCCCTCCATGAGCCTGGCTGTGGAAGGGCACAATGCCTGATGCCCTTACCTGCCCTTCCCTGCCTAGCACGAGCCTGTGGGTGCAGCCAGAGGTGGGATGTGCAAGGTAAGCATAGTGGGTGACGTGAGCACTGGTGCTCCAGTGAGTGAGGGGTGGCAGAGCTGGGCATTGTGGGGTGAACAGGAGGTGATGACTTAAATACTATGTGGAATAGAGAAAAGGAAGACATGGAGAAAGACCAAGAGTTTGCAGCCAACTCACTGACTGGCCTTGGGCAAGTTATTTTTTAGAGTCTTTCTTTCATCATCTGTTAAATGATGGTGTTGATAGATCGTGGCAGTGTTTTGGAGGAAAAGGAAGGATAAGGTGTATATCATGTCTTGTGGATTCTATTTCCCGGAATCTTAGTAGGTGTACTGCACAACAGCCTGCATTAATATTATCATATCATTACTATCATAATACCATTAATTTCATTGCATTGCAGGTACTGTGGCTGAACCTGAGCTCCAGACCTTTCAGACCCTGATGGAATTACAGAGGGTGCTTACATAGGGAGCAGCACAAACCAGCTCATATAAGGTGTAATGAGTTAATCATGTAATATGGAGGATGTTACTAATGTAATATATAATGTGAATTATTGTGACATGTAGTGTGTATCAGTATAATTTGTAGTGTGTTAGTAATGTAATATGGTTCATGCTGCAATAGTTTGCTGTCTACTAAGATGGAGGACTTACATGGATGTCTGGGGCCATCTCCATCCAAATGAGCCATCCAGGTATGATCACGCAAAGCAAACATTTCCTCCCAAATGTCCACTTATATTTATTGCTTTCATGAGACAGATGAGGCTTCATGGAGTGAAAAGCTTTAAGCACCTTTTATGGATTCACACAGAGCTCTCTGAAGGATGGGCAATGCGCCTAGAAACCACACAGCAGGGAGAACAAATGAAAGAGAGGCCTCAATACAGAACTCACCTGGAGGAAAAGAGGAGTTGGACAAGCTTCCCCAAGCCCAGCACCCAGGTCTAAGAACTGAAACCAAATGATCTTTTTCCTCACAGCTAGATATAATAGCACATCACCCGTAATTCCAAGTTATCAATGGGTCTTTTAATTAAAGTCTTACCTCTACTCCGCTCTCCTGCTAGACCCAAGCTCCAGGAGGGCAGTGACCCTGTCTTGACCTGCACCTGCACCATCTCCTTCACCCAGCCAGAGCCTGTTACTTGTGGGTGCTGATAAGCATTGAGGAATGGCTCGCTGGGCCGTGTGAGTTGTCAAGCACTGACATCGCTTCACCTGTCTCCCTGGTCAGCCATGTGGGCTGTAGTAGAGCAGCTGTGGGGGTGACCCCAAAGGACCAGGACCCCACTGGGTAAGCACAGCACAAAGGGGATGTCTGTGGGCCATGAAGCAAGCTGGGGTGAAGAACATGGAGAACTTCCCAGGCAGCCAAGGGGCCTGTGCTGCCCTGGGAGGGAGCTGCCCTTGGGGGAACTGTCAGCTCTTTGAGAAACCAGCGTTGTCTAGATCAGCTGCAGGTGACAACTAGGACTGGAGGTGACCAGGAATATTAGAGTTGGGGACTCCAGAAAGAATGAGCTTCCTTCAACCAGGCATCAGGATGTACATATTAGTATAATGTGTAATGTGCATTAATGCAATGTGTAATGTGTTAATCATACATTCCATATAATTACATTATATGGAATGTGTTATCAATGCAACATGTAACACATAATGTGTAGTATTTAATATGTATGAAATATGTATTATGCACATATAATACGTAATATGTTATGGATGTCATGTGTTATGTAATATCGAATGCATTATGAATGTAATATACAATGTGTATAAATATAAGACGTAATATGTTAATCATGTAATATGGAAGGTGTTACTAATGTGACAGGTAGTGCACATCATTGTGATATGTAGTATGTATTAGTGTAATTTACAATGTGTTATTAATGTAATTTGTAATGTGCTGTCAATGTAGCATGTAATGTGTATTGATGTAATATTTAATGTGTGTTAATATAAGGTGTATTAATGTCATGTGCTAATAACAGAATAGGTAATGTCTATTAATATATTACAAAATGTATATTGCTGTAACATGATGGAGTGTGATATTAACATAATGTGTTAATTAGATGTAATTAGAATTAGAATGACTATGAGAACTTGGCCTTGGCCAGATGACCTGTCCTGGCCCAGCTTTTTTCTCAAAGGCCAAGTGGAGACAAAATCACAGGTACAAGGTCTTAGTGAATGACCTGGACTTTCCACAGCCAAAGGGAAAGTCCACAGGAACTAAAGTGGGAACCACCGCCACTACACACACACACACACACACACACCACTATATTTTCAAGGAACAATAACTTGTAAATCACTTTGCTCTATAACTCATATATGAAAATTACTACTAAACGCTTTCAAAATAGTGAATACTTTAAAGGCCCTTTCAAAAGAGTAAACCTTTTAGCTGTCTTCTGGGAGCAGGAGGAAGACATAGGTAGCTAACTAGATAGGTGGATCAATAGAGATAGATTGATTGATTTACTATTTATACATCTGTGTACATTTCTGTGTATGTGTCCGGTGTTTTCTTTTCATCAGGGTTTTCTTCAATGTCAGCATTATTGATATTTGAGGGAGGAGAATTCCATGCTGAGGGGAGCTGCCCTGTACATTAGAGGATGTTTAGCAACACCTCCAGCCTGGCCTCCACTCAAGAGATTCCAGGAGTGCTTCTCCACCTGTGACAACCAACAATGTCTCCAGACAGTGCTAAAGTAGAGGGCCCCTGCCAAATGCAAAATCACCCCCAGCTGAGAACTCTTGCTCTACATTCTAAGGGGGCCACAGCAACATGTTTAGGAGCACAAATCCTGGAGCTCCATGGCCTTGGTTCAAACCCACACATACTAGCCTGTGACCTTGGGCAAGTTAACCTATCTGTGCCTTGATGTCCTCATATGTAAAATGGGGATGGTAATAGTATATCCATCTCTATGCCTTTGCTCTGAGGACTCAACGTGTTAAGATGTGTGAAGCCTTTGTTACGGACCCTGACACAAAGTAAGGATTTAGCTCTTGTTCTTCTAAATCCCTAAAGCCACAGAATGGAGAAGGAAGGAAAGAGAATTTCACATCTATAAGCAACCAAGAAGAAAAGTGAGAAGGAGGAAATCTGGACATGTGCTTTGATTCTTAGCCAGCGACTCCTTGTGCCTGGAGAGCTGTAATCTGATGGAGTTCACATGAAATGGCATCTTCTTGAATTAGAACTGGATTTATGAAAACAAAATTATTTCAATAATAAGAGGGTGGTTATCAGTTGATAGATATGCAGTGTTTGGCAAATAGCTAATTTGGGTGATATTGATCCTTCCAATTGTTCTTTATAATTAGTAGCATGAGGTTAATCCCAGCTTTGTTTTCCCCAGACCCTCTTCCTCCTGCAGGTACAAGGTCTGCTAATTCCCCCTGTTGTTAAGATCCATGGAAAGGAACCAGGCTCCGGGGCAGAAAGTCTTCACTATTCCACTCTCACTGGAAAACGGAAAAATCCTGATAACATAGGAGTGTGGTTCAGTTTTAGAATCACGGCTTCTTTTTTTTTCTCTCATTGTTGCACTCTTGTGACCTTACAAGGGTCTATCACAGCATTTGGTGAACTCGCAGTAGCAAGGAAAGTATCCAAAAGCCAATGAGGGTGCCCGGAGGGGCACAGAACACGGGCCTCTGTGAGGTCCAGTCAGTGCCGATGCAATTTAACGGGCTCCAACCCAGTGTGTGTCTGAGGAGGAGAGAGCGGCACTACAGCCGTCTGGCTTCAGGGAGGGTGAGGGGGCAGGGGTGGAACAGATTGCTTTCTAACTTGGAGCTTTTGCTTTCCAGCCAGCCCAAAATTATAACACTCTGATGATAAGAGCAAGCAGCATGTTCCAGGCTTGTGTGTGTGTGTGTGTTGTGTGTGTGTGTGTGTGTGTGTGTATGCATTTAAAATAATCCAAGTTCCCCAACCACCCTCTTAATGGTACCACTAAAGTGGTAAGAGGCTTGATTTTTCCTCGAATATACATTTCCTGGGAAGAATGAGGAACTCTGCAAAGGTCAGTGTCACCATCTGGACTCCAACTGACTTGGCAAGTAAAATATACAAAGAATGCGGGTCTTTACTACAATCGATTGCTTTTGGCATGCAGATGAAAATGAATAAGAAGGCGCCAAATTTTATAATTGCTGGTAAATCTGTGGATGATCAACGCTGAAACCTTTGTGACTCCTTTCTTTCCATTTATCACCATTTGTCATATTCTGCTTCCCATGTTTTTGGAACGATGACCAGATGGAAAGCAGACTGCAGCCATCAGGCAGGTGAAAAACAGATGGCCCAGGAGGGAAAGAAACCAGAAAGCAGGCAGGCAAGGTGGCCCGGCCTAAGGACCAGCCAGGCCATTTCAGGTGCCCGGGCCCAGGTGGGCTCCAGAGACTGTCCCAACACTGTCAGAGCTTGACTTTGTCCCCAGCATCACTATCAATGCTAGGGCACAGGTCGCCTTTATTTATCCAGGGAGAAGTGTGAGACAGCATGATGAGAAAGGCAGGCTTAGAGGTCAAGTGTGCTTCTGTATTCATTCTATCTTCTTGGTTGTGGCTGAGTAAAGGTGGATGTGCCTGTTCTAAAACCTCTGAACCATAAGAACAGTAAGTGCTTTATATTCCTGTTCATCTACATTTACTGATTCTCTATGGTTTTTTGTACATTACAAAGAAAGGGAGTCTTCTGTGTCTCCTCAGCCACTCACGAATCCCTTAACAATAAGTGTGAAAGTGCACACACAAGCATAACAAGGCTAAAGCTGAATTCGAACTTCACGCTTCTCAGTATCAGAAGTTGATCCCAGAGCTCCTTGGAAGGAGGGGCTACAGCCCAGATGTTCCCACAGTAAACTTCGGGTACTTGATGAAGTCTTCTGGATAAGATGCCATTATTTATTATCTCTCATCAGGAAGAACTGACTCTGATAAAACCAAGTTAGGACACTGTCTCTGGGAGGAAATAGTTCTTATTTTTTTTTAAATATTAGTTCTGGGGGTACACGTGCAGATTTGTTATATAGATATGATGCTAAGGTTTTGGCTTCAATTGAACATGTCACCCAGGGAGTAAACATAGTACTCAATTGGTAGTTTATCAGTCCTTACTCTCCTCCCTCCCTCCCTGTGTTTGGAGTCCCCAGTGTCTGTTCTTCCTGTCATATCAATGGGTGCCCAATGTTTAGCTCTCATTTATAAGTAAGAACATGTGGTATTTGGTTTTCTGTTTCTGCACTAATTCACTTAGGAGAATGGCCTCCAGCTGCACCCATGTTGGTGCAAAGGACATAATTTTGTTTTTTTATGGATGCATAGTATTCCATGGTGTATTGTACCACATTTTCTTTATCCAATCCACCATTGATGGGCATCTGGGTTTATTCTATGTCTTTGCTATTGTGAATAGTGCTGCAATAAACATGTAAATGCACGCAAAGCTGAAGCCCAGTTTATTCTTTTATGCCAGGTTTCCTCTTCTCTTTATTGAGCAGCCTCACTGATGTTGAACAGAGCAGCTCAAAAATAGTCCCATTTCACCCAATGAATAAAATGTTTTTCTTTATGTCATTTCCTTCTGTCCTGGGTAGGGCAAGAAATGTTCTCAGGTTGTCAACAATCGAGGGATCATAGGTTCTTCATCTTGGAGAGCACGATTGGCAGGGATCAGATAAAAGACAAGAGGAAAAGGGAAAGGAGAAATAGAAGCAGATCAAAGACAAAAAGGAACAGGAGGAAGAATCAGAAAGCGGGGGCCCAGAGGCTGCTGTGGGGTCACAGAGACAAAGGGGGTTGTTCCTCATACCTTCTCTTTGCAGGGAATACCTGGGAGTCTGAAAACCTTTGTTCAAATAGTAACTCTGTCATATATCTTTTTTACATGATTTTTGATAGTTATTCAGTCTCTCTGAACCTCACAGCATTATTATTATTATTATTATTATTTTTACCACACAGCATTATTGGGAAAAGGGGTATGCCATGAAAGTCCCAAGAAGGAGACAGGTATCCTATACTTGTTGAATTTGCAGCTAACAGCTATTGAAATGGCCACCGGTACCATCAGATACTGTCCACGATTACCATGTTCTAAAATGGCCCCTAACCCCAGGAAAGGTACAAACATAAACTTCAAAATTGAATTTAAATAATATGGCCCTTTGCACTTAAAGATGACTCTATTTTTAAAAATTCTTAGAGCAATATTTTAAATTTTAGGGTTTATATTTCATTGAAAATTTGTAAACTATGCCAAACTATGGCAATAAAACTGTTGTAAAAGAAGAAATCATCACATAGTTGAGTTTAAAAAAAGAGAAGCAGGAGGAAGAAGAGAAGAAAAAGACAGAGATGAAGAAGAAGGAGAAGGAGGAGGAGCAGGAGAAGAAGGAGAAGTTGGAGGAGGTGGAGGATGAGAAGAGAAAGAGGAAAGAGGAGGAAAAGGAGGATGACGAGGAGGAGGAGAACAATAATAATAACTGTAGCAATCAGTCTTGGGCTAATTATTTTGCCCTCAATGCATTAAATCTAGAGAGAACTGTGCAAAAATGCCCCAAAGAGGAAGGTTATTTGAGAGGTAAAGAGCCAGTTAAGAAACAGATAATCTACTTTCTCCCATTTCCTCATTGCTACTCTTCAGGAAAGCACTGTCTGCATGACGAGGGAGAGAGGCTGAAGAGGATGGGTGAGCAGGGCACCATGTCTACGAAATGAACCCATGTAGGCCCAGTCCACATGATAGCCCAGTGTTTTCCAGTGGGTGCCCCAGTAAAACATAAATCCTTTAAGGAGTTCTCTGAGAAAAGATTCTGGACAAATGTATTTGGGAAATGCCACAAACCATGTTCCTCTTTTACAGAGTTCCAGTGCTCATTAGCACATCAAAGGCTCTGGTAAGTTCTGAGGCTAAAAAGGATACTGGGTTTGTTTGTTATCCCTGAGGAGCTAGGATTCCCTGGTCACCTTTTGGGAATCACTGGACTGACAACAACAGTAGATAAAGTTAACACATCCCATTTGTACACCACTGTAAAGTTTACAAAAAGTGTTCACCTATTATAAGTTTATTTAATCTTCCTTCCAATACAGTGAAAGAGATTTTATGATGACTTCACTTTCCATTTCACAAATAACGAATCTGAAGTCCAAATGTTTAGGATGGCCAGGCACAGTAGCTCATGCCTATAATCCCATCACTTCGGGAGGCCAAGGTGGATGGATCACTTAAGCCCAGGAGTTTGAGACCAGCGTGGGCAATATGGCAAAGACACATCTCCAAAAAAAAGAAAATTATTCTCGGCATGGTGGGGTGTCCCTGTAGTCCCAGCTACTTGGGAGGCTGATGTGGGAGGATCACCTGAGCTCAGGGAGGTCGAGGCTGCAGTGATCTATGATCTTGCCACTGCAATCCAGCCTGGGTGACAGAGTGAGATCCTGTCTCAAAAATAAATACATAAATAAAAGTTTAGGTAACTTGTCAAGATCACTCAGTGAGTAGGAAAGCTAATGTTAAGGCCCCAGCGTCCTAACACTTTTTCTTGTTAGAAGAATATTAAGAGGTTAATTCAGGGTGTCGAAAATGCTCTTTTCCTGAGGGGTCCATTTACTCTTTCATTCGTCTGCTCAGGACACATTTGTTCTTGGATGCGTAGGAACCTGGGATAGGCTCTGAGTCTCCAGAGGCTATAAAAGATAATCTGGTTTCTCAATGAGAAATGCCTCGTAAGTGTTAGGTGACTAGACTTGGGTTCTTCTTTTAAAGTCTTATTTAACTAACTTTCCCATATTTATGACTTAGCCATGATAATGCATTGTAAATATGAACTTTTGCGTAGTACATGTAAGAGCAACTCAAGAAATACATATTTTGTTATATTAAATTGCAGGTACCATATACTTCAAGAACGACATACAATTTACTTAAATTGAGTACAAATTATTTGCATTTACTGACTTCATGCCAGGGTCAAGGCTAGCTGTATATGCCAGGTGAACTCACTCAGTCTTAACAACAATCCCACCAGAAAAGTTTAGTAATTCGGTTTTGTAGATGAGAGAACTCAGGCTGGGAGGGAGGATGCTATCACCCGTCTAAGATGACAGTTACTAAGTAGAAGAGAGGGATCTGATCCAAGACTGCCTAATTTTAAATCCAGAGCTCTCCAAATCCCACCATGCAGTACTACCAGGACAAGCTGTGTAATTTGTGGAGCCCAGGACAAAATGAAAATGCAGGACCCTTGTTTACACAGTATTAAGAATTTCAGGATGGTCAGCTGGGTGCGGCGGCTCATACCTGTAATCCCAGCACTTTGGGAGGCCGAGGCAGGCGGATCACTTGAGGTCAGGAGTTTGAGACCAGCCTGAGGTACATGGCAAAAC
The DNA here is from genome assembly GCF_006542625.1 of Nomascus leucogenys. Lineage (NCBI taxonomy): Eukaryota > Metazoa > Chordata > Mammalia > Primates > Hylobatidae > Nomascus > Nomascus leucogenys. The sequence continues at coordinate 23,432,936 of NC_044405.1, read as the reverse complement.
CCCGTCTCTACAAAAATACTAAAACTAGCCAGGCGTGATGATGCAGGCCTGCAGTCCCAGCAACTCGAGAGGCTGAGGCAGGAGAATCGCTTGAACCCAGGAGGCGGAGGTTGCAGTGAGCCAAGATTGCACCACTGCACTCAGCCTGGGCGACAGAATGAGACTCTATCTCAAAAAACAAAAAAAAAGGAAAAAAGAATTTCAGGATGGTGCCATCAGGGCATTAAACCAAGTGCAAAGCTCTTCTGAGCATGGGCCCCTGTGCAGTGGCAAAAGTCGCACACTGATGAAGCCTGCCCTGCATCCCACCAGTCCACACACCAAACATGAGTTCCTTTCCTTGGGAGGGTAGGTGAGTCTTTCTAAAAGATTCACCTCACAGGTACGTTCCAGAAGACAAGTTCTTTAGTGTTCACTCACAATTTTGTCAAATCTATGATTTCTTCTCAATGAGAAGTAACTTTGAGCATTGGGTAGATGCAAGGAAAAACATTTTCTCACAGTACAGCCCTAGAAGAAGGCATCCAATGGGCCACTTCCCCAAGCTGCTGAGTGGTTTTGGGGGAGGATTTGCTTTTCTGTTTCTGCTGATAGGTGAGGGTCTTGGCCAGCGAAATGTAACCCTGTTGGTTTTATTGCTTGGAAATCGGAGAATGTAGAGCAAAGGGAAGATGAACTGAGTCCATGGTTCATCTAGAAGTGGTTTCCAGAAACAGAAATGGACACAGGATGTCTGAAAACAGATTTCCAATGTAGTTCTCCATTTCCACTTCCTGATAAACTCATTGGAATTATCTTGTTTAAATCTGACAAAACTCAGCTTGTGTTTCAGTGGGGATTTCCTGGGGAGGTCATTCAATGTAGAAACAGTGCCAGCAGCACAAAGTGCCATGTCCTTTGTGCCCTTGTGTCTTTGTTCCTTCAATGCCACAGAAAGGCTCCATGACACCGTCTTGCAAACAGATCCCCCCACACCACCACTGCCAACCTGCACCCTCTTGGCTCCATGGAACTGTTGATTCTTGACATTGAGATACCATGTAGCAACTGCATTGCCTGCAGCTCTAAGCCCTGTTGGCACACAAACTGGGAGGTCACCGATCACAGGAATCCACTCCTGCAGGTGTCCCAGACACCATGTGCAATTCTGGGACATGAAGAGTTTCGGGATGAACAGTTCTGATCATCTGGGGCTTTACTGTTGCATTGGATTTTTTTTTTATAGCAATAATTCCTTTCAGTGATTCTAGAAAATGTCAACTTGCTGTGAAGAAGGACATGCAGAGCCATCCTTACATGTATTTCCAGTGTCAGTGGAGGACAATTATTATCTTCTAGAGCAATTGTTCTTAAATTTTAGGAAATGTAAAACCACCTCAAAGTAGTTGCATATTTCTGAGATGTACATCAAGATAGTCTAATTCCAGAGCTCTGAGCTAGGGCTCAAAACCTGGGAGTTTGACAAACATCTCTAGTAATTCTCGAGCAGGTGATGCCTGGCATATTGGTTTAATCAACGCCCAAGAAAGCCTACAGGCTCTTGGATACACCCTCATTGGCCAGTGTACATTTTTCCCCTCTGGGAAACAGCTTTCATACCTTGGCTGTATTCTGTGTTCCGGGAAAAGCAGTTCAATTCATCACACCTCACCCTGTATTCCAGTTCTTTCTCACCTGCTATGGGTTCTGGGAAGCCCGTGGCATCTCATGCTTCCTAGGACCTAGTTACTTTCAAAACAATAAGGGTTAATTCTGATAAGAAATTCTGCATGGTTTCCTAGATATCTCAGGAACATTGCACTCTCTCTTTTCTCTCATGAGCCAGGTTTAAAAGGCTATGAAAAGATATGACTCTAGATGGAAAAATCTGATCCAGACGTGGCTGGCTGAAAAAGTCAGAAACATTTTACAGTAAGGACGCTTCTTTCTTCTACATAACTCTTCTTCCTCTTTCACACAACTAAGGATATTGTCTATTTTTCCAGGAACTGGAGAATACAGAAGAAAGAGGACTGAAAGCAAATGGGGCTGAATAGAAAAAAATATTTTAAAGTATGAGTTCATAATAGCTGGAGCTGGTGAGTCACAGGGAGGAGCTAAGAAAAGTTTCTTCATCTGACATGTAAGTGTAACCACCTTCCCAAGCAGAAATAGCACCATCTGCATCAACCATTCCCAAACTTTGCTCCAAGAAAATTAAATGAGTTACAGGATTTACATTGCAGGGCAGTGGACGGAGTCCCCGAAATTCAATGCTTGTTTTCCATGTAGTTGGTGCCCCCTAGTGGCCAAGAGGACCTCCCCTCATCTTGGAGGCCCCTGCAATCAGATCTGTCCCTTGAATTATGTTGAGTCCTTAGTTGCTTGTGAGATGACCAGGGACTGAAGACCGAGGTTGGGAATGGAAGCAACTTCACTGACTTGGGGGCATACTGTGTGCTTAGCATTTCCCATGGATTGTCTCATTAAATCCTTCAAAATCCATGATAGGGTTACAATTAGGACCCCATTCTACTGTTCAGTAGTTGAAGTGCAGTTAAGTTCCTTGTCTAAGCAACCTGAGGGGAAGGACCGCAGAATGATCCTGGGGTCATGGGCTCTCAGCACATGGCAAGAAGGAAAGGGAGAGAAGCTGCACCTTGCATTCCTCTGGGGGTGCCTCTATGCCAAGTCAGCCCTGCTGCACGGTGTTTCCCATTTGCCGAAGGCTCCTGATGCATCTCCAACCCTTTCTTGGGATGAGCTGCAGGTGGCACCAGGAAACCTATGGTGTAGAGAGCCCTCAGGACTGAGTTTTTCCAAGGATAATTACTCTGGCAGCATTTGTTTTTTGTGCCTGACGATTTGATTAAAAAAGAGTTGTTTTTCTCTCTTTATATAAAACCAAAAACACTGCACCCGTAAGGAGACTTCTCTGTTTTTTTCTCCCCACTTTTCTAGTCACATACAATGACCTATTGTTCAGACCCTCACAGGAGCCCCCTTTATGGTCTATGTCTATGTCTATATGGAAATTGCTTTTCACACTAAAACTAGACTTGCACCAAGTCTATCCTGTAGGTAGTGGAGGTCACTTGTTTAATTTGAATTGTTGATTGACAATTAGAGGACACTGGGAATTTTAGATAAGATCCTTCACCCAATCCATCCTGATGCAAGGGTGAAGGCCACAGTGTCTCATTCAATAACATAGAAACTGGAGGGGATTAAATGGTGAGAATTACATCCAAATGATAGATGATTTGTGTAAAACCCTAGGGTTTTTCCTAGAGTCATATTAAACCTACTGCCAGAAAAACATTTAATGTCAGAAAGAAAATGCTGGAAATGAGCTGGCTTCACTCTATTTGAATGAGGCAGGCATGCTTGAGGATGAGGACATCTTGGTCCTTGCTGCATTAAGCTTGGCCTGGATGGTGCCAAGGAAAAATGGCTGAGACCAGGATGGTGGAGGTCACTACAAAGCTGATCTGCAGGCATCTCCTGCCCAAGAGTCCCCCTGAGCAACCACAGGATACAGGGCCCTGCCTTGGGCAGCTATAGAGAAATCACACTCACCCACAGAGCTCCTGCTGCTTTCAGCAGCACAAGATGTAGCAGTAGTGAGAACCATCTTCAGAAAGGTGCTGACCTCTCATGTCACAGGGCAACTGGCTTGAAAAGCCATACCTTGGCTTCAAAGGAGGCCAAGCATATAATTTTAAGGAGGTAATGAGAGGTGTTTTGAACTCTGTGTTTTGGACAGGCAAATCTGCACATGAAAGATTTGTCTTTCATTCAGTTACATTTGTTGAAAGCCCAGTGGCTGTTGGAACGTTTAAGGACCAAGCTCATCCTGTAACTAAACAGCATGTACAGAATGAGGTCAGAAGAAGGGGTCAGACATTGGGTCTTAGATTATTAAGAATCCCAAACTGCAGATGATCTGGCTGATGGACCAAACATCAGACCCAAATCCTTACGAGTACATATCACTAAACCGCAAATAGCACCAGTCTTAAAGAGAAGACAAATCATTGGGAAGAAATCAATGAAACCCACCACAACCACTAATGGATTCATTAGAAGGAACCCAAACTCAAAACTCTGTGTTTTCTAAATCACCGAACACGGAATAAAATCGCATCACCACAGCAGTCCTAGAACTGAGCTGGGCAGCAGTGTGACCTCACTTGGAGAAAGTTCCCAGGGTACAGGAGATCAGCATATTTTGCCTGACAGATCCTCAAGCTCAGTAAGACATTATTAGAGCACAGTAGCTGAGTATGCACAAGAACTGCATTCATTACAGAGGACTACCCTTTCTCTTTAAGTTAACAGAATTACCCCCCCAAAGCTCTATGCACTGGGGATGTAAGAACTCCAGTTTGCTGTAATGTTTTTTAACAAGATTTGTGTGAGTCTCAGTGTGTGTGTGCACGTATGTGTGTGCCTTTTCTTTATAGGACTATTCTACCTCCTCCTTAGCATCTTTCATCTTTTCCCCTGAGCTTGCATCTATATTTCTCTGGATTGCTCAGACCCCAACCACCCCTAAAAATTTCACAGTTTCTAGAAAACCCCATCCTCTAAGAAGCTTAAAGAATTTTGATTGCTTGCAAACAAACAAACAAACAAAAAAGCACACAGTGGAAGACTCATATTCCCCTACTTTACAGAAAGTAAGAAAAGGTGAAGCATCAATTACCTTCTCATTGAGTCCTTCACCACGCTGTACAGCTATCCCTCCTCTGAAGACGCTGCTTGGTCATTACCTCACTGGGCTGGGAATCCAGCAATCCCATAGGGAGGCATGCTTCAACGTACCATGAAATGGGCTGATGCACCAGGAGCACAAGCCTAGGGGGTTCCCAGAGTAGTAGAAATTGAAATCAAAGGATTCTATACCATTGGTGAGGATTCACAAGAGAACACGGTCATTCTAATGACACTATGATGTCTTAATGGGATACTTCAGCCATTCCTTTAAGCTTACCTCCAGTCTCAACTTCAATCCTCTTAATCCTAGAAGCATTTCCCAACTACTATCCTCCCACCAATGTCCCAGTTTTCTTAAAATCATATAGAGCAGAACACTTTGTGGAAATCCAGAAGAGATAGATTGTTACCCTATAGCTGAAAAAATTACTGTAATTTCTTACAGCCTGTTTTGGTAGACAGTATGGCCAATACTGTCTTGGTTTAAATAAGATGATGCAAATCAGATACAGAATGATTCTGCTTTTGAAAATGCCTAGCACACACGAAAGATGTTTGTGCAGTGAGGTACTATAAGAATTTTTATTAATGACAGCTTTACAATTAAATGTATGTTCACTAAATATGGAAACAAATGAGAACTAACAATAAAAAGGAGTTCCAGGAAAACTGCCACGGCATGAACTGAATGGACTCATACTGGGCCAGCACTTTAGGTCTTGGCATGAACACCTTCATCATTCCAGAACTTTCTTGATTTCCAAGGTTTGTCTGAAAAACAAAACAAGATGACTTTGTAGAAAATGATTCATGGATCCACTAATATGGGCAAATATGTCACTGTATCAGCCCATTCCAGAACCCTATGGTTATTCCACATTAGGTGGATCCCGACTGCCCACTGAGTGAAAGCCAAGACCCTCACTCAGGTCTCCCAACTCTAACTCTCTGTTCCAGCTTCCCCTAAGTTTTCTGACGTTTTCAACAGATTTTGCTGATTCCTTGTTCTGCATTGTTATTAAGCCTTGCTTCTGCCTCCCTTAAGAATATTCACCCTCACTTCTCCACAAATTTATGTTCTCAACTTTCTTTAAGATCTAATGGAAAATAGGTTTCAAAAAGCACTCCTCTACCTTCCCTGTCACAATTTTACAATTCATTCTTTACTTACTGCCACTAACACTTACAGAAATAACATAAAATAACTATTATTCTTGCTTACATTTTATGGGAAATTGCTCCTCAATTTTTGCATATGTGTGTATATTTTGACTGTCCAGTAATTTCTTTGAACGCAGTCACTGCATTATTTTATTAAAAATCACAGTGCCAAGGATAGCCTGGAAGCAGGATAGAGATTCCTCTCATGTTGATCATGACCTGCCAACCAATTTGTGTCTTGACTGCTCCATTCTCAAGCTGACTTCTAAGATCACACATCATTCTCAGTCCACAAACAAGCCTTGATATCACCTTTCTTTAAAAGGTCTCTCCTCAGATTCTACATCATTTCCAACTGCTGCTCTTTTTTTCTGCTCTCTTTATATTACATCACAATGAGTCCAAAGAATTGTGTAAATTCTCTCTTTATTTGCTCACTGCACATTCTCTATCCCCACCTCCATCCACTTCATTCAAGATTTTGAAGACTACTCTGCATAAGTTTTCCTACAGCTTCCATCTGGCCAAATACAGTGTTGAACTCTCATACTCCATCTTCTTAAAACTCCCATCACTGAGCATTAGAGACATGCAAATCAAAACCACAATGAGACACCATCTCACGCCAGTCAGAATGGCGATTATTAAAAAGTCAACAAACAACAGATGCTGGCAAGGCTGTGGAGAAACAGGAACGCTTTTACACTGTTGGTGGGAATGTAAATTAGTTCAACCATTGTGGAAGACAGTGTGGCAATTCCTCCAAGACCTAGAACCAGAAATACCATTTGACCCAGCAATCCCACTACTGAGTATATACCCAAAGGAATAGAAATTAATCTAGTATAAAGATACATGCATGTGTATGTTCACTGCAGCACTATTCACAATAGCAAAGACATGGAATCAACCCAAATGCCCATCAGTGACAGACTGGATAAAGAAAGTGTGGTACATATACACCATGGAATATTATGAAGCCATATAAAGGAATGAGATCATGTCCCTTGCAGGGACATGGATGGAGCTGGACACCATCATCCTCAGCAAACTAATATAGGAACAGAAAACCAAACACCATATGTTCTCACTTATAAGTGGCAGCTAAACAATGAGAATACATGGATGCAGGGAGGGGAACAACACACACTGGGGTCTGTCAGGGAGGGGCTGAAAGGTGGGAGAGCATCAGGATAAATAGCCAATGTGTGCTGGGCTTAAGCACAGGTGATACCTAGGTGATAGGCCAGGCGCGGTGGCTCACGCTTGTAATCCCAGCACTTTGGGAGGCCGAGGCGGGCGGATCACGAGGTCAGGAGATCAAGACCACGGTGAAACCCCGTCTCTACTAACAATACAAAAAATTAGCCGGGCGTGGTGGCGGGTGCCTGTAGTCCCAGCTACTCGGAGAGGCTGAGGCAGGAGAATGGCGCGAACCCGGGAGGCGGAGCTTGCAGTGAGCCGAGATCGCGCCACTGCACTCCAGCCTGGGTGACAGAGCGAGACTCCGTCTCAAAAAAAAAAAAAAAAAAATACCTAGGTGATGGGTTGATAGGTGTAGCAAACCACCATGGCACACGTTTACCTACGTAACAAACCTGCACATCCTTCACATGTATCCTAGAATGTAAAATTTAATTTAATTTAAAAAACAAAAACAAAAACTCTCATCAGGCCAGGCATGGTGGCACACACCTGTAATCCCAGCTGCTCAGGAGGCTGAGGCATAAGAATTTCTTGAACTGGGAGGTGGGGGCTGCAGTGATCTGTGATTGCACCACTGCACTCCAGCCTAGGTGACAGAAAGAGACTGTCTCAAAACAAAAAACAAAAGCAAAAACAAAAACAAAACACAACTCTCATCAGTATTCGACATTTGACTTTCAGAGGACCATACTCTGTAGATTATTATCCCACCTTGTCAGTTGCATTGGCTGGCATCTCCTCTTCTTCCTGACCTCTAAGCCCTCTTGTAGTCTTGACTGCAGTATGTAAGCCATTTGTCTGAGCTTCTTTCAGGTCCCACTCCCAACTTCAATCCTTTTTTTTTTTTTTTTTTTTTTTTTTTTTTCAGACGGAGTTTTGTTCTTTTTGCCCAGGCTGGAGTGCAATGGCACAATCTCAGCTCACTGCAACCTCCACCTCCCGGGTTCAAGTCATTCTCCTGCCTCAGCCTCCCAAGTAACAGGGATTATAGGTGTATGCTACCATGCTTGGCTAATTTTGTATTTTTAGTAGAGACGGGGTTTCACCATGTTGGCCAGGCTGGTCTTGAACTCCTGATCTCCAGTAATCCACCTGCCTCAGCCTCCCAAAGTGCTGGTATTACAGGCGTGAGCCACCGTGCTCCGCCTTCGATCCTTTTAACCCTAGAAGCGCTTCCTGATTTCCCCAATGTCCAAGTTTTTCCAGAAGCATATAGGGCTCAGTTCTAAGACCTTTCTCTATCTACACTTATTCCTTAGCTAATACTCTCCAGTTGCATGCCTTTAATTACCATTTATGTTCTAATGGCTCCGCAATTTATATTTCCATCCTTGACCTTTCCCATGATTCCTAGACTTGTGTATTCTACTTCCTACTTGACACTTCTGCTTGGGTGTCCCATAGACACACAGATTTATGACATGACAATCCAAATATTTTATTATCTCCCCCTTAGCCTACAAGATTCTATTGTTCTCCTCTGTTCTGTGTTATATGCTTTCTTTTGCAACGTCAGCTGAAAGGCTGGAAACTTTATCTGTCAGACTCTTCTGCCTTTCAGTTTCTGGTTGCAGCTATATTCTGCTAATGAGGTACACTAGTGAGAGATTTCAAAGATGAAAGAGCACAGAACATACTCTTCTTCCCCATGATCAGTGTAGGACATGAAAGCTTTGGCAGACATGAGTTTTTGCAGTGGCCTCTGGGTGATCCATTCCAGTTACTCTTCTCAGTGCTGTAGGGCAGCACTAGTTTACTTTCCTAATCTGAGTGGTAGCAACAACTTCTGAATTCACTGGCCCAAGCAGTGACAGCAGAACTAAATACTACTGGGCACCTTCTCTAACTTGTGTTTCCACAGCTAATCCAATGCTTTTGAAAGCACTCGATTCCCTATATTAAACCTCTTCATACCTAATACACTTGGAGTGGTTCCTTTTTTCCTGCATGAGTCCTCACTGATACAGCACCTTATCTCCTCAGTTAGCACCACCACCATTTACCCAGTCGCTAAAAACAGAAACCTAGCAGTCATCCTTGACTCCTTCTTTCCCTTTATATCCCACATTAAACAGAGCAAAAAGTCAGGCTGGATTTTTCTCCAAAATATGTACTGAATCCCATTATTCTAGGCTACCCCTGCTGCAACTAGTCTAGTGAAACGCACGGTCTTCTCTCTCCTAAACAGTTCCAGTCATCTGCTAACCAGCTTCCACTCTGGTCTCATGACAGTCTGTTATCAATATATTAGTCAGAGTAATCTTTTTAATATGCAAATAAGTTGCATCATTCTCCAACTCAAAACCATTCAATAGATTACCATCTCAATTCTGATAAGATCCAAAATCCTTACTTTAGCCGACAAGGTCTTGAAACTCCAACCTTTGCCTATCTGAATGGGCTCCGTCCTTCAACCATTACCCTGTTCCAGCTGCATTGGCCAAGTTAATTGTTAGTTCCCACCCACTGTGTATTTAATATTTTCTGTGCCTGCATTGCTCTTTCTCTATCCCTCCCCACAGCTTGTTCTCCCACTTCATTCAGATCTCAAAAATCACCTCCTCAGATCGACCTTTCCAGACCACCCCATCACTTTCACTGCCCCTTCTACCCTGCTTTTATTTTTCTTCATAATACATCTCATTATCAAAAATTTTCATTCTTCTTTATTAATTTTTTGAGGGGTTATCTACATTCTCCACTAAAATGTTAGCTCTAAGAGGACTTGGTCAGCTAGTTGGCTGCTGCATCCCATTATCTAGGAACTATGTGCGCCTGGCACCTAGCAGGAATTCTATAAAAAGTGCTTAAATACATATTAATTGGATTTCTTGCCCCTCTAATCAGAGAGCTTGAATTTTCCAGGAGGAACTGTTAGCTGATCTTCTCAGGATGTCCCCTCCCTTGACCAGCCACAATGATAATGTCCTGGGGAAATCAAAAGGAAAGCTGGAGAACGGAGAACCCTGCATGAGCACCTGTCAAGGGCTAAAGCAGGATGGCACAAAAGCTCCTGAAAATGTGGCACAGTTAGCTCACAACTCCTCATGCCAATAATGGTGCACAAGGCACAGAGAAACCAAAGTGATGGAATGGGATTGATTTTTGGTAAAGTGGTTTATTTTTGATTTTTGAAAGCCCAAGATAATTTGTGACACAGACATGCCTCCAAAATGTGGTTGGGCTTAGCCTGATGAAAACTTGAGTTACATGCCTCCTAGTCAGAAAACAGGTGAACAAGAAGGTAGCAGAGTATTAGAAAACCTGGCTGAGTTCACTCATCTTCTATGAATAACTCACAAAGTTGATTATTCTAAGGTAGACAAATGAGAGTTGTATGCACAAATGTGCTTTGGCTGAATGTGAAAGTTTTGGAAGGATTAATTACTTCGTTAATCACACATTTTCTAAGTCATTTTCTCTCCCTCCTCTTCCTCCATCTCCTTTCTTCCTTATTCACTTCCATGATTCTTTATTCCTGGAAGCATGTTTTATGCATTATCTCATTTAATCCTTATAACAAACCTCTGAGCCATGCTCTCTATTTTACAGAAGAGAAACTGACCCTTCGAGAGTCATCTAGAGGGAACGTGGCACCCCTCGACTTCACTCTCTGGTTTCTCTAACTCTGCTGCTTCCCCACTTTATCTATCTCTTGGGTTAACTTTTCATCACTTATGGATGGTGACTTGTCCCTACTCTTTAAATCCTTTTGTCAACAACAACAACAAAAGATTCTTAAAGATTTTGAAGGGCGCCTGTAGTCCCAGCTACTCGGAGAGGCTGAGGCAGGAGAATGGCGTGAACCCGGGAGGCGGAGCTTGCAGTGAGCCGAGATCGCGCCACTGCACTCCAGCCTGGGTGACGCAGCGAGACTCCGTCTCAAAAAAAAAAAAAAAAAAAAAAAAAGATTTTGAAAGTACAAAGGAACCTAGAAACAGGATCCAGTGTCATTCTTTCATTTTACAACTCAGGAGACTGAGGCTTAGAGGGGAACAATTGTTAGTTGAAAGTCACAGATTGAGTATGTACTGATCTATGTCTCCTGACTCCTAATAAAGCATTCCTTTTTCTTATCAATAGTCAAGTACTTTTCCTCTGCATAATTGATTCCATACTATTCAAATTTCATATGAAGATGCACTAATGAGAAATGGTTTAAAATTAAAACTTGGGTTGCATTAAATATCATATTTACGAATAATAAAGGCCATCCTCCTCCCACTATCACACGATTATCCCACACACCTTTCAACCAATGCTGAATATTCAGTATTCATAAGATGCACATTCTTACACTGGGTAGCTTGTATGCATCAAGAGTTGGGTGCCTAGACATTCTTTAAGGTTCCTCACTGAGTTTTCTGACTTTTTTCACATTTATAAATGGCAATGATGAAAGAGCGATTATCTTTATGCTCTAGGAATCTCACAGGTATAGCACATGGCATTATCTATTTATAAAAAGTTCTCCAAGATCCATCTTATGAATCCAATAGATAACGCTTCCCATGAATCCAATAGACCACACTTAAATGCTTAGCATGAATCTTATTCCGTACAAAAATTCCAAATGTTAAGGTTATCAAGGGCACAGATCACTCACCTATAATATACCTAGACTCTTTTTGGGGATTCAGCTAAAAACAAGGAAAATCCATTTAAAATGTCCCTGAAGTGCATTATCTGTGTGCACAGGTTTTTAAAACTTATTTATAATACCCATTATTTGTCCATATATAACATTCTTAAATTGATAGACACAGACCACATATTCCCAGAAGGGGTCCACATAATGGATCAACCCTCGCTCAGTGAATGTAGATCATGTATCAAAACCAAGGTTGCCACTACACATGTAATATAATGGACAAATGAAAAGTTAATGGAGAACAGAAAGCAATGGAAAATTACAAGTTAAGAAAGAAAATGATCTAAAGGCCAATGAAACTTCTTTGGTTGCCAATTGGTTGGTGGAATTATTTCCGAGGGGCCTAAATTAGCAAGGGTGATTGCAGAGGCATTGAGCAAAAAGTTCAGAATGAAATGCGCGAGACGTGAGCTCCAAAAACTAGTAAATACTGACACATTTGCATTTTAACTATTTCCCCCACCCCCAACCACCGAAGGTGTAATTGCTTCTATAAAGAAGCTCCTTGATAACAGCCCAAGATACTAAAAGCTATCTGCTTGGACACTGGAGGACACAGATCAGAGCTTTAACTACTGGGGGAGGGGAACCATGTTTTCTCTGTTAAACAGGACAGAGAAGATGCTTTTTGATAGAAGCATCAATCCAATATTCAAAGAAATTATTTTCCCTGAGCAAGAAAACAAGGTGAAGCTAGCCACATAATACATATTAATAATAGTAACTGGGGAAATTATTCATTCTATTTGCCAAGGATTTCATTTCTCCCTCCTTCAGGCACATAGCAGAATTTTTTTTTTCTTGCTTCTTTTAAGGCTCCACTCAACTACTTAAGCATTTCTAGGCAAGTTCTGAGCAGACTGATGTTTCATCACTCCAGACAAACCAGGCCTATTCTAACTGGGACAAGCATTTACTGAGTGCCAGATAATTTGTTAAGTGCTTTACTTGCATTAAGTCATTACTTTTCACAATAATCTTATGCGATGAGTATTCTTATTTTGCCATTTTACAGATGAGGGAATTGAGGCCTAGAGTAGGTAAGTGGTTTACCCAAGGTCACAAAGCTACCAAGTGACAGAGCTCAGATTTGAACCTAGGGAGTCTGGATCCAGCACCTAGGCTCTTGACTACTCCAAAGATGAGAAGCCGTTTTGCCTGTGCAAGAAAGAAGGGTGAAGCTGTCTGTTTGGGGTTAAAAAGCACGTGTGCATATGATGGTTAAGGACTCAACCCAGGAGCCATTAGTACCTTTTTTTATTTTAAAATAAACAGGAACTTTATTATAAGTTAACAGAGACTTTTATTCTATTCACAGAATTAAATTTGTCAGGATTCTCCAGAGAAATCAAACACGTGCGTGCGCGCGTGAGCACGTGTGTGTGTGTGTATTTAAATAAATTTATTATAAGGAATTGGCTGGTGTGATTATGGAGGCTGGCAAGTCCAAGTCTCAGTGTGGACCGGCAGGCTGGAGACCCAGGAGAGCCAATGGTGCAGATGAACTCTGAAGGCAATTGCTGGAGAATTTCCTCTTGCTCAGGGAAGCTGGTCTTTTTGTTGTATTCAGGCCTTCAACTGATTAGATGAGGCCCACCCACATTATGAAGAGCAATGTACTTTACTTAGTGTATTAATTTCAATGTTAATTTCATCCCAAAACGTCTCCAAGTTGACACATAAAATCAACCATCCTGGAATAGAGGTTGATTCGACGGTTCAGAGTACATGGCAAAGCCAACACCAGAGCTCAGATAGATCATCTGGCTCCCCTGTCAGCATAGCCAAACACCACACCAGCCCCCCACAGAGCCCTGAAAAACATCCACCACCCCCAAGGTAAAGAGCAGGGAAAGGATTAAGACTTTATGTTCTTCTAGCTCTGCTCTGCAGCCTATCAAGGACTTAAAAGAACTTCCACTCCTTTTTGTCAATTCTTTTGTTAAGTTGACACTACAACTAAAAGATTTTTTTATAGACTTGTTCTCTTATTTACTGTTTAGAAGATTGGTAACACAGGAAGCACAAAACAGCACCTAAAATTAGCTAAGGAATATGATCTTCCTAAGCGACATCACTTTTGTTGATAAGAACTTTAGCTTGACCCCTTCAATTAAGAAAGACTGGATCTGGCCCATGGTAAGGAAGAGGAGGAAAGGCAGACTGCATTTGAGCCCATCCAAGGGTTGCATTTTAATTGCTTCTTTTATCCTGGGAGCTCCTGGCTTCTTCCTGAATGACTCCTATTGTCTCCCCACCATCTGCCACACTTCCTGACATTACCAAAGCAGGAGTCAAACATTGTGCTTGGTAATACTGACAATAAACTCACTCAAATACATCACTTTGCTCAAGGCATTGTTTAAAGGCATTGTTTAAAGGCATTTGCTTAAAGGCATTGTTTCATCATCTGCACATATAAGATACTTGTACAAACATGAACTGGATAGAAAAAAACTCAGGATGCAGATTCCATATGTGCAGAAATTATATAACCAGGATACCGTGAGAATTTAAAAGTTCAATAAGTTTATCCAAAGTCGATCATTCTTTTCCTTAGGATTCCCCATCTCCACATGACTTGGGTGCCAACAGCTGCTATGTGGAGCACTTCCTAGGAGAATGGCACTGGCTCAATGCCTCCCCACTAGTGAGCGCTGGAGCCAGAAACTGAACCTCACGCTACCTAGACCAGGAATTAGCAGTTTTTTTGTTTTTGTTTTTTGGGGTTTTTTTTTGGTAAAGAGTCAGAGAGTAAATATTTTAGATTTTGCAGGAAATACAGTCTCTGTTGCAACTACTCAACTCTGCTGTCATAGAACAAAATGGTCTTTGAAAACAGGGACAAGGAAGAAGCATGGCTATGTTCCGATAAAACTTTTGTGAACACTCACAGCTCGTACAAAACAAGCCGCTCACTGAGTTTGACCCATGAGCTGTAGTTTGCCAATCCCTGATCAAGGCGATCACAGGTCACAGCTTGAGAAAGAATTGTAGAATGACACTAAGAATTAGGAGTGAAACCCAATTGCACTAACAGATTACTTCTGCTAGCCTTTCAGAAGATTTAACCATTAATTAAAGCCTGGAAAAAAAAAGGCCAGATCTCCTATTAAGTGAATTTAAGTATCAAGAGAACAAGTAGCAGATGTTGGGGTATGTATGTGGAACAAAGTGACTTTGACTTCGGCTCTAAAAGTCTGTTTAAGGATATTTGTGCTAAGAGTAGAAAGGAAAGGAGTGATGGAAAGCGTAGTATCATTCAGAATCTAAGTGTAGGAAGATGCCCTGGGAAAGAGTCAATGTTCTTTTTTTTTTTTTCCTTTCTCTGTTCTAGCCAGGTGGACACTGGAATGTCATCTTGCCTTTTCTTAAGAGAGTAGACTCCAGTGTCTATCGTTCCCTTCTTTGTGTCCATGTGTACTTACTGTTTAGCTCCCACTTATAAGTGAGAGCATGAAGTATTTATTTAGTTTCTATTCCTGCATTAATTCACTTAGCATTATGACCTCCAGCTCTATCTACATTGCTGTAAAGGACATGATCTCATTTTGTAACAACTGTATAGTATTCCATGGTGTATATGTACCACACTTTCTTTATCCAATCCACCGTTGAGAGCGGGAGGATGGTGAGGATTGAAAAACTACCTATCAGGTATTAGGCCGATTACCTGGGTGACAAAATTATCTGTACACAAAGCCCCCATGACACACAATTTATCCATGTAACAAACCTGTTACATGTGCCCTTTCAACCTAAAATAAGTTGAAAAGAAAATAAATAAATGAATAAATAAAAAGAAAGTAATGCAATCCACCCTATATATGAAGAAGAAAAATAGCATGACCCTATCAACAGACAGGAAAGCACTTGAGAAAATCGAATACCCTTTCATGGTAAAAACCAGCTCAACAACGAATAGAGGAGAACTTCCTTAACTTGATAATGAATATTATTAAAAAATGTAGAGCTACCATCATAACCAACATGGTGAGAAACTAGAAATTACCCTGCTAACGTCAAGACCAAGGCAAGGATGTTCTCTATCAGCACCCCTTCTCAACATTTGACTGGGAGTCTTAAGGCAGTAATATGAGAAAAGGGGGTATATTGCTTGTGAAGAATGAAATAGGCTGCTCTTTTTCACAAATGACAGTGTTGTCTATGTAGATAATCCAAAATAACCAAAAATAATTTCTGAAACTAGTGATTATAATAAGGTGCAGGATATAAGGTTAACAAAATTAAACTGTTTTCCTATAAATTAAATTATAATTAAAAATGAATTTTAATTAAAAATAGTTTTCCATTAAAATTAGCACTTTCTGAAATGAAATACTTATAAATCTAACAAAATAAGTACAAGATGAAAACAACAAAATTCTGATGAAAGAAATCAAACAGCTAAATAAATGGAGAAATATTTTACTTTTATTTCTATAAAGACTCAATATTGTCAAGATGCCATTTCTGTCCAAGTTGACCTATAGACTTAACACAATCCCAATCTAAACTCCAGGAAATTATTTTGTGGGTTTTGAGAAGCTGCTTCTAAAGTTTATATGAGGAGTAAAAGACTCAAAATAATCAATACAATATTAAAGAATAATAGAGTAAAAGGACTGATATTATTCACCTTCCATACTTATTACAATGCCATAATCATCAGGAGAGTGTTGTATTGGCAAAATAATAGGCAAATAGATCAAAGGAACAAAATACAGACCTCAGATATAGATCCACACAAATATAGTTAACTGATTATTTTTTACAAAGAATCAAAGGCAGTACAATGGAGAAAAGATAATCTGTTCAAGAAACGGTGCTGTAACAACTAAACATCCACATGCAGAAAAAAAAAATGACTATAGGCCTAGCCCTTACACCCCTTTCAAAAATTAAGTCATAATGGGTTACAGACCTAAATGTAAACACAAAACTATAAAACCCCTAGAAGACAGGAGAAAATCTAATTCACCACGAATACAGTGAAAATATGCTGACCTTCACTGAATTTTAAAAACAAACAAAAAAGACCCAAAATTCTGTGACAGATATTGTTAAGAGAATGAGAAGACAAGCCATGGACCGGGAGAAAAATATTTTCACAGTACATATCTGGAAAGAAATATTATTCAAGATATTCAAAGAATACTTGCAACTCAACAACAACAAAAAAGAACAACCTATTAAAGAATGGGCAAAAGGCCTGAACAGACACTCTGTCAAAGAAGATATAAAGATGGCAAATAAGCATATGAAAAAACTCTCAACATCATATGTCATTAGGAAACTGCAAGTCAAAGCAACAATGAGATGGCACTACACTTTTATTAGAACAGACAAGATCTAAAACCCTGACAACACCAAATGCTGGTGAGGATGTGGGGCACCAGGAACTCTCATTCATTGCTGGTGATTATGAAAAATGTTACTAGCACTTCAGAAGACAATTTGGCTGTTACTTACAAAACTAAACAGATTCCTACTATCCAATTCATCAAGGATACTTCTTGGTATTTTCACAAGCGAGTTGAAAATTTATATCCAATCACAACCTTCTCAGGGACATGTACAGCAGGTTTTTACATAATTTCCAAAACTCGGAAAGATGCCAATCTAAAAAGCCTCCATCCTGTGTTATTACAATGGTCTGGCATTCTGTAAAAGGGCACAACTATGGAGACAGTGAAAAGAGGTTGGTGGGAGGGAGTGATTAATGGGAGGATACCAGAGGATTTTCAGTGCAGTGAAACTGTTCTGTATGACACTCTGTCATACAGGTATCTCTGTGGATACCTGTCATTACACATAGTCAAATCACATAAGTACATGGCAGTGAGAGTGACCCTAACTTAGACTATGGGTGATTATAAGTTGTCAATGCAGATTCATTATTTGTAACAAATGTACCACTCTGGTGTGGACTGCTGACTAGGGTGATGCTATCATGTATGGAGTCAGGGGGTGTATGGAAACTTTCTGTACTTTCTTCTCAATTTTGCTGTGAACATAAACTGCTCTAAAAATAAAATATATTGAAAAATGAAAAAGAAAAAGAATCGAGCAATTTCAAGATACTGAAAGAGCTTGGAGTCAGGTGTAGCTGCCTAAGGGTGAGCAGGTAGCAGCTTTACTTTCAGGGGAACGTCTAAGAAGACTGTCTGGCTCCCTGCTAGTAGTAAGGAGTCCACCCTTAGAAGGAGGGGGTAGGGAGAGACCTTTTGTTCTAGTGGCTGAGCTCTAAAAGCAGAGGCCCTCAGATCATGGCATCCTATTAGCTGAGTTTAGCTCCAAGTGAGTATCATTGGCCACTCTTAAAAAAACACAATGTCTTGGGAAAGAGCTTGGGTCAGCAGCTGCCCGGCAGCATCTTTCAGGTGGAAAGGACCGGCACTCAGCTCAAGCCATGTGGCAGCGAGCACCAACTGAAGCTCAGCTTTCATTGGGGTGACAGTTTGATTAAACCTTGGTCCATTTGGACCACATCAGCCCTCCAGGTTTGTGGACAATTTGAGGAGGAGAGAACATCAAAGGGGGGAGTACTGGACCTCCAAATAAGAGTGCCCTTGAAGGATAAACCCATTTTCAGTGGGGGGAAAAATGAAAGAGATGGGATGTGTTTGCACCTAAGGTTTTGGAAGACTTTTTCAGGTTGTATAAGGACTAAATGAGATTCCAGGTCTGGAGGCTCCATCACATGGCCTAACACTTCCAAAGGGTGAAAAACTGCTAAATCTCCATGACCTCTTTACCCCACTTCCCCCAGGTGTTCTCCTGCCCCTTGAGAGAGAGGAAGCCTCAGGGGCTGATGGAGACTCATGCATTGAGAACCTCTGGGTGTAAAAAACCCAGCCACCCCAACTTTTTGTTCACAACACTCGTCCCTCTCCTCTCTTCCATTTCTACTTCTCAATGCTAGAGCTTAGTGTCCCTGCTTAGAACTCTAGAATCCTCCCCTCCAAGCCCAGATATCTTGGTGCCTTATGTCTTCAACCACCAAGACTCCCAGATTCCAAACAGAAATAAAAGAGCACTAGGAAGTCTGCTCCAGAACTCAGCCAAGAGAAGGTGGGCTGGGGTCTGGGTACTGGTTCAAAGAGACCCCTAATGTGGAGCCCAAAGAACCCAAGCTTGTCCTGTGTGCTGCAGGTGAGAGGCAACACCCAGTTCTCCAGGCAGCCTCCTCTGTGTTTTTGTTTATTTGCTGGGCCAGGGAGAAAGGACTGATGTTAGGTGTCATTGGCATGAATTCTACTTATTGACTAACAAAGAGAGGAGAGAAAATCAAAAGCAATAGGCATCTGAAACTTTAAAAAAAATACTTATCATCTCTGCCTAATTAACCAAGAAGTGTCATCTTGATTATTTACAATCACTAAGTGTCACATTTGCTTTCTGCTTCAAGTACCATTTACCCACAACAAGTCTACATCTTTGAGACACGAGGCTATAGCTCTGAAAAATGTGGCTGTCTCCCCAAGACACTTTGGCATCATCTTTTTATGATCATTCTTCAAGGACTCTTTGTCTTCTTTTAACAAAGGGGAGGACACTGGTCCTAAGAGGTGACTCTTTAGACCAGGCAGCAGTCCCTGTCCCTCTTGTCAGCCCAGGTCTTCCAGGTCAATGCATTAAGCATACCTTCTGATTCTGAAGCTTTGACATCTGGGGCCTTGCTGACCCTGGAGAGACTGCCCCTCCCAGGGATAGCCAATTCCTAAAGATAGTAAATTATTTGCCTACAAGGGTGTCTTCCAGATGCAAACCAACTAACCCAGAGCCCATGCCCCAAAGACCTTCTTTATCAGACTCTCACAAGCCTCCCCCACCATTCACCAGCCCAAATCATCCCATGGCCAGGTACCAGCCAATGAGAGACAGCCCCTTCAGCCCAGAGTCCTTTGGAATTATTAAACCAGACAATCCTAAGTCTATCTAGCCTGCCTCACCTGTTCCTTCTCACAGAAACTGTAATAAAGGCTCTTGTCCATGTTTTTCTTGCAGCCCCTCTGCTTCCTGACCAATCCTGGCACCTCCCCGAAGGGCCCTATGTGGTGTGGCGGCCTCCTCCTCTTGGGAACTGTGAGTAATAAACCATTCTTTCAATGGCAGTCATCTGATCTGCTGAACTCACTATGCCTGAATAATAATAAAACCTACAATTTAAAACAATCATATCCCCATAAATTCTGATCTTCATGCTCATGTGAAAGTTTGAAATCATGCAAACTTTCATGCATTTTCCAGCAGAAGTGTGTAGAGAAATGAAATTGAGAGGGTAAAGCACTTGCTTTAGAGTCAGATTCTGGGGAATTAAGTTTGACTTCTGCCTCCTGCTGCCTGGAGATGTGGGTGAGTTACTTCTTGCTTCATTTTTCTCATCTGCAAAATGGAGGATCAACAAGGACCGATCTCACAGGGCTGGAAAAATACACCAAAAGTATCTGTCATGCTATGAGTACTCAAAACTGTTGTTGTTGCTACATTATTATTCCTCAATATTTGGTTATTTGGAATTTTTTTTAACCACTAGGCTAAATCTTACCTGAATGAAGACTGCCATTTTCCATCAATTCTTTCAAAGATTTGATTTGCATATGGCATTTAGACTTACATATGGTCATTAGAAGGGGCACAGAACTTATTAATCATTAAGACCTCAAAACCTTTGGATTAGAACCTGACTTAGACCTAAGGCAGCGTTTTCATAACTTGAGCACTGGGGCACCCCAAGAACACCTCTGCAGAACCCGGTAAGATAAATCCTACATTAAAAATTAAATATTATCCATTGAAATGATTGCTTCATGCTGACAGAATTACAAACCCTAATACAAATGGGGCCCCTATAATATAGTATACATGGAGCTGTTACCCAAATAATCAATCACCTCAATATAAATGCACCTATGTAAAGGTAGATAGACTCTAAGTGAAGCCACAAGAGAAAAATCTTCTCAAAGAGAGATTCACATGGATCCCTAGAGAATGCATTCATCAAGCAATTTGGATCAACTTACAGATTCCAAGAAATCTAAGGTGAAGCCATGTGTTAGTCCATTCTCGCATTGCTATAAAGAACTAACTGGGACTGGGTAATTTATAAAGAAAAGAGGTTTAGTTGATTCACAGTTCCACAGGCTGTATAAGAAGCATGGCTAGGGAGGCCTCAGAAAACTTACAATCATGGTGGAAGGTGAAGGAGAAGCAGATATGCCTTGCATGGCCAGAGAAGGAGAAAGAGAGAGTAGGGGAGGTGCCACACACTTTTAAACAACCAGATCTCATGAGAACTCATTATTGAGAGAAAAGCAAGGGGAAGTCCCTCCTTGTGATCCAATCACCTCTCACCAAGCCCCTCCTCCAACATTAGGGATGACAATTTGACATGATATTTGGGTAGGGACACAAATTCAAAACATATCAAGCCACCTCTACAAATAAATAGCTTTCTTCTAGATGTACTACTTTTATTAAAGTCAGCTTTCTGAGCTACAAAGTGTATCTGACTCCCAAGTTGTAAGCCTTCAGTCTCTGGCAAGACAGTTTATGTAATTGCTAGTGGGAAAGGATTTGCTTATCCCATCACTGAGACCCCCAGGGTCAACTTCATGGGTATGTGGCCTGAGGCCTGGACCCAGAAGCCCCCTGTTGCTCTGATGAAAGTCTTAATTTATTTTTCACAAGGTACCTTGCATTTTCATTTTGCACGGGGCCCCTCAAATTATGTATTCAGTCCTAGAGATCCTCATTTACTGCCCAGTGGCTAAACGGCATGAGCCAGGCTGACAGCAGCCCTGGAAAGCTGCCTTGAGGATTTGCGCAATACCATCATGGCACCCTGACAGCCAGCAGCAGGCTCGTTCTTCAGAGAACCACTCTGCAATAGAAATATAATGAGCAAATTTAAATCATAAAAAATTCAGCTCATATCAGGTTAGAAAGGATGAGCCATCATAATTCAATTGGAAATACAAGAACAAAAGGAAAATGAATGGCTTGCATTTTTTTTTCAAACCCTACCAGCTGGCTGCTCTCTCTTGTTTATCTTGGCCTCTCATTCTTTATTTGGTAGCAAATTAATCTGGGTAGTGATCCCTATCGTAAGTCTTCCGAGTAGCTTAAAGGGCTGATTTCATTATGAGAGTCTGATCCTTTGATGCCTGCAGAATCCAGAGTTGGCAGACAACAAATGCTGCCTATTCTCTACGAGGTCAATGGCCCAGGGTACCTAATGTCTTGTATATAAACAAACAGCATAGGTCAGTCTCAGCCCCAAATCTTTCCTCTGTCTTCAGCATTGGAAATTGTGGACTGGATCATTTTGGTAATCACGGATCAGCCTGGGAATAGACACAAAGATGAGTTTTGTCCTTAGCACCTTCCTGTCTCTTTTTGGGATCACTGATTTCTTGTGGGATGCCTCTAACCTCCAGGACCTCATGTCCTGGGATAATGCTGTCGTATCTCTGATACTTTTTTTCTCACGGGATACCTACCTGCCCTCAAATCTCATGCTGGTCAAACCCTACATCCTGTAGCCTCAGGGCTCTGACCTAAGCCACTTATCGTTGGGAAACATTTAGGTAAATATCACAGCTGATGTTGCAATTGTGCTCAAAGAATGTTTGCATTTCATAAAAGAGGAGACTCCTAGACACTAACACCCTAATCCGCAAGGAACACTCCCACGTGTAGACATTTGGATACCTGCAAATAACAAGGACATGATTTGGGAGTAAGACAGGCTGGGAGGAAGGCTGTAGATATTTACTTGGGGAAAAAACATGTTGTCTTTTGTTTAAATATTGCTTTGAAAACTTATGTTGTCAGAAAAAAAGCAAGATGGTTTCTGTAGCTTAGGCTGTCTCCACATTTTCCTTGCAAGCATTTTGCTAGCAATTGAGGTAAGCCAGCTGGGGCCCAACAGGAGTGTTGGGTCTGACTTTCCATAGACATATCTAACTGACATTGGCATATGGCTCCACCGATTTCATGTTTTAAAGAGAAATAAGAAAATAAAAACTCTTTATTAAGCCGAGCATCAGCAACATCAGAGAACAAAGAAAATTATTCCCTAATCAAGTATTTAAAAGAGATCAACATCAAAATATAATTTAAACTGTTAACAGAAATTGTGAAAGATGTTAAAATGGGCAAGCGGATGGTGGGGTGGTACCTTCTGCATGGGCTCTGCCTTTTGTTGTCTTTGAGCTACTTCACACCTCCACAAAAACTGTCATCCAACTGGTTCCTGCCGATAAAAACTCAAACAAATTGTACCCAGTGGAGATATAGTTCACAATTGCCCTGGAAATATTGACTAATTTTGCATTTATTTGTAAATTTATTTCAGCATTTCTTATTTCCAATGTGTGTGCCTATGTGTTTTGAATTCTTCTTTGAATTGACTGTAAGATCTTGGTTCCCTCATTAATGAATGGGTTAAATCTTTAATATGTGTTTATTTAAACATTATATAAGTTGTTGTTTTATCTTTTTAAAAAAATTATCTTGTATAGGATTCCTGCTCAGTAATCCAAGATGGTTGTGATGAAGGCTCAGTTTTTGTTTTTTTTTCCCCAAGCTGGTGCCTATTTGTTCAGTCAAACTTACCTGGAACTTTTGTACTTAAAGTTCTAAGTCCTATAAAAGGACAAGGGCTCCTCCAGATCTATTAGCTGCCAAAGACCCTGCACTTACTCACCTGTAGCTACAGAGGGAGAAATTCACAGTAGATTTGTAGGTGTTTACTTGTTTTATGTTTGTTTTTATTTTTGTTTTTGGTAGCTATCCTTTATCAGATGAAAAAGTCTCCATCTGTTTTTAGTTTACTTCCGGTTTTTACAAGCCATAACTATTGAATTTTATTGCCTTTTTGGCACTTTTTGAGGTGATCATATGGTGTCTCTACATTTCTCTATTAATGTAGTGAATTGTATTAATAGATTTTTCTGTGTCAATGCAGGCCTCATTCCTGAGTCATGATGTATTTGGGGTTTTAAAATATTCAATTTATGAATGCTTTATTTAGAATCTTTCATAAAATTCATATAATTCAAAAAAAGAGATTTAAACTTTGGTATCTAGGTTATATTAACCATACAGAATAAGTTGAGGACTTCTCCCAGTTTTTTTTTCTAGGCTTCGAATGAGTTTGTATATAGTATTTTGACAATTAGTAGTTAATTCACATTTTTATTTCTTCTTGAGAGATAATTTTTTTGTAAAAAATTTTTACAAAATTATACTTTTGTAAAATTATAATTGCTAGAAAATTGTCTAAACTAAGATTTAAATTTATCAAAATTATGTTCTCTTGTGATATTAAAAATCTTTACTAATCCTGTATTAGATAACTTTTTTTCATTCTTAATATTATTTCTTTATGTCCTATTTTTTTTCTGGGATAATCACACCAAGGGCTTGTGCATTTTGTTAATCTTTAAAAAAAACAGCTTTTTCTTGATCTTTCATCTTTTTATTTTTGTTTTTTGGATTAATCTGAGTTTATCTTTTGTGTCTTGTCTGTAACACAGAATATGAAAAAATAGCTCTGTGCACCTTAAAGTATGTTCTACTTAAATCTCATTATGCAAACATGATACAAGCTCAAGGTCAACAAATATTTAGAAGAGGATTCTTTTCATTTTGATTAATATTAAAGTACAGTTTGATGAAAATTACACATTCAGCAAATGATGGTTTCAGTAGGGCAAGGCTTGCATTGGAAATGTCATATCTCACAAGATAAATAATAAAAGCAAGCAGGTATTAACTGAAATTGTGAATACATATTCAACTTAGTAACATAAATGCCCATTTTCTGAATTTATTTACTTGACATTCATTCTACATGTATTTATAGAGAGTTATCAGAGCACCAGAGGCTCACTGGTAAGCAAGACCAAATGAGTCCCCACCCTCCTCAGGTATGCATTTTAGGAAGGGATGATGAACCAGAAAATTTTAAATGTGTAATATAATCTCAGATAGAGATAGGTGGCTTCGAAGAAAATACACCTGGGTAAAAGAATGGGGGACAAGTTGCTTTAGATTCTCTCCCAATGTTGATGGATATCTAGTAATGAATATACTTTTACATGTTTATGGAATTTTTTTTTTTTTTTGAGATGGAGTCTCATTCTGTTGCCCAAGCTGGAGTGCAGTGGCGCGATCTCGGCTCGCTGCAAGCTCCGCCTCCTGGATTCATGCCTTTCTCTTGCCTCAGCCTCCTGAGCAGCTGAGACTACAGGTGCCCGCCACCACACCTGGCTTATTTTTGTATTTTTAGTAGAAACGGGGTTTCACCGTGGTCTCGATCTCCTGACCTCATGATCCTCCCGCCTCGGCCTCCCAAAGTGCTCGGATTACAGGCGTGAGCTATTTATGGAATTTTTAAAGCATGCCTAGGCAGAGTCAACAAATATAGTAGTCGTAGAAAAGGCAGTTGAAATAATAATAAAATTCTATGAATTTTTATAGAGTTGGTTAACTTGCATTAATCTGAGTTTGTCTTTTGTATCTTGTCTATAACATAGAATATGGACCAATAGTTTTCTCCATTTGATTTTTTTTTTTTTAGATATGGGGTCTTGCTATATTGCCCAGGCTAACCTCAAATTCCTGGGCTCAAACTATCCTCCTACCTCAGCCTCCTGAATAGCTGGACCACTGCACTCGGGTCCATTTGATTTGAGGACAAGAAAACAAAGTGGATATCATTATTAAAGAGCATTCTACTGTATCCATTTAGTAAAATATGCTGCATTCCAGCTAAATATCCAAAGGTATTATGAGTTAAAAAGAAAAATAATGGAAATGTAATTATCATTGATGTGATGGTCACGTCATAGTCCCATTCACTGTACACATGTGAACAACAGTTAGCATTTCTCTTGCTTACTATGCACTGAGCACTTCTTCAGAAGTGGCTCATCTAGTCCTTCTAACCACTTTGCCAAGTAAGGACTGTTATTACGCTATTTTACAAGTGGGAATGTGGAAGGTCAGAGGAGCAGCTTAGCCAAGGTAAACCAAACCCCCACCACCACCTCTTCACATCCTCCCCCTTCCTGCTTAGTAGATAGGAGGGAGGCCTGGGCCAGGTTTTTGCACTCTGGCAGTCTTTGACACCAGAATTTCAACTCCTACCATCATCCTAGACTACTTCCCCATTTGCTCAATTTGGATTAAAAAATAGACTCTTTTTAGTGGAATTTCTTCTTGGAAAATTGCCACAAGTGTGAATAAGCAAGACGAGAGCCTCTAAAGGTTTGCCTTGGGCAGATGAAGAATTCTGAAAGACATTTTTTTTGCCAAGAGCACTATAAATTGAATGATATTTAATTGCTCCATTTACATCTTTGGGACTGCTCTATCAACCATGCAGAGGCCTCAGCAAAAGGATGTTGGCTCGAGGCTTGAGTGGTTTCTGCCAATGCTAGTCCTAGGCACCCCACTCCTAGGGGCCCCACTTTTATTTGGCACAGCCTAAATTTACCCACCTAACCCCTCTCCCCCCTACCCACTATGTCTCCTTTATTCTAATTTTGTCAGAAAGGTATTTTCTGAAGGCAGTTGTACGGCTGGTGCATGTGCTAATTAAATAAATAATACATAAATATACACTTCTTCTTTAAACTTTATTTTATTTATTTATTTATTTATTTATTTATTTATTTATTTATTGAGACAGAGTCTCACGCTGTTGCCTGGGCTGGAGTACAATGGTGCTACTCAGCTCACTGCAACCTCTGCCTTTTGGGTTCATGCGATTCTCCTGCCTCAACCTCCCGAGTAGCTGGGATTACAGGTGCACACCACCACACCCAGCTAATTTTTTGTATTTTTAGTAGAGACGGGGTTTCACTATGTTGGCCAGATTGGTCTTGAACCCCTGACCTCGTGAACTGCCTGCCTCAACCTCCCAAAGTGCTGGGATTACAGGTGTGAGCCACTGTGCCCTGCCTAAACTTTATCTTTATAAATACTTTTGGCCTAAATTGTCCATCTTTTCCATGAGGGATATTAAGCCAGATCTCAACTGACAAAAACCAAAGTTGGAAACATAAGGTATTACTGGTAGTTTAGTTAAATAAATGAAACCAGCCTTTCCAAAATCATGTAGCTTTAGTAATTTAAGATGTCTCCTATTGTGACCCAGTTATTCAATTAGTTGTCTCAACTATATCTCAAACTTTGGTTGCAAATGGCCAATTCCCAATGAGCTGTTATCACCTCTTTCTGATCTCAACTGAGACTCAGAGGCAGGAGAACCAATCTGATATATTAGAAGTAAATAAAATGAGATATGTTGTCCAGAATCACGTATTTTTATTGCAGTTACTAAATTTTAGCAACTATATAAATGACTTGCAGGAAACAAGAGAATAAAACATTCTAATTTCCCACAAGTCATTTAACCTCCATACCTCTTAGTTTAGGTCATACACCTCTCAGAAGAAGGAAAACAGTAAATATTTATTGAATTAATAATCGATGGATGGACAGATGGATGAAAAGAAGTAAGGAAGGAAGGAAGGAAGGAAGGAAGGAAGGAAGGAAGGAAGGAAAAAGGATGTAGGATGTACTAAAAGTAGATGATTAGGCAGAGTGTTGTGGCTCAGGCCTGTAATCCCAGCACTTTTGGAGGCCAAGGTGAGTGGATCACTTGAGGTCAAGAGTTCAAGAGCAGCCTGGCCAACATGGCAAACCCCAACTCTACTACAAATACAAAAATTAGTCAAGCGTGGTGGTGGGCACCCATAATCCCAGCTATCAGGAGGGTGAGGCAGGAGAATCACTCTCTAATGGTGATTGGCCTTTAATGAACATAATGTTTGGCAAGTTGACAAATGCACTGGACCTCCCTGAGCTCCCAGTGTGATCATGTTCATGGGAAATGAAGGGACACATCCCCCCGCCCCAGCTCTTTCCACTCTTCTTTTTCTATGCTGTAATTAAAGCTTTCCGATATCAGGGACTTAAACACTTGAAAGATTTTCTTAAGGGAAGGCAAGAAATGTGAAGCATCTCAATTTTAATTAAAAGAAGGACCTATGACAAAAGTGAATAAAGTATGGTGCTGATAATTATCAATTTAAAAGCACAAAAATGGTAATTTCTAGTTAGGAAATAAGTACCGGTTCACTCTCTTATTTAATCCATCACATTTTAATTTCCTTCTTCTTTCTATAATTGAGGAATAGCTGCCAGATTTGGAAACAGAGAACTGTATCCTTGTGCTGTGAAAGAAGGGGGCTCTTTTCTTAACAGTCACCTAAGCAATTAAAGCCTTGGAACTGGGCTCCCTTTGATAGGTTTTTCTGCTTGCCACTTCCTCATCCTGCCAAAAATAAGGAGGTTCATTAACCTCACACTGTTAGGAAACAGGGCTCATCACCGATAAGTTGGGAATGTGGTTTCTTCTGTGTGCTGCAGATGAAGGATTGCTTTTCCTAAGGTGTTCTCTAGTCAGGAGCCAACAGAATCCGAAGTCATCTGACTTCTTCCTTCTTTTAATCATCCCATGTGGCTCAGTTTCCCCACCCTGTATGAAAGATCCTTAATGAAGCAGCATAGAGCATCTCCAAATAATAATGCTCAATGCATAGCAGTAAAATAAGTGCAACATTTGGGTTTATTTTACAGCGGTGTGGTATTAGAGGTGTTAGGGCTTCTTTCCAGAGCAGGGGATGGGAGTAGAAAGAGAAGCAGTTGGGACATTTGTTCATGTCTTTCCGGTTTATTATGCTGAAGTACAGTAGAATTGTCCTAAAATATCATGTCAAGTAGTCAACCACTAGGGCTCCCAGATGCCATAACATTTGATAGCCGTGATTTTTAACACTTGCAGTCCCTTCTTATCTGTTGAATTAATTAATGATACCTTATTAAAGCCAATCAAGCTTTGAAGATGTTTAGAATGAAAACTTAACTTTTTTCCCTCCTTCTTTTTTTTCCCCCACTTCCAGGTGGTAGTATCACTCAGAGTAAAATCTGGCCATCATGTAAGCATTCTTAGGCAAACATTAGTCTCTCGAAAATCTCAGATGGGTATACTAAGAGAGGGCAGTTCAGACTATGAAGCATGAAATGTCAAATAACCTACCACAGAGTACTAAAGTGACAAATCACACGTAGGCTGCACACAATTTTTCTATTCTGCACTGATAAGAATGAGAGATTCTTTTGAGATATACCTTTAGGTCACGACACCATGCTGTTGTGGACAAAATGGGGCTCAGAGATTAACTATGGATTATTGTAAGAAGGAAATAAAATTTCTTTTTTTTTTTTTTTTTTTTTTTTTTGAGCAGGGTTTCTCCATTTCAGTACTCCTGACATTTTGGACTGGATTATTCTTTGTGGATGGGAACCGTCCTGTGTGTTTTAGGCTGTCTAGCAGCAGCTCTGGCCTTTACCTACTAGAATCCTATACTAGGGGATCCTCCCTATTGTGATAATCAAAATGTCCCCAGACACTGCCAGATGTGCCCTAGAGGGATAGGGGCAAAGAGACTAAAATCTGTGGATTAAGACCACTGCCCTAGAATAATGTGGCCTCAAGTGAAATGTATGAGAAAACAAAGATCAGGGAACCCCTTTAAATTCTAAATACAGCATGCAATTAAAGTTGAAAACATGCTATTCAAATCCCCAAGTATTCCTTTTTTGTCACTTTAAATGTATTTGCACATAAATGAGAACATCTATAACTATGATAAAAGTCATTCTGAAATAGCAAGATTAACAGCGTTTGCTTCTGAAACAAAGACATAATGTTTGAATTTCCTTTGCAAATACACGCAATAGGCATGTTCACATTTACTTCTTAGGAGAAAAAAGAAGAAATTAGCCTCAGTAAAATGAGCATAAAATAAAATTATTCCCTCATAAAAATAAATAAATGATCTCATGTTGCCTGTTTTCTACATAATTATACCTAGAGTTGTATATGATTGCCAATTAATTGATCCCTCTTTAAGCACAAAATCTCCATTGTTCCACTCCTTTGAAATTTCCTTGGCTGTTATATTTTATGGATACTACCAGACATTGCTACCTACAAACAAGATTGATTCTTTTCTCTCCATGTCTAGATGGTTCTCTCTGAAGTGCATAGTCGGTTGTTGCTATTTTAATGCTATTCAGTAAAGAGAAATGCTACCCCAACCAAAGGAATATTCTTGCTTCTTAAGCCAGCACAAACCACCAGCATTTGGATGCACATGATTATGCTTTAAATTTCTTAAAATTTCTCTGCTTGTGTATAAAAATTCAGTTGCCCATACATCTAATCTGCAGAGCCTGGGGTTTATAAACTTATAAACTTGCACTGGGGAAGCCATGCACAAGTTTATACTTAGGCGAGGGGTGTTACTTCAATAAGGAATGGTACTACAGAGCTTCAAATATCCCTCCCCGCCATATTTCCATTCCAGCCCTACTTCAACACACACACACACACGCACATGCACACTCACACAGAACTTTATTTCACCCATTTTCCCAAAAAGGCACTGTAAACAAGAATAAGAACACTTATTTCCATCACCATTCAGAATATCATTCCCCAGCCCCCTATGGACCACAGCTCCTAAGTGAATGTGATGTCGCCAAAAGCCTTTTTGGGCACATGTGGCTTGATCTGTCGGATTGAGATCTGGCATCTCCCAACACATATTTCAGACGGAATATCAGAGAGACTCTTGAGACACACAGACACACTGCCAGCATCACACCTGGCCTTTGTTTCCTGCAAGGAACACCAAGGTCATGCCTGCAGCCCAACCATTTGGTGAATCTGACAAGGTAAGCTTGCTGGGGCCCCAGGTGCCTGGAAATTGGGCCAGAGGAGACTCACATTCCCTCTTCCCAGCATATGTCTCTAAGCTGAAGGAGCAGTGCCCCAGCCCAACAGAGTTGAAGGAAACTGACATTCGCTGGTTCAAACCCCTACTGTCAAAGAAGAGGAGACAGAGACCAGGAAGTTTAAGAAAAGCATTCAATATCCTAGACAACGACTCCAGAACAGATGACTATATTGAGAACCAAGACATCTGACTTCATTTTGCCTCATTTTTTGTGTGTGCAAGGAACTGTTCTGAGACCCACTAGGTATACAAAGACATAAATTATGGATTCTGCCTAAGGAGCTTAAAACAGTGTGAAAAAAATAACTCAGAACAAAAGATGCAAAGAGACCAAGCCCATAATTGAAGAAACAACTCAGCAGGTGTTCAATTGTGCAAATTAAATTATATGCATGTCAGTTAGTCTTGTTCAGTGGGACTGATTCATGCCTCTTCAAGCTAAGGTGCTCAGGAACATTTATACACAGACAATTAAATTTAAACTGGACTTTGAAGGATGAGCAGCTTTTGACCAGGTGCAGAGGGAAAGAGATGGAAATCCAGATAGGTAAATAGCAAGTCAGGGCCAAGAAAAACAAACAACCCAGTTTGTTGATTAAGAGATATAAGGGTGGTAAGGAAGAGTACTCATTACAGAGCAGAATATCTTGGGCTCTAATTCTCTTGCTGAACTTTGTCAGTCCAGTCGGTCATTCTTAAGCAAGAGATAACCCCACAGAGCCTCAGCTTCCTAACTGCATACCTGCACATATGCAGGTAGTGGTTCCAGCCCATGCAGTGGCAGAGAGGATTCAATGAGATTTCTTATACACCATGCAGAAGGCAACAGAAGCCTCTCTGTCCTTTGAATTCCCCCATTCCATGCTCTGGGGGAAGTTCAGAGACCACCCCAAGATTTCTGCAAGTATCCAATGGCTTATATGATTACTTTCCAGTCTCAAAACCTCTCTCTCCAAGGTCTTCTTCTCTCTTATGTCTCTCCTTTCCTGAGTTCTCTTGGCTCACATTGACCCAGCTTTGAGTGCCATGTGCAGGATGCCACAGTGATCAAGGATGGGAGCAGATGGAGTGTGAGTGTTGGAAGCAAGCAGAACTATTTGAAAGTTATTGCACTGGCTGGGTGTACCAGTTTCCTAGGGCTGCCTTAACAAATCACCACTAACTGGGTGGCCTGAAACAGGAGAAAGTCCCTCACAGTTCTGGAGGGGGCTTCTATATGAAAGCATTTGCAAGGTTGGTTCCTTCTGGGGGGTGGGAGGGAGAGTCTGTTGGGTGCCTCCCGCCTAGCTTCTGGTGATTGCTGGCACTGCTTGACTTGTAGACACTCCAACTCTGCTTCAATCATCACATGGCCTTCTCCCTCTGTGTGTCTGTGTCTAAATCTTCCTCTTCTTATAAATATACCAGTCATTGCATTAGGGCTCACCCTACTCCAGTAAGACCTCATTACTTGACGACATCTACAAAGACCCTATTTCCAAATAAGGTCCCATTCCCAGGGTTAGGACTTGAACGTATCTTTTGGAAGATGCATTTCAACCCACAATACTGAAGATAATCTAGTAAAAGTCTGGAGTAACAACCATCAGTTATACAGGAAAGTTGGGAGATATAACTAGGTGTCCTGAGGACAAAATCAATTTATCCTCTTGATGTGACTTTGAGTGACAAGAAGGAGAATATGATGACAGTAGATTTTGAGCTTTGTTGTGTTTATAAGTGACAAAAATCCTGTGCATTACTTGGCAAGTGCATAATACTTTCTCCAGTAGCTGGTGCAGTAGTATCTAAGTTCCATGAACAGAGAAACAATTTTGCCTTATGTCTACCCTTAATACATAGGCTTTCCACAAAATGTATGCAGGGGAGAGAGGAAAGGACAGAGGTAAGGGAGGACAAGGTGAGGTTAGAGAAGAAGGGATGGGCAAGGATGGAAGAAAGGTGGGAACTTACAAGCTATGATGGTTAAAGAGATTCACATTTGAATCAGAAGATCCACCATCACCAGTGTGGACAGGCGTCATCTAATTGATTGAGAGTCTGAATAGAACAAAAAAGTGGAGGGAGGAGGAATTCTCTGTCTCTCTCTTTTGAACTGGTCCATTCATCTTCCTCGGCCCCGACATCAGAGCTACTGGTTCTGGGCCTTTGGACTCCGGGACTTAGACCAGCAGCTCCCTTGATTGCCAAGCCTTCAGACTCAGACTAAATTGAACCCTCAGCTTTCCTGCTTCTCCAGCTTGCAGATAGCAGACGCTGGGACTCCTTGGTCTCTGTAATCACACGAGCCAATCTCCTCCTACATGTATTTCTGTCCTGTCTGTTTGTGCTGCTCTAACAAAACACCTAAGAAGAGGTAGTTTATAAAGAACAGAATGTTTATTTCCCAAAGGTCTGGAGTCCGGAAAGTCCAAGATCAAGGCACTGGCTGGTTCCATATCTAGTGAGGGGCTGTCCCATCAGTGATGTTTTCGGTGGTATCCTTATGTGACAGAAGGCTGAAGGACAAAAGGGCCTAATCCATTTCTTTCCAGTCCTTTTACAAGGCACTCATCCATTCACAATGGTGGAGCCATCATGGCTTAATCACTTCCCAAAAGGCTCTACGTTTTAATATCACCTCAATACGTATTAAGTTTCAACACGAAATTTGGAGGGGACACATTCAAACCACAGCACTATGTATATCCCATTGGTTCTGTTTCTCTGCAGAACCCTGACTCACACAGAAGGGGAAACCATCTTCAGAGTAAACAAACATTTGTTGTCAACAACGCTTTGTATATATTCTTGATTCCCAAGAGCGAGCTGGAAATATGCTACTAGGTCTCAGGCAGATCTTTCATATCCTTTTGGAATCTGGAATACAAATGACATAAACAATGACAGAGCTCAGAAGTGGAGACAAGATGGTAACAAGAGGTTTGGGAGTCATTTTTTCTCACCCCTCTCCTCCCTGGAAGAAGGATGAAATGAGATCCTCGCACACAAAGAATTGCTGGACATTGCTGCCTTAAGTCTTGCCCATAGACAGTGTTGACAGTCCAGGTGAAATGAACTTGAGTTATGGGACTTTCAAGCCCCTGCGGATCCTACTTGTCCTGTGGATGCGTGAAGAGACCCACTTCACTATTCTGCTTCCCCAAATCTGAGAAACAGAAGTAATAAAGTCACTGTGAGTTATTTATTTTTCATTGCCTCAGATGAAATTGGACTGTGAAAATACTTAGAGACTTCAGATTTTAATTGTGACTAATTACATACAGACTCATAAAAACAGCAAAACAACCCCTAAGGCCAAATTAGAGGACGGTGGAGCTGCATTTCACAAGGTGAATTTACTAATCGTATTCACGCTTTGTGTCTGCAAGCCGCATCTGCTTATTACCTAGCAAAGACAGGTGTGTGGGGGTAAACGGGTGCTGTAGGAAAGTGAGTGGGCTTCTATTCTAGCTTCTGAGGCATTCCAAAACAGAGGTCAGCTTGCTAATTTTTTCCTATGAAAAATACAAACTGCAGCAATGAGATCAGAAGGGCCTATGCAGTGTTCTCACCTAGAGGGCGCCAAAGTGCAGACCAACAACCCCCTCACCCACCAAGGGAGCCGCCCGAGTCAGGAGCAGGTGGGGAGGTGACTTGGATTACCTATTTCACCATCATTCTGGAGTTCAGGATGTCTAGAATCACCATTCTCCCTAACATGGAGTTGCCACTTGTGTGTGTGTGTGTGTGTGTGTGTGTACACACAAACACAATATATATGTGTATTATTTTGTATATATGTGTGTATGATATTGTACACATATATATTTTTTAAATTTTCATTTTTTAAAATTTCTGCCTTAACCATTCCAGAGCTGGGTACTAGACAACTAGGGACTATCCCTAGAGCTTAGAGCCCACCAGGATGATTCAAACTAGCCCATCCTAAGCTGCTCACCTGCCTTCCCCGAGGAAACCTCAGTAAAGGCTTTGGTCGAATGCTTTCCTGAGCCCCTGCCTCCTGCCTCCTGACCACTCTGGTGTTTTTTCTCCTGTGGTCCTGCGTGGCGTGGCGTGCCTCCTCTTTGTAGGACCTGTGAGTATAAAACACTGTCTTCCTGAGCCTCCCCTGTGTCTCCTCCATGGCTGCATGTGACTGACCATCTCATAAAAAGAATACAAAACAGCCATGTTCATTATTATTCAGCAAATGAAATAAATCTTTTTAATGCTTATATGCAAAATGCTGCAGATAATTGTAGAAAATCAAATACGGATGAAATCCTCTCTCAAGAAACTCAAAGTGTTGTAAGAAAATCAAACAAGCACACAAATGACAAGGTCGAAAGTGGTGAGTGCCAGAGACAAGCACAAAGTCAGGGCTGTAGAAGGAGCGCCTCTCACTCGTGTTTCTTCTGAGCCAGGAACTAATCGCTTGAGACATAACAGTGAGTTTGGAAGGAAGCACGTTTCCTAGGTAGCATATAGGAAAACAGTATCATCCCTAAAGAAGCCACTGTAATAGTGGATTTCCAAATGATTTGTAATTTTTTTAAGGTTTTGTTCACTGATGGGTCCATTCACCTGTAACAGAACCTGGTACATAGTGGCCTTCAGAAAATATCAGTTGGGATGAATTAAATTGTTCTTTAAAATGTTCAATAGAAAAGAAATGCGTCATCTTCAAGTGTAATAAGCACTTATAAAATCCAGTAGTTTCTCCCTCCCACACACAAAGTTTAAGACATTTAGCAGTGTTATTGAATTTGATATTTTACAAATGCCTTTATCCCTAGAAGAATGAATGATATGGATGCTTTGCAGCCTCTAACTTGATGAAGACCACCATAATGGATCTGTAACCATGTATAAGAATGTTCCATGTCAAAAGATAAATTAGAACAAAACAAAAAACAGAAAATAACAAGTGCTATCAAGGATGTGGAAAAACTTTTGTGCACTGCTATTGGGAATATAAAATGGTGCAGCCACCACAGAAAAGAATATGGTGGTTCCACAAAATTAAACATAGAATTACGTATAATCCAGGATCCCATTTTTTGCATATATAGCTCAAAGAACTGCAAGCAAAGATTGAATAAATACTTGTACACCTATATTCATAGCAGTATTATTCACAACAGCCAAAAGGTAGAAGCAACCCAAGTTTGCATCAACAGATGAACAGAAAAACAATATGTGGTCTGTTCATACAATGGAATATTATTCAGCCTTAGAAATTTCAGAAAGGAATTCCAAGACATGTTATTAATACAACATGGATGAACCTTGAAGACATTATGGTAAGTGGAATAAGCCAGTCACAAAAGGACAAATACTGCATGATTCTACCTATATGAGGTACCTAGAGCAGTCAAATTCCTAGAAGCAAAGTAGAACGGTGGGTGCCAGGGGCTTACAGGAAAAGAGAATGGGGCATTATTGTGTAATGGGTACAGAGTTCCAATTTTGGAGGATAAAAAAAGGTTCTGGAAGGGGATGGTAGGGATAGTTGCACAACAATGCAAATGTACTTAATGCCATTAGGCTGCACACTTAAAAAATGGTTAAAACGATACACATTATGTTATATATATTTTACTATAATTTTTTAAAAACCAATTTTTTTTTTCTTTTTTTTTGAGACGGAGTCTCGCTCTGTCTCCCAGGCTGGAGTGCAGTGGCAGGATCTCGGCTCACTGCAAGCTCCGCCTCCTGAGTTCACACCATTCTCCTGCCTCAGCCTCTCGAGTAGCTGAAACCAATTTTTTTAAGTTCCAGGTACACAAGAAGACTGATATTCTCATGTGTATTAACAATGGAAGTAAAATAATCAGTAGTTTGGTATCTGTTCCCCTCCTCCTGTGCAGTAAAATGGAAGATAAAAGCAACATTAATGTTCATACTTGGAATTATTAAGTAAATCTAAATTTTTAAGATTAAAAACAAGGGTAGACAAAAGTAGCAAGTCTTGGCGAGCTCTGAGACAGAAATCTCTAAATCTTATATTAAGTGAAAAACTTCAATTTAAACAAAAGCAAAAGGAAACCCGAGTTGATGCAGAGACGTTAACAGCTCATGTTCAGTTTACAAAAACTGCCGAGTTGGAATTCGTTGCTCTCATCAGCATCTACTAGGAGCCAGAGACAACCTGGGGTTACACTGGTTTTCAAAAAGCACATATGTATGTTTATTAGCTTGACGGGGGGGACACATATGTGAATACTTGTATTTAATATTTCCTAACCTTCTGTATAATGTCCACTTTAAGAAATTGAGACTAGCTCTGATTTTGCCCTCTTTGACTTTTAGGGTCAATAAGCTTTATTAAGGGCAATTTAGTGTCACAGGAAGAGAAAATTTGTAACCCTGATCAATGAGGAATACAAAGGACACAAAAGTACATACATGTGATGGAGACCTATATCAAAAATGCTGTTATCAGTCAGAGTGCCGGCAGGAAACAGATGGTACACTCAAACCAGACAACTGAGCTGAGGTTAATGAAGGGCTATTTACACAGGTGTGGGTGGGGCTATGGGAACCAACAAGAGACACTGAAACACCCGTGGGCAGCACTCCCTGGAGAGCCATTACCTCCCCAAGGGCTAATGGGACTGTAAGGAGAAAGGTCACCAGACCCTACAGAGAGCTAGAGGAGACGACTGAGGGGTAGTGAGCTTCACACAGGAATGTAGCCCCTGCTGACTTGTGGCCTTGAGAGGAGCATCGGTACCTCAACCATTCTGTCCTCCTGCCCCAACTTCCTCTGTGCCTCCATGGGCCAATGGGAAGCCAGAGGGTAACAGAGCCCAGGTGGGGCTGTTCATAGAGGTCAGTGTTCTGGGGTTCAGAACATGGTGGGGAGGGGGGCAGGGAATCTAAAGGGTCAGACACAGAGTGTCAAAAACATCCTTATATGTGGTTTCATCTAGTGCTCTTAAACCAGACTCACTAACCTACTGTGTTTTAAAATACAGCTTGCCAAAGTCTGTGTTAGTATTATTTAACTTTGATGTGTATCTGTGATGGTTAGTTTTGTGTGTCAACTTGACTGAGCCATGGGATGCTCCTAACCGGTTGAATGTTATTTCTGGGTGTATCTGTGAAGGTGTTTCTGGAAGAGATCAGGATTTGAGTTGGTGGACTGATTAAAGCAGATGGCTCTCCTCAATGTGGCTGGGCCTCATCCAATCCATCCAGGGTCGGAATAAAAGAAAAAAGGAGAGGATGGGAGGACTTTTTCTCTTTGCCTGATTGAGCTGGGATATTGATCTTCTGCCCTCTGTGCTTCTGCTTCTCAGGCCTTTAGACCTGGGCTGCAATCTATACCATCGGCCCTCCAGCTCTTAGGCCTTTGACGTTCATCAGCTTTCCTGGGTCTCCAGCTTGTAGAGAGCAGATCATGGGGCTTCTCAGCCCCCACAATCACATGAACCAGTACCTGATAATAAATTGGTTCTGGTTTTTCCAGAGAACCCTGATTAATATACTATGTGTGCATTCACTTAGGAGAAACAAAGTCATTAAACGTGAAAAAAAAGAGAGAATTGAGTCACTCAGAAGAATCATAGTATAGTTGTCCATCATATATTATAAAGAACAAAGTATTCTAAATTGTTTAAGAATAAGAATTCTACAAAGAAAATGACTGATTATCTGCACTTACACAAAATATTTCATGGAAATTTTATTACCGTGCTCTTTTTTTTTTTAATTTAACCATCATTATGTTGTGCATTCATCATCTGGAGTTTTTAGTTGTTTAGAATTCCCTGTTGGCAGCCAAATTCCTGTCTGGGAAAATGTATGAGCCAGCCTTCATTTTCCACGATGACTTTCCAAGGAACCATTACAATTAAGAGAATGTAAGTTACTCATCTCCAATAACTGTACATGAAGCAATATTCCAAGGATTTGTTAACTGTCTTTGACAGGAGATCATCTACTTACAGTAGGTGCTTAACAAATGCCATCTTGAATGAATGAAGACCCTTTCTCGCAGTAACAAAGTTGGGTCCAGGCTCCTTCATTTTTGCTCAGCAAGATGAAGCTAAGGAAACAGGAAATAAGTCATCAACCAAATCATTGTAACAAACCGTTCTATTCCATTCTCCATAATTCACCCTTCAGTCCAGGGTAACACTAACAATTGCCCCTCCAGATACAAAGAAATTGCCTCCTCTGAAGACAGCTGCCTCACCCAAAGCCACATTTCCTTCCAGGTTGCCCCACTTCCAATAAGTCACTGATTTGCAATCCATAAAGGTCGGCCCTCTTGCCTCAACTCAGCATAGCTCTGACAGATCGTCCCACCTTCCCGTCTCCCTTGAGGTTTGATTGGGGTTGCTGCTGACCCAGTGATATAGGAGTTAAGAAGAAAGTACTTAGGCAGATAGTGAGGGAATGGGAGTCCTCGATAAGGTTTTCCTTTTAATGAAAAGGAGCCCCCATATCATTTTCTTTTCTAACAAAAAGCAACCTGGAAAATCGAGCTGCAGCCGGCGCGGTGGCTCACGCCTGTAATCCCAGCTACTCAGGAGGCTGAGGCATGAGAATCACCTGAACGCAGGAGGCAGAGGCTGTGGTGAGCCAAGATGGCGCCATTGCACTCCAGCCTGGGCAACGAGAGCGAAACTCCGTCTCGAAAAACGACAAAAACAACAACAACAACAACAAAAACACTACCTGGGATTAGGCATGTTCTAAATGGCAGCTCCATCTTCTCTTTTTGCCAGCCATGTGTACAGTAACGAGTGGAGAAGATGTCGCTGGCCAAGTGGGAAGCCTATTAGCATAACAAGATTAGGGTGGGGTGACCAGCCTTCCCTGCGCGCTACGTAAACGTCACCCCTAGTCGAACCAATCTCTGAGCCCTACGTAAATCAGACACCGCCTCCTCAAGCCTGCCCGTAAAACCTGCTGCCGTCAGTCACGGGCCAGCCTTTCCCTTAAGGATGTGTGAGAGCTGGTCTCCTTACTCTTTTCTTCTGCCTGTTAAACTTTCCGCTCCTTAACTCACCCGTGTCTGTCTATGTCGTTAATCATCTTGACGAGAGACGATGAACCCCGGATATTTACCCCAGACAGTGATGCCGCTTCACCAGCACTGCACTCTACTTCCCCGCTTCCTGATCCTGCCTCAGCTGCTCCTCTCCACAGGTGTTGATCCCAAGAGCAACCCGTAAGAAATGTCCTGCACGCTAATCTCCATCTCACAGTCAGCTTCCCAGGGAATCCAGCAATTACAAAGCATTCAGCTTAATTTTGTTGATTGCTTTATGATTTTTTGTGTGTTTTTTTAATATTGAAATGTAACATATATTCAAAAGTGTGGATAAAGTCTCCATGACGATTAGTTTCCTGTGTCATCATGGGGGCCAGGCTTTAGTGCCTTTCTTTGTGTGTGTGTGTGGTGAGACAGAGTTTTGCTTTTGTCACCCAGACTGGAATGCAATGGCATGATCTCGGTTCACTCCAACCTCCTGGGTTCAAGTGATTCTCCTGCCTTAGCCTCCCAAGTAGCTGGGATTCCAGGTGCCCACCACCATGCCAGGCTAATTTTTGTATTTTTAATACAGATGGGGTTTCACCATGTTGGCCAGGCTGGTCTTGAACTCCTGACCTCAAGTGATCCACCTGCCTCGAACTCCCAAAGTGCTGGGATTACAGGCGTGAGCCACAGCACCTGGCCTTTATTGCCCATTTATTTAATCAAACACTAGGTAGTGCTGCAAAGGTATTTTGTAGATGTAGTTAACATCTACAATCAGTTGACTTTACATAAAGATTACTTTTCATACTGTGAGTGGGCTTCATACAATCAGTTGGAAGCCTTAAGAGCAAAAACTGAATTTTCCTAGAGAAGAAAAAATTCTGCCTAAAGACTCCAACATCATTTCCTGCCTGAGTTTCAGCCTGCCAGCTTCTCCTACGGATTCTGGACTTGCCAGCCCCACAATCATGTAAGTCAATATGCTAAAATAAATTTCTTAATGTAATTCTTAATGTATATATCCTTTTGATTCTGTTTTTCTGGAGAAATCTGACTTATACAGTCTCTTAACATGATTGTATATCTGTCAATTTTTATTTTATGACTATGTTATTAGGTATAAACAAATTTACGATTATTTCATATTAAACCTGAAACTTCTATTATTCTGAAACGAACCAGTCTTTGATTTTGTAACTTTTGCTTTGCATAGTAGTTTTACCATCCCTTATTTTCAACCTGTCGATATCTTTATATTTAAAGTAAACAGCTTGTTTAGCTTTGCTTGATATTATTACCTTCTCTGATGAGCTTTATATTTCAATTTGAATATTTAGTCTGTTTGTGTTTACTGTAATTCAAGGTTAAATCTACCATCTTACTATTGATTCCTATTTTCTCTGTCCTATTTTTTTTGTCCTTCCTTAAAGGTTTTGGGTTTATTTAAAATTTTCTAATTACATTTCTTCTTCTATTAGCTTGTTATTTATATGTTTTTTTAAAAAATTGGTGTTTTCTCTAATAGGTGCAACATGCATTCTTGACTTATTAAAGTGCTACTGATGTGTGTTTTAAAGGCACTACTGTAATTATGTATACAAGTAATGTTTATCTAGATTTACCACAGACATTCTTATGATTGCTCTTTGTTACTTCCTGAATTTTCATGCTTTGCTCTACTATATGTTATTTACTATAATAAATGCATAACATTTATTACCTATAGCTCTAAAGGCAAACAAACAGGCAGTGCAGTTCCAATTTTATAGATGAGGAAACCAAAGCTGAGGGAAATATAGTGAGAAAGAGTATAGCTTGATAGCTAAAAGCATAAACTCTGAATCCAATAGAATATTCCGCTTACTGGCTGGGCGGGGTGGCTCACGCCTGTAATCTTAGAACTTTGGGAGGCCGAGGCGGGCAGATCACGAGGTCAGGAAATCCAGACCATCCTGGCTAACACGGTGAAATCACCTCTCTACTGAAAATACAAAAAATTAGCCGGGCGTGGTGGCGGGCGCCCGTAGTAGTCCCAGCCACTCGGGAGGCTGAGGCAAGAGAATGGCTTGAACCCGGGAGGCGGAGCTTGCAGTGAGCCGAGATCGCGCCACTGCACTCCAGCCTGGGCGACAGAGCGAGACACCGTCTCAAAAAAAAAAAAAAAGAATATTCCGCTTACTGATCTTATCATTTTGAGAAAGTTATTTCTTGCTGTAAGCTTCTCTTTATCTATAAAATATCAAATAATAAGAATAACAACAACACTTACCTCATTCTGGTTGTGAGGGTGAATCAAGAAACGTTGAATGTTTCATGAGACGTCTGGCACATTGTAAGAACAATCCACATGTTCACGTTGGTTATGATGATACCCAGCAGTGCTGTAATACGCATGTCATCCACTGTTGCTGCCCTGCCCACTGTGCTCCTCTAAGGGAAACACTGCCTTCTAAAGCATGTTGAAGGAGGGAGAATTAAGCAATCATTGAGAAAGTGGTGGCACCACTTTGACCAGGGATGAGATCTGACCCAAGGGCAGCCAGAATATCAGGCAGCCTGTGTCCTTCAAAGTGGCCTGGCTTCTACAACAAATCTCTGCTCAAAAGGGATTATGGTGACTATCTAAGACCATCAACTCTCTCCCATTAGGATCTGAACAGGGAAAGACTGGTAGAACGGGCTGGATGGTAGCTATGGGAGAAATATCAGAACATATAAAGAGAGAGCGGGAACAGTACCCTGACAGCAGTGGCCCGAGCACAGCTGGGACTGTATTTTTGCAACAGATCCTGACTACTGGGTAAGCCTTCAAGACTGAAAGCGCTTGCCCAGCACATCTGCCCAGAGTTGTACAGTTGTTAAGTGGTGGAGATGATACTTACTCTCAATAGTTCAGACCCTGGTTTTTCTGCTCTGCCATTCAGCCTTCCCATCATATCTAGGTTGTCTAGATAATTATCTAGACAATTATCTAGACAGATATGGGACAGAGATATGCATAAAGTGCATTTATGTTGCCTAAACTTTGTAAATGGCATGAAATAAAAGCTAAATGGACTATTAGGAAATCAGGTTTTTGTTGTTGTTGCTGTTTAAGAAAACCATTTGAATGAAAGCATGACAGGATTAACGTGTCTAATTTTAATTTTTAGACCTAAGTCACTAATATCCTTATTGAAATATGGATTCATCTAGATTGAATTTAATTTTACTATTTTGCATATAATTACAGAGTCTTGGAAACTGTGGGGGAAAGTGTGCCCAGTCAATCTCTGCTTTCTATAAATAAGAAACCAGTAACATTTAATTCAGAGAAAGTAAATGTTGGCTCATAAAGGAGCAGAATATTCTTCCTCTGTAAAATAAGGATAATAATAGTGACTGTTACCATTCATTGGACCATCTCACTCCCACTCCCATCCAGAACTCAGGCCTCCCTGAATTCCAAAAGCAATGCCCTGGTGATAGAGAAGCTTCTCTGGATTGGAGTTTTGGGAAATGTTATAAATGACTTAATGTATCAGTGCACAATGGAGGTAGAACTATGGTATCTTAAGTCTCATTCCAAGAAGAAATCATCCTAGAGGTTGATGACACAATCGCCCGATGTATAGTATAATTCCTTGTCTAATCCTCTTCCAATACAAGCCTGGAAACTTAGACCCCGTGGTTAGAAACAATGGCTGTTACTGGGAAAAACTGAAAGCCGGCTTTTGAAATATAAAAGGTTTTCTTTCATGTTGTCACATCAATTTTCTGTTCTATTTTGTATTACCTTTCTACTTATAAAACCTTTTTTTCACTGTGAGATACATAAATATTCTGCTGCATATTCTTCTAAGATTTTTATGGTGGCTTATTTTTGACATTTAAATATTTAATCCACCTGGTATTTCTTTGGGGGTAATGTGTCAGAATACATGTCTAGGTTTACTTCATTATATTAATATATGTATTCTTTCCCCAGAGTTTCTATTTCATTTCATTGTTCCAATAATCTATTCTTGTGCCAAAACCACATATTTTGTCTATATTAGTGTTATCTTTCTATATATAACAGGGCAAATCTCACTGGTTAATCTTTTCTGTTTTGCATTTAAAAAATTTTTTCTGAGCTCTACTTAAAAATTCATTCTTCTAGATGAATCTTAGTTTTACTTGAACACATTTAATAATAAATCTCAGTGGAAGTTTAAGTGCAATTGTGTTAACCCTATAAATGAATTTGGAAAAAATGGACATTTTCCCAATGTCATTTTTGTTACTACTGCCATGACTACTACTACCATTACTGTAGTCTAGCTACCTGTAGCCTCCCAAGTAGACAGACTACAGGCACATGCCTCCATGCCTGCCTAATTTTTTTTTTTTTTTGTAAAAATGTGATCTTGCAATGATGCCCAGGCTAGTCTCCAACTCCTGGCCTCAAACGATCCTCCTGCCTCAGCCTCCCAAAGTTCTGAGATTACCAGCATGAGCCACTGTGCCCAGCTTTCTTAATGTAGTTATGAGGTTTTTTGTTTTTATTTTTTACTAGCCTTTATATTGTTTGCAAAATTCTATATTAAGCTATTTAGGCACTTAATAGTTTGTGTTGCCATTATAAGTGGAAAATTCTCTTCATTAAATATTATGAATAGTTTTATCCTAGTTTTCAGAACAACCATTAATTTTTATACATTTATTTTGTGTTTAACCACTTAATTTTTAAATGGGGGAGTGATTTTCTTGGCAGAGAACCATCATATTTTGTAAATGTTAACCAAAAAAAGGTAAATTTTTTCTCTTTCCTAATGTTGCATATCTTAATATGTTGGCTAAAATTTCTAGAACATTCAATGATAATGATGGTAGCAATCCTCTGGTTATTTGGTTCTTGGTTTTAGTGAGAAC
Source organism: Nomascus leucogenys (assembly GCF_006542625.1). Classification (NCBI taxonomy): domain Eukaryota; kingdom Metazoa; phylum Chordata; class Mammalia; order Primates; family Hylobatidae; genus Nomascus; species Nomascus leucogenys. The sequence goes on along the minus strand of NC_044405.1, from coordinate 23,388,466 downwards.
ATGTAAATATTTCATTGCTGGGTATGGCTTTGGCTATTCATTTAATATAGAGATTCTGTCTCATATTGAGAAATAATACTTATGTTCCTGGTTATGCTGCCTGCTTCTCCTCGCCTCTGATAATAATGACTAAACTAATAGTAGTAGTAGTAATGTTGGCAGTAGTAATGGTAGTAATAGTAGCAATGATAGTAGTAGTAATGGTGGTGGTGGTGGTAGTAGTAGTAATGGTAGGAGTAAATAGTAGTAGTAGTAACGACAGCAGTAGTAGTAATGGTGGTGGTAATAGTAATGACAGTAGTAGTAGTAATGGTAATACTACTACTAGTAGTAATGGTAGGAGTAGGAGTAGTAATTATAGTAGCAGTAGTAGTAATGATAGTAGTAGTAGTAATGGTGGTGGTGGTAGTAGTAGTAATGATAGTCGTAATGGTAATAGTAGTGGTAATGATAGTAGCAGTAGTGATGGTAGTGATGATAGTGGTAGTACTAATGGTAGTGGTAATAGTAATGATAGTAGTAGTTATGGTATTAGTAGTAGTAATGGTAGTAGTAGTCTTGATAGTAGTGGCAGCAGTAGTGATAGCAGCTAGCCTTTACTGAGCACTCATTAATATTTCACAAACATTTAATATAAATAATCTTAATATCTATAATGTAGCACTGTTATTAATCCTAATTACACATAAAATGCAGAGGCTTAAAGACATCAACTTTCCAATGAGTGCTAGAGCTCAGCATTGACCCTTGGTCTGCAAGATTCTAGAGTGTGGAACACTAATTTTTGGTTACACAAAGAGATGTGGTCATCATGCTTCATGTGCCCTCTCTCACAGGGATAGCCTACTCATGTTGGCTCTGCCTGTGCCGCCAGGATGATCTCCCATGCAGACGGCAGCCCCCAGGCTCCCTTACTGGCTGCCCTCTGATTGTGTTTGGCCAGCGAGGGTCACTGGCATGCTATTGAGGGTGAGGAGAGAGAAGTAAAGGTACTTCAACTTCTCCATCTGTCACAGGTGTGATAGGCTGCGGCTGGTGTTACAGGCAATAAAGGAATTTACCAAGACAGTTGTGGGTTAAGAAAGTCAGATTTATTAGAGAAAGTGCAAAGATACAAGACAGCAACAGGCAGCACAGCAAAGAAGTTTGATAAGGTTATGCTGGAGAGGCTATGTACAGATAGGGTCATGCTGCTGGGGCTACCTGTGGAACAAGGTATTTGGGAACAGGATGTTGTGCAAGTAGGTTGTTTGTGGTTAGCTATTTCTCAGAAAAACGGCTTGTCAGCCATCTCTTAGAACAGTGGCTCTCCCCAACCCTCATTCCTATTCCTGCCAGCTAGAGCCCCTTTCTTGTATCTATTAACTTACCAGGACTCCATGTTCCCCGCTGACAGAACAACAATGACAAATCTTTGGCATTGGTATGGAGGTCTTATCTTCCAACTGCTTCCTGCTGACTGTGGGCATAGTGTGGGCCCTACCTATGATTATTGGTCTGTTAGGGGACCCTGTGGGTTATTGTCCCGAGTTATGGGACTTAGTCTATTAAATGCTGCTGGAGGATAGAACTCAGGAAGAAAGAGCATATTAATATGGAATTGATATCCAGTGAGTCTAGAGGAGATTCATGGGGTTCTCTGAGGGTGATTGGCTGATATCCTTGCATCATTAGGAGTTTGCTGTGGAATTGCTACATTCTGGAAGAAACAAATTTAACCAGTAAATTAAAGAGACAAAGGACTGAAGAGGAGAAGTAGAAGTATAAATGCAGCTGTGCTAGTGAAGGAAGGAACCATGTAAGAGAGGGGAGAGCAAACTTAGAAAGAGTTACACAACCTCATATAAGGAATCTCAAGCCATTTAGAGGAATTATGACAGAAAAGGTTAAGCTGCAAAATACTATTGGGGGCAAGGGTCCCATTTGGAAGCCAGTAGGATTAGTGGCCATGCTGTATTACACAAGAAAATTCGATGTTTCCTTTTGAGAGTCTGGGAGTCAAGTTTATCCTAATGTTTTAGAATGCAGCCCAGAGGTGAGTCTGAGAGAATGGAAGGGCTTTGTCCCATGGGGGGATTGGAAAAGAATGTCTACTGGGGACACAAACCACAATTTCTCTTGGGGCCTCCAGCCAAGGAAAGGGGGTTCCACTTATGTCCACTGAGGAGCCTTGAGAGGCACTTTCCAAAGGGGCATCCCACCTATTGGAAAGGACCTCCCAGCACGAGAGCCTTACACTGGATGGATGAACACAGGGTGAACAGCCCTAGGTCAGTCCAGGTACGAATTATACTGCATGCTGAATCCAGGTATAAGGGGAAAAGGTTGAGGGAAGACTCACTGTTCTGGTGCTGTTTGGGATCATCTTGCTTAAAATGTCCAGAAAAAGATGGCTGGCTTTCTTCACAATAGAAATTTAGAGTGAGAAGGAGGGGGTCTGAGTTCCCCCAAATGTGTGTGCATTTTGCCCTGATCAAGCTGCCACTGCCTATTGTGCTGCATATAGGGACTGGGGACTTTTGCTCAGAAGGGTTAGGAAAGAGCCATCCTCCCTTCCAAGCAAGGCAGCCAAACCTGTTCACTCCTTGGCCTTTGGGCTACACCAGGGAGTGGCCCTGGCCAGTTGCCATCAGTTGCCAGATAGATACTAGAGTTCGTCCACCAGAAGACGGGAAAGGAAAGTAAACTCTAAACTCTCATTCAATCGGGCAGTGATGGTCAAACGTCTTTCCACTGGGACCTTCTGGTCCACCAGGGAGTAGCCCCAGTGGGGGGCCATCAGATGTCTCCACGCTTGGATGCTGTCCACTAAGAGGTTGGAGTTGGAGAAGAAGAAGAAAAGGGATGAAGAGGGGAGAGGTCTCTGTATGGACCACCAAAATGCTGCTGGTGCGACTGGCTGGGTCCAGCATTGCAGGCAGTGAAAATTTACCAAGACAGTCATGGATAAAGAAAGGCAGATTTATTGTAGAAAGTAACGAAGATACATTGCAAGAGAACAATGAGGAGCACGGCAGAGAGGAGGATGCCTCGAAACGTCAGGGGCTGGAGGGAAGTTTTATAGGCTTGTGCTGGAGAGGCTACATGCTGATAGGGTCATGTTGCTGGGTCTCTGTGCGAAACAAGGTATTTGGGAACAGGGTGTTGTGCAAGTGGGTTGTTGTTGGTTAACTAGTTCTCAGAACAGTGGCTTGTCAGCCATTTCTTAGAACGATGGCTCTCCGCCATCCTCGTTCCTGTTCCTGCCAGTTAGGGATCCTGTTTTTTTTTTTTTTTTTTTTTTTTTTTTTTTTTCGTTTTGAGACGGAGTCTTGCTCTGTCTCCCAGGCTGGAGTGCAGTGGCGCGATCTCGGCTCACTGCAAGCTCCGCCTCCCGGGTTCACGCCATTCTCCTGCCTCAGCCTCCCAAGTAGCTGGGAATACACACGCCCGCCACCACGCCTGGCTATTTTTTTTTTTTTTTCTTGTATTTTTAGTGGAGACACAGTTTCACCGTGTTAGCCAGGATGGTCTCGATTTCCTGACCTCGTGATCCGCCGGCCTCAGCCTCCCAAAATGCTGGGATTATAGGTGTGAGCCACTGCGTCCGGCCCCCTTTCTTATAACTATCAACTTATCAGGACTACACACTCTTCTTGCCTAAGTATGAAACCTATAGTAGTAGCGGAGTTCACAATAATAGCTCCTTCACCATGGCCTCCACACTGGGTCCCAGCACTAGCTCCTTCTTTTTTTGCTTTTGACCTGGGTGACAACAGTTTATCATGGTTGCAAGCATTATCCCTTATATAGTTCCTTAACCTTGCCACGCCCATTGTAAGTTGTCCTTTCCTTACAGTTTCTATTAAAAATCCTTGTGGGGACCATGACTGATTCAGAGCGTCTATTTGTTTTTAATTAAAAATATGTCTTGTAAAATGCTGAGAAGGTAAAATAGGAGAATATTTCAGTGACCTTGAATTTAGCAATGACTTCTTAAATCCAAAAGCACAATCCATAAAAAAATTGATGTTGGACTTTGTTAAAATTTCAAACTTCTGTTCTGCAAATGACACTGTTCAGAGAATGAAAAAATAAGCCAAAGACTGGGAGGATTTTGTGAAACACATGTCAGATAAAGGCTGGTATTTAAGATATACAAAGAACTCTTAAAACTCAACAATAAGAAGCAAATAGTCCAACTAAAAAATAGGCAAAAGATCTCAACAGATACTTTGCCAAAGAAGATATATAGATGGAAAATAAGCATATGGAAAGATGCTCAACATCATTAGAGACTTTCAAATTAAAACGAGATATTACTACACACCCATTAGAACGACCAAAATCCCAAACATCAACACCACCAAATGCTGATGAGAATGTTGTGCAGCAGATCGTCTTACTCATTGCTAGTGGGAATGCAAAATGCTATGGCCACTTGGAAAGTGATTTTGGCAGTTTCTTACAAAATTAGGCATACTCCTACTCAGTAGTAACACTCCCTCATATTTACCCAAATGAATTAGAAACTTACATACAGAAAAAAAAAGCCTGCACATGAATGTTTACAGCAACTTTCCTCTTAACTACCAAAATTTAGAAGCAACCCAGATGTCTTTTAATAGGTGACTGGACAAATAAAGTATGGTACATCCACATCCATACAATGGAATACTATTTAGTAATGAAAAGAAATGAGTTGTCAAGCCACAAAAAGACATGGAGGAGACTTAAACACATGTTGTTAAGTGAAAGAAGCCAATCTGAAAAGGCTACATATTGTAGGATTCCTACTCTATGACATTTTGGAAAAGGCAAAACTTTGGAGACAGTAAAAAGATGAGTGGTTGCTGGGGATTGGAGGACAGGGAGAGATGAATAGGTAGTACAAGGGGGATTTTTAGGGCAGTGAAACTATTATTACATAAGATACTTTAGTGGTGGGTACACATCACTATACACTTGTCAAAACCCCTAGAATGTATAATACCAAGAGTGAAACCTAGAGTAAATTATTGATTTTAGTTAATAATAATGTATCAATATTGGCTCATCAATTATAATAAATGTGCCACATCAATGAAAGATATTGATAATAGAGGAAACTGTGGTAGGGAGAGGGAGTATATGGGAACTTTGTATTTTCTACTCAATATATCTGTAAAGCTAAAACTACTCTAAAAAATAAAGCTTATTAATTTTTAAATGTATCTTAATTATTAATGTGCTTTCAGCATGGGTAGAAATAATTGTGTAGTTTTCCCTTTGAACTGTAGCTATATCAATTCAACTGATAGATTGCCTAGTGTGAAGTGAGTCTGCATACCTAGAATAATTCTACTTAAAATGGTACAGTCTCATTTTTATTTAGCATTGAAATTGATTTGTTAGAATTTCCTTTAGAATTTTTGCACCTATATTCATAAGTGAGAGTGTCGCATGTGCTATTTTTTTTAGTTGCATGGTTGTAGTGCTTTCTCAAGCTTGGTAACAAGTTAATCTAATGTCAAAAATAAATTAAGATTCAAATATAACCAATTATTATGCATATGCACTCTATTATATATAGCATAAAGTAATTTTATATGATACTACCTAATCTTGTAAAATCTTGGAGTAAATTTTAAAATTTCTGAATAATCCTTTTAGTAATATGCATAGTAATAGGCCTATTCAGATATTCTACTTTTTAAGTAAAATATTATAATTTATATTTGGCCAGGAATTATACTTTCCATTAAAACTAACAAATTTATTTATGGAAGGCGTATTTTTACAGTTTGCCTTATTTTTGTAGTTTCCTTTGAATCTGTAGTCATGTCATTTTTTTCACTCTCACATTTGTGCTTTTTAATTTGAATCAAATTTATTTAATTAAAATAATGAACATTGAAAGTAAATACATGTCTTTTGTTGGGTTTTTATTATTAAAATAACCACCTTTAAGATTTATTAATCTATCAATTTAACTGTTTTCCCTTTTTTTGATAATTTAATTTCAGCATTTATTTTTGGTAACCCAATCTCCTGTGAATCTTAGTTTTTGTTATTTTCTTAATTTCTTATGATGAATAAGTAGTTTTAAAATTTTTAAATATTTATTATTTAATAGTGCTATTTAAGGATATGAATTTGCTTCAGAAAGAAACTTGACCTCATCTGCTAAGTTTTAGCAGTTTAACTGTAATGTACCTTAGTATGATTTTCTTTTTTCTTAAACTCTACTTGGGGTTTGCTGAGCTACTTAGGGTTTCTTGAATTTTTGAATTGATGTATTAATATTTTATCCATTTTGGCAAATACTTTGCCATTATATCTTCAGTTGTTGCTTTTGGCCCATTGTCTCTCTCCCGCTTCCCCTCTTAGTTCTATGACATATATGCAGTTTTCCTAAGACTCATCCATCTCTGGTCCTTCCCTGTTTCTCAAGGAAGACCCTTCAAGGATTTGGGCTGAGAGACTAGTGGGTCACTCTCCCTCAAACATGGAAGACTGTGGCAAATCCACCTTCTGTATTTGAGCTTGGATCTTTAGCTCCCATATCCTGCAGCTTTAAATGTGGCAAAAATCTTGGAGGACCAGTTGGCAAGCCCTGTCCCTCTGGGGAAATACAGTCTCTCAAGCACTTGGAGAATACAGCAGATTTTACTGTCTTTTAGGAACCTTTAGCCTAACTCTCGAGTCCTCCGTGTTCATCTCCAGCACACAGAGAATTTCTTGGAGAAAACACCAATTAAGTGTGTGCTTCTCAAGTTAGATAATCTTTTGCACCCGTACCAGCCCTGAGTGACCAACAAAAACGTCTCTGGTTTCTTTCCCTGGTGTGGGCCAAATCTGATCACGAGGCCTTACTAAGCATTAGCAAAATTCCTACTGTCCTAGAAGTCTCCTCCTGTGAAATTCCAGTTCATCTAATTATTGTTTCTACAACTGTATGGTGACTTGAAACAAGATTTTGGTCATTTGTCTGGCTTTTTGTCCAGTAATTGTGTTGGGAACATTGGGCAATCACAACATCTACATTCCACTTGGAAGTTGAAGTCATAGTACAAGTTTTTTTTTTTTTTTTTTTTGTGAGACGGAGTCTCACTCTGTAGCCCAGGCTGGACTGCAGTGGTGCAATCTTGGCTCACTGCAAGCTCCACCTCCCGGGTTCACGTCATTCTTAGCCTCCCGAGTAGCTGGGACTACAGGTGCCTGCCACCACACCTGGTTATTTTTTTTTTTGTATTTTTAGTAGAGACAAGGTTTCACCGTGTTAGCCAAGATGGTCTCAATCTCCTGACCTTGTGATCCGCCCACCTCGGCCTCCCAAAGTGCTGGGATTACAGGCATGAGCCACCGTGCCTGGCCAACAAGTTTTTTTTTTTTTTTAAACAGCTCTATTGAGGTATAATTCATATGTGACACAATCCACCCATTTAAAGTATATGATTCAATGACTTTTAGTATATTCACAGAGTTCTGCAATTACAACAATCAATTTTAGAACATTTTCATGACACTACAAATAAACCTTGCACCCCTTAAAAATCACCCTCAATTGCTCCAGCCCTGTAGCCCAAGGCAAGCATTAATCTACTTCATTTTATATAAATTCCTTTATTTTGGAAATTTAATATAAACAGAATCATACCATATGGGCTTCTTTGTGACTGGCTTCTTTCACTTAGCTTCATGTCTTCAAGGTTTGTCTCAGCTGTAGCACATGTCAGCACTTCATTTCTTTTTTTTATCATGGAAGCGTGTTTCATTATAAGAATATACCACATTTTTAAATCCATTCATCAGTTCATGAATATTTGGGTAGTTTCCACTTTTTGGCTATTATGAACAATGCTACTATGACCATTTGTATACAAGGTTTCGTGTGGATGTATGTTTTCATTTCTCTTGGGTGTATAACTGGGAGTGGAATTGTCAGCCTGTTTTCCAAAGTGGCTGTACCATTTTACCTTCATAGCAGCAGTGTATGAGGATTCCAGTTTCTCCATCCATATTCTTGCCAACACCTGTTTTTATCCATCTTTTTTGTTATAGGCATCGTCACAGGTGTGAAGTGGTATCTCATTGTGGATTTGATTTCGATTTTGCAGATGGCTGATGATGTCAAGCAACCTTTGATGTGCTTATTGGCCATTTGTATATCTTCTTAAAAGAACTGTCTATTCAAATCCTTTGCTAATTTTTAAAAGTGAGTTATTTACCCTTCTATTATTGAGTTGTAATAATTCTTTATATATTCTAGGTACTAGTCCCTTATAACAGTGGTCCCCAACATTTTTGACACCAGAGACCAGTTTCATGAAAGATATTTTTCACAAAATTGGAACAGGGGGTGGGAAGCACAGGGGGAGGGGCACGGTTTCGGGATGAAACCGTTGCAAGTCAGATCATCAAACATTGGGGTCTCATAAAGAGTGTGCAACCTAGATTCCTCGTGATATGGTTTGGCTGTGCCCCCACCCAAAATCTCATCTTGAATTATAATTCACATAATCTCTGTAATCCCCTGTGTCAAGAGTAAGACCGGGTGGAGGTAATTGGATCATGGGGGTGGTTTCCCCCAAGCTGTTCTTGTGATAGTAAGTGAGTTCTCACGAGATCTGATGGTTTTATGAGTGTCTGGCATTTCCCCTGCTTGCACTCACTCCATTCTGCCGCCCTGTGAAGAAGGTGCCTGCTTCTCCTTTGCCTTCCACCATGATTGTAAGTTTCCTGAGGCCTCCCCAGCCATGCCGAGCTGTGAGTCAATTAAACCTCTTTACTTTATAAATTACCCAGTCTCAGGTGTTTTTTCATAGCAGCATGAGAATGGACTAATACACCTTGCAGGCACAGTTCGCAATAGGGTTTGCACTCCCATGAGAATCGAATGTCGCTGCTGATCTGACAGGAGGCAGAGCCCAGGCAGTAATGCTCACTTCCCTCAACTCATCTCCTGCTGTGCAGCCTGGTTCCTAACAGGCCAGGGACCGGTACAGTCTGTGGTCTGGGGCTTGGGGACCCCTGCTTTATAAGATACATGATTTGTAAAAATTTTCTCCCATTCTGTGGATTTTCCTTTCACTTTCCTGATGGCATTCTTTGAAACGCAAAAGTTTTTAATTTTGATGATGTCCAATTTGTGTATTTTTTTCTTTTGCAGCTTATACTTTCGATATCTAAAAAACCATTGTCTATTCTAAGATCATGAGGATTTATGCTTATTTTCTAACAGTTTTAGAGTTTTAGCTCCTCCATTTTGCTAATTTTTGTATGTGAGATAGGACTTCAACTCATTCTTTCATGTGTGGATATCTAGTTCTTCCAGCTCCACTTGCTGAAAGGCCTTTTCTTTTCCCATTTAATTGTCTTGGTGCAGAAATTTTAACATATAGTTTTACATGGTCATTACTGTCTAAATGGTTTGTAGTAGTAACTTTCATTTTCTTTTTCTTTTTAGCTAATGTTTACAAGGTTTTCTTTTTATTCTAAAATTACTGGATTTTTTGAAATGTTTTATTCCCATTAGTTTTTATTTTTATTACATAGTCATGATAAGAGTGTGTCATGTACAAATAAAATTTTTTAAAATCCTGTACACTACATAAGATAGAGTTTTTGTTAAGGTTTTCCAAAACCTTGGAAAGGTATATTGTTTAATATACACTAATTAAATCTAATTAATTACATTATTAAAGTCCTCTACCATCTTAGGTATGTTTTTGGTCATCTTGATTTATATTATTTATTATTATTATATATTTTTTTGAGGTTGGAGCAAGTGTTTAATGAGCAATCAAAGAAAGCTCTCCACCACGGACAGGGGGCCCAAAAGACGGTTTCCCTATTTTTGGACTTCTTGATTTATAAATACTGAGAGCAAAGCATTAAAAATTATTTCTTATCCCTTGTATTTCCAAATACTGTTATTTATCTTAAAGATAAATGTTTAATGAATTAAATCTTTTGACAATTTTATCGTCACTGTGATTTTTAAAAATGTGTCCCTATAAAATGACCGTCTTTGTATCATCTAATGCTTTTTTACTTGGAATTCTACACTGTTACTTTCTTTTGATTTGTGTTGTTTGAGATACCTTTTCACGAGACTAAATTTTTAATTCTCTTTGTTATTTTATTTATTGTATTTTTCCCTTTAATAAGAAAGGTTAAAGATTTTATTTAAATTTTAACTATTTAAATTTACTTTCATAATTGATAATTGACATATTTCATTATAAATAGTAATAATAAACATTATTTGAGCTTCGATTGTGAGCTGACAAATACTTTTTGAACATTATCTTATTAATCTTCAAAATTAACCTATGGTTAGGTTTGTTATAACCCACATTTTATAGATGAGAAAATAATAGACTTTAGGGAGTTAGCATTTCATATCTTTATTTTCCTGCTTGTGTGCTTTTATTTTCTTGTTTTCTCTTTTTGGAAGTTGATTATTTTTAATGTCTTTGTACTTCTAATAACTAGAAAGGGTATATTTTGTTTTTAATTATCTGATAAGTTTCTTCAAATCTTAGAACATGCATTTGAACCAATATTTATCTAATTAGTATTGCCAACATAAGACAGTTTCTATTGATGCTTCTTTATAGAAAATTAGGAAACTGGCTGCTTTTTATTCCTTGGCCTTCTTCTCCATCTAATTTTTAACTTTGGTTGCAATAATCTAATATTTTAAAAGTGCATAAGTGTGTTTGCGGCTGTGTGTTTGTGAGAGAGAGAGGGAAAGACTGGAGACTCTTCTATTTCAGGAGCATTTTCAAAATATTTACCCTATGGTTTCAAGAGTAGTTTCAATAATTGCAACTTTTAAAAATGAACCTGAATGTTCTTTATTTACCACAATTTTCATATTATCAAGTTTTTTACTTTGCTCTGATGTAATACATATTCAATTATTATTTTTTTATTTTTCTCCAAAATGGCATGGAAGTGAACTACTTCCTAAAGACTTGACTATTTACTTTGACCTTTACAGATGAGTGAAAATTTGTTTAGTCTAGATTCTTGGGTTACAACCTTTCTTTTTTAAATCTCTGTAAATGTTACTTTTATTTATATCTGATGTTCATTGCTATGGAAAAGTCTGAGACAAATATTATTTTTATTAAATTGTAGATAGATTGACTTTTCTGCTGAAATACTTGGGGAGTGAGCTTTTATAAATTTTACAAAACTGTGTTCAGGTCTATGGTTTCAGTCAACTGATAATAGATGAAGTATTTTGATTCACAGATTTAAATTCTTCAGGTGAGAACATGTTTTTTATTTTATCTTTGATTATTTTTCCTGTTATATTTGTTATATTAAAACATACAGACACACACACACAGAGAATATAATTTATTAGTTTTTTCTTTTATTTTTATTGTCTCTGGATTTTGAGTATTTTCCTCCCTTCAAAGTTTTGTTTTATCTGAGTACTATGTGGTTTCAGTTTTACATTTATATCTTAGATCTTTTAGAATTTCCTCTTAAGTATAATGTGAAGTATGGGTCCATGTTTTTCTCTTACAAATGAAACCAATTGTTTCGACATTATTTACAAGAAAGTTCATAATTTCCCCAATAAATAATGAAAGTTCATAATTTCTATAGTAATTAATAAAAGCTCATTATTTCCCCAAATTTATACATTCCCAAGTGAAAGTTTGTGTATAACAAAGGATGCATTCATCCTTTATCAAACACAAATTTTTTATATACTTGGATCTACTTTCTATTCTGTTTCATTGGTCTGTCTATTCATGGAACATTTCCAGAATGGTTTAAATGCAGCAGCTCAATGCTATATTTTAATACCTGATAGGGTTGGGGCTGCCCCCCACCCAGTTTATCTTCCTTTTCAGGAGTTTCTTAGCTATTATCCCATCTTTATATTTCATATGAATTTTAGAATCGAATGTCTAGCTTGAGGGGGAAAAAACCAAACTTCTTGCTATTTTCATTGTGATTGTATTGTTTATTCATTCATTTTGGGAAAATTGGCAAGTTTATAATGTTGACTTGTTCTGTCCATGAACAAGGGGCATTTTCCTTATGGTTCAAGTTGATCATGGTCTTCCAGGAGAGTTTTCAAGGCTTATTCATGAGTTTTTTTCCACATTTCTTGCAACTTTTAATTTAATTTTATTTTTTTAAAGACAGAGTCTTGCTCTGTCGCCCAGACTGGAGCACACTGGCGCGATCTCGGCTCACTGAAACTTCGCCTCCTGGGTTCAAGTGATTCTTCTGCCTCAGCCTCCCTATTAGCTGGGATTACAAGCTTGCACCACCATGCCTGATTAATTTTTTTTAGTATTAGTAGACACAGGGTTTCACCATATTGGCTAGGCTGGTCTCGATCTCCTGACTTCGTGATCCGCCCACCTTGGCATGAGCCACTGCGCCTGGCCACAACATTTATTTTAAGTATTTTATATTTTTTTGTTGCCCTTGTAAGTGGGGTATATTTTTTCATTGCTTTCTTCTACCGTGTGGAGGTGGCCACAGTGCTTCCTGATGTATAACACTTCTTCCTATGACTTCTAGCTTTTGCTGTCTTTTCCCCTTTACCATCAAGCCTCCACATTGCCTGCTTCTTTCCTAGAAGACTTACACCTCTGGTCCTTTGAAACATCAAGACCCTTTCTTTCAATTCCACAGTAGCCAGTGGATCCTTGAGGCCTCAGACCTGTTCTCTACGTCCCATCTCAGGACACTCCTGAAATCCACCCCTATTCTCTTGGGGGGGTGCTTTCTCTTTTCCTCCCTGCTGTATCCCCAAATGCAGTCACACCTCTTCCATCCTTGTCCATCTCTCTCTTTAGTCTGGAGTCTGAAACTGATTCTGCTGGTTTGAGAGGTTCTTCCCATTACACTTATAGTCTATACTATTCTTTGTCTTCTAGTTTTGTTGTACATGAGGGTTAGGGGTGATATTTCTTAATATCCTCATTGATCAGTTTGCTTTCAAAGGATATATAGAGAGATACAGATTCAGGTAGCTACTATTGAAGGTGGGGAGGGCTACCTGCAGCTTTTCAGTTTGAAGAGCATGTCATCATGGTTTGTTTTTGTTTATGGTGATAGCAAGTTAAGTAAGTACTATATCAATACTAAGCAAGAGAAAGCCAATAAGCCTCAAATAATTTAGTCAACTAGCTTAGAAATTAGATATTAATTTAATGCCATTTTTCCTTTGTAATTTAAGTTCTCATGGCAAACTCCATCTTGTAAGAACCAAGAGTGGTTTCTTTCCCTTGTCCCCTTTTCCACCCCCAGAACGCTTTAATTAATTGATATTTAGCTTTGCATTACCATTGAAAATTCACTAAGGAATTGCATACCTAGTTTATTAGAGATCATGAACATATTTATGAGATAAAACACTCATTAGTACAACTCTCATTGAAATTAGTGTGGTACATCAAATGATCATCAGTCAGTAATTCCGGCTATGAGGTTGACAAAGAAACAAAGTGATAGATGTGTGTGTATATATATATATATACACAATAAGATAAAATATGCAGAGAACTCTTTTCCTTACATATTTGAAATCAAGAAATTTTCCCTCAAAGTAAGGCATCAAAAACTTTCCTTTTTTGTCAGCCTATGAAGGAGATAAATTGCTTTTGAAAATTCGAAGATGGAGAAATCCCATTTTCAAAACAGCTCGGTGGAATTCACTTAGCTTTTGATATATTATTGCCTCTGATGTTTCTAGATGCCTATTTATTAAAGCAAATGCATAGACAAAGAAAGACTATTTTTACTTCGTTCAATCAAAGGTGAGCTTAAGGGAGTAAAATATGGTTACCTCAAATAAGTTTCTACAAAGATGAAGGATTTTACGTGTGGGTGGATCATTTTTTTCCTGAGAAATTAATTACTATCTTTAGTCATATAATCATTATTTCCTTTGAATATGACCTTTTTCAGCATTCTTTTTGACAACTAAAATTTTGATTTTGAATAATCATTAAGGTACCATTATTTGAATTACATTTAATATTTTAAACAAATGAACTCAACATTCTAGTTTTAAAAATTAATAAACTCAAAAAGTCTGGGATCTACTACAGTAGGATCCCTCTTGCCCCTCTCTAATTATTTTAATTAGTGATGTCACATTGTAAATTTGCCTTTTTTTCTTATCTCTTATACGTATAGATGTGTAATTTCTTGGTGCTCAGTTTGTATTTGCATTTTCTTGTATATACACAGAGCTCAGGTACTAAGACTTTCCCCTCATGGCTCCCTGCTGATCCCTGGAGCTTGGAGCTCACTTTTTCTCATTGGAGCTATCTCTTCTCATAGTTGGCCCCCATCAAAAGAGATGGAGAACTTCTGCCTTGTTTCCTCTTTGGTCCATTTTCCGCAAGCCTTTCTCTCTTTCACATTCTTCCTGCTATCAGCTTGCTGCCTCCCTAGTGGGGCCAGAGTTTGGCTGAGGTTAGAACAAACAGCCTGCCTGAAATCATGTTCGACATCAATAATGTCTCCATACCTTGTAACTTTTTCCAAGTTTTTCTAATGCAAGGTCCAGTATCTTTCTGAAAAAGAGAATGTTCAGATAACTAATTTCAGTCTCACCTATCACCATTTAATGTGACACTTGCGTTCTCTAATGTCTAGTGCAACATGGTGTCTCTAAATATACTCACAACTGCCCATTTCCATGTGTATCTTAAGAGTTGGAACTGGAAATGCCTCTTTTAATATAATTCACCACTTTCTCCAATTAATATAATTTACCACTCTAGATGAGAAAGTGATCCTTCATCTCCACAAATTGGGGGTGTATTCCTGCCCTGAGTACTCCACAGGGACATGTGATCATTCACTACGTGGGGAGAAGTAAAGACATTTCTATGTCCTATATTTCAAACTACTTTAGCCCCGTTTTATTTATAGGTCAATTTGCTGAACTCCTTAAATTACTCAGGCTAGCCATTTTGGTTCATATTGTTTGGAGATCCATGAAAATAAAAGAATAGACTGTCAAGTTTTGTCCAAGATTTCTCCTCAAAAAGATTTCATCCAATTAATACAAAATCTATACTTTGCTTAATAGCTGACAGCATATTTATTTTATGATGTAATTAAGACCAATTCATGGATTTACAAGGAAATCATATTCAGTTCTACAAGAGAAAGGACTTTCTAACACCCAAACCCCTAGAACGTAAAGTAAGTGACTTGAGGACTGGGGGTGGGTGTGAGTGGGGTTGGGTTCAGCAGAAGTCAGCTGGTCCCTGGTGATTCAGTGGATTCCAGTGCAGCACGAGGAACTTTAAACAAGGCAGGCTGTCAGGTCCCTTCCTCCTCTGACAGCTAAGACTCCGAGATAACCAAGCACAGGACAAAAGCTGCATAATGTTTCAGACAAACCAAATAAAAATACCATCTTCAAAGGTATCCTCAGATGACTCACGTGGAAGGATTTAGATTTTGTCTTGCATATTTTCCCACTGCACAGTTGGTTTTATCATTGCACTTGGGTTTATTATTCTTGCTTTGCCTCATTCTTCTTTCTGTCTGTCTCATCAAAGTCTTTCTCATCATTCGAAACAATGAGCAAGAAGAACACAAATGTCTTCCTCATTTCTTTTCCTAACATGATCTCAGGTGGAATGGAAGGGTGATGGAGGTGACAGCAGATATATCAGATATATACTGTTGTGATATGCTTGCAAAATGCCTCGATGACAAGGTGGAAGGGAAATAAATAAGTGTAGCCTACCTCTTTTTCCCCATCTTCAGCACTGCTATATTTTTCTTTTTTTTTGACATTTTTTGTCGTTATAAATGCCCAGGGGAGTTTAGTAATAACATAAAGGGCCAGTTTCTACCCTCCCTAGGGAGCCAATGTACTAACGAGAAAAGTATATCTACAAGTACATAGAAATCTTATGCTCCAAAGGGTAGAATAAAATGAAAATAAAAGTAATTTAGAGTAAAAGCAAAAGGCATTGATAAAAGTGTAGACTGCCCCCACTCCCCCGCCATGCACCCCACAATCTATCAAGAGCTAACTGTGTGGCTTTGAACCAGACTCTCTGGGACTTAGTTTCCTCATTTGTTAAAAAAAAAAAAGAAAGAGAAAAGCCCTGAGAATCTTCCAGTTTCAACATGCAAATTTTTGTGATTTTATGAGTTGTCATGATTTTGTGGACAGCAGATCAATAACTAGCCAGAAGTGGGAAATATCTGGAGGTTGTTCTAATCTCTGGAGGCCTGGATCCCTTCTAAGACACCCTTGATGGCCACAGTCAGACTGAGCCTTCTGCTGGACAGATTGCTAGATTCCTGCATCATGGTATGCCTTAGCTTTTTATGCCTCAAAGCTATTTCAGCACTTTTCTGCTGGCTTTCCTCCTCCACAGAGAATGGGAAGATAGAGAAGTCAATACATCAGCATTTCCTTCCTCTTTACTAATAACACAAAAATGGTTTTACTAATAGCAACAAGTAGATGGTGGCTTATTTATAGATTTTTCTTTTTCTGCCTAGGAGCTGGTGAAGGCTCTCGGGTAAAGGAAATGACTTGGGACATCTGGCTCCTGTTCTGACATGTAAATACTTTGGAAATCATAATTATATTCTTACAACAAAAAAGCTGGACTTTCTCTTGGAAAATCAATTATATTTCTTGGAACCATGAGAGAATTGTGGCTTTAGGGCAAACTGCTACCCCAAAATCTGGGGAAATATAGCCAAGATCTGCTCACCTGGAGCAGAAGCCACGTGAGGCATAAACTCATAGGAACACTCAAATGGAAATTTTGATAAACCAGGAATGTAGATTAGCATGAGAGTCAGAAACTTCCAGGGGTCCCCAGTCCTCAGGGATCCCATACCATCATTGGCTTTATCTTTAGGAAATTCACAGGTTCTCAAGATGAAGATCTGCAAGATCTCTTCAAGGTTCTGGCAAGAGAAGGGGGAGAGTAATCTTTGTGAAATGTGTCTGCAACAAAGGCCTATGCTCCAAGAGAAAATACTTTGCCGGAGTCATATTCCAGTGGAAAGCACCCCCTCAAACTTTCTGTCTACTTTATAGGGGGGCAAAAGATCCCCATAGTCAACAAGGACCATGACTTATGGGAAATAGGTTGGGGAGGCTGCAGACAGGAAAGGGAGTAGGAGGCAGGGGGAAGGGACAGTACCAAAGGAGAAAGCTTGTAATGGTTATAGCCCCAAGACACAGCCCCATTAAAAGACTGAGATTTATTAATAAAATTAGAGAATGCTTCTCCTCCCCTGCACCTTACCATCACATCAACAGGAATACAGTATAAACAGCAGAGCACAGCTGAAAGAGGTGACACAGACTCTCTCTAAGAAGGAGTACTTAGGGAAGCCCAAAGGCAAGAGATGAGACAAAGAAAAAGACACTAGAGAAATTTGAAACCTCTGGCTATATTTATATTTGTAACATACAACTATAGCAAACACTAAACACAAACCAACTTCTGCCAGACAACCATTAATTCTTACACTAAATGCCTATTCACTTCCAATTACTCAATACATTGTATCTGACTTTCAACAAAAAATTATAAGACATGTCAAATGACAAGAAAAAAACATTCTGAAGAGACAAAACAATATTAAGTACTAAACTCAGATATGAAACATATGTTGTAATTATTATGGAATTTAAAGTAACTATGATTAATATATTAAGGTAATTAATGGAAAAAGTAGACATGAAAGAACAGGTGGATAATGAAGTAGAGAGATGGAAACTCTAGAAAAGTATCAAAAGGAAATGCTAGAAATGAAAAACACTAACAGAAATGAAGAATGCCTCTGATAGGCTCATTAGTGGATTAGACACAGCCAAAGAATCAGTGAGCTTGAAGATAGATCAATGAAAACTTTCCAAACTGAAATTCAAAGAGAAAAAAGAATGATAAAAGCAGAACAGAACAATTAAGAACTGTGGGACAATTTCAAAAGATGCAATATACGTGTAATTAGAATACTAGTAGGGGAAGAAACATAGAATGGAGCAGAAGAAATATGTAAAGAAACAATGACTGAGAACTTTCCAAAAGTAATGAAAAACACCAAGCCACAGAGTACACCAAACAGGATAAGTGACAAACAAAATACACATGTAGGCATATCATATTCAAACTTCAGAAAACCAAAAACAAAAAACCCTGAAAGAAAAAAAACTTAGATGTAGACAGAAAAAATGCAAACTTCACTGTTTTGCTTATGTGAGAGATTTTGGACTTTATTTGATTTAAACATTGTTGGTTTTCTCACTTTGCACAATGGATGGAATAATATTAAATAATTATAGGTACTATGTTTTTCTTTATATAAGTGAAGATGAAACAAGGTCACATGTTTATGAGGAAGCACCTTTTAATTGCCACATTCTCTAAATATGATGAGTTACAATGATTAATGAATTGCATCCTTGTCACCCCTCCAAGCACCTTGAGATAAGCTTTCTCAACAAGGAGAATCTTGAGATGTAGTTTGAATCACAAGGCATTACCTAATGGATATAAAATTGGATAGTATTTTTGGCTTAGATGGGAGCAGATCTGATGTTCCCAAGGTAAAGGTTAATGGAGAAGGTGAGAAGAGAGTGAGATGCAAGCTCATGAAATAAATGGTTGGTGTAGGAACAACCCAGTTGAGATGCGTTGGAATCAAGAAGGCAATGCAGATCTATATAGAAAAAAACTCTCAGAATTCCTAGGGAGGTATCTGAAGGCAGGAATTATGAATTTTTAATTTTTTTGAACTTACTAGGGCAAAAATATACCAGCAACAAAAAGATCAGAAAAACAGACTTTAGTAAGAGAGAAACTGAAATAAATAAATGACATTTGCATTGATCATTAAAGTTTACAAAACACTTTCACATGCATTGTTATTATTCGGGTTTCATAACCAAGAGTGCTTAGATTCTGATAAGTTAAGAGATTTTACAACATTGCTTGACATCAATTATGGTTGAATAATTATTCTCCTTGCTTTTAAACTCTGAACCAAACGGCTCATGAAAATATGTTTCTCTAAGGACAGGAGGTCGTGGTGACAAGCAGAGAAAATTTTCATATAGACATTTAAAATTTCAAGATGGTGCCAAAATAAATAATTTATATAACAGTTTATAAACCACTTTTGTGCAATGATCTCAGGTAGGCAGTAGTGGTTGTGCTCTTTCTTGTTTAGATTAAAAGTCAGGAAACAAATCTGTGAAGTGCCATGCCCATCATGCCACCCACAGCTATTGAATGTCAGGGCTGAGATTCGGAGAATTTGAGAGTTCTGACTCCCAACTTGCCTTAGTCAGGTCAGGCTGCCATAACAAAGTGTCATAGAGATGGTGGCTTATAAACAACAGGCATGTGTTTCTCACAGTCCTAGAAGTTCAAGATCAGGGAGCCAGCAGGGTTGGGTTCTGGTGAGGACTCCCAAGTTTGCAGACAGCTGCCTTCTATTTGTGTCCTCACAGTGGGGAAACAGGGTGAGAGAGAGCTCTCGGGGGTCCCTTTTAAAAAGGCACTAATCTAATTTATGAGGGCCCCCTCTCATGACCTAATCTCTTCCTAAAGGCCCCACCTCCTATTCCCATCACATTGGTGTTAAGATTCCAATATATGAATTTTAAGGGAACACATTTAGTCCATTGCACAACCTGATGTTGGTTTTAATTTGCTTTCCTTGCTGTTGTCTTTTTCCTTTCTCACAAGCGCACCCCTCATTTGACCTTCACAAGAAAAAAGTGATGTTCTACTTTCGATCATCCTAACATTTTAATTTCATGGGTTCATTTCTAACCAAATCTATTTCTTTAAGAACTCATTTAAGAAAGGGATTCTTTTTAATTTTCCTTCCTACCATGTGCCTAAACCTGCCTTTAGAAAAAAATTTGTTAAGGAATCTTTGGTGGATAATTTTCTTAAATGACCCATGGCTATTTTAGACACCTGGATTAGAGGGTTCTTCCTTATTCCTCATATCCCAAATCTAAATGCAGAGAACCCATTCCCATCAACAATTCTTGATATGTGGCTCCATCAGCTCTATGATCAGTTCTATGGCTCAAAACCCTGTTCTTGCAATCTAACTGCATTTTACTTCAAATGGGAATCTGGGCTATAAATGGCATGCCAAAATTTCTCACATCAGCTACAATGGTGACAGAATTTTTTTTTTTTAATTTATAGTATATATTGTCTCTTTTCTGTTCTGAAACAAATCTTAATAGAGCTTTTGCAACCGTCGCTCTCTGCACACAGGGCTTCCTTCTGGTTTAGATTTAGCACAGTGATGTTGAGACATAATCGTGCCGCCACACCATGGCTAATTCAACATCATTTAAGCTGCACTGAAAAGTTAGATGTTGTTTCTAACTGACTGCATCGCTGCACAGTACTGCTGGGTTGCATTCCACATTCCACCTCTGAGTCATTGGCCATCTATCTGTGTTGTCTCAGGCCCATCCTACCCAGCCCTGAATTAGGAGGAAGGCATCAATGTGTATTGATAGCATATCTTAGTGTCTAGGGTGTGTGAACTTTACATGCTCACTTACTAATAAAAGGATTAGTGAACGTAGCATCAACAGGCATTTTGAATGTCACAGATATTTTCCATGGAGATGGGCAGAACTAATAAAAGCTTAAATGGAGTTGCCATATTTCATTTCATCTTTTAAATGATAACTGAACACTTGCAGAGCATTTCAGAGTTTACAAGCTCTCTATGTTATTTCCTTTGATTCATATGAAGTAGATATGGGGAGAGATTAGAGATGGGGACAGTCAGATAGAGCTGAGAAGAGCGACACTGAGTGCTCAGCCTAAGGGGGAAGGGGCTTCAAGTCTGCCGGGACCTTCCTCTCCTCTCCATTGCTCACTGAGTTACTCTCACTTCTGTTTAACACCCTGTAGATAGATCCTCATTTAAGATAGTGTTTTCTGGTGCTGTTCTATATTCCATTTTCCAACCATTTGAGAAACTGATGAAGGCTATTGACTTATTCCCTAGGAAATGTATACACATGCACCTTCCATTTTACATAAATTTCAGGAAATTCAAGACCTCCAGAAGCTCAGTCATCACTCTCAGAGGTAAGACCCTTAGGTGGAGTCAGGACCCCAGACCCTGAGCTATATCCCTATCCATGATCTGTCTTATGAGCTCCAGACCCACATTTCCAACCTACCAAGATGAATAATGTCTTTCTTCTGCCAAGATAACCTCCCTCTTTGGCCCCTTCTTTTCTGATGGTTTCCTTTCATCTCCATCCCCATGCCCCCTGCCTTTGTTCAAGTCCGTGTATCTCCCTTGAGCCATCCCTTAATCCCTGAGCCTGTCTCCAACTTTAACTCTCACTCCAATCCACACTTTGTCTTTCCACCCACCAGAGTCTCTTCAGGTTAGTCATCTGCTTAAAACCTTTCAGAGGCCCTGTAACCCAGGAGCTAAATGCCAAGCTCTTTAGCACAGCTTATCAGAAGCTTCTCGGGGAGACAGCCAGCTCTTCCTGCCTTAAAAGCCTTTCTTAAGTCCCTTCCTTTCCATCCATACAAGTGGCCTGAGCCCCCCGCCTTGTGAAAAAACTCTCTACTGCTTGTATGCATCGAGCTCTTCCTCTCAGCCACATGTGCATTGTTGGGAATGCTGTGTCAGTCTCATATCCCATTTCTCTACATGTTGAACTCATACCCATTCTTCAAGATCCACCTCTTCAGTGGAACTTTCTCAGCTCCTCCAGGCAGAGATAGCTGCTCTCTCCTCTGTGTTCCTGTGGAACCTGTATACACGTTGATAGGAGCCCTTGGTACATTCTGATGATGCACATTCAGACCGAATCTGCATTTGATTAGAATCTGAGGTTTTTGAGAGCTGGACCAGGCATCACTTTGATTTTTATTCTCCTACTTTCTACCCCACTCAAAGAAAATTTTACAACACCTGGAATGTAGTAGGAACTCAGTGTATGCAAGGATGACTGGCGCTGTTGAAACGCTCCAGAAAGCTGGCTATGGGGAAGCAGATTTCAGTCATTTCATTTCACTTCAGTTTCTTATTTTGGTCCATTTTTCCATCTCACAGCCTCCCACTGCCTCTAAACCAGAGATAGAAATGAAATTTAAAAAAGGAACTTAAGTCAAGAGTTAATTATACTCAGTCCTTTTAGAAAGCTCTAGTTTTAATATCCTGAACACCTACATTTAGGACCTGTTTCAACACGTGGAAATGCTATAAAGAGAAACAAAGTCCCACAAAGCAGTAGAGGCAATGAACCTGATTCACTGCTGTCGGTTATCCAAACAAGCCTGGTTGACATGTCTGATTGCTGGATAATTACCTTCCCCATTCCTTTGCCTATATCAATGTGCCTAGTGTATAAAATACAATCCTGGGAACATTTCAGGCTAAAGGGAGGGATGTTGTTTGAATATGTATGAGTAAATACGATGCACATTAAACATTAAAACATACTTAGTTTCCATAGCATTGTTTTCTTTTAGGAGATCAACTTCGTGAGCCTTCTCTACCTGAGAGAGGACTACAAATACTATTTTATTCCATGATCAATCAGCTGAGTGTAGAAAGAAATATATTACCTCTTCCTCAGGTAAATCATTTCCTCTTCTAAAGGATGGTTCAGTTTTCCTTTCTTAAGGGGGAGATCCTGAGGAAAGATACCCAATCATGTCAACCTCTGTCTAAGTTTACCTTGTTTTCAATGAGTGGAGGCTCACCCAAAAAGAAAAAAAGTGAAGCCTTAACATGGATTATTCAACGACTGTATTAACTGAGTCTCCATTCACTGTAAGACTGGCCACCAGGCTTTGAATCAACCATTCATATAAAGTTAGATTTTAAAACATTGTTTACAAAAGAACAACCTTATTAAGAAGGCGGATTGTCATACCAGTGTTTTCACCCTGACACTTTCAATCCCTAACTACCATGTCTTTTATTAACTTAATATGTGGCATTTATTTGGGGTTTGTTGACAAGCAAGTACATGGGAAGAGAATAGAAGACAAAAATAAATAAATAAATAGATGCGGAAGACAAATGATAGCAGCTAATGTACGAAATTAGCCCACAGACTCTGATCTTATAGTCTCACCTGCTAAGTGTAATGTACGGCTCTTAATGTGGACCAAGAAACATGTTATTTAAACGCTGCCCTAGCCACCAACCCCCCCAAAAAAAAATCTAAATATGGACGGTGCACTTTCTACCTCGTTTTGAACACCTAAGACAGCAAATTAGATAATGAGACTCAAATCAACTGTTGTATTCCAGCTATAAAGAATGACAAAAATAAGCGATCGATCCTTTGGGCACCCTGAGTTTAGGTCCCTACGCTCTGAAAACTGCTTTAATTTTTTACAACACATTTAGCAGGCAATCATCTATCCCCCAGTCTAATAACATTGGGTACATTTTATAATTAACCATAAAATACTTCTTTTTGCCAAGCCCAAAAGTTAAGTTTGAGCCTCAAGAGTGCAAAAACTCTTAGCAGCCAGAAATGGCCTTTTCTTGGTAGTTCACAGTGTGTATTTTCCGTTGCCTTGACAACTGTCTGGCTGGGGCTTCCTTGCTTGGAGAACGAGGACACCTTTGCCTGATACAACCCTTTGGAAATGATAATGAACACTAAGCAAAATGATGCCGGCAACAGCAAGTTTGATACATGAATGTCAGAATTCTGCCTGAATTACATCTGCAAGAAGGATAGAAGGGAGGGAGGGACAGAAGACAGAAGGGCTAGGAAAGGGTTGCAATAATGACCAATTTTAATTTTTAAAAAGTTGGGGCTAAGTTCAGCACTCAGCCGTGCTATAAAGAAGGGGCTGACTGTGAAGCAATAAGATACACAAAATTTGTAAGACTCACTCTGGCCTCCGATAGTTTTGTCAGAATACAATCAGCATAGATGCTCTAACGTTTCATCCAGTAAAGACCAGGAAAGCACAAGAGAACATGAAAAATCCATCTTCTGTTGGGTCACAAACATCTCTGGCTCAACTCATGATTTTTATTTAGGTTTTTTCCCACTTTTGTCCTTCAGGGCGGTGAGTCTTTGTCATTTGGGGTTGGGACAACCTTATCCTGTTGCAATTCATCAGCCCCTGGCTTTTCCTGATAGACAGGGATGATCGCAGTTTCACTTTTCAATTTAAAGTGCAGACGGTGGAATTTTGCTTTGAGGAGTTTCTGACAGCATTTGGAATCACAAAAAGGCTTTGGGGTTTCCTGACGTCTCACTTAAAAATTACTCGTTTTTAGTAGCAAGTGCAAATTCTAGATTTCAAAGTTTGCCAACTTTCCTTGAATCTTAATTTAAAATACATAATGCCAACTTCACATACGCACATCACTTAACAGTTAAAATCATTTTATCCTCATAATCTTTTTCCAAGCTACACAAAAAAAATCCTATGAGTATTACCATCCTCATTGTAGGGGTAATTAAAGTGTGGCTGACAACTAGACAGTCTTGGGAGCACCTGTTTGACTAACTTTAAGGCCCATAAAGAGGCTTCTTTCTGGGGTTGAGGCTCTGACCCACAGAGCTAGACCCCATGGGTTATGTGTACCACAAGACGTGATACTCAGTTTTATGGGTCAACTTGCCTAGTCCACATTACCCAGAAATTTGATCAAACACCAGGCTACATGTTGCTGTGAAGATGTTTTTTTAGTGGACTCTAAGTAAAACAGGTTACCCTTGCTATAGTCTGGATATTTATCCCCTCTAAACCTCAAAATTTGATTACTAGTCTTTAAGGTGGGGCCTAATGGGAGGTGTTTGGGCTGGGGAGGGTTGGATCCTTCATGAATAGATTGATGCCGTCCTTGAAGAGGACCAAGCTAAGCCTTGTCTTTTTCCCTCTTATAATTTGAAATTTGGAAAGGATAAATGAAGACCAAAAACTGTGGGATCAGAGTTAAAGTACCAGCAGAAAGTCTACAAACTTCTATGACTAAGGTTCCTAGGAAGGTACTGGTCATCCTTTCCCTAAATCTGACATGTTTGAAGTTTCCTTCATTTACTAGAATCTTCCAGTATCTTTGCTCTCAAAATTAAAAGCACATAGTCTCTCTTTTTTTTTCTTTTGTTATTTAAAGTTAGCCAGAATTGCTTTTTATTCTTTGCAACCAAGATAAGCTTTGCTTTTACAGCACATATACGGAATACCTCCATGTTTTGTTTGGTGTTAGAGTCTCCCTCTGGTTGGTGCGCTCCTTAGAGAAAGAGGTCGTTTTTCTTCCCAGTCTCCTTATCTTCAGCACCTGGCAGTCCCTGACACATAGAAGGTCTTCAGTATATGTTTGCTAAGCCAAAGCATTCGTTTTTTATTGCTGCCTAAACAAATTGCCACAAATTTAGCATCTTAAAACAATGTCTATCTATTATCTCACAGTTTTGTAGGTTAGAAGTCCACACATAGTGGGGCTCAGCTTGTTCTCTGCTCTGGGTGTCATAGGCCGAAATTAAGGTATCAGTGGGGCTGTGTTCCTTCCTGGAGGTTTGGGGAATAAATCTGCTTCCAAAGTCGTTCCGGGTGCATTCCCTTGCTTGCTTCCTTGCGGGCATCATTCTCGGCTTCCAAAGCCCACCCACATTCCTCGGTGGTCCCTTCCTCCATCTTCATCTTCAAAACCAGCAATGGCAGACAAAGTTCTTCTCATGTTTCCAGTCCCGCCAGCCCTTCTGCTGCATCTCTCTGGCTTCCTCTTCTGCTTTTAAGAGCTCATGTGATTACATTGGACCTACTGAGTAACCCAAGATAATTGCCATATTTTCAGGTCAGGTGATTAGCCTCCTTGATTTGGGTTGCAAAGTCCCTTCACAGCATTACCTGGATTAGTGCTTGATTATATAACCAGGAGACGACATCTTAGAAAGACAGCTTTAGAATTCTGTCCACCATAGTGAAAGAATGAGGTCAGTTCCAGATACGTCCAAGCCAGGCAGGAACGGGGTGCAGCAGCGGCACCCTGGCTTCCTCTCTTCCAGAGCCCTTTGCTTCCAGTTACCCTGATCTGTGTGTCTCCCAGGGAGGAGATTAGCTTCCAGCAGTACTCTGGCCCCGGTCTTTGGTTTTTAAAGAACATAGAGATCTTTACTGCCAACAGTAAATGCATTCTACCAATATTTTTTTTCAGCAAACGATATATTAAAAATATAATACATCATGTCCAAGTGGAATTTATTCCAAAAACTACCAGACTGATTTAACATTCAAAAAGCAGCCAGTGTAATTAACATATTAACAGACTAAAAAGGAAAAAAAATGTATATATGTTCCATTCAATAGATAACAGAAAAAGCATTTGACAAAAGTCAAGATCTATTCGTGAAAAAAAAAACAACAAAAAAACTTGTTATCACCTGGGAACCTGCCTTTAACCAATAAAGGATATTGAAACAATTAATTATAATTATACTTAACAGTGAAAGACTTTCCGTCTTTCCCACTAAGATCTTCAACAAGTCAAGGAGGTTCTCTCACTCCCTGTATCCAGCATAGTTCTGGGTCCCTAGTCTGTGCAATATGGCAGAAAAAGAATACGGACTAGAAAAGAAGAAATAAAACTGTCTCTAATTATAGATATTATTCTCTACAGATACTATTCTCTACATACAAAAATCCAAAAAAGAATCTAGGGAATAAAAGAAAGCTCCTAGATTTAGTAAGCAAGTTCATCCAAGTCACAGGATACAAAGTCAACCTACAAATATTAATTTATGTACACTAGAAACGAACCACTGGAAACCAATTTTTTTAAAAAAAATTTACAGTGGCACCTAAAGTGAAATACTTAGATATAAATCTTTTTTTTAAATGTATAGAATCTGCATGCTGACAACTATAAAAATTCTGATAAATCAAACAAGATCTAACCAAATGGAGAGATATGCCATGGTCAAAATTAGAATACTTAATATTGTTAAGATGTCAATTCTTCTTAATTTGATCTATAGGTTCAATGCAATCCCAATCAAAATCCAAGGAAGCTTTTTTGGTAGCTACTGAAAAACTCATTCTAAATATATATGGAAAAGCACAGTATCTAGAATAACCAAAACAATTTTGAAAAAGAAGAAAAAAGTTGGAAGATTCATAGCACCAAATTTCAGGACTTACTATGACTCTACAATAATTAAGATAATATAATATTTTTAAAAGGCCAGGCATACATATCAATGAAACAGAAATGAGAACCCAGAAATAGATCCACATAAGAATAGCCAATTAATTTTGAACAAAGGTACAAAATTAATTCAGTGTAGAGAGAATAGTATTTTCAACTAATGGTGCTGGAATTATGAAAAAAATTCATATTCATACGAATATTTCATTTATATTTCAAAAAGAATATTAAACTATGCTTCATATTTTATACAAAAAAAGTAACTCAAAGTTGATAATAGACTTATTTAAATTATAGAACTATAAAACTTATAGAAGAGAACATAGAAGCAAATTGTAATGACCTTTGGTTAGACAAAAAGTATTTAAATATAATACCAAAGCACAATTTATAAAGGAAAAAATAATGGCCAGGCACAGTGGCCCATGCCTGTAATCCCGGCACTTTGGGAGGCTGAGGCGGGCAGACCACTTGAGGTCAGGAGTTCAAGACCAGACTGGCCAACATGGTGAACTCCTGTGTCTACTAAAAGTACAAAAATTAGCTGGGCATGGTGGTGGGTGCCTGTAATCCCAGCTACTCGGGAGGCTGAGATAGGAGAATTGCTTGAACCCAGGAGGCGAAGATTGTAGTGAGTCGAGATCATACCATTGCACTCCAGCCTGGGCGACAGAGTGAGACTCCGTCTCAAGGAAAAAAAAAGAAAAAGAAAAAAAAGGAAAGGAAGAAAGAAAGAAAGAGTTGGACTTTATAAAAGTTAAAAATGTTTGCTCTGAAAAGGACACTCTTAAAAAATTAAAAAGACAATCCACAAACTGGGAGAAGATATTTGCAAATCACATTTCTGACAAAGGACACGTGTCCAGAATACAATAAAG
The DNA here is from genome assembly GCF_006542625.1 of Nomascus leucogenys. Lineage (NCBI taxonomy): Eukaryota > Metazoa > Chordata > Mammalia > Primates > Hylobatidae > Nomascus > Nomascus leucogenys. Next base: position 23,360,444 of record NC_044405.1, on the reverse strand, counting down.
AACTCTCAAAACTCAAAAATAAGAAAATGAACAACCCAATATTTTTTAAATAGGCAGGTAATCTAAACAGGCATGTAAATAAAGATGGTGCATAAGCATATGAAAAATCATTAACATCATCAGTCACTTGGGAAATGTAAATAACACCACAAGGTAATACCACTGCCTGCCTATTAGAATGGCTAAGCCCCATAAATCTTGACAATACCATATGCCAGCAAGGACGCAGAGCAAATGGAACTCTCATATGTTGCTATTCACTCAGAGCAAAAATGGCCAACCACATTGATAAACAGTTGAGCATTTTCTTACAGTGTTCAACGTGCACCTACTATTTGACTCAGCAATCCCACTCCTAGTTATTTACACAAGAAAAGGAAAATATATGTTCACATAAAGACCTGTATGTGGATCTATATAGAATCTTTATTCATAGTGGCCAAAAGCTGGACACAATCCATGTGACCTTCAAACAAGAATGGATAAACTATGGTACACCTGTATCATGGAATACTACTCGGGAATAAATAGAAACAAATTGTTAATTTAAACAAAAACATAGATTAATCTTAAATTCTTTTCAGTATGTGAAAGAAGTTCATCCCAAAGGCTGCATATTGTTTGATTCTATTTATATAACATTCTGGAAGAAGTGAAGCTTATAGCTTCCATCTTTATAAGTTGGAAAACAGATCAGTGGTTGCCATGAGTTGAGTGACGGTGGGGAGGACAGACCACAAGCAGGGATTATGAGGAAATTAGGGGAGTGGGAATGGAATTGTGCTCTAAGGAACTGGCAGTAAATAGATGACTATCACTTTGTCAAAATGCATAAAACGGTATGTCACAAAGAGTGACATACAAATTTGATGTACAGAATTACAATTTTGCTATAGGTAAGTTAAATTTTTAAAATCAACCAGCATGTTGGCTGAATGGAAGGGAGGGGCACTTGAGAAGAAACACAGACAGTAAGGAAGGAACCCAACTGTGTCAGAAATTAATCAATCACCAAGGCTCACTGAGATGGGTGGGGGACAAAAGAGCTGACCTAGGTATCTTTGGAAACCCTGTTTTGACTCAATACTGGAAGGCTAAAGACAACAAGAACTGTACTTCATGCTGTATTTTATTTGGTAAATTTGTTTGTGTCTGGGTTATGAGTTAGCAAAATAAGAAATGTATGGTAGATGCTGTGAGTCAGGCTCTCACAGTCAGGGAAAGGCATTACAAATAAGGAAGAAGGCTAGAGTGAATCCTGTGGTGCTGAATTGGAGTCAGAAGTATCAATACAAACTTGTGTTTATTTAAAATATATATACAGATAAATATATGCAGAAATAAACATAGATGCGTGTATACATATGCGTTGATACATATGACATGCATTTCCTAGTTCTGTCTGCTAAGAGGACCTAGAGGAAATGACATTCTAGTAGCAATGAGCACATCTATTGCCCAGATCTTGGTTCTAAATTTGACTTTGCAATAAAAGGAAACAGGACTTTTGGAGTATTGGTTAATTCCAAAGCTGCAGCAAAGAATATATAAGATGAACGTAGAGGATTTGTGGTACCAGAAAGTAAAGAAGTGTTCAAACAAAAGAAATGGAAGCTTGTAATGGGGGCACGAGCCAGCCTATAAGAGTTCCCAGTGGCCAAAGCTGAAACAATTTGATCAGGAAAATAAATTGTTACAGTATTGCATTATTGCATTCTTATCCAAAGAATAAACTAAATAATGCTGAGTTCATACTGATATAAATAAATAATAAATAAATAGATGGGGGAGAAGGAATAACACTTCCTTCTGGAGAAATTGCAATTAATAAATGTAGAAAGAATGTGGAAAATACAACCAGTAATAAAAATTTTTCCAGTCAAGATCTACACATGGATACCAAAATTAGTGAGCAAAATTAAAAAAAAAAAAAGAAGTTATTTTTGTAGCCTCAAAGGACCCCCTTCAACATAAATGTCTATTAATCACAAAAAGAAAAATAGGAACTTTCCAGTGGATAATTTTGACAGACAGACACCACCCTAGCCTAGTAATCGAGGTTAACTCCACCCACCTTAGCCTAAAAATCGAAGTTAACACCACCAATAGTAAAACAGATAGTCATCACATACTCTCTGAACTGATGCCCTGAAAAGGACCCATCACCTCTGTTATTCAACCCCAAAATATACAAGTTCAATCTCATTGTGAGAAAACATCAGACACACCAAAACTGAAGGACGTTCTATGAAATAACTGACCAATGCTCTTTGAAAGTATGAAGGTCATGAAAGTCAAGGAAACACCAAGGAGCTGTCACAGATCCAATCCAGGATATCGCCCTGTTTTTAATTGTCATATCTCCTTGGAAGAAACCAATAAATAAATGGGGGCGAAGGAATAACACTTCCTTCTAGAGAAACAGCAATTAATAAGTGTAGAAAGAACGCAGAAAATGGCCAGCCATGATGGCTCACACCTGTAATCCTAGCAGTTTGGGAGACCGAGAAGGGTGGATCACCTGAGGTCAGGAGTTCAAGACCAGCCTGGCCCACAGGGTGAAACCCCATTTCTACTAAAAATACAGAATTACCTGGGCATGGTGGTGCACGCCTGTAATCCCAGCTACTTGGGAGGCTGAGGCAGGAGAATCACTTGAACCCGGGAGGCAGAGGTTGCAGTGAACTGAGATCGCGCCGTTGCACTCCAGCCTGGGCAAAAGGGGCAAAACTCTGTCTCAAAGAACAAAAAAGTGCAGAAAATACAACCAGTAGTAAAAATGTGGACCAAACCATGTAGATGTGACAATTAAATACAGGGTGGCATCCTGGATTGGCTGTGGATCAAAAAAGGACTGGGTAGAAACACTACAGAAAACTGGATAAAGTCTGCAGTTAGTAGCATTGATCAATGTTAATTTCTTAGTCGTGATCTTGGTTCTATGGTTTTGTTAGATGCTAACATTAAGATATGCTGGATTAGGGGGATACAGAACTCTACTATTTTTGCAACTTTACTGTAAGTCTAAAAGTATCTCAAAATTAAAAGTGTTTTTTTCTTTTTTTTAAGGAAATGGGTTAATTTTCACTGTGAATTTTCTAATACTTGCAAGCTATTGATCTCTGGGTGAGGTGTCTTCTCGCCACAGAAGCTACTTTGATTCTCTCCTGCCAGGCTGATACTGATTAATGTTACAGGCAAATGCGTTCTTCCCTTTTTGAGATTCTGTTGTTCACCAGCTCAGTGCCCATACCGTTCATGTTCATTACCACATAGGCAAACACAGTAAATGTGCTGTCAGTTTCTGCCTCCTATTTATAGTCCTCATGTTTCGAACAATGGAACTGTTGATCCAATAGATGCTGCTATGTCTCATGAAATCAGACAGCTTGTGCAGGAGTCATTTAATTAAAATTTTCAGAGAGAAGTACAATTGTCTGTTGGGAAGGGGTGCACAAAGGAGGTTCAAGGCCTAATCTTAGAGGGATCAACACAAAACCCAGTTGCTTTTGTGGTTGCTGAGTGATAAGTGCTTATGGCCTTGGCCCTGACAAACTCAGTCTCCTTCCCCAGTCGGGTGGGGCAGGCATCAGTGGGAACAGGCTGCTTGGCTGGTGGGGGGTGTCTGTAGGGAGGTGGGGAGGAAGGGGCAGCGAAACTATTCCCTGAGCCTAGACCACGGCTTGGCATCTTCTCCTAGGCTTGTGCAGCCCAAGGCATTTTGTGTTATGAAGAACTCCAGGGATTTTCCCAAAGTCTTAGAAACTGCCTAAGTTGTGGGATGTAGAGGGGTGTCTGTATGCACTGGGGGTGGAGTGAGGGTCATTGCTGACACTGTAGGAGGTTGACTAGATGGGAAAAAACAGGATCAAGCCGTATTGATCTCCTGAATCCTTTTGCTCTACTCCAAAAATAGAAATAGCAAATGACACTGAGGTTGGGCAACATGCTCCACCCAGATTACCCAGAATTTGTGATCTAAGTCAATGAGCAGTGCCATTGGAGGGGATGTATTGACGAAGGGCTTAGTTTCTTCCCAAGCCATGCTGCTGGGTCAGAACCTGGTCAACACCACCTCCTTTGCTGATTCAGTTTGTCCTCATCTCTCATTGGGTTTGCCAAAGTCTCCCAACCATGGCAGGGGTGGATTCTTGCGCAGAGCAGAGTGACTTGAACATTAGAAGATGGGTTATAAATTAGAAGATGGAAAGACTGAAAACTATCAGTAATAAACTTTACAAATCTGGGATGAAGGAGCCAGTGTTTGATTTCCTCATTAGCATCCAGCTCAGAATTTGCAACAATCAATGAGTTGAATATTTGGTGAGGGAACCCCTTTCTCAATTGAGCTCATGCAGAGACACATGATCCGACTTTTTCCCTTTCTGTCCTGAAAGCAGGTGCCCAGGAGGCATGTGTACATTTGCATATTCTTCTAATTGTATGTACTTGCATATATACTCATACATGAAGTTCTGCTTGTTTTCATTTGGGACACATGGGAAGTGCTCCCTCCCATTGCAAACCATAGAGGCATCTGCTAAAATCTGCTGTGTCCCCTGTGCGGGTGTTAGGGATGCATTCAGCCTAGCAGCACAGCCAGAAAAAGCAGCACGAACTGGAGTAAAAGGTGAACATTTGATACTTTGAGAGATGCTGCTTGAGCTAGTGAAAAATCTTACAAGAGTAATCAGAATAGTCTGTAGACCTCTCCAGATGAAGTAAGCTCAAGAGAGTAAATTTGACTATTATAATACACTGTATTATTCTTGCTGTTAAAGGATGATTAGAAACATGCAAATAAAGTTATGCATTTCACTTTGTTTTTCATTTCACCCTGGACCATGTCCTCCCAGCACACGGGATAAAAGATAAAGGGAGATAGCATCCTGACTGAGATGACACAAAGCAGGGAAGCCTTTATCACGTTCAGGCCTAAGACTTCCTAAGATATGACTGAGTCTTCATTCTCTGCAAAACAAAAGGCGGGGTGGTGGGGGGCACGTTAAATCAAACTTATTTTCTGAACTCAAGGCATGTAGTCCTCAAAGCAATATTCCAGCATGAACATCTACCTCCTAAAAATAGGGAACAGCCCACTATGGGCACTCAGAGTGAAAGCAATGTGTTTCTACTGTCACTTCCACTTTCTAATTGTGAGTCAGGGACCCATTGTCTGAACAAATTAACAACAGTAGTGTGTGTTCTGGGGAGGAAGGTGACATCAGAGGACAAGCACAAAAGGAAAATCAAAATCAATTTCTCTTTATAGACATGGAGTCTCGCCCTGTCACCCAGGCTGGAGTGCAGTGGTGCGACCTCAGCTCACTGCCAACCTCCACTGCCCAGGTTCAAGCGATTCTCTTGCCTCAGCCTCCCGAGTAGCTGGGACTACAGGCATCCACCACCATGTCCGACTAATTTTTTTTGTATTTTCAGTAGAGACAGGGTTTCTTTCTTTTTTTTTTTTTATTATACTTTAGGTTTTAGGGTACATGTGCACAATGTGCAGGTTTCTTACATATGTATCTGTGTGCCATGTTGGTTTGCTGCACCCATTAACTCGTCAAATAGCATTAGGTATATCTCCTAATGCTGTCCCTCCCCCCTCCCCCCACCCCACAACAGTCCCCGGAGTGTGATGTTCCCCTTCCTGTGTCCATGAGTTCTCATTGTTCAATTCCCACCTATGAGTGAGAACATGTGGTGTTTGGTTTTTTGTCCTTGTGATAGTTTACTGAGAGTGATGGTTTCCAGTTTTATCCATGTCCCTACAAAGGACATGAACTCGTCATTTTTTATGGCTGCATAGTATTCCATGGTGTATATGTGCCACATTTTCTTAATCCAGTCTATCATTGTTGGACATTTGGGTTGGTTCCAAGTCTTTGCTATTGTGAATAGTGCCGCAATAAACATACGTGTGCATGTGTCTTTATAGCAGCATGATTTATAGTCCTTTGGGTATATACCCAGTAATGGGATGGCTGGGTCAAATGGTATTTCTAGTTCTAGATCCCTGAGGAATCACTACACTGACTTCCACAATGGTTGAACTAGTTTACAGTCCCACCAACAGTGTAAAAGTATTCCTATTTCTCCACATCCTCTCCAGCACCTGTTGTTTCCTGACTTTTTAATGATGGCCATTCTAACTGGTGTGAGATGGTATCTCATTGTGGTTTTGATTTGCATTTCTGTGATGGCCAGTGATGATGAGGATTTTTTCATGTATTTTTTGGCTGCATAAATGTCTTCTTTTGAGAAGTGTCTGTTCATGTCCTTTGCCCACTTTTTGATGGGGTTGTTTGTTTTTTTCTTGTAAATTTGTTTGAGTTCATTGTAGATTCTGGATATTAGCCCTTTGTCAGATGAGTAGGTTGCAAAAATTTTCTCCCATTCTGTAGGTTGCCTGTTCACTCTGATGGTAGTTTCTTTTGCTGTACAGAGGCTCTTTAGTTTAATTAGATCCCATTTGTCAATTTTGGCTTTTGTTGCCATTGCTTTTGGTGTTTTAGACATGAAGTCCTTGCCCACACCTATGTCCTGAATGGTATTGCCTAGGTTTTCTTCTAGACTTTTTATGGTTTTAGGTCAACATGTAAGTCTTTAATCCATCTTGAATTAATTTTTGTATAAGGTGTAAGGAAGGGATCCAGTTTCAGCTTTCTACATATGGCTAGCCAGTTTTCCCAGCACCATTTATTAAATAGGGAATCCTTTCCCCATTGCTTGTTTTTGTCAGGTTTGTCAAAGATCAGATAGTTGTAGATATGTGGCATTATTTCTGAGGGCTCTGTTCTGTTCCATTGATCTATGTCTCTGTTGTGGTACCAGTACCATGCTGTTTTGGTTACTGTAGCCTTGTAGTATAGTTTGAAGTCAGGTAGCGTGATGCCTCCAGCTTTGTTCTTTTGGCTTAGGATTGACTTGGCGATGCGGGCTCTTTTTTGGTTCCATATGAACTTTAAAGTAGTTTTTTCCAATTCTGTGAAGAAAGTCATTGGTAGCTTGATGGGGATGGCATTGCATCTATAAATTACCTTGGGCAGTGTGGCCATTTTCATGATATTGATTCTTCCAACCCATGAGCATGGAATGTTCTTCCATTTGTTTGTATCCTCTTTTATTTCATTGAGCAGTGGTTTGCAGTTCTCCTTGAAGAGGTCCTTCACATCCCTTGTAAGTTGGATTCCTAGGTATTTTATTCTCTTTGAAGCAATTGTGAATGGGAGTTCACTCATGATTTGGCTCTCTGTGATTGGTGTACAAGAATGCTTGTGATTTTTGTACATTGATTTTGTATCCTGAGACTTTGCTGAAGTTGCTTATCAGCTTAAGGAGATTTTGGGCTGAGACAATGGGGTTTTCTAGATCTACAATCATGTCATCTGCAAACAGGGACAATTTGACTTCCTCTTTTTCTAATTGAATACCCTTTATTTCCTTCTCCTGCCTGATTGCCCTGGCCAGAACTTCCAGCACTATGTTGAATAGGAGTGGTGAGAGAGGGCATCCCTGTCTTGTGCCAGTTTTCAAAGGGAATGCTTCCAGTTTTTGCCCATTCAGTATGATATTGGCTGTGTGTTTGTCATAGATAGCTCTTATTATTTTGAGGTACGTCCCATCGATACCTAATTTATTGAGAGTTTTTAGCATGAAGAGTTGTTGAATCTTGTCAAAGGTCTTTTCTGCATCTATTGAGATAATCATGTGGTTTTGTCTTTGTAATCTATGCTGGATTACATTTATTGATTTGCATATGTTGAACCAGCCTTGCTTCCCAGGGATGAAGCCCACTTGATCATGGTGTATAAGCTTTTTGATGTGCTGCTGGATTCGGTTTGCCAGTATTTTATTGAGGATTTTTGCATCAATGTTCATCAAGGATATTGGTCTGAAATTCTCTTTTTTGGTTATGAGAGACAGGGTTTCATCATGTTGGCCAGGCTGTTCTCGATCTCCTGACCTCAGGCAATCTACCTGCCTCGGCCTCCCAAAGTGCTGGGATTATAGATGTGAGACACCATGCCCGGCCTCAAAATCAATTTTTTAATGTTAAAAACTTGAAACAGTAACATTAAGTCTAATATGTGGTTATGTGACATAGATAGTTACATCTGATACACATGTGCACAGTGTCTCTCTCTCATACACACACACAATTACACAAATACACTGTCACATGCACACACTCCACTTGCAGCTGTGCACATTCTGCGGTTGCTGGGTAAGAAACATTACATTTATTCTTTCCACTCTGATAAGACTGCACATGGTGCTACAGGCGGATGCATGGAAAAGAGGCTGCCCCAGCCAGGGACATCCACGGAGAGGAGACAGCCCCGTGTCTGTGGAGCAGCTTTGAAAACAGGACAAGGCCAAGTGTGCACGAACAGATTCAGCTCCCCAAAACCCGACCGCTTATGGACATGCAAGGTGCTATTCTGGTTCCTGCTAATGCAGAACCTTGCCTCCACTAATGAGAGTGAGTGACAGTCTGGCATGCGGTAGAGGACAGGCATGTAAACCCGTGTGTGCTTTGCTTGGAAGCACAGTGTGTTAGGGACAAAGGGTCATATCATAATAGCCTCAAGTAGGAAAGGACTCGTTCCGACTGGAGTCAGGGAAGGAAACCTCAGAGAGAGAGTGGCTCGGTGGAGGAGGCAGGATTTGAGTTCAGTTGTGACAAGTGAATCAAATTTCTACAGGTGAGGAGGAGGGGAAGAGCATTTCCAAGAGAGGAAACAGAGCGCAATCAGATGTCACTGGTGCATTTGATGTAAGGGTTTATTGGGAAAATGGTTTCTTCAACTCTCCAAAGGCCTGGCCCTTATCATTCCATATTGAATATGTTGCCGGGACTCTCTGAGGATTCTTTTAAAATCCCCAACGTTTTGTTAATAATGATAGTGGCTTAGCAAGTTGGTTCTCTGCTGCATTCAGAAGCTCTAAGACCTGAGCTTCAGGCTGCAATCCCCTCTGAGAGTGGCTGCGACTCAGTTGTGTAGAGTCATGCTGCCGAGGACAGAAATATGAAAGTCAGTCATTGTCACCCACATGTTTAAAACTGTGGCAAATTCTACTGATCACAGGAGCAACTTCCTCCAACTGTTGGAATTAAATATTCTCAGCGTAATTCTGTTTCAATCCAGATGCAAATCCTTTAGTGTCTATAGATATTAAATAAGAACCTGCGGGCTCTGACTTAAGTTTCCTACTGTTATCACTCTCATATTCTTAGTAGATAAGAGCCAAATGTCACTGGGTGCCGAGTAAATATGGGAAGCTCAGATACATTGCTTTTATCAATGTTTGGCTGGCTTATTCGGTTTAAAGGCTGAACCAAAATAATAACAGATTTAGAGGACCTGACTGTCCTTAAAATGAAATTATTATACTGAAGAAGGAAAATATCAGGCTGTGCTTCTACCCAGTGGGACGAGAGGAAGAAGTCTAGAATGCAGCTTTTGGGTAGCCAACAACTTGAAATTTCTTAACACAGGACAAAGAAAGCCCAGCAACATGATTGAGTTATTCCCTTTATTTGAGATAAGAAAAGCCACTAGTCCTGAGCCGAGGATATTTTTACCTGTTTTCTTCTTCCATTAAAGTTGGGGTTCTCTTACAAGTCCAAGTCAATTATAGACACATGGAACCGATCAACCTTGAATCCTTGGGAATATTTTCCTTAAGAGTGGAGGTATTACCTGTCTTTATATTGAAGTCTTAGGGACTTCTGCCTTGCCATATCTCTCCCTTGTCTCTGAAGACCTAGAGCTTTCTTTTTCCTTCCTTCCTATTTTACTTTCTGTGACTGTGTCTTGATGATCATATTAGCTTCTTGTTCTCAACTTTTTTATCCTCACTACCTGGAGATAAATGTATGTCACTGAAGTTCTTAAGTAAGTGGAGCCGTAAGAAAAACATGGACTACCAATCTGAAACTATGATAGAGTTTGAACATGTGGTTTGAAAAACAAAAAATTTTGAAAATAGTAAAGACCAAAATTATCGTACTGTGGTTCATAGTGAAGTCAGTGAAAGACAGTTTAGAGGATGCCCACTGTCTGATGGGGTATCTGCCTGGTCCCCTAGATACTCTCAACCACGACATCCACTGCCACTCCCTAATCCAGGCCTTCCAGGTAGCTGCTCATAAGCCCCTTCTAGAGAGTGATTGGGACTACCAAGCGTAAGCTGGAAAGAGCAATCAGACATTTATATGAATGCTATGTAGAACAAATACCAGAAGCCCTGCTTTTAATTCTTCAGATTATATTATTCAAGTCATTATGATTTGATTAATTATGTATCCTCTGAAGAACCTGCAATATATGCTAGTCATGTGTCCAAACAGAATGACAACAGGTGTGCACACAGGTATGCAAGCAACTATCTAGATTGTCAGAAGCCACAGCCAAATGAAGGGAGGATGATTTACCCCATTCCTTTTAGTCTCAGTGGGGCAGCTTTCCAGCTACCTGTTTTATGAATAAAGCAGTATTTGGTCCTGCACACCTGGAGACATGACCCACAGAGAAGGGCTGTCTTCTTCTCCCGGAGGCTGTCAAGGGTACCAGGCAGGGCCCTGCCTCAGTTTTTTGTTGTTTGTTTTTTAATAAAAGTTGAGGCCGGGCGCAGTGGCTCATGCCTGTAATCCCAGCACTTTGGGAGGCCAAGGCAGGTAGATCACGAGGTTGGGAGTTTGAGACCAGGCTGGCCAACATGGTGAAACCCCATCTGTACTAAAAATACAAAAATTAGCCTGGCGTGGTGGCACACACCTGTAGTCCCAGCTACTCAGGAGGCTGAGGCAGGAGAATTGCTTGAACCCGGGAGGCAGAGATTGCAGTGAGCCGAGATCACACCACTGCATTCCAGCCTGGGCGACAGAGTGAGACTGTCTCAAAAAAAAAAAGTTGAAGGAGCACAGAAAATGAGAATGTGTAGGAATGTATGACATGTTATGAGAGTGACTACAGATGGACCATGCCAGGTCAAACAGAGGGGCCAAGAGGGCAGTAGAAGTCTCCAAGCAAAACACCATTGCTGGGAGTCAGACGTGACCTCAGGCCCAGGCTGACCAGATTCACCTTGTGTAATCCACTCTGTTTCATCCTTGTCATGAAGAAAGGACTTCTATTAAGTACTTACTGGTTGATTTGAAAGCTTTTGACCTAAAGTCAGCTCCTATTTAAAATATCACACCCAAGGGCCCATATAATCTTTGAAAACTTTGTAAATCTTCATTCCTGTCTTTGTACTGGCTTAGTACCGAGACAACAATCAAATAGAAGAAAAAAACACAGTGGGGCAACTGGAGCAAACCATCTAGTCAAATAAATGCACTTTATTTTAAGCTAACTCAATTGCAAATAAAGTGAAACAAGAGGTGAAACATATATCTTAACTTAAAAAAAAACTGTTTGTAAATGTCTTATTTGGCTTCATGCTGCTACATAGAAATACTTCCAACAAAATGCTCCTAGTGCAGATAAAAGGAGCAAATGCGCTCACTCGCTAACCTCCTTCCTTTGGCCATTAAGGCAAAAACAAAGGTAAAAGCACCGTGTTTACAACCTTTAACTATGTAACGGGATATTATTTTGTAGAAATTACCTGAGAATATTGTGCACACATGCAAAATAAAATGGAAAGTTGAGACACAGTCCCAATAATCCAAGTGAGCAGGATAATTTTTCCCAGACATCTGCAAATCCTTAAGTCATTATGTAAATGTGGATATCTAAACTTGTGGGCCTTTGTAAATCCGGAATCATTGTGCCTGCAGCTGCAAGCAGTTGAGAGTGCAAGAGGCAAAAAGCACCATGCTTCAGACTGCGGGCTTTGGAGACAGGCTAGATGAAACCAAATTTCGGTCTGCCACTCCGTAGCTGTGAGCAAATCCTGATCACATGGGCTTCTGTTTCCTTATCTTTAATGTAAGTTTCTCTGCATTAGAGCACTAATGCAGAGTAGCACCTGGCATTGAGTAAATTCAGAATGGGTATTGGCTATTTCTACTAAGAAATCATGGGGTTCGGGTGGGTGGGATATTGATTGCCTTATTTCACAAATGGCCTTGCTGAGGACCAGAAAGAATGCACGGCCCTATAAATAGGTGGTGTCCTCCTGAGGAACATAGCCATGCTCACCTGCCTTGAGCAGCTCCTGCAGAGAGGCCACCTCTCTAGGCCCATTAGTCACTGCAGAAAGGTGCACTGCAGGCATATATAACATTCTATATGCCAATTAATGTATAGTATGACTATTGTAGGGTCATCATTTTAGCTCAAACATTATGCAGAGGTGTAAACGTTTCCTCCAGAAGCCAGCACCACATGACAGCTCAGAAGCTGCGGCAAGTGCTTTATGATCCAAACTCACCAGGAGAGACTCTTGAAGGGACAACCACCAACAGGAATGTCAATGAAAATCCATTGCTTCACTATCTCACAACCGCCATGCATGGTCGTGTGTGTGAGTGTGTGTGTGTGTGTGTGTGTGTGTGTAGGCTTGTGAGACCACATTCTTCCTTCAGGATAAAGGTTTTGATCACACCACTGTATGATTGTATATTTAGACATAAATTGTCTAATGCGTATATTATTGTATTAATGCTTTTATATACTGCAACATGCAGTTTTAAAAGAATGAGATAAAAGTTACTAGCATAAAAGTTTAAATATTTTCTTTCTCCTTTTGGACTCCTGAAGACCACACATAATATGAATCATTGCAGATGGTCCAGTTAGCCTGTCCCCGACTACTTCTAGAATCTGAGCCATCTCCGTTAACACTATTATATCAGCTCAATAATGAGTATCTCTGCTTACAAGTTCACTTGGGAATACAATGATTTGACTCAAAAAGACCCTACTACCATTCCTGGGATAACACCTTCAAGAGCTGAGTCCCCTGATGTGGGGCAGCTGGTCAACCTCGCAGGTGTGGAACAACAAAAGAACTAGAAGGAGTGCAAGGCCTGGGGGAGGAGAGAGGCAAGCATGGGGGTTATTGTTGTCAGTAAAATGTTAATGTCCTTTCCCAAAGGCATCCTTTTGCTCAGCATTCTAGACTTTCTTCTTGTAAACATCATAAACATATTTAGCGCAATCATAAAAATGCCATTTGGATCAAAGTGATGCAGTGTCATCTCCCTCTCCACATCCGAATTTTTGGATTATTACTCCCAAGTCGTTATTACAGCAGTACTAATGTGGGAAGGCCGAGCTGGCGTGCTGCCGGGAATTTTTATTCTTTTCCATCCGCCTCCCACTGACAAATCTACAGATCCATCTCCCCTGCTTCCCTTCTACTACAGTGAATGCCATGGGCAGAGTCCTCCACATGTGCCTTGGGTCCCATCTCCTATATTCTCCCCAAATATTCTCTCCCCAAATATTCTTTCTGTCTCTCCTCTGTCCTTTCATTCCCCCGTCCCCCCTTAGCTGTCTCTCTCATTCCTCTCTCTCTCCCTTCTCTATCTCTCTGTCTCTCTCATTCCTCCTCTCTCTCTCCTTTCTCTCTCTCATTCCTCCTCTCTCTCTCCCTTCTCTCTCTCCCTCATTCCTCCTCTCTCTCTCCCTTCTCTCTATCTCTCTGTCTCTCTCATTCCTCTTCTCTCTCTTCCTCTGTCTGTCTTTCTCATTTCTCCTCTCTCTCTCCCCTTCTCTCTTTCTATCTCTGTTCCTCTCTCTCTCTCTCTCTCTCCAGGTCCACTTATCCTCCCCGACCAGATCATTCACATCAGTATACAAACTTGACTCATCTTTTTTAAAAATTTAGGTAAAATATACATACATAATTTACCATCTTTACCATTTATTTTTTATTTTATTTTTTATTTTTTGAGACAGAGTCTCATCACTCTGTCACCCAGGCCAGAGTGCAGTGGTGCGATCTCAGCTCACTGCAACCTCCGCCTCCCAGGTTCAAGTGATTCTCCTGCCTCAGCCTCCTGAGTAGCCAGGACTACAGGCACGCGACCACTACGTCTGGCTAATTTTTTGTATTTTTATTAGAGAATGGGGTTTCAACATATTGGCCAGGCTGGTCTCGAACTCCTGACCTTGACCTCCCAAAGTGCTGGGATTACAGGCATGAGCCACCAAGCCCGGCCCATCTTTACCATTTTTAAGTGTACAGTTTAGACATTTAATGATTTTTCCCACTTTACCCCTTTGTCCTCCTCCCATTCCCAGCCTCTGGTAACCGCCAATCTATTCTTTATCTTCGTGAGATCCACTTTTTAGCTCCCACAGATGAGAACATGTGATATTTGTCTTTCTGTGCCTGGCTTATGTCACATAACATAATGGCCCCCAGTTCTATCCATGTGGCTGCAAATGACAGGGGTTTTATTTTGTTAAGGGCCTAATAATGTTACACTGTGTATATATACCACATTTGCTTTATCCATTCATCTGTTGTGGACACTTAGGTTGATTCCATATTTTGGCTATTGTGAATAGTGCTGAGATAAACATGAGAGTGTAGATATCTATTCAATATATTGATTTCCTTTCTTATATATATCCAGTACTGGAATTGCGGGGTCATAAGAAAATTCTGTTTTCTATTTTTTAAGGAACCTCCATATTCTTCTTCTTAGTGGCTGTATTAATTTACATTCCCACCAGCAACATATGAGAATCCCCCTTTCTTCATTTCCACCAGCATCCATTATTGCCTTTTTTTTTTTGAATGGTGCATATTGTTTTTTACTTTCATTTTTTTCTTTCAGTTTTTATTTTTAGTTCCAGGGCACATGTGCAGGGTATGCAGGTTTGTTACATAGGTAAATGTGTGTCATGGTGGTTTGCTGCACCTATCAGCCTATCACCTAAGTATTAAGCCCAGGATGCATTAGCTATTTTTCCTAATGCTGTTGCCTGTCTTTTTTGTACAAACCATTTCAACTTGGGTGAGATGATACCACATAATGGTTTTGATTTGCATTTATCTGATGATTAGCAATGTCGAACATTTAAAAAATGTAACTGTAGGCCATTTGTATGTCTTCTTTTTGAGAAATGTTTGTTATGATTTTTTGCCCGTTTTTAAAAATGAAATTTTTTTTTTTTGCTGTTTAGTTGTTTGAGTTCTTTATATATCCACGTTATTAGTCCTTTGTCAGATAGATTGCAAAGATTTTCTCTCTATCTGTGGTTTGTCTATTCATTTTGTTGTTTCCTGTGTGGTGCAGAAGCTTTTTAGCTTTATGTAATTTCACATGTCTATTTTTGCTTTGGTTGCCTCTGCTTTTGAGAACTTACACAAGAAATATTTGCTTAGACCAATGTCACGGGGTGGTTCCCCAGTGTTTTCTTCTAGTAGTTTCATAGTTTCGGGTCTAAGATTCAAGTCTATAATCTGTTTTGATTTGATTTCTGTGTATGATGAGAGATAGGGGGCTATTTTCATTCTTTATGTATATGGATAACTAGTTTTCCCAGCACCACTTATGGAAGAGACTGTCTTTTCCCCATTGTAAGTTCTTGGTGCCTTTGTTGAAGATGAGTTGGTTGCAATGGGTGGATTTATATCTGGGTTCTCTATTCTGCTCCACTGGTCCATGTGTCTGTTTTTGCACCAGCACCATACTGTTTTGGTTACTACAGCTTTGTAATAAATTTGAAAGGTAATGTGACACCCCAGCTTTTTTCTTTGATCCATCTTTAAAAGCCATCTGTTCACTCCTCACCCATTCTAGATCCACTCTCCACTTCTGTTTCTAGTGAACAAGTTGTCTGAATTTAATTGCCTCACCCCTGCCTCCTCATCCTATTCCCATCTGGCTTCAATCCTTGCCACCCTACTAAAGCAAACTTACAAAGGACCAGGATCCACTCAACATTGCCAAATTCGTGGCACCTCTCTGTCATTCTTCCACTAGTCCTCTCAGCTGCCCACATCCTCCTTTGCAACCCATGCCTGGCTCTTGGCCCTTCTGATGCTGTGCTCTCCTGGTTTTCTCCTTGCCCTACAGGGGCTCCTTATCTGACACCTTTGCCATGTCCTCCTCCTTTCCCACCCAACCTCGCATACTGTGATGTCTTTGATTTGGACTCTTAGTCTTGCTTCTCCAGCCACACTCACTTCTTACATCCACTCAGTTCCATGTTGCATGTTGTCACCTGTCTTCTTTCTTTCTTTTTTAGGAACAATCTCACTCTGTCACCCAGGCTGGAGTGCAGTGGTGCAATCACAGCTCACTGCAGCCTCAAACTCCTGAACTCAAGCAATCCTCCCACCTCAGCCTCCTGAGGAACTGGGACTACAAGTGCACACCACTACACACGGCTGCTGCTGCTGCTGCTGCTGCTGCTCTTCTTCTTCTTCTTCTTCTTCTTCTTCTTCTTCCTCTTCCTCTTCCTCTTCCTCCTCCTCCTCCTCCTCTTCCTCTTCTTCCTTCTTCCTTCTTCTTCTTCTTCTTTCTTCTTCCTCTTCCTCTTCTTCTTCTCATTATTATTATTATTATTTTGGTAGAGATGGGGTCTTACCATATTGCCCAGGCTGGTATTGAATTCCTGGGCTCAAGTGATCCTCCTGCCTTGGATCTGTATTCTTCTAGTCCAGAAAGTCATCACTAGCTCAGACTCCTCTTCTGAACCCTAGACTTACATAGTCAATTGCCTGCTAGTACCTCCACTTAAATGTCTTACAGACATTTCAAATTTAATATGACCAAAACGTCAGTCTGGTTTCCACCCTCCATAGTCCATTTCTCCCTAAGTTTTGGTATGTGGACTCATTGCCCTCTGGCTGATCTAGGAGTGCACCCTGTGGTCCTCCCCCTCCTCCATATCCACTCAGCCACCAAGCCCAGTGTATTAGTTTCCTGTTGCTGCTGTAACAAATTGGCACAAACTTGCAGCTTAAACAACAGAAATGTGTTATAAGTCTGGCATGAGTCTCACTGGGCTAAAGCCAAGGCATTGGCAGTGCCATGCTCCCTTCTGAAGGTTCTAAAGCAAAGTCCGTTTCCTTGCTCATTCAAGTTAGTGGCAGAATCATCTTCTTGAAGCTGTAGGACTGAGATCTCACTTCCTCAATGGCTGCCAGCTGAGATAATTTCCCAGTGTCCAGGGGTCACCCACATTCCATGGCTCACAGCGTCTTTCCTCCATCTTCAAAGCCATGAAGGGCGGGGCAAGTCACTCTCATGCTTTGAATCTCTTCTTCTGTCTCATCTCTCTGATTCAGCTGGGAAAGATGATTCTCTACCTTTACAGGATTGTGTGTTTAGATTGGACCCACTAAAATAATCTAGGATAATCTCAAATCTCAAGGTGTGTTCCCCTTAATCACATCTATAAAGTCCTTTTTGTCATGTAAAATAACATATTCATGAGTTCTGAGGATTAGGCTTGGACACCTTCGGGGATCATCCTTCTTCCTAGCACATCCCATATTCTTGAGTTCTGAGGATTAGGCTTGGACATCTTCGGGGGTCATCCTTCTTCCTAGCACATCCCATCTGTTCTGCACCCAACACGCATCTCAACTCAGTTTCTCACTCCACTCCCACTGCCCTCCACCATGCTCCCATCCACTCACTGGATTAATCCAATGACCTCCTCACCATTGGATGGATCACCAAAGAGTGGTCTTTCTGTCCCCACCCTTCTCCTTCCACACAACAGGCAAAGTGATAATCTAGAAACTGCTATCTCCACCCTATACCTGTCAGCGTCTTTTCTTTATTGCTGGGACTAAAACTCAAATGCAACAAGGCCTTTGTGATCCACCACTTGCCTCTCTCCCTAGTCTCCTTCCCCACCACTCAGCCCCATGCTCCCCAGACTACTGTCCTTTCTGCTCTCAGGAGATTCTCAACCTTCCTCCAGCTCTTTATCTCATAGTCTGGACCTCACCCTTCAGGTAGAAGGCCCAGTGTTGTCTCCTCAGCTCTTCCTCTTGACCATCTTAGCTAAATCAGACCTCCAGTCTCACTGCATCCCAATTCCTATCACAGGACTTCACTTTTTTCTGCCAATGATTATAATTTGTATTTATTTTGTCTTTTAAATTTACATTTGACTTGTTTATTATCTCTACCCCCAAATTGAACAAAACTTGTTCAAATGAAAAATGGTGGTCAACTGTTTTGTCTAGAGCATGGACCTGTCTCACCTGTGAGAGCACAGTGCTAACAGGTAGCAGAGTTGCAGCCATTGTTTGTTGACTGGCTAAGTGAACCACACACCAAATCCTGAGTCACAGCCGCACACTCTGTAGGAGAGGAAAATTCTTGCTGGATGGTTTGTGCATGCTATCACCTTATTAGATTAAGCAAAAGAGAAGGGGAAAATAAGTCTGCTAAGGGCCAGGAATGTCCTCCAGATTCTAGAAAGCAGAAAAACAAGCCAAATGGGGAACAAAAGGGAGAAAGGGGGAAAAATGTTCCTTTACCTTTAAAACTAGGACCACCTGAATTTTTGCTCTGTGGAAGGCAGAGATAAGGTAGAGAACAAATTATATGACTCTGAGCTGGTATTGTCATCAACTACTGAAGACCAAAGGGCACTATGGTCAGAGAGGTGGAGGGTCCTTTTCACCACATGCCCACAACAAACTGCCATCACCATGAGCTCTTGCTTCCTCATGTTTAGTTTATGAAGGTGTGTGTATGTGACTAGGAGCAATCTTTTATTATTGACTTTTACAGTTTTGTGTTGACCTTCTGAGACAATTCCTTCATTGCTTCAGGGGAAATAAACTTTGCTTAAATAATTAAGGTTTGAGTTACTTGGTTATTTGGTTTTCATCACCATACACACCTTTTCTTAGTCAGCTTTCTGGCTGAGACAGTTTCCATCTAAAATCTGCTTGTTCTGCACCTCTATCCTGATGAGCATTTCAAAATAAGCAGCTTGAGCTCCCTGACTACATATCTAAAACAATGACTCTTGCCTGGGGCAATTTTGCCCCCCAGGGGACATTTGGCGCTGATGGGAGAAATTTTTGGATGTCACAACTTTGGGGCAGTAGTTTGGTGGTCCTGGCCCCCAAAGACTAGGGATGCAGCTAAACCTCCTACAATGCACAGGGCATACCCTACCACAAAGAAATATTGGGTCTCAAATGTCAACTGTGCCATGGTTGAGAAATCCTGTGCTCAGAAGGAAAAAAGAGCATATCTCAATCATACACTTAATTATATTCTGGCTGCATAACAGAGAGGTGAGGGAGCAGGAGGTGCTGCCATGGCAAAGGCACATTTGGCCACTCAGATGAGACACAGAGTTTTATTCCTTTTTCCAACCACTGACCTCAAGTTTGGCATCTTCAGCCCAAATAACTCATTATAGCTTACTCAGCCCTCCTTATTCCAAAGCAACAAATATAGCAATAGAGCAATTGACTCTCACTTGACCCTCACTGTGGCATGTGATGCTTCTGACTGTTTCTTCCTTTGTGAACTCCCTCTTCCCTTGGTCTACAAGACCACACTTTCTCCTGGTATCTTTTTCCATCATTTCCTCCATCTTCTTTGTGAGCTGGTCTGCCCATCCAAAGACAGTGGTGTCTTCTCTTCATTCTACATTATCTCCCAAGACATGTTCATTCACTTTATTTCCAACTCGACCTACATGATAATAACTCCCAAATGTACTATATACCCTCTTGGGTGGCAAACAGCCATGTGTACACAATATGCCAGGAACAAAACTGGCACATAATTATTTATTCAGTTAAGTAATTGAATAAACATCTATTTTGCTCCAAACACCTTGGCAAGTTATGGCTCAGTCAACCTTTGGGTCTTAAAAGAGCAACAACTCTGTTTTCAAATCCAATTTGCCACAATCCCTTTTTGTGTCATTTAATGTTCACTAAGGACTTGGCAATTAAAAAATAAGTAATATATCAATATCCCTTCTCCATGGAAATCAAAGGCCATAATAAAACATCTGTGTAAATCAATTTTTTTCTTAAATCACCTTTTTTTCCAATTACATAGTGTCAGTGAAAGCCAATACAAGTTTTTTTTCAAATTTTTGACCATAAAGTAATTGTAGATTCCTACTCATTTCTGCAAATAATTATTAGTTTTAGAACATATAGCAAAGTTGAAAGCATCTAACGCCTATTAATGCTAACCTTATGCATAAGCATGCTCACATACCAAGGGCATGGATCTGCCTGAATGGCCAGACGCAAACAATTAGTGAATGGACTAAGTGTTTGAGGTCATGATGCAATTATGGAAGACTATGAAACATTGATATATTCAATTGGATTAAGTATAGGCATTTATAAAGCCAAGGATAATTTTAAAGAAAACAAAACCAGATGTATGCATAAATCTTTAAAAATGCAAGTTGTTGAACTAAGCATGATCATTCCCCCTTCCCTGAAAGATTTTTAGCATTTTTTTCCCTCCTTTAGTAGTTTCCCTAACAGAGAAGCAATGACCAAGTACCAAAAGTTAAGGAAATATAAATGGGGGGGGGGGCGGGGGGAGGGAGCAAAAACTGCACACTGACACAATTTTACATATTATGCTAATTAAGATTTCAGCTTGGTGGAAACCCAAACGTGGATTCCTTTCAGCAGCAGAGCACCAGGGCTTGAGCAAGCACCATCAGAGGGTCTTGGTGAGTGGACTGACACTGCCAAGCACTCATTCTAGGTCAGGCAGCTTCTGGGTTTTTGTTGTTGTTGTTGTTGTTGTTGTTTACAGGTACTCATTTGCGACAGCCACATCGGCTCAATACTATTGCTATTCCCATTTTACAAATCCCTTATATGTGCAACATCGAATGGTTCCCTCTAGTAAAATCACACCCCACATAATAACAAGCATGTGTAGGTTGAAGGGTTGAAGGATGAGGAAGCGGGGATGGCCCAGGGGCCATGTGTCTCATTTACGGAAGACACAGCAGTGAATGGAACAGACAAGACCCCTTGCCCTTGTGGAGCTCACGTCCTAAGGAGGAGGAAGTAATCAACAAGATTCATAGTAAATATATAGTATATTTGAAAATGATTATGTTTAGGAGGAAAATAACGCACAGAAGTGGTATGGAGATTTCAGGGGCAGAGGAAGGTGGCAATCTTAAACAAGATAGACAATAGCAGCATTCTTGTTGAAAACTTTCCTGTCAATATTTTACAAGGGCAAAAAAAGACCCAGGGAACCATCCCCCAAAAGACCACGTCCATGAACCTCCAGGTTTCATGGGAAACGCTAATCTGGTGGAAAGCCTGGAGACAATCAGACCTCATCTTTCCCCTCCAAACACGCACTTCCACACATGGCAGGAATAAGAATTGTCTTTCTGCCCGTCACTGCCTGGCTTACCCAGGCTTACTGTCTAGACTCCTCTGTATACTTATGCCACTTTTGTAGCTCCAACTAAAGCCCTCGGTTCCACGAACAGAACACAGCTCAAGAGTCCATCTTTGCTCTGGTATTGACATTCTGTATTTCTGCTTGAGCAGTGACACAGCAACATCAGGGTTACAACAAGATGGGGGTTTCAGGCTCTTGAACATTGACAGAGGGTGGGGGCAATCCTATCCCTTCTGCCTCTTCCCACAGACCTCGACTACATCGTCTAATTAAAAGGTTTCCTGGGCTTGGTGTGGTGGCTCATGACTATAAACTCAACACTTCGAGAGGCTGAGGCGGGTGGATCATGAGGTCAGGAGTTCAAGACCAGCCTGCCCAACATGGTAGAACCCTGTCTCTACTAAAAATACAAAACTTAGCCAGGCATGGTGGTACGCACCTGTAATCCCAGCTACTTGGGAGGCTGAGGCAGGAGAATCACTTGAACCCAGGAGGCAGAGGTTGCAGTGAGCTGAGATCGCACCGTTGCACTCCAGCCTGGGCAACAGAGTGAGACTCTGCCTCAAATAAATAAATTTTAAAAAGGTTTTTGGGCCCTACGTTTTTCTTTCCTCAGTTGGTTTTTTCACTCCCTGCTCTTAGGTGATGCCCACAAATTCTTACTATCTGTTACCTTCAGGTAAAAGACATGGCCTTTGCAGATATAATCAAAATGAGGTCAGACTAAATTAGGGTGAGCCCTAAATTAGATGAATTATGAGAGGGAGATCTGGAGACATACAGGGAAGAAGCCCATGTGATAATTCAGGCAGAGGTTGGAGGATGCAACTCCCCAAAGGATATTGTTCGCAAATAAGTTAAAAGCCAAAATGATGGCATCTGAAAGATAAGCCATCCCAGCTGCAAATCTCTAGAGCTGTTAATGTAGCATGGCTTTGTCGTTTGAAGTCCAGTTTTATAGAAGCCTCTGATTCCCCTAAGGACCGCCAGCATTTAAACACATAGAGGAAAATATCTTCTGCAATTACCAGGTGCTCCCAGGCAATGGGCAGCAAATGAATACCACCAAGAAGATCCAAAGAGTTGGATCTCATGCTCAGTGAGTGGGGTGAGCATCTTTATCATAAAGGAAAGTGCATCATGATTAGCCTCTGGTGGTAAAATCAGGCAGACGAGGAGAATTGATGGGAAAATAAAGAAGAAAGAGGAGGAAAAGACACAAAAAGACACAGGAGGCTGAAATACATGATGAAGACAAGCAAATGGCAACCCTGCCACCAGCAATCTGACTCAGCAACAAAATTGCCACCACCAGAGACAGATGGTGCGTGATTGACAGGGACAAAAGGACTTCTGTGGTGTGGGGAAGTAAAGTGCCTCATACATCCTGGCTACTGACTGCTGTGGGTGGAATGGTGTCACCCAGAAAGATAGGTCCAAGTTCTAATCTCCACGGAGTATCTATAAATGTGACCTTATTTGGAAATATGGCGTTTGCAGATACAATATGATGAGGTCAGACTAAATGAGAATGAGTCCTAAATCCAATGACTTACAAGAGAGAGATTTGGAAATGCACAGGGAAGAACTCCAAATAGTAACGCAGGCAGAGGCTGGAGTGATGCAGCAACAAGCTGATGAATGCCCAGGATGGCTGGCAACACCAGCAGCTGAAGAGACAAGAAAGGACTCTCCCTAGAGCATTCAGAGGGAGTACGGCCCTGATGACCCCTTGATTTTTTTACTTCTGGCCTCCAGAAGTGTGAGAGAGTACATTTCTATTGGTTTTGTTTGTTTGTTTGTTTGTTTTGTTTTGTTTTTGAGATGGAGTCTCGCTCTGTCACCAGGCTGGAGTGCAGTGGCGCTATCTTGGTGCACTGCAACCTCTGACTCCCTGGTTCAAGCGATTCTCCTGCCTCAGCCTCCTGAGTAGCTGGGATTATAGGCATGCACCACCACGCCCAGCTAATTTTTGTATTTTTAGTAGAGACGGGGTTTCACCATGTTGGCCAGGAGGGTCTCGATATCTTGACCTTGTGATCCGCCCGCCCCGGCCTCCCAAAGTGCTGGGATTACAGGCGTGAGCCACTGCACCCAGCCTTTCTATTGTTTTTAAGCCACTCAAGTTGTATCCATGTTTATAGCAACCCTGGGAAACTAATGCAGATACCAGCCTGACACCTGAAAAAAGTTGTCTCAACCAGTGCAAGACAGTATCTGAGTTCTCCTTCCAGGCGCAGAGTTAACATTGCATGTATTTATTTTAACTGGCATCCTACCTTCACTTCCTGCCTTTACTAGATTCAACCTATGGATTATCATGCTTTTCGAAGCATGTGTTAGAGAAGAAACTATATGAAAAGGTTTATCCATCAGGGAGGCATTTTATAGGAACTTTAATATTAAGATGCAATTGCTAATAGAGGTTAATATTCCAAATTATCACAGATAAAGAGAGCTTGAAAGAGATTGTAGCTCAGGTTATGTTGCCAGTGTTGTTTTCTTTAGAATAAGGTTTCTCAAGTGCAGCTCTCTTGACACTTTGAACTGGATAATGCTTTATTGTGGGGGCCTGCCTTGTGCATTGTAGGATGTTGAGCAGCATCCTGGACCTCCACTCACTCCCTAGGTGCGTTAGGGTTAGGGTTAGCACCTCTCCCCCTCATCATAATAATCAAAATGTCTCCAGACATTCCTCAATATCCCCAAAGAAGAGGATAAAATCACCCCCGGTGAGAACCTCTGATCTAGAGTCAGTCTGTACCCTCTCCTAGCACAAATTACTGTAGTGGGGAGAAAAAAATCTTCCTGAACCTTTCATAAAGAACTAGAGATGGGAAAGTAGATCCAAGCCATAGATGGGTCCAAGATACCAAAGGTAACTGGGCTAATCAGAAGACAAGTCTCTTTTAGGAAGGTAAGAAAAACAGTCCGTGGAAGATGGACTCAGGGCTTGATTCTCTAAGCCTGCAGAGAGGCTGGGGAATGACCTCAACCAAGTGGCCTTTGTATGCCTCACTTCATCTTGATGAGAAGAAAAATGATCTAAAATTAATATCAACAGATTCCCATGAAAGCAAGCTCTATACAGATGTGCAACATGCCCTGTGCCCTCGCAGTTCTACATGCAAGTTTGCGTCTGTTAATACAACCGGAGCCACAAGAAAACATGTCAAAATAACTGGTGTGCCCAGGGACCATGATAAACCATTAAGAAATTGGTTTGATTGATTGACGTCAGCTATTTTAAAAGAAAGCCCATGCTTCCAGCAAAAACAAAATACGATACAAGTGCAACTTAGATTTTAATGTTCTGGGGAAGAGTAAGTTTAGCCTTCAAGTGTTTGGTCAATTTGGTCATCCAGAAGATATCACTGATTTCCAGGAGACACTGAACAGTTGATATTTCACCATATCTAAATTCTGTATTTGGGCGCCTAGGTATTTATTTTAAGCAACCCTTCCTCAGAAATCATATGCCAAGATTAGTAAATGTCATAGCCACTGAAGTTGTAGAAGGAATTCTAAAATACTACTGCAGTAGGGGTGGTAGTCTAAATAATTCAGACCAAAGTCTTACATAGTCAAAAGTGACCCAAATTCTTTATAGAGCAGAGGTAAACATTTGAAAATAGCACAGTTGACTATACAGGAGACCTTATGGAACCGCTACCTATGAAAACATCACACTTACCCACTAGCACCCTATGGCTCCAGACAGACAATAGGTAGATTCTAGTCCATGAGGCCCTAATCAAAAATTGTAGAAAAACAGAAGACTCCACTGAGAACCTCCTGTCAAAAATCATACCTCATTTAAACCTGCAAGGATTGGGTTTTAAATCCCTGGACACATCCCACCCATTTCCTACCCCAGCGACTCCTTTTGTCAGCTGGCATTGGCTTGGCTGTGTGATTGCATCTTTAATCAAAGCTCCTTGTCTGACAGGTTGGATATTTTACATACCATTTTTTTCTAGGTGGTGTAAGATATTAAAAGTGATCCCAACAGAGAATTCCATTTCCTTACCTATCCTGGGCTCAAAAGTGCCTTTAGGACAATGTGCTCACAAACAGCCCCCAAATCTTGTTCCAAAACACAGTTCCCCAGATGCCATAAGCCCACCTGGCTGGGTTTCTGGGTCCCTTGTTCCTGCATTTTTCTTCAGGACTTGCTGTTCCTGCATGTGTCAAGAAGCAGGATAACAGTTTATTAAGGGGACAGAGACACTCCCTTTCTGAATATATGGGGGCTCAGGGTCCAATCCCTGGTCTGGGATTTAGGCAGCCTGGGCTCTGGGCAGGAGAAGAGTCAAGGGAAGATTAGAAGGTAGCGTTCAGGGACAAGGCAGACAGCCCAACCAAAATGGCGGTGTGGGGGTGAGGCCGTGAGATGGAACAAGGCACAACAAAGCCAGGAGGAGGAGGTGGGATGAGGGACTGGGATGCAGGGCTGAGAGGGGGGTGCTTCCTGAGGTGCCCAAGCATCACTGCGGGGAATAGGATGGGTTATATCAGATTCCCCCAAAATTGATTTGTTAAAGTCCCAATGCCCAGAAAATAACCTTATTTGAAAACAGGGTCACTGAAGATGCAACTTAGGTAATTAGATGAGGTTCTACTGGAGTAGGATAGGCCCTTAATCCAGTGTGACTGGAGTCCTTATGAAAATGGGACATTTGGGCCCAGAAGAACATACAGGGTGGAGGCCATGTGATGACAAGGCAGAGATTGGAGTGATGTTGCTACAAGCCAAGGAACCCCCAGAAGCTGGAGGGGACCCTGGAGCAGATCCTTCTCACAGCCTCAAAAGGAACCAACCCTACCAACCCCTTCATCTAGGAGTTCCAGCCTCCCGAGCTGTGGGGCAATAAATCTCAGATATTACAACTATCCGACATGGGGTACTTTGGAAAATTGCCTTAACAAACTGATACTTATGGATATCTTATTGTGGTATCACTGTGATATGGTTTGGCTCTGTGGCCCCACCCAAATCTCATGTTGAATTGTAATCCCCTAAATCTCATGTTGAATTTGGCCCCACCCAAATCTCATGTTGAATTGTTTGAATGGCTTAAAAGTGTGTGACAGTTCCCCACCTTGCTCTTTCTCCTTCCACCATGTAAGACGTGCCTTGCTTCCCCTTTGTCTTCTGCCATGATTGTAAGTTTCCTGAGGCCTCCCTGGCCATGCAGAACTATGAGTCAATTAAACCTCTTTTCTTTGTAAATTACCCAATCTCAGGTAGTTCTTTATAGCAGTGTGAAAACAGACTAATACACACTGCCACAAACCCCTTGGTATGATCAAAGGATAATTTTATTTTATTTATTATGCTTTCTGGAACAACACCAGAAAACATTACTTATCTAAGGCCCAAAAGGAACCTTATTCTAGTCAAGTGTTTTAATATTTGCAGTGTTTTTATACAACTTAAAATTGTGATCACTTTATACCCAATAGTTTAAAGAGCATAGAAATATATTTGTGTGCCTATTTAACTTATAGGTTTTTAACAGAAGAAAACTTTGCAGCCAGAAACTGATATTATTGTGTTTTCATCTTTGAAATCTGCTTTAAAATCACATTGTAACTGCTCTTCATTTTACAAGTTTTTCCAGCAGCTTTTGGCCAAAACCAATAAAATTTTGACCTGAATTGGCCCAACTATCTATATAGATTGGAGCCTGGTTGTGCTCAGCCTTCTGCTGTTTGATAGATTATAGTATCTGTCAGGGTGATACAGAAGGCAAGATAATCACTGGGCTGAGAGTGTGGAGAAATTTAGATGAACTAAATTAAAGCACATTTTCCTCCACTGAAAGCTTTACCCTGACAAGGTGCATCACTTATTAAAACTTCCACCTTGTAGAGAACTCAGTTTGTATTTCAAATAACAGCACTGGAGAGTCATGAAGGCTCGCTCCTGTAATCCCAGCACTTTGGGAGGCTGAAGTAGTCAGACTGCTTGTGCTTAGGAGTTTGAGACCAGCCTAGGCAATATGGTGAAACCCCATCTCTACAAATAATATAAACATTAATCGAGCGTGGTGGTGAGTGCCTGTGGTCCCAGCTACCCAGGAGGCTCAGGTGGGAGGATTGCTTGAGTCTAAGAGTTTGAGACCAGCCTGGGCAACGTAGCTAGACCCTGTAACTACCAAAAAAAAAAGTTGCTGGGTGCAGTGGTGTGCACTTGTAGTCAGTCCTAAGAGTGCTGAGATGGGAGGATGGCTTGAGCCCAGGAGGTGGAGGCTACTGTGAGCCATGATCATCACACCCCCCCACTCTCCCATCAAAAAACATAAAACGAAACAAAATAAAAAACAAATAATAGCACCAAAGCAAGGTGCAAGTGTGTGGACATGTCCAACTCATAGTTTGAAGCCGATAATAATCATACTCTTCAGCTGATCTCATTTAGCAGTGAAACATTTAGGTAACAAAACATCATTTTCTCAGAGATGTGAATTATATGATGATCTGAAGGCTAAACATGTAAATAGGTATTTGGTAGGTGAAATCACAGCCTCCAAATGTTATGGGAAAGAGCCCAAGCCTGGGAGTGAGGTACATGCAGACGCACGCTCCTAATGCCTCTTTGTGCTGTTAGATCAGCAACACTTTCCAATTTTCCCTTAGTCAGAGTTCATATCAATTGCTGTTGGCATCAAATTAGCTTCATGTGTCCTGTATTTATTTATTTATAAGCTTCCTGATGACAGTTCAGAGAGCAAGACATCCCTGCAGTGACAGCATAGTTATAGCCACTTGTAGATTTGGGGATATCATATTTGCCTAACACATGATAGAGGAATAATGAGGAATTTAAAATACTGGGAATTGATTTTAAAGAAAATGTAGAGCCACAAAGATTTATATCTGCAAACTGATCTAGCGTGTGCCTCTTAATGCTGGGTGTGAGGGTTTCTGAGAGTGCTCTGCTATCTCAACCCTGCAAAGGGATGCAAAACAGCCATTAAATCCAGCCATGCAAAAAATAATATGCTGTCCTCTAAACATCTCACGAAGTCTAAGCCTGCGCTGAGCAGTTTCTCCCTCAAAAAAAAAAAAAAGTCTTTCAAATATCTCTATTTCCATTTATGAATGCTGTTATAACCCAAGTTACCCAGGCTTAGAACCTTAGAGTCATTCATTAAAAACCTTTACAAATCTCTCGGTATTGAGCTACGTGGTGGGGTGCTCCCAGCCTGATGGGAGGTCAGAAACCAATCCTGCTGAATGTGCCACAAGCCATGGCAGCCGAATGCAGAAAAGCCCATTGGTCCACAGACTGAGATGCTTTGAAGCAGCCTGAGAGGCGGCGAGACCTCCCTCTGACTCTCTCTGCACATCCAGTCACTACCCAATTTGCATTTGACCTCTCTGAATGACTAGGGGGAAGTACATGCTCCTCCTTCCTCCTGAGAAGGAAGCTCGAGGAGCCTGTCTTTTTTCATTTTTTTATTTTTATTTATTTATTTTTTTTGAGGCGGAGTTTTGCTCTTGTTGCCTAGGCTGGAGTGCAATGACGCGATCTCAGCTCACCACAACCTCCACCTCCCAGCAAGCCCAGTAATTTTTGTGTTTTTAGTAGGGACGGGGTTTCACCATGTTGACCAGGCTGG
Organism: Nomascus leucogenys; assembly: GCF_006542625.1. NCBI lineage: Eukaryota > Metazoa > Chordata > Mammalia > Primates > Hylobatidae > Nomascus > Nomascus leucogenys. The sequence goes on along the minus strand of NC_044405.1, from coordinate 23,331,509 downwards.
TCTCAAACTCCTGACCTCGTAATCCACCCACCTCGGCCTCCCAAAGAGTATGTCTTTTTATCACTCTCCTCACAGCTTAAAAAGTGAGTTTGAATTGGGCACATTCAGCAAAAGGCAATCAAACAAAGAGGACTTGTGTCTCCGCTGAAACATAAGCATCAGAGAAACAAAATTATTTTCCGTCTTGTCCAGGCTTGGCAGTTACTAGGTGCTCAATAAAGTTTGTTGAGTGAAAGAATGTAAAAAATAAAGTGTGGGAGGCCGTCTCACAAGGTCAGCGATCAAAGAGAAAAAGAATGAGCTGAACTGTCCTCTGCAGCAGCTGGAGGTAACAAGTACTGGGGCATGACATTCCCTCTGGAAAGCAAGTCTTTTACAATTTAAGTTGATGGAACTGAACAGGAGGAAGAACTGCCCTCTGTAACTAGAGAGAGACTTGCAGGAGATGACCATTGTCTGAATGCTTAACTCAACCTCACCAGCATTAATTTCAAGGAAATGATTGGACTTTTCTGCAGCTATTGGACTGGCTGATTTCCAGCAGACTCAAGAAAACACTGTCAATGTGAGAGCAGCAGAGCATCAGTGAAAAGGCCAGCACCTCACCATGTCATGTGCAATAGCAGTGTGTGTGTGTGTGTGTGTGTGTGAGTTTGCATATTTGTGCATTGTTTGCGTCTGTGCCTGTGTATTCATGTGTGTGAATGCATGTGTTTACGTGTGTGTGTGTGTGTGTATGTGTGGTGTAAGAGCCTATACAGAAGCAAGTAGAATACCATCCCCCTCCCTCCTCTGAAAATGTGTTTCTGTCTTGGGTTGGAGTGGGATGAGGTCTGATTGTGCACTTGAGGGTCAGAGGTGTGACCTGACAGTTTCTGCATGTCGTGCTGTGGAGAAGGAGTCACATCTATAGCCCTCATTGTCAATGAGATCTCAAAGGGGCTCTGACTTGGGGTCCCCAAGGCTCTCTGCACTGGTCCTACAGGCTGTGTTCCTGCATGGAGAGACATGGATCTTTTTTTTTTTTTTTTCTGAGACAGAGTCTCACTCTGTCACCAGGCTGGAGTGCAGTGGTGCAATCTTGGCTCACTGCAACCTCCACCTCCCAGGTTCAAGCCATTCTTCTGCCTCAGCCTCCCAAGTAGCTGGGATTACAGGTGCACAACACCACATCCAGCTGATTTTTGTCTTTTTAGTAGAGACGGGGTTTCACCACTTTGGTCAGGATGGTCTCGATCTCTTGACCTCATGATTCACCCGCCTCAGCCTCCCAAAGTGCTGGGATTACAGGCATGAAGTGATTCTTTATAAAGTAGTGAAGATGTCACAGCTGGGGTGAGAAGGGGCTGGAGATGCAGACCTAAGTCTGGGAGGTACTGGAAAGCAGGCCTCCATGAGAGCCAGCTGTGAACGCTTCCTGTCTTCCTGTTTGCTCTTCCAGGGTTAGGGGAGCTTCCTGTTTCAGTAAGGTCTTAAATAGTGTCTTTTACTGAGTGATAATATTTTCAAAGTCACAAATTATTAATCTTATCAACTAATTTAGAGAGCAGACTCACCCATGAAAGAAGAAACGAGAGAGGCCTCTTACCCACCTCACCCAATTCCTCCTATTTTTTTTCCTAAAGAGATGACTTAAAGGTCCCATTTCCAGGCCAATCAAGTTGAAGGGGAAATGTATCTGTCAGTTAGCAGTGAAAGAGACCCAGTAGGACATATATAGAAACTTATTTCAAGGAACTGCCTTACACGATTGTGAAGTCAGGCTGGGCAGGTCTGAAATCTGCAGGGCAGATGGGCAGGTCAGAAACTCTCCAGTAGGAAGTGACTCTGTGGTCCACAGGCAGGCATTTCTTCCTCAGGGAAGCCTCAGTTTTGCTCTTAAGGCCTTTCCACTGATTAGATAAGGCCCACCCACTTTATCAAGGGTAATCTTATGTAAAGTCAACTGATTATATATATATATTAAAAAAATGGTTGAGATTGACCATGGCATCATATATATACATATATATGTATATTATATATAAAACCACATATATATACTATATATAGTGTATATATGTATATATACAATATATAGTATATATGTATATGTAGTATATATGTATATATACATATATAGATTATCATATGTAGCATCATATATATGTATATTATATATAAAACCACATATATAATCTATATATTCTATATATAGAATATATACTATATATTCTATATATTATATATATAGTATATATACTATATATTCTATATATAGTATATATACTATATATTCTATATATAGTATATATACTATATATTCTATATATAGTATGTATTCTATATATAGTATATATATTATATATTCTATATATATCTATATATTCTATATATATCTATATATTCTATATATCTATATATCTATATATTCTATATATTCTATATATCTATATATACTATATATTCTATATATCTATATATATCTATATATTCTATATATCTATATATCTATACTATATATAGAATATATACTATATATTATATATATTATATAGTATATATTCTATATATAGTATATATAAATTATATATGTGGTTTTACATATAATATATATATATACTATATATATATATTATATATATATATATATATATATTATATATATACATATATTATATATATATATATATATATTATATATATTATATATATATATATACTATATATATATATATATATATATATGCTATATAATATATATATATATATCTATATAATATATATATATTATATATACTATATATCTATATATTATATATACTATATATATACTATATATATATATATATATATATATATTATATATATACTATATATAATATATATATAATATATTATATATATATTATATAATATATATATATAATTATATATACTATATATATATATAGTATAATATATATATATAATATATAGTATATAATATATTACTATATATAATATATAATATAATATATTACTATATATAATATATAATATAATATATATACTATATATAATATATATATAATATAATATATAGTATATATAATATATACTATATATTATATATACTATATTTATATACTATATATTATATATACTATATTCTATATACTATATATTATATATACTATAGAATATATACTATATATATATATATATATATATATTTTATATATATTATATAGTATATATTATAGTATATTATATATATAGTATATATTATATAGTATATATTATATATTATATATTATATATTATATATTATATATATAGTATATATATAATATACTATATAATATATACTATATATAGTATATATTATATAGTATATATTATATATACTATATGATATATAGTATATATTCTATATATACTATATACATAATCTATATATATACTATATATAGATTTTATATATATGTATATAAAATGTCATCTAGATGTCATCTATAAAATGTCATCATAACACCTAAACTAGTGTTTGAGTGAGTAACTGGATACTATAGCCTGGTCAAGTTGGTATAAAAAACTAACCATTAACAGTAGGACTCTTGAAGGAGGCTAGTAGAGAGCAGCTGGTTGACCTTAGGGTCTTTGGCATTAGGATATAAAGAGTCACCATCCAATTGCCTGCTATGCAAAAGACAGGAGGAGGGTGAAGAAAAGATCAGAAAGGATAAGACCATAATCAGCAAAGAGAGATAAAGCAATTTTCAATGAGGGTGCTATGCATTCTCCCCATCCACATGCAGGATGGATGCATTAATATACTATGTATGTCAGCCTGAAAGATGCCTGGCCCGAATGCCAACTTCAGCCAGAATAAAGAGCCCAGACTAAGACTGAGGGACATAGAAGGATCCTCCCAATCTCAGGGAGACCACACGAGGACTGACGCCATGGTCAATCTCAGCCGGGGAAAAGCGGGATGGAAAGTCACCCTTTACCAATGGCCAGAAGTATAACTGGACCCCAAAAGTCAGGGGGCATTTCAAGCAAAGTGATTCAGAGCATTTCAAGCAGACAATTGACAGAGGTACACAGAGCAGGCTTAAATTTGGTTTTTACCTGATCAAAATTCGATTTACTGTCACTAAAGGCAGGCTATAAAACAGGCAGTGTCACCAATAGCTACTGAAAGTTGGCAATACTCGAAGTCTTGGCATTAGATTTACTTTTTCAAATAGCAGAAGTAATGCATAATTGTTGGAGTAACTACAGCAATGCAAAGAGTTTTTTTTAAGCGAAACTTCTTCCCCAGACTGCTCTCCAGCTTCACCATCCTGGGGGCCTAATGTTAACCGCTCATTCTTCAGCCACAATTTTTCCTTTTCCTATAAATCATTTATAAGCATTTATACACATTTTCAGGATTTTTGTTTGTCTTTCTCAAACTGGTTTTCAATGACTATATCAAAAACTCTTAATTGGTAAGTGAATATAGATCTATATTTTATCTCCTTACTTCCTTATGCATCTGCATACACATACGTAATTCTATATGAAGGTAGGCATACCATATGCGCTTAGTATTTTCAGTGTACACTTTACATTTTTTGCTTGCCTCTCCCACCCCATCATATCTCCCTATGTGTTTTTCTCCATGTTCCTTTAATCATATACAAACACATACACAGTTGTTTCATGGTCTTTGTTTTGCTTTAAAGGCAATCACATTGTACACATACCCATGAACCTTGCTTTTCTCGTTCAGCAATGACACTTAGAGTTGGTTTCCTGCAAGTCAACTGCTATTGCCCTTACTGGTTTTTTAACAGTTAATAACTGCATAAGATTTCACATTGTGCTTATACCCATAACTTATTCTGCCATTTCTTGCTTAATGGGCATTCACTTGATCTTCATGTCTTGAAACAAAGTTACATTAACTATCTGTGTACCTCTGTCCCTACATAGTGAGCTTTTATCTCTGGGACAGTTTCCCAATACTGGGCTTGGTGATTAAAGAGCATATGGTTTTTAATTTTAATAGATCTCACCAGATCTTGATCCAAAGAGAATGTACCAACTCATATTTCCATTGGCTATGTCAAGTGTACCCACTTCACATTCTCAACTGTATAGGGGCTCTTTCTTTCTATTGTTGGTCAATCTAAAGTTGTGTCTTATTACTTTAACTGCTAGTGAATTTGAGTATTTTTACCCTCATATTTGATGTTTCTTTGAATTGGATTTTCTCTAAACTTTTTATTCATATTATGTGCTCAATTTTCTATTTCATTATTTTCTTATTAATCTAAGGCTTTTTTGAATATATATTTTTCCAAATCCATAGCTCCTTATAATCTGATTATAATAAATATCATTATAAAGTTTTTAATTTTTTATGATATCAAATATATGTTAAATATACATATATGGTTTTTTGTTTTGTTTTGTTTTGTTTTTTGAGATGGAGTCTCACTCTGTAGCCCAGGCGGGAGTGCAGTGGTGTGATCTCTGTTCACGGCAACCTCCACCTCCTGGGTTCCCAGTTCAAGTAATTCTCCTGCTTCAGCCTCCTGAGTGGGTGGGATTACAGGCCCATGCCACTATGCCCAGCTAATTTTTGTATTTTTAGTACAGACGGGGTTTCACCATGTTTGCCAGGCTAGTCTTGAACTCCTGACCTCATGATCTGCCCACCTCAGGCTCCCAAAGTGCTGGGATTATAGGCGTGAGCCGCCACACCTGGCCACATATATGTTTTCATACATGTGTGTATATACATATAATAAATACATATACGTGTATATATCTACATATATCCAGTCTGGATATTTTAACTCACTTAAAATCTCCTGAATTCCTAGATTGTATTTTTAGTCTCCTAGATTTTCTTCTAATGTTTTTATTTCTACAATACTTACATTTTAATTTTTAAAGCATCAGTTCAATCGTCATTGCCAAGTTTCAAAGTTACTCCAAAATGCAGAGGATTAAAATGGTGGCCATTTTATTTTTCCTGTGATTTTGTAGTTCAGGAACTCAGGAAAGACTCAGCTAGGCAGTTCTGGCTTGGAGTCTTTTGTATGGAAACAGTCAGTTGCCAGTGAGGCCTGAAAGTTCAACTGAGCTGGATGCTCAAGGTAGCTCTTCCATGTGGCTGCAGCCAGCTCAGCTGGGCTGTTAGCCAGAACACCCACATGTAACTTCTTTAGCAAGTCAATCTCAGCATGGCCTTTTCTTACCCGCCTCTAAAGTTATGCAGCATTATTTCAGAAGTTTAGGTTTCCAGAAGTACCCTGTGGCTTTCAAACAATTCCCTGGAACACACCATTATTTATGCCATGGAGAGAAGGGCAGAGAAGTGTGGGCCAATCCTTTTCCACCTCACGTAAATCTCTTGCTGGAATGATACTATTGATGATTATTCTTCACGTATTAAAGAAATAACTACTATTTTCCATCCAACATATTGCCATGATGTCAGAAACAATGGACAGCTATGGCATCCGTTCTTATGTCCACATGGTGGTGGCACAGTGACACAGTGAACAGGGATGGATTAGCAGGAATACTGCCAGAAGTGTCCATGTTTAACAATGAGCCCTCTCTTCAGAGAAATTATCTCAGTGTGTTTGCTTAGCAGTCAGGCAACCACTTGTTAAAAACGCCTATATTTCTAAGAGGCATTAGAAACTGGCAGAAACATTTTGCTGCCATCACTTGTGAATTCATGCCAGCTGTGATGAATACGAATGAGAAGGAGTTCTAAATGGATCCATGCAGGCGCATCGCAGCACTACCGACATTTGACAAGCTGATTTCCAAGAAGAGTGTCAGGGCACAGGTCGGCAGTGGGGCAGCTGGTGGTGCCACTGGGGACCACAATCTCAGCATTAGCATTCTCTGCACAGAGGACGCCAGCTTCAGTGTCTAATTTCAGTGTCTAAAACCATATTTTTGCATCTCATAATATCATTTAGGTAAAACTAATTCTGATTGATTGGCGCAATTCTTGCTTTTAGTTCTGGACTTGCTTGCTGTGTCTGTAATAGGACTGAAATATACATAATGGCATGGGGAGAGTTGAGGACAGGCTGGCTCTGTTTCAGTCATTACTGTTCTATAATTTGTCGTTGGACATTAGGACCATAAATAACATTGGAGATCCTCTGGGAGGGACAGATAGTGATATTAGGGACACTGATACTATGTATATATTTAACATATATTTGAATTTATAAAAATTAAAAGCTTTATAATGATATGCCACATATTTTTTCAGTGCCAGCTATGGATCCCACAACTACAGAGTCACCATTATCTCTGCTTCTGTGTCTGTTTTTCTGACCTGGAATCCCAGAAGAAGGGGAAGATGTGCTTTCTTAGAATCTGCCCCTAAGAGGGTTCAAATATTAGCCACCCTTTCCCCAAGATCCCTGAATAAGACCCCGCAATCTGTACCTGTTAGAAAGAAGTCCGGGATGGCTATGACTAAGAGCTGTCTTCTCTTATATTCTCATTGTGTTTTTAAATAGTTATAAGATACCTCTGGGAGGATAAATAAGAAACTGACAACATGTTTGCTGCCAAGGATAGGAGTTGAGTAGATGGGAGACACAGGTAGAAGGGACACTTTACTGTGTACCTTTTGTCCCTTCTGATTTTTGTATCATATTGGAAGAGTAGTAGAGAAAGATAACAGGAGATGGTTAATGGGTATAAAAATACAGTTAGATAGAAGGAATAAAACGTAGTGTTCGGTAGCACAATAGGGTGACTATAGTTAATAATTTCTTATATATTTCAAAATAACTAAAAGAGTGGAATTGGAATATCCCTAATGCAAAAAATGATAAATGCTTGAGGTGGTGGATCTTCCACTTACCCCAGTTTGACCAACTACACATTGTATGCTTGTATCAAAATATCACATGCACCCCATAAATGTATACAATTATTATGTATCCATAATAATTAAAAATAAAATGTTTTAAGTTTTTTAAAAGAAAAATAAAAGAAAATATTTCAAAGAAAAAATGGTATAGCTAATTTAAGAATAAATTAAAGAACTAGAAGAATTCATTTTTAATGGCTTTGTCTGTAATTGAATTGAAATATACATAATGATATTGTGGGAATCAATGCTAAGTACTGACTATTGTTAACCATTTTTCATCTATGATTTTTCTTCCTATAACCATATCCTCAGGTCCTGAGTTCTCAGGTAGAATGTAGCCTTACTAAGAGAAAAAAAAATAAGCCATCACACTTCTTATAGAACCTGACCTAATGTCCTGAAAAAATGCCTTTGATTAATAATTAATAAACAATCTCTTTTAAAAAATCAAGGTCCTTTTTTCTATGCCCAAAACATTTTTTCTAAAGCAGCCATTTTTTTACCCTAAATTAAGGCCATACAATGTATGGCATTGGCCAAAACATATAAACAAATCTGAGAGCCCCTTGATGCTCGATTCCTGGATCTCAGGACCCCCTCTGGGACTTCAAATAAGTCCTCAGAGACCTCCTCTTGTGGCAGAGCGTGCTCTTCAGTGTTCTCTGAGCAGACAGAAAAAGGGAGCATAAGCTTGGGCCCAAGTGAATCTTGGAAACCAATGCTTCTTATACTCCTACTGTATTCTCACCCTTCTTGCCCTAACCTCATCCATTAATTCTATAAATACTGTATTAGTCCATTCTGACGCTGCTAAGAAAGACATGCCCCCCAAATGGGTAATTTTTAAAGGAAAGAAGTTTAATGGACTCACAGTTCCACATGGCTGAGGAGGCCTCAAAATCATGGTGGAAGACAAAGGAAGAGCAAAGGAACATGTTACATGAGGCAGGCAAGAGAGCGTGTGCAGAGAAACTCCCATTTATAAAACCATCAGATCTTGTGAGACTTATTTACTACCATGAGAACAATATGGAGGAAACCACCCCCATGATTCAATTATCTCCACCTGGCCCTGCCCTTGACACATGGGGATTATTACACTTCAAGGTGAGATTTGGGTGGGGACACAGAGCCAAACCATATCAAATACTCATTGAACATTATGGCCAACTTCATTGACCTTTACAGCCACGGTGCATGTCCAAAGTCAGTAGTTTTTCATGATTTTTAAAGTAGTTCTTGTGAGCAATGACAGCAAAGTTGATGTTTACTTTAATTTCTCCTCCCTTCCTGAGTTTATCCTGAGTTCAGCCCCTTCCTCTGCCCAGCAAAGAGCCAAATGCCCAGCCTAAGTGTTTAGGAGAAAACTCACAACCAATTCTCTTGCCTGACTTTTGCCATTTAGGGCAGAGCTCCAAGACTTTCATGCAAGGTAAATGCTGTTTTTTATCTTTCAAATGGAGTTATTGAATGAAGAGATTTGTTTAGCTCATTAGAAGTGCTAAAAGTAAATGCTCAACATTATCTTATATTCTAAACATTAAACTCACACTTACCCTTTTCTCTGTGTAAATTAGAAATCCCAAAGTCTATGCAAATGCACTTCTCTGAGTATTGAGTATCAATAATATTCCACTACTTGGAAATACCTACTCAGTCATTTTTATTTGATTTGCATACACAAAACCAATATTGATGTGTCATTAAAATGTGAGGTTCTGTACCTAGTGGCATTTATTTTCAGTATGAAGAGTTTGTTTCTGCAAAAACCTGCTTTGTTCATGAGTACTTACCCCAGCAGCTCTCTAACCTCTCCCATAACCCTGAAATCTGCAGAGTTCCACCATCCCAGTGTGCCCCTTGGAAGGGCCTTTAATTCCACAGAGAGGCAGAGTAGAAGAATACTGAGAAATGGTGAATACAGTGCCAGGCAAACAGTTGCATGCTTGGTTCATATCTAGAAGGCAAGCATATGATACACCTTTCCTCTGTAACAACAGAACAATGACAACAAAATGTAACTAGAAGGTCATTTCATGTCTGTGTTTTTAGTAGACACAGAAAAAGGAGGGGACACTTTCAAATAATAAACACAAGCAGTATGTAAATGACATAGTAATCCAATTTTAAAATAAAAGAACTAAAGTCAGCACCAGGACCTTTTCAATAATGGAGTAATGACATTATCTTACATTTCCAGAATCCTTTGTATTTCATTGTGAATTCACTCTAACTCTTAGACCAACCACATGGGGATAGGATAGATATTATCCACAATTATAGATGGAGAATCTTGATTTTCAGATACATGAAATAACTTTCCCAAGGTCATAGAATTAGTAAACTTTTGTGCAGGAACCATGAGCCCTGATGTTTTTTTTTAGATAAGTGTGTGAGATAACCCAGAAGGAGTCATTTCTTCTTCTCCCTTCCTTTACTATGGGTTTGTCAATCACGTTAAACTAATACCAAGTCAAGTTAGAGAAGGCAGACACAGCCAGTAGAAAGAGGAAAGATGCTGTTCGGGAGGGTAGTAGGTAGCATCCTATCTCAGCTGAGGCACAGCAACTGGGAAAGACCAGTATAAAGATATTTAGGGATGCCAGAAATTAGAGGAGTCAGTAGGTAAGATGCATAAACTAAGACCACAAGTCAGGACACATAACGTAATGAGAGGCTAGAGAAGGCAGCCCACTGATAACTCAGGGTAGGCAGTTGTTAGATCAACATGTTGAAATGCCATAGGATGAGCCTCACCTTTTATTGGAATAAGTGAGGATTTTGTGGTGATTGTTACTATTGGTACCTGACGTGTTTTGGCTGTGTCCCCACCCAAATCTCACCTTGAATTGTAGTAATCTTCACGTGGCAAGGGCAGGGCTAGATGGAGATAATTGAATCATGTGGGTGGTTTCCCCCATCCTGTTCTAGTGGTGGTGAATAAGTCTCACAAGATCTGATGGTTATATAAGTGGGAGTTCCCCTGCACACACTCTCTTGCCTGCCACCATGTAAGAATTCCCTTTGCTCTTCCTTCGTCTTCCACCATGATTGTGAGTCCTTCCCAGCCATGTGGAACTTCGAGTCCATTAAACCTCTTTCCTTTACAAATTACCCAGTTTTAAGTATGTCTTTATTTGCAGCATGAGAACAGACTAATACAGTACCGGCATGTCCCTAATGCAGTAAAGGCAGAAACATGTTTGGCTCATGGGATCATAGATGGTTCTACTGACCTCATCATACATCTTGAGAACAGAGATATTGCACACCCAGCTCTAGGAAGCATACTTCCAGAAGCTTCAGTAGAAAAATGCCCTTTTGAAGACACTCGGGAAAGTCACCTTCAACACTCAGGTGCAGAGGCGACTCCCTGTCTTCTCAAAAGGAGTTGTGCTGAGCCTTGGAAGTAGCCAAAGCTTATCACAGGGAAATGGAACTAAAGGGGACTTTCGTGTTGGAATGTCTGAGAAAGAGAACCCGTCCAAGCTTGGGGATATGGACCCCATGAGGAGGCATGGTGTCAGTGCTCAGGACCCGGAAGGCCAAGGCACATTTTAAGCCATAGACACATTTTAAGAGGCCATGTACAGAGGTGATAGCAAAGGCTGTGACCCTGGAAAGCTAACAGAAAATGGAAGTACCTATGGGTGAGCTTGGCATTGAATAAGTGGGATCTTCCATCCTTGACTCAAAGATCTTGGAGGCCCGCGACATGGGTGGCACCTTCCCTGACCCTTGCTGAGAGCGTATTGTTCTCATTTGCATGTTCTGCTTCTTCCTCTCAGTACTGCCTGATTCTCACCCGTCAGCCTCTGACAATGCTCTCTTTTGCCTGGGGATCAGGCGATGTATCAGAGCCCTCCACTCAGCAAGAGTTTTTGGTTTGTTGTTTTCCTTTTCCCTGAAAAGAAAGATGCTTTTAATACTTCCTCCCTGTCCTTATTAGGCAGAACCATCCCAAATCAAACCTTCGAGCCATCTATGATGTGCAGAATTGATCTTGAAACAGAGCATAATCAATACATAAACATGAGCATAGACTTTGTCTTCTTCCTTTCCTGATAATCTGCTCACTAAGGGTGTGCTTGTTAATGCTATTGACCAGCTTACTGAGACATGAGAGACAAGCAAGTCCTGTGTGAATGTGGCAATAGAGCTTGATTATCCAGAAAATCTCTTAAAGGGCACCATTATTAACTGGAAATGTTTTTCTATTTCATTTTAAGACAAAGGAGAAAATCACAAAACAAGATGATATTTTGTATATTGGTTAAATATAGGTTTTATGTCATCAGCGTCTTAGCTGTGATCTCCAGAGTATGATACGCACACACGAAATTATCCATTGAGGTAGACAAAGGAAATATTTCATTTTCATACCAAAAAATGAAAAGAACGATACTTTACTACTATTTAGTATGTATGGATTGAGATTGAGGCAGAGGATTGTAATGCTCACCAAATACCCATGGGCTCCTTTATATTTCCCAGACCCCTTTGCAGCTATGATCAATTCATGTGGCCAGGATCTGGCCAATGAGATTGGCCTCCTGGCCTGATCACAGCCTTCCTTTCACATTGCACTGACCCTAGAAGCAAAGAGATCATGCAGAGAAGCTGTCTGGCCTATGCTGTCCCTCTTAGAGTGATAAATGAACTTGAATTGTGTTTAGACACTGGTGTTTGGGGGTTACTTATTGCCACAGCATAGCCTAACCTCCCATGACTAATGCACCTTGTGCTGTAAGTAAATATCAGACCTTCATGTGTCACCCGCAGTGAGCGAGGTGTTCCGAGGGAGGCTGGCTGTACATTGGCAATAAGGGGTCCATATCAAGTCTTCCTGTCATTGGTTTAATTTCCATATAATACAACAGATTGACTTATGCATACCCAGTTAGGTGAATTTAGAAACTACATTATCTCTTTTAAGCTGAGCCAATTCTCACACAATGAGCAGCTGTTTTAAAAGGCAATCCTCCAAAAAACAAACCCTGTGGACTGAAGAAAATAACCAAAAAATATAATCACAAGAGAACCAGGGCAAAACAACAAGTAATATGTCTAACCACATGACAAGATAAAAACAATGACAGCCTGATTCAAACTGAGATGAAAACCAACGAATAAATTCAGTATTATTAAGAAGCCTATCTGGAATATAGTCTTTCGTTTAATACATATTTATCAAATGCCTTCTACATGCCAGGCATGATCTAGGTACTGGGGAGAAAACAGACAGAGCAAAGCCCTACTCTCTCATGGAGTTAATCAGCACATATATAAAATGTCGGATGGTGAGAGGTGCTAGGGGAATATAAGGCAGGGTAGCTAGTGTTAGGAATGTCTAAGAAGCTGGGGGAGGCTTCTCTGGTGAGGAAATATTTGAGCAGACCCTAAAGGAAAAGAGTCTTGTGCATACCAAAGGGAGAACATTCCAAGCAGAAGAAAGTGCAATTGCAAAGGCAGGGAAGGAGGGGTGGGGGGAGCAAGGCTCCAGTGGGCAGAGTGCTATGTAAAGGCAATGGGGGAGACCAGTGTGGATGGGAAGGAGTGAGTGAGAAGAAAAGTGGGAGGTGACATGATCCAAGCACTGGGGGCTGATGAAGGTCAAGGTCATGCAGGGGCCTGTAAGGACTCAGGCCATTCCTATGAATGGAAGGAAGAGGCACTGGAAAGTCTGCCCAGGGATGTGACAGGATATAACCTGCTTTTTCTGGCTGAGATTAACAAAAGGAGTGAGGGTGGAAGCAGGGAGACCATGTAGCCATTGAGTTTGCAATATGGATTGTCCTTTAATAATGAAAGTCATTCTGGGTGTGTAATTGAGCCTTGATATCATCACAATCAGCAGGACACTTAAAATTAGAACCTAAAAACAACTACCTGTTTATTTATTTATTGCTTAAATTTAAAGGTACTATATACTCAGCCCAGTACTTAAAAAATTCCACTAAGCTTAATGATACTTGTTTAGAAGATCTGTTGAAGTCTCTTACTCAGTAGCAAAACCCTCATTAGGGAAGCACTTATTCATCCTCTTGAAGAAAAATGGCTAAATGGATACATAGGAACCAATATATGTTGACAAATTAAAATGCTTTTCATTGTCAACAAATCAGGAAGAGATTTCACTAAAATCTTGAAGATAAAAGTGTGGGATAAATTATACAGTGGAAAATGTTAGATTATTACATGGATGAGAATACAGCTATTTCTAATGCCTCAGCTGATATATTTGCTAGATCCTGTTTCAGCAAGGAGATATATGATAAACTACATTTTTTATAAGCCACCAAGTGGAAGATTTATTGGATAAGACATCTTCATAGGAGTAATTTTTTGAGTAAAAACAATGTTTGATGGAAAAACAGTGTAGCGGAACCCCTAATGGGGAGGCTGCTTGACTGTAACTTTACAAACAAAATCTAGGTAAGCATTACAGATATAGCTGCACACATGAAATCCAAGCACCGCATCCTTTGAAAGCAAGCTATTGCTGCAATGATTAGTTGGATTTATGAAACTAATGCAAAACATGTGTATTAGTTATTGATTGCTGTATAGTATAGGTACTGGGGAGAAAACAGCAGACAGAGCAAAGCCTTACTCTCTCATGGAGTTAATCAGCACATATATCAAATGTCGGATGGTGAGAGGTGCTAGGGGAAAATAAAGCAGAGTTGCTAGTGGTAGGAGTGTCAGGAGTTCAGGAATGGCTTATGTGTCAGAGTCTCTCTCAAGATAGCAATCAAGGTAAGGGTCGGGGCTGGGGACTCATCTGAGGCCCAGCTGGGGAAGGATCTGTTTCCAAGCTTCTGTGGTTGTTAACAGGATTCAGTTCTTCACTGGCTGTTAGACTGAGAGCCTCCTCTCCTGCTGGTGTCAGGCTAGAGGACACCTTCAGTTCCTGGCAACACGGTCCTTTCCATATGGCAGCATAATTCATTAATGCCAGCAAGGGAAAGAGTCAGTAAAGAGAGTTCCTTAGCAGGATGCAAGTTACAATCTTATGTAATATAATCATAGAGTGACATCTCCTCCCCTGTACCATGTTCTACTGGGCAAAAGCAAGTCACAGGTCCCACCCAGACTCAGAGGGGAGGAATTATACAGGTCTGTGATTTCCAGGAGGTAGGAATCCTAGGGGCCATTTTGGAGTCTGTTTGCCACAACCTGTAAAATGTAGTAAAACCAGTGCAATACTTTGTAATGAGTCAGGAATGACCAGGAAAAGTTTTTGCTAGATGGACTCTTCCTTGGTAGAGTTTCAATGTCTATTTTATGACAAAATACTTAAAAGAGTTGACAAAATGATTAAAAAAAAAACATTTGAGTACGTTTCCTTAATGAAATGGCAAGTGTTCTAGAGAAACAACTGACGGTGATATACTACTTCTTAGATATTTTGAAAGGAAAAGACAATGTTCTCTTTCAAAATAAAGGTGACGCTTAACAACAATTTTAAAATAATTTGTTTTATTCTGTCTGAGGTGCTATAACAGAATACAATAGATTGGAAGTCTTAAAGAGCAGACATTTATTTCTCATAGTTCTGGGGTTTGGAGAGCCCAGGATCAAGGCACTGGCAGGGCCCCTGCTGGGGCAGACCTGCTTCTAGTTTGCAGATGACTATCTGCTCATTGCATCCTCACATAGCCAAGAGAACGAACATCTCTCTCTGTCTCTTCTTTTAAGGGCACTAATCCCATTCATGAAGGCTCCACCTTCATAAAATAATTACCTCCCAAAGGCTCCACCTCCTAATATCGTCACATTAGGACTTAGAATTTCAGCGCAGGAATTGGGGGGTGGTGGCAGATATTAACATTCAGTTCATAAAATGACTGCTTATGGAGAAAGCGCTTTTAAATGGATGTTTGCAAATGCTTTCATCTATTGTTCAATGTGATATAAATGTGTCACCTATAAAAAACTCTTTAGGAAAAATAAAATTGAAAAGAAATCTAAAAACCTTTTATTTTTTATATTCGTTGATTTATTTATTTACTTATTTATTTATTTTGAGACAGAGTCTCGCTCCCTCACCCAGGCTGGAGTGCAGAGGTGAGATCTTGGCTCACTGCAACCTCCACCTCCTGGGTTCAAGCAATTCTCCTGTCTCAGCCTCCCAAGTAGCTGGGACTACAGGTGTGCACCACCACACCTGGCTAATTTTTGCATTTTTAGTGGAGTCCGGGTTTCACCATGTTGGCCAGGCTGGTCTTGAACTGACTTCAGGTGATCCACCTGCCTCGGCCTCCCAAGTTGCTGTAATTACAGATGTGAGCCACCATGCCCAGCTCTAAAATCCTTTTAAATGAAGAAGTTTAGTGACTTTTGAATCCATTTGTTAAGTTTAAATATATTTAATTTTTAACTTAGCTTTCAGGTATGAGTTTTTCAGGGGAGTGAGTGCTTTATTTCTCTCTCTCTCCCACTCTCTCTCTCTTTATCTCTGTCTCTCTGCCTGTCTCTGTCTTTTTCCCTGAAGAGAGACCCGTATCAAGACAAACACACATACATACACACACTGGTCCCCCAGTAAATCATATTTGAAGACGCAATTTGACCTGTATATCCACAGTTTTTTGTTTGAGTTGGAGCCTCAGAGGTGAGGGCAGGGGCAGATTGTGTGAAGCCATGCTGAAATCCCCATAGATGTGACCCAATGTCAGACCTAAGAGTGAGACGTGATCACCTAGGATGCTAAATAAATAGTGTCCATTTAGCCCCTGGGAAGCCCAGGTATCTTGGAACAGGAAGTAAATTTTCTCGTGGGGTTTCAATGATCTTAATTGCAACTCCACTGAAGTTTTAAACTATGTACAATGTTAAATTAGTTCTAGTTCATGCTATGTTATGATTTCTCCTCTCTATAATGAAAAAGTGAATTGGCTAAGGATGTATATGTAACTAGATTTATTGGGAGAGCAGAACCACTAACGTGAGTCTCCACGTGCATTTTCTCATGCTTGGAGAACAATCAGAACTGCTTGATTAAGTGCCGAAGAACAAAGCTCTATTATCGACCACAAGATAAGAAGGTCAGTCCTGAGTCTACTTGTCTTCCAGTCCGTTCCCCAGACACCATAGTAAACCACGATCCAAAGTAAGCAGTGTTGATTACCTCGTTTACTGCTTCTTAAAAATGTGTTTATGCATTTAGTATTTGTACGTCCTTGAGTTAATGAGCGTTATACATTTTGTGGGAAGTAGTACTATAAGGAGAAAACCAAAAAAAAGCAAAACCTTGTTCTTCCCAGAACACTGGGTTCAGTTAACCACATCGTAGCTGTTCTTAAGCTGTGTTCTGTGGTGGATGCCTGTGTGTGTGTCTGTGTGTGTGTGTGTGTGTATGTGTGCACTCGCACTGCGTTCCACAATCACACACTGCCAGATAACTTTATATGGTCTGTCGACTTCTCATCCCTGGAGAGTCACCAAATAAATCAATGTATTAAATGTTCTTTGAAGTTTTACAGCTAGGAAACCTACTCACTTTTGTTTAACCTAGTAGTTCCCAGACATGTCTGACCATGAATCATCTTTCCTTACTAGAACAGTATCTTAGTTTGGATTCCCCTGCTATTCATTCCACCTGAGAAGCTCACAAGAGCTTCTCTCCAAGGTGTGAGTTGAAATGAAAGAAATGGTGGTCACTTAGCTGACATGAGAGTTTCCATCTAAGAAGGCTTCTGAGAGGCTTCTCATGGGGAAACGGGGAAGAAATGTCTTCTGGAGAGTAATACTAACAGTGAACACTTGCCTTTAGTTTGGGTCTGCCATGAAGCTGATGTTAAGGTGGGATTAGACACACAAGAGATTTTCTGGGGGAAAGAACAGGAGAGATGGAAACGGGGAGAGCCTTCAATTGATGTTACAAGTTTGACATCTGGGAAGAAGAGCAGGAAGGATGAAAGAGTGTATTAGGAAGAGTCTTGGACTGCAGCGCAGTTCCAAAAAGGTTTGAGGAGGCCAGTGGGGAGTCCTCAAGTCAAAGTCACCTATTAAAATAATCTGCACCTCCCTGGAATGTGTGTGCATTGACAGCCTGCCACACTCTGCTATTCGCTGGGAGCTGCCTGCAGGAGGCATGACCCCAGTACGAGGACAGCAGTCAGCTACACTCTGAGCAGCAGCAGATCTCTGCAGTGCATTTTCATGACCGTCACCTCCTTATACAGCGCTCACTGTGTGCTAGGCTCAGGAGTTCTCACATCGGCCCCACAGCATGAGCATTTTACAATGATTCTGTGGCAGAGAATACTAATGGACACTTTTCTAGTAGTCAGACTGTAGAGTTTATTTCAATTCTGTTCTACCTTTGTTCTTTAATCCATTGCCTAATCATGGAGTCATTTTTTAGGTTGTTACTGTTTTGTTTGGTTTTATTTACCTGTTTCCAAAGCTCCTTTAAAAATGCTTATTTTTTTATTTTACTTATTTTTCTGAAAGGAAAAAGTAAACAATTTTTATCTGCATATCATCTATGTAGAAAATCCTATGGACTCTATAATACAGCTATTAGAACCATTAAATGAGCTTGGCAGTGTTGCAGATACAAGATCAGTATAAATAACCAATTGCATTTCTATATACTAGCAATAAAGAATTGGGGATTAAAATTTTAAATACAATACTATTTAAAATGACTTCCAAAATGTGAAATACTTAGGAACAAATCTGACAAAATATTGCTAAGATAAAATTTAAAAACCTAAATAAATGGAGAGACACGCTGTGTTTATTGGCTGAAAAACTAAATGTTATTTAATGTCAATTATCTTCCAAAGTGGGTTTCTTATAGACAGCATATCTATTTATTCACTCTGCCAATAACTGTGTATTAATTTTGGTGTTTAGATCATTTAATGTGATTATCGATATGGTTAGATCTAAATCTATCATCTTGCTATTTCTTTTCCATTTCCCCCATCTATTATTTGTTCTCTGTTTCCTCTCTGTTTTCTATTAGATGTAAATATTTTTTATGATTCCAAAAAATGCTTATTTTTAAAAGTTAACATGTCTAGTAGAACTTTCTGAAATTATGGCAGAGTTGCATGTCTGTGTTGTTCAGTATAGCAGACACTGGCCACATGTGGCTGCTGACCACTCCAGATGTAGCTACTGAAATTAAAAAACTGGGTTATTTCTTCAATTTAATTAATTAATTAATTTCTTTATTTTTGAGACGGAGTATCACTCTGTCACCCAGGCTAGAGTGCAGTGGCACAACCTCAGCTCACTGCATCCTCTGTTTCCCAGGTTCAAGCAATTCTCGTGCCTCAGCCTCCTGAGTAGCTGGGATTACAGGTGTGCATCCCCACGCCCAGCTAATTTTTGTATTTTTAGTAGAGATGGGGTTTGACCATGTTGGCCAGGCTGGTCTTGAACTTCTGACCTCAAGCGATCCACCCGCCTTGGCCTTCCAAAATACTGGGATCACAGGTGTGAGCCACTGCACCCAGCCTTTTTTTTTTGAGACAGAGTCTTGCTCTGTCACCTAGGCTGGAGTGCAGTGGCTCAATCTTGGCTCACTGCAAGCTCCACCTCCCGGGTTCACGCCATTCTACTGCCTCAGTCTCCCAAGTAGCTGGGACTACAGGCGCCTGCCACCATACCCAGCTAATTTTTTGTATTTTTGGTAGAGATAGGGTTTCACCGTGTTAGCCAGGATGGTCTCTATCTCCTGACCTCATGATCTGCCCGCCTCGGCCTCCCAAAGTGCTGGGATTACAGGTGCGAGCCACTGATCCTAGCTTTTTTTTTTTTTTTTTTTTTTTTTGAGATGGAGTCTCACTCTGTCACCCAGGCTGGAATGCAGTGGTTTGATCTCGGTCCACTGCAACCTCCATCTCAGGGGTTCCAGCAATTCTCTTGCCTCAGCCTCCCAAGTAGCTGGGACTATAGACGGGCATCATCACACCCAATTTTTTTTTTTTTTTGTATTTTTAATAGAGACAGGGCTTCACCATGTCACCCAGGCTGGTCTCAAACTCCTGACCTCAGGTGATCCTCCTGCCGCAGCCTCCCAAAGTGCTGGGATTACAAATGTGAGCCACAGTGCACAGCCTATTTAATTTTTAATTAATCTGAATTTAATTTGAAGTGATGACGTGGCTACTGGTCACTGCACTGGATAGTGAAACTTGCAGATGAACCTAGAAAACATCCAGAGCCAGTAGTTCCCACCCCAGGAACCTCAGAGGGTATGTTTAATTAAAGTGGAGAGCATGCTATGATCTGGGTTCAGACCCACTGCCTCACAAGTTCAGGATCAGACTTGCCAGTACTCCAAGAGAAAATCCACCTATTAGGCATAAATCAAGATAATCTGGCTTGGAAAACTGAAATAAACTACAGGGACAATTTAATTTATAGTAGAATTAACTGCCAAGCAGTAAGCCAAGCTCCTTGCATCAACAAAATCAGCATAGTCCCTTCCTGCAGCCAAGTTGACTAAGAATTCCATTGATCAATGAAGAAGTTACACAAATTTACGTGAAGAAATTACATTGCACGGCCTAATTTTAAAAATGGGCCAAGGGCTTGAGTAGACATTTCTCCAAAGGAGATCTACAGATGGCCAAAAAGCACATGAAAAGATGCTTAGTACCACTAATCATTAGGGAAATGCAAATCAAAACCACAGTGATAACTTCACAGCCATTAGAATGGTTAATATAAAAACATGGAAAATAACAAATGCTGGCAAGGATGTGGAGCAACTGGCATCTTCGTGCATTGCTGCTGGGATTATACAATGGTGCAGCCAATGTGGAAGACAGTTTGGAGATTCCTCAAAAAGTTAAACAGAGACTTGCCATAGGACCCAGCAATTCCACTTCTGAGTGTCCACCCAAACACATTCAAAATAGAGACTCAAGCAGATCCATGCACACCAAAGCTCATAGCAGAATTGTTCACATAGCCAAAAGGTAGAAACAACCCATAATGTCTATGAGCAGATTAGTAGATGAGTGAAATGTGGTATGTGCACACACTGGAGTATTATTCAGCCTTAACAAGGAAGGAAATTCTGATACATGCTATAACACAGGTGAACCTTGAAAACATTATCCTAAATGAGTGTGGCCAGAGTCAAAGAGGCAAATATTGTATGATTCAACTTAGATGACATATCTGGAGCAAACAGACAAAGAAACAGAGAGTAGAATAGTGGTTACCAAGGGCTGAGAGGAGAGGGAAATGGGGTTTCGTTGTTTAATGTGTACAGGATTTCTGTTAAGGATAATGAAAAAGTTCTAGTAATAGTGATAAGGATAGCAAAACATTGTGAATGTACTTAATGTCACAGAATTGAATACTAAAGAAATGGTTAAAATAATTACAAGTTGTTTTACCACAATACAAAAGATTTTTAAAACATATCACAAAAACACTAAAACTCAAAATGCCTGTTCCAAAGCATTTCTTCCTTTAGTTAAAAGATCCACCCAAAAATCCACCTTCTAATTAGAAAGTTGCAAGCTGACTATGGAATTGGAAATGAGAAAGGAAGGTAGTTTCAGGAATGAAATGCTTGGTAGAAATGATCCTACCAGTGGGTTCACTGGCTCTTAACCCCATGATTCCTCTCCTCAAAAGCCACGGTCCTATTCTGTACTAATCAATTGGAATCCCACGTGGCTGTTCCCCTGGCCACAGAGCTCAGATGGACAGAGCCAAGTTCTTCCACTGACTTCCCTTTTCATTACTTACAGTGATGACTGGTTCTACCTCTTCAGATTGATGCATTCTTTAAACATGCTTATACTTCCAATAAAACTACTGTTATCATCTTCTACACCTGCAAACCATTCCGTCTCTTTAAAGTACTTCCCTTATGTCCGTGGTGATCTGTTGATTACTTACTTCATCAATTGTAAGTTCTTGTCTTGGGAAGAGGGGAGACTGTACAGATTCCCTTAACAGTAGAAACCACAACTGCCCTTGACCTTACAACTTTCCCCAGAGCAATTTGCATCTGCCTGTGCAGGAGAAAAAGGAAGACATTAACTAAAATCACTTGAAGAGCTTTAGATGCCACATAATTGACTAAGTGCTATACAAAAGATTAGGACAGAATTATTGCCATTAATAAATAAAGATAAAACAGCAGGGACAGACTTAATTTGCTCAGTTCCACTCGATATATCTTTCAAATAAGCCATACTTTGTTTTCTAAGCAATTTATGATGCTAATGGCTTAAGCATGATTCCTGCCACTGGGCAAATAGTATTGCATAGAGCTTGGGGAAGGGAAAGCTTGCATAGGGAAATGTTCTTGTTTTTGAAGAAATATATGTTCCTCCACTGACTTCCCTTTTCATTACTTACAGTGATGACTGGTCCTACCTCTTCAGATTGACGCATTCTTTAAGCATGCTCATGTTTAAATCTAGAGCAGGTACTCAAGAGTAGTTAACTACTCTAGATTTGGTGCTAGAGTAGTTAACTCTAGATTTGATTTTTGCACTTCTGTGCAAACTATACCAAAACCCTTCTTGAGTACCTGCTAAGAGCAGTTTCTATGTGAAGTGCTTGGAGATTATTAAAACACATCACTGCCTATGAGACGCTTAAGATGAAGTGAAGGGTACACCTAGGGACCCAAACAACCTGCTCTAGTTCAAATCGAGAGCAGGTACTCAAGAAGGATTGTGGTATAGTTTGCAAGATGGGTTGTGGTATAGTTTGCATAGAAGTGCAAAAATCAAATCTAGAGTAGTTTCCAGGGCTGTGGATTTGTTTAAACCAGCAGAGCAGGCAAAATGTGGTACGATTTACATTAAAAGGACTTAGGTAATCATATAATTTCTTAGCTCATGAAATATACTTAATATATGTTGCCATTTTTATTTAAAAGCTATCTCCTCATACTTATACAGCCAATAGCACCAGAACATGAATATTTAGGTGAGCTTTACATGTTTAGGTGTGGTTTTCGGTTTCTTATATATGATATTGAATATGTTGCATTAGGTGAATAGGGGTGGAAAGTTAACAAGCTTAATTTCTCAATCATACTTTATATTAATTGAAAGACTTGAGTGAGGCATTTGTATACTTTTAACAGTATAATGGAAAGGTTCTTTTTATCTTGAATTCAAGCCGGTTGTGATTATTGCAAATAATTGGTTGTATACAAACATCACAGAATACAGGCATTTTGGTGTTTTTCCATTTCACACTTTTTTCAAGTCTACAGTCTCAGTTCATTAACAGTTTTATGCTGTGAGAAAGCCACCAGTGACCAGTGATGTGACCTGCAAATAACCATTGATGTTGAAACCAAGACTTTTAGAAAACTTAAATCTGAATGTAAGTGGGGAGATGAAGCTGGTGACCTCTGTTAGGAGTTTCAGATGACATTTGACAGTATTGTGATTGACATTACAACCATGGACACCAGAAGGCCTGGATCCTACCCTGCTAGTCACTCCTCCCCCATGGACTTCCCAGAGAAGCTAGTCACCCAAGAACAATAGCAGATGAAAGTTGGATTATTATATTAAGGGTTACTCAAACTCTTCCTGGTGAGTTAGCGTAAAGGATGTGTTGGAGATTTGTGGGATTACAGATCTACAAGTCCATGCATCTAGTTAAATATGGCCTGGCCTAGGACACAAAGTTTTCACCAGGACCCTGCCCACATTTTGCCTCCTACATCAGCTTCTTTCCCAGGCACCCTGTCCTCTGTGGAAGCTCTGTATATCCAGGGGTGCCTCCTACCTGCTCAGCAGCCATAAAGAGGGTATCTCTTTCTTCATAGGTCCCCGAATGTCCTCAGATTACTCACATTGCTCTGGTCTGACTTGGGTCACATGCCTATTCCCAAACCGGCCACTGGACAGGGATGTGGAATACGCCGATGGGCCAGGCCTCTCATGTGAGTCCTTGCCAAGAAGTGGATCAAGCCACACTTTAGAGTCACATGAACCAGGCATGGCAGAAGACAGTTTTTCAGAAGAAAAACAGTGTAGTGCCAGCAAAAGAGTGGAAAGGGGGACAGAAAATAAAACAGCAGATAGGCATTATACACCAAAATCCAAATCTTGGAAATAGCAAACTTAGGCATGCTAGACAGAGACAGAGAAGCAGAGTAACAATCAATAGCTGTTGAAGGTATTACACTCTTTCTAGGCTCCCGTGCTCAGCTGCACCACTGCACTTTCTCATTGTGTACAGTTCTCTGGGTCCCTAGGTGTTCCCTTCACTTCACCTTGAGAGCCCCATAGGCAGTGATGTGTTTTAATCATCTCCAAGCACTTCACATGGAAACTGTTCTTAGCAGGCACTCAAGAAGTGTTGTGGTATGAATTTTCAAGATGGAGAAGTAAGCTCTACCTGAAATATTCTTTGGGGCATTTGCTTTAGAACTTAGAAAGTTGATCCAGGAAAAAGCAAATCTAGCTCTCTCTGAAAATAGAAGCTAATAAACATCTTAGCATAGCATGACTCTATGCATTATTCTAGGCTTGTTTTCCTAATACAAAATCTAAACGAGTTCCTGAAAAAAAAAAAAAATGTTGCCTGGTGAAACAGACAGCTTGGGTTAGTGGAAAGAATGCAGGATTGAGCATCGGATAGCCTCAAATCCCGGTTTCCTTATTTACCAAACTTAGGGAAAATTACTTAAATTGTCATCTTCTGTTTTCTCATCTCTAAGGATTAGTAGACTGTAGGCAATGTGCCTGAAACATAACAGTCATTAAATAAATATTGGCCTTACTGGGCTTAGGTAGATACCTACTATGACCTACCCACTCAGGCCACCAAGGGACCCAAGATGGCTCTGAGGACACCCTGGCCACTCAATGGTGAGACGTTACTGCTGAAGGAAGCAGCTGTGGGAAACAGAAGTGTGACTATCAGGATGGGGAAAACTGGTTTCCTGGTTCCTCCTTCTCTGTGTGCTCGCTGTTCTATTATTTTCTGTTTCTTAGTGAAATCAGAAGACTACACAGGTAGCCTAACTCCCAGTTTCCCAACTTGGAGGACAGACTGCTGTACAGAAAGACATAATTCTGAGGAGAAAGGGATTAGCTGATTTAGGAGTCTTTCAATCCAAGGAGCACCCCAACTCATCAGTTTATAAATGCCCTCAACATCTCTGTTACCTTTCCTCCTCCTCCTCCTCCTCCTCCTTCTTCTTCATCTTCTTCTTCTTCTAGATGGAGTCTCACTCTTGTCATCCAGGCTGGAGTGCAGTGACGTGATCTTGGCTCACTGCAACCTCCACCTCCTGGGTTCATGTGATTCTCCTGCCTCAGCCTCCTGAGTAGCTGGGATTACAGGCACCCACCACACCCAGCTAATTTCTGTACTTTTAATAGAGACAGGGTTTTGCCATATTGGCAAGGCTGGTCTTGAACTCCTGACCTCAGGTGATCCACCCGCTTCAGCCTCCCAAAGTGCTGGGATTACAGGCATGAGCCACCGTGCCGGGCCTCCTTCCTTCTTTGTTTTTGGTACTGAAAGGCCCTCCACCGTCCTACTTTAGAAAATTCTGAGACAGATTTATCTCCTCTGTGTACCAGTTTTCCAATCATCTTTAAGAGTGGGGCCGTCATCATCTTAATGCAAACCAGACAATTTAATAGGGAGGAGGAATTTAATAGGGAAGACGAAGAAGACAACCATGAGTCAAATCCATGAGAAAAAAAAAACATGAGTAAAACCAATTAAATGGTGGACTAAATTGGCTGGACATTTTATCTTGTAAAACAAAACTTATCGTTCCATTTGGTCATGACTCATATGTCAGTGCAAAGCTCCACCCTCTATGATCACTTCCTGGGTATATCATCCCTCCCTGCTCCCCTGACACACACTCATCTAAGCTGTTAATTCAGTCTTATCATCATGGCTATTTTTTTTTCCCATTACCATTGCATGATTTCACTTTCTTACTTTCTCATGCCTAATTTTATTTCTTTTTCCAATTAGTTTTGTGCTTCTTTTGTATGAGTCATATTTCTGGGTATAATTAACAGGAAACTAGGCTTTGCTTATCAAATACTTGCTTGCTGAAATTCCAGAGGCACCCAGAGCAGGTAGGTAAGTATTCATTATGCTTTCATAGGTGGGAGAACTGACCTGAGTGTTTGGTTGTTGTGGTGAGAGGCACACTGAAAATAGTAATAGGAGATGAATAGACCTAATTGCCCTAAGAAAGATCTTCATCTTTGATTACAGGAGTGTAATCAAGGCAGAGGTGTGGGTGGGTTTGCAAGCGGATGAAAATCTTTCCAAAAGAGAGTGATCCTCAGCTGCTCTCCCTTCCCATAGTTACTGGACTTGGCTGGATGAAGGACTAGTCAGAATGGGCAGGATGTGTGGCTCTAATTCCAGTGATTTTCTGCATAAGCAAATTAAGGTACAATTAGAGAGGTCAGGTTATACATAGGGAGGTTGTTTCATTCCCTTAGGTAGCACCCAAATTTGCTATAAAGCCCAAAAAGTGGATGCAGGACACACTCTCATGTTTTCTCAGAGCTGCCATGCTAGCTACCTAACTTTTACAAACCTGGCCAGAAAGATCTCCATGACTTTGCTGTCAGAGGTGAGGTCACTGAAGAGTTCAGCAAGCAGGTTAAGAAGTAGGTTCCTCTCCTCATAAAGAGGGCAGGCAACCCTTTCTGCCACCTGACCTAGGACTGGTTGCACAGTGTGATCCAAATAAGATATGTACCAAGAATGTCTGATGATCCTCTGTAGAGCAGACCCTTTCAGAGCCTATAGTTGTGAAGCTCCATGCTTTTTCGTTATCATTGTCTCCTCCCCCGCATTTACAGAATGTACATAAAATGATAGGCCCAGAATGAAGTTCAGGAAAGACCTAAATCTTAGACTGTGTCGGTTCATACGTTAAAATGGCAACCATATTTGGCCAAAGTATGCAAAACATCCTATATTATCCATTAACGGGGACTGCTACAATTGTGGGCCACCTCTGAACTGGAGACAGCCAGTGATGAATTCCAATCACTCAGCAGCAGAAAAGCAGGATGCAGAAGGGTTTTCTTCCATGGGGCATGTGTGGGATGGACTGTAGCCCTTACCACACACATAGACTTTTCTTGCAGAAGTTGCTACGGCACATGAAGAACACTTCGGATAAAACAACCTGCTTTCCAAGAAGTGAGAGTGTAGACCTGGGTCCAAAAGTTGACCTAAAGTGTGATCCATGTGGGAGAGAAGCTGATCCCTTCTCAGGGGACAGACATGACTTCTGCCCAATGGGATGTTAGGAGGTTAAAGAAGTTTACCTGTACAGAGATGTGACATTCTATTTCTCCATAGCTGCACTCAACAACTCATGAGCTTTCGTTTCATCTGGTATTGGGGAAAAAATGTAATCTTGACTCTCACAGGCAACTTAGTGACTTCCAGGCTAAAACCTCTAAGCAAATGCTTAGGCAATTCAAAGCTTGGGTATTTAATCAACAGCTGCATATCAGCAGACTCATTTTGACAGAGGAATGAACTGGGTTCTAAGATATCTACTATACCATCAAGCAAAGTCCTTACCCACCTGCACACACTCCAGCAGGGAAGGAAGCACTAAGCATTGGTGCTGGGGTGAGGGATTTGAGGGCCTTCTCTGCAGAAACTCACACTCAGGGAAGAGGAGCACAAGGAGGTGGTGGTATAGACTTGGAGTAGAAGTGTTGTTTTCTTTAACTTGCTGCAAAACAATTACTAAATGCAAAGACTGGCATCTTCTAAACTGAGGTAGATTGAAGAAAAAAAAGTAAACCAAACTTCTTTAAACAAGGGATGAATGTATACATTCTGGAAGAAAAAGTTAAGGTGAATCAGATGTTTAGGCCATCACCTGGAGCCTGTTGGAGCAAATGTGTTGATTTTGAGACTTGCTGGGGATTCTGGGGCTGAAGGTACTGAGGGCAATGTGTGGCCTCTAGGGTGACCTGCCCTTTTGGATGCCTGTTCTCCATGTTTCTTCCCTGTAGTCTTAAAGGAAAGCACTGATGTAGGGCTTCATTCCTTCATTGCCCCCCGTTCTGCTGGGGAAGCCATGGTACATTATGCCAAGGAGAATAGACTTGGTGTCATGAAATTGCATGGCATCGTCAGGAAATGGTAACATCTTAAGTGTAACTATAGTCTACAGTTTATAATGAAAAGCAGAATAAAATTACAGGTGAATCTTAAAAGAAAGCAAGTTCAAACCACAGAGAGTGATGCCAGAGAGCTGGGACCTTCTGGGGAACATGCCAGGAGCCCACTGAAGGGCTTCCATCAGGGAAGTAGTGGGATCAGACTGGGATATGATGAAGCTCCTGTGAAAGAGGACTTCAATTAGGGACTGACAATGAGAATGAAAAAGGAAAAAATATCAATGAAATATGTTCAGTGGATAATACAAAGGGCTTACATTTCTAATGAGATATGGGGCAGGATGGAAAAAAGGGGAGTCAGGGTGGTCCCACTTCTCTTGGGTGCATATAGGGCAGATGATGATGCTATAAATTAAAATGGGGGCACGGAAAGCAGCATAAGTTGAGAGGGGTAGAGACAGAACAAGGGAGATAATGAGATCAATTTGGGACAAGATGAAGCTTGAGAAAGGATTATTTGTGCCCCAAGCTCCCTTTGTCCATAATGTGTCCATGGGAGGTGGTAAAGGCAGGGATGGGATCATCTGGTACACAAGATTTCAATTGCTTGTTACTATTCTGCTCCTTCTCCCTGAAGGGAGAAGGTGTGGAAACCTGGAATTCACAGTGTCATATTTTAATACATTGTGCTGTAAAGGTAGGTCTCTCCCTTCTCCTTCTCATCAGTGCAATAGGTCTTCTGTTTCCCCGTTGTCCTTCTTCCTGCTCAGGTATCACAGCCTGTCCTTGCTTTCTGTCTCCTTGCAGCCAGCCACGTGGGTAATACTTGGCTCTGAGCACATGCACCAGAGTGCCAAGGATGGATGCAGGTGGCAGATGGGGGCTGTATTCATTTCCTGTGGCTGCTATAACAAATGACCACAGACTTGCTGCCTTCAGGCAATCACAGTTCATTCTCCCACAGTTCCGGAGGCCAGAAATTAGAATCACTGGACTATAATCGAGGTGTCAACAGGAAACCCTTTGGTGGCTGCCATCATCCCTTGATTTGTGGGGATGCTGTCTTCTAATCTCCTGTCTTCAAGGCCAGAGTCTTCCAACCTCTCCTTGCTCTCCCTTCAAGTCACCTTCTCCTCTGAGTGTTACGAAATCTCCCTCTGTCTCCCTGTTACAAAGAGCATATGTGATTGTGTTTAGGACTAGGACTCACTTGGTAATCCAGGAGACTCTGCCCATCTCAAGATTCTTAATTATATCTGTAAAGATCCTTTTTTATGCCACAAGGTAACATTCACAGATTTCAGGAATTAGGACATGGCTATCTTCGGGGAGGCATTATTCAGCCTCCCACAGAAGCTCTGAGCACTGGGCAAATCTGTGTTCTCCACCCAGGCTTCTCAGAAGCCTTCCATTTGGGTAGGCCTTGGGCACTTGCCTAGCCATTGACAGAATACTGAAGTCTCTTTTGAAAAGAGAGAATCTTCATGGCTACACTGCATTGACCAGAATCCTAGAAAGAGGAGGGAGTCTTAGGCTTAGAACCCTTTCTAGCTAATTATGATGCCTGTAGACTTCTGATAGAGAGATCTAGAACTCATCAGTGATGACCAAAGGCCAAAGAGTGAGCATTTTTCTTAGGAGATGTGTTTAATGACACTAGGGAAAAGCCAAGGACCAAAATCCAACTGTGCTGGCGGCAGCATGACAGCAGGTCATCTTCAACCCCCTGGCCTATACCTTGGCAGCCTCCTAACAAACAATCCCCTCTGGGTGGTTGAGGAAGGGTAAATGTGTCTCAGGTCTCCTTCTCCGAACTGCAAAAGGTTCTGCTATTAGAAGTGGTCACTGGCTGTGAGTGAAATTGATCTTAAGCAGTTTTATGTCGTAAGATTTGTGTACACATCTAATAACTTAAAGACTATTTCTAGCGTTGTTTTCAACTACAAATGAGTTCAAACTTTTACTCAACTGACCTAGAAATAAATTTTTCTGGAACAGAGTTCTTCTGTATTTTGAGGGCTGCATTTATTCCAAAAACAAACTTGCCCTAGTTAGGGTATAAAACAATCCTGACTAAATTTACTATAAAGAACACAGTAACAGTGATCGAAGAGACAAGTCAAACTTAAATTATGAGGCTTTTTTTAAGTTCTGTGAAAGCCAGGCGACAGACGAAGACTGCTAGTTGTAAAATCTTCGCTAGTGACATTCACGCCACCAACTCTTTTTTAACTTGTTTGTGAAGTCTGTTTATCTCATTGACTTTCTGACTTCTGCGGTACACATCTGAGTGTTTCTACTTGGAATTAGGAAGCCATCCACTTGTAACATCTCATATCTTCAGACTTTTCCATCAAAGAACCCCAGTGTAGCAGGTCAGTGTTTTTCTTTTTTTGTTTACATTTGTCTTCTTTCTTTCTTTCTTCCTTTCTTTTTTTTTTTTTTTTTTTTTTTTTTTGATGGAGTCTCACTCTGTTGCCCAGGCTGGAGTGCAGTGGCACAATCTTGGCTCACTGCAACCTCCGCCTCCTGGGTTCAAGCAATTCTCCTGCTTCAGCCTCCCAAGTAGCTGGGACTACAGGTGCATGCCACCATGCCCAACTAATTTTTTGTACTTTTAGTAGAGACGGGGTTTCACTATGTTAGCCAGGATGGTCTTGATCTCCTGACCTCATGATCTACCCACATCAGCCTCCCAAAGTGATGGGATTACAGGCGTGAGCCACCGTGCCCAGCCTGTCTTATTTCTTTTTTATTTAGTAAAATATACATAACATAATTTACTGTGTTAACCATTTCCAAGTGCACAATTCAGTCATGTTAAGTATATTCACATTGTTGTGAGACAGATCCCCAGAACTTCTCATCTGGCAAGACTGAAACTCTTTGCCCATTGAACAACTCCCCATTCCCCCATCGCCACCCCCACAGCCCCATTCTACTTTCTGTTTTTATGAATTCGACTACCTTAGATACCTCATATAAGTGAACTTATATAGTATTTATCTTTTTATGACTGGCTTATTTAACTTAGTGTAATGTCCTCAAGGTTTATTAATGTTGTAGGAGGTATTAGAATTTTCCTCCTTTTTAAGGCTAAACAATATTTCATTGTATGGATATACCACATCTTGTTTATCCATGCACCCATCAGTGGACACTGGCATTGCTTTCACCTCTTGGCTACTTGGAATATTGCTGCTATGGGCATGCAAATATGTCGTTGAGATCCTGCTTTCAATTATATTCATTATATATCCACAAGTGGAATTGCTATATTATATGGTAATTTTATTTTTAATTTTTAGGGGAAACCTCATACATTTTCCATAGCAGCCCCACCATTTAACATTTCCACCAACACTGCACAAGCATTTCAATTTCTCCATATCTATACCAACACTTGCTAGTGTGTGTATGTGTGTGTGTGTGTGTGTGTGTGTTCATAGCCATCCTAATGGTTGTGAGGCAATATCTCATTGTGGTTTTGATTTGCATTCCCCTAGTGATTAGTGATGTTGAGCATTTTTTCGTATGTTTATTGCCATTTTTATATCATCTTTGGAGAAATTCAAGTCCTTTGCCCATTTTTAATTGGGTTACTTGGGTTTTGCTGCTGTTGAGCTGTAGACATTCGTTATATATTCTGGATTTTAACACCTTGTCAGATACATTATCTTCCTTTCACTCTATGCACTTTGATGCACAGAAGTTTTAAATTTTGATGGAGTCTAATTTGTCTATTTTTATTTTTCTTGCCTGTGCTTTTGGTGTTAGGCCAGTACTTTTTATACTTTATGTGCACACAATTCATGCATGGACATTGCCAAATGTGTATTCTGATTGAGCAGATTTTAGAAGGGGTCTGAGATTCAGCATTTCTAATGGGCTCCTGGGGGATGCCAATGCCACTAGACCACAGGGACCACCGTTTACTAACCAGGTTCCAGAAAACCAGAGAGAAGGGCCACCAATACAATTAGCCATAAGTTATTAAGTACTTTCCATTTTCCAGAGGCTCTGATAATGAAGCCCTTAACATAACACAAAATTTAATTTTCACAACTCTATAAAGTCAATATTTTATTTAGCCAAGACTTTTTTAGTTCCAATCGATGAAAACACAACCAAAACTAATGCTGATGAAAAGGAATGCTAAAGAAGCATCACAGGGAAGTCTAAGGGTGAAGTTAACCTCAGGGATGAGAAGGGTGGGTATCTCCTCGACTGTTATGGGCCCCTTCCTCTCTGCCTGATCCCCTTATTCTCAGCTCTTTTTGGTTTATTCTTTCCTGTTACAGACAAGATCTGTCCTGTGTGATGGAGACTATGGCTGCCCGTAGTTTTTTTTTTAGCTCATGGGCCTAGGAAAGAGTCAGGGTCTCGCTCATCATCTGTAAATAAGACCCCAGAGAAGGATTGATTGACCTTATTTGAGTCACATTCACAACCTTGAGCCTGACTCTGAGGCTAAAAGGATGGGTCACTATCACTGGCCAGGCCTGAATTTCATGGCCCCCTCCATGACCAGAGAGGTGGGACTTGTGGCATTGGCAGTGCCTCTCCCCAGCACCAGATGGTGCATGGCTGCTTCTCAAGGAAAGGGATGCTGAGCAGACAAAAACAACAGAAGCCAACAACAGTGTCATCATCCCTACTGTATTGCTATGGACTCAATATTTGTGTTCCTCCCAAATTCATATGTTGAAGCACTTACCCCCAGTGTGATGTTATTTGGGTGGTGAGGCCTTTGGGAGGCTGATAAGGTTAGACGAGGTCACGAGAGTGGGGGTCTCTATGATGGGATTAACATCCCTGTAAGAAGAGGAAGAGAGACCAGAGCTCCCTCTCTCTTCACCATATGTGAGGATACAATGGGAAGGTGGCTGTCTGCAAGCTAGGAGGAGAGCCCTCACCAGAAGGTGAATCAGCCAGCACCCATTATTTTGGACATCCACCCTCCAGAACTGTGAGAAAATAAATTTCTCTTGTTTAAGCCACAAAGCATGTGGTATTCTGTTATAGTAGTCTGAGCTTATTAGGACATTTATCAGTGAGAAAACTAAGGTTAGCAAAGTTTCAATAACCTGCCCTAGTTACATCTCTAGTAAGAGAAAGAGACTGGTTCCCCCAAACCATGTGACGAGTGCTATTCAGATGCATACTGTAGGGCCTGGAAAACCTGACTTCTTGCTTACTTACATTGTGCTCACAATGACAGAGTCACCTGGTAACTGCTGGGAGAATTTGACCTCAACTCTGTTGGAAGAATATTCTCACCTGCAATGAAGGGAATCTCACAATTGCACCACATATTTTATTGAATAAGCTTTTCTTGGCATCTTGTAATTGGTGATAAGAATAGGAAATTTCTCCCCTAACACAGGATTCTCCTATAGAGAAAAGACCTAGTATTGGACCTAGCTGAGTCAGAGAGAGAAGGATATGTAACAGAAGAGACAAACAGCAGGTATGAGCAGGGAGCTGGCTCAGAGCTGGACTCCCAGACCTCCAGGCTCCTGACCCAAGCAAAGAGCCACAAGGTAAGGTAGAGGGGCAGGAGAGGCAGAAGGGGAGGCTTCTTACAATGCTAAGATGGTAAGTTCGAAGCTGCCCATAAAACATGGAATAAATATGAGATTATCATTTCTGGACAGACCAGCTCTTTCCCTGCTATCTCTCTCTCATTCCTCAGATATCAGCTCAAATGTCCCTTCTTCCTGTAGTTCCTTCTTGACCTTCAAATTAAACCAACCCTAGCCCCATTTCAGCCTCTCCTCACACCCTGCATGTGTCTTCATTAATGACTAACTCCTCCACTCAACTGAAAGTTCTGTGAGCTCCCCACTCTATTCCAATATCTCAAATGCCTGATATATAGAAGATGCTCAATTAATAAACCCTGAACTATTATCTATTTTAAAAGAAAAGTTCTATGGAATTTTCATCAGTGAGCTAAACAGCTAAAATTAGTATATAACATGATACCCTTTTAACTAATTTATGGAAATATAAACCAAATTATTTATATTGCTTATTAGTGGGTGGTGATATTGAGGCAGGCTTTTGATATTTTAATGTTTTCTAATTTTTTTCTACAGTGAAAACTTTACCACGCAATTTCTGGCATAATAAAAATAAGGGGAAAGCTGTTGTGTTCTAAGTTACTGTGTTTAAAACTAATCAGAAGTTTCTGGACATTAATCCAACACAGAGTTTCCAGCATTCTTAATCTTTAATGCTATCCATTATACTCACAGAAATGTACACCTCATTTGGTGAACATTTGGCAATGCCAAGGATTCTGCATGCTAAGATTTGAATTTGCATGTGCCATTTGGGTTTGTGTGTGTGTCATTTTCTAAAATGTTACCATAATTTCAACAAAGTTTGAATTGGTCTTTGAATCACTTTGCCAAATGAAAGTGTAAGACAAATGCCTCCCAGTTTTGTACTTCCTAACAAGGTAGCTTCCAACTGTGACATGTCATTAAAAAGAGATCACTGTCTTCAGAAATGTCTGCCCACCTCAAACTTTAGTTAAGCATGCAAGACAAAATAAATGAGGGAGTTAAAAATGAAGGTGAAAATTGGTCCCGCAAAATATGGAAATAAAGCCATTGGAGGGAAGGTGTATTAGTCTGTTCTTACATGCTAACAAAGACATACCCAAGACTGGGCAATTTACAAAAGAAAGAGGTTTATTAGACTTACAGTTCCACATGGCTGGGGAGGTCTCACAATCATGATGGAAGGCAAGATAGCAGCAGGCAAAAAGAGAGCTTGTGCAGAGAAACTCCCATTTAAAACCATCGGATCTCATCAAATCCATTCACTAGCATGAGAACAGCACAGGAAAGACCCGCCCCCATGATTCAATCATCTCCCACTGAGTTCCTCTCACAACGTGTGGTAATTATGGGAGCTACAAGATGAGATTTGGGTGGGGACACAGAACCAAATGATATCATTCCACCCCTGGCCCCTCCCAAATCTCGTATCTTCACATTTCAAAACCAATTATGCCTTCCCAACAGTCCCTCAAAGTCTTAATTCATTTCAGCATTAACTCAAAAGTCCACAGTCCAAAGTCTCATCTGAGACAAGGCAAGTCCCTTCCACCTATGAGCCTGTAAAATCAAAAGCAACTTAGTAACTTCCTAGATGCAATGGGGGTACAGCCATTCCAAATGGGAGAAATTGGCAAAAACAAAGGGGCTACAGGCCCCATGCAAGTCTGAAATCCAGCAGGGCAGTCAAATCTTAAAGCTCCAAAATGATCTCCTTTGACTTCAGGTCTCACATCTGGGTCATGCTGATGAAAAAGCTGGTTCCCATGGTCTTGGACAGCTCTGCCCCTGTGGCTCTGCAGGGTACAGCCTCCCTCCCAGCTGCTTTCATGCTGGTGGTAAACATCTGCAGTTTTTCCAGGTGCACAGTGCAAGCTGTCAGTGGATCTACCATTCTGGGGTCTGGAAGATGGTAGCCCTCTCCTCACAGCTGCACTAGGTGGTGCCCCAGTAGGGACTCTGTGTGGGGGCTCCAACCCCACATTTCCCTTTTCCACTGCCCTAGTAGAGGTTTTCCATGAGGGTCCTGCCCCTGCAGCAAAATTCTGCCTGGACATCCAGGCATTTCCATACATCCTGTGAAATCTAGGCAGAAGTGTCCAAACCTCAATTCTTGACTTCTGTGCACCTGCAGGCTCAACACTACACTGCCAAGGCTTGGGGCTTGCACCCTCAGAAGCCACAGCCTGAGCTCTACATTGGCCCCTTTCAGCCACAGCTGGAGCAGCTGGGATGCAGGGCACCAAATCCCTAGGCTGCACACAGCATGGGGATCCTGGGCCCAGCTCACAAAATCACTTTTTCCTTCTAGGCCTCCAGGCCTGTGATGAGAGGGGCTGCCATTAAGACCTCTGACGTGGCCTGGAGACATTTTCCCCATGGTCTTGGGGATTAACATTTGGCTGCTCATTACACAAATTTCTGCAGCTGATTTGGATTTCTCCTCAGAAAATGAATTTTTTTTTTCTATTGCATTGTCAGACTGCAAATTTTCTGAACTTTTACGCTCTGCTTCCTTTGTAAAACTGAATGCCTTTAACAGCACCCAAGTCACATCTTGAATGCTCTGCTGCTTAGAAATTTCTTCCACCAGATGCCCTAAATCATCTCTCTCAAGTTCAAAGTTCCACAAATCTCTAGGGCAGGGGCAAAATGCCACCAGTCTCTTTGCTAAAACATAACAAGACTCACCTTTGCTCCAGTTCCCAACAAGTTCCTCATCTCCATCTGAGACCACCTCAGCCTGGATTTCATTGTTCATATTATTATCAGCATTTTGGTCAAAGCCATTCAACAAGCCTCTAGGAAGTTCCAAACATTTCCACAATTTCCTGTCTTCTTCTTAGCCCTCCAATCTGTTCTAACCTCTGCCTGTTACCCAGTTTCAAAGTCGTTTCCACATTTTTGGAAATCTTTTCAGCAATGCCCCACTCTACTGGTATCAATTTACTGTATTAGTCTGTTCTCATGCTGCTGATAAAGACATACCTTAGACTGGGCAATTTACAAAAGAAGAGGTTTATTGGACTTACAGATCCAAATGGCTGGGGAGGCCTAACAACCACGGCAGAAGGCAAGGAGGAGCAAGTCACATCTTAAGTAGATGGCAGCAGGCAAAAAGAGCTTGTGCAGAGAAACTCCTGTTTTTAAAACCATCGTGCCTTTGTGAGACCCATTCATTATCACGAGAAAAGCATGGGAAAGAATTCTCCCATGATTCAATCATCTCCCACCGGGTCCCTCTCACAATACGTGAGAATTATGGGAGCTACAAGATGAGATTTGGGTGGGGACACAGAGCCAAACCGTATCAGAGGGGCAGGGCATTTTTCATTAGAATTGGAAGACAAGGACAGACATATACAAAATAGGGCACTCCCTTGGAGCTCAATACTTCTATCCTACTCGTACTGTGAGAGTCCCTATTCTATTTGCCATCATCAGAAAACCTTTCCCTGAGACAAATAGTGAAATAGCTGAGACATATTGTCCAGCATGGGTAAGACACACTGAGAAATGTTTCATTTATTTGTAGAATTCTACATATAAAAACAAAAAAGGTAAAAAAGAATGGATCTGCAGAGATAGACTAATTAGATAAGTTATGGTTTGGGGAGGGATAGGTTTGAACCAGGGCATGCATCAGAATCACCTGTGCAGCTTTTGATGGTCAATGAAAATACCTAGATATACTAGATATATTCCTTACCTACTAAAATAGAATGCCTGAGGGTGGATCCAGGCACATCAATTTTTTTCTTAAAAAAAAAAAAAAATGCTCCATTTACCAGGTGCAGCGGCTTGCACCTCTAGTCCCAGCTACTTTTGAGAGGCTGAGTTGAGAGGATCGCTTGAGCCAAGGAGTTTGAGGCTGCAGTGAGCTAGGATTGCACCACTGCACTCCAGCCTGGGTAACAGCGTGAGACCCTATCTCTTAAAAAAGAAACAAAACGAAACAAAAGGAAAACCACACACAGAGAAAAAGCTCTGTTGATGATTCTGGAATATACCTGAGTTACATGATTAAAAATAATTCATCTCAAATAAAGCTTTAAGAAATATATTTACCATAGACATAATTACCACCCACTTGAGCACATCCATTGGTGTCTCTGAGAAACCATGAGGAACATCAAAGTCTTTCCCACTGGGAGGAGAATGCTGACTGTACTTGAAACTGGATGACAGCGTATGAATTTCCATGTTGTCAATATTCTCTAATCCCTTTGAGAAGTAATTGAAGGACAAATTATGTAATAAGCAAGAAGCCAGTAATAAGTAATAAGTAAACAACTGTAGCAGGATATTAAAATGTTCCTCCAAGGTACAATAGTTATGCAGTTCCAAACTAAAATGCCAGACCAAGAAGCAAATCTCAACAGATGTAGCCCCAAAGTGAAAAGCAGATACAATCCCCATGAGCTCCTCCTCACCACAGGTGTTCAGGGGTGGGTGTGTTTGAAGACAGGAAGGGCTTTGAAGAGAATTTCTTTACCAAGAGAAAAAGGGCAAGGGACGGGGGGCAACACATAGGTCTGATTTTTCCTAAGACTTCCAGGGTTCTAAAGACCAGCTGGCTGGCTTCTTCCAGAGGATTCTGAGGCAAGGTGGCTGTGTTGGGATGGGCCTGCCACCCAGGGAAAGGTCACCTGCAGGAATCCCACCATTTGCCTGGCATGCATGCTGTAGAGCCTGCTGGTAGATGAGGAGTCTGCTTGGCTTTAGCTTTTGGGGCTTCCCCTTCTTCTTCCTTGTGCCCCACACCTGGACAAGCAGCAAAGAAAGTCTGGGGCCTCCCTCTGTTGGCACTGGCTGGAGGTTCAAACCATGCAAGCATGTGCCCACTGGCTCACTAGAGGGATCTTTCAGCCTGCTCTATCCCTTAACCACCAGGTCAGTGTCCTTTCCTATTCTCTAAGCCATTTTAGACCTGTTTGAGAGGCCCACTCTGCCCTCCCCAGAGACCACAGTTATGTAAGTTGCAATGCTTTTCGTGCCCTCTTGGATTGTGTATGGATTGGATTATGTGCACCTCTGTCTGCGCATTCAAAACAAACTTTGGGTGGGGGTCCATCTGCCCTGCAGGGAACCATAACACTGTTCAATTGGGACATTGGGACAAATTGCCCTTGGCAAGAGAAGCCACAGGGATTGAGGGCTCCTGAGGTCTGCAGAAAGAGTCAGTGATGAGCTGTGGTAACAGACATCACCTCCACTGAGGGATTACTCAGCAAGAGAACAATCTATGAACAAAAGCAACTTACCAGAGAAATAAATCAGCTTTACACACTGCCTAGGCCCCTGGGGTGTGATGCCAGCCTTTAGCAAGACCTGTTGAGAGAGATTCTCCCTCCCTTCTTATTACTTTACTTTTCTGTCCCCATGCTTCATGTCCAGACAGGATACGCCAAATCTTCCAGAAACAAATAAGGATGATGACTCATAGAGGAGACAATCAATCCCTCCAAACTCCCTTCCCAAGAAGACATGTTTCAATTCCTTTTTCTGAGAGTCAGTATCTATCAATGGCACATGCATATACACATTTGACATTGTATAATAATTTATGATTTACAGAACACTTTCCCACATGCTGTCCCTAGCTTTATAGCAGAATCAACACTTATCATTACAGCATATATGTACACGTGACATTTTGCAGTGACTTATGGCTTATAAAACACATTCCCATATGCTGTCTAGCATTTATAGCAGCCAAATCACACAATGGACTCATTTCAAAAATGTTAATCATTAGACCCTCTAGTCTTTTTTGTAGATGTCATTGCTGAAAAACTTCTCACTTTTCTATATTTGCGAGGAGAGTTTTAGGATGCCAGGGCAGCTTCATGAAGTAGTGAATCATGGTAAGTTTCATTTTGAAGGATTCCTGTTCTCATTTAGGGTGGTCCAGATTCTCACAGACATCCCCTGCCTCGATCCCAGCTGCAAAGCAAGCACAAATTTGAATCACTGGGCAAGAGCAGAGTCCTGTGGTTAGGAGCCTGGGCAATGGAATCAGAAAAACTGGGTCCAGGTTTTTGCTCCAACCCTTTGCCATCTTGGGTATACTTCCGTTCTCTGCCTCCATGCCCTTAGATAATAATAGGTTCATTACAAGACCTATGTTCTGTGGGTATTAACTGAGATCATCCTGCAGAGTCCTCTGCACACAGCTGGGGCATGGTTAGCACTTACTCACTGTCACTTATGTTTACTATTGCTGCTGGTAATATTTTGGGTGTCACTGATACCTGTTTCCAGAGTATTTGTTGATAATGTTGAAGACAAGCGCTATAGCACACCAAAAGAAAACTCCCCACATATACAACAAGTCGTTTATTAATCACTTAACATAAAAATTAATTAATTTATTTTGAATATGATCTCTTCGAATTTTTCATATTTTCATATTTATCTAACCTATAAGCCTAGTAATACATTCTTTTTCAACCTTTTAAAAAATTTTAAGTTATTTTGCTTTTATCATAAACTTATAACCTATTAATAAAGCCCTTAAAATGTTCTACAAATTCATTTCTTATTAAGACAATCAAAACAGAGTTTCAGTCAGTTATAGATGATTTGGTCCAAAATGTCTTTGTCTAAACACAAATGTGTGAATGAATGAAGAGAGAGAGAACTCATTATTCTTCCTAGCCCGTTATTAATCTGGATATGCATTTCAGTGTGTGCCTCCTGGTTGGAATGATGACTTACAAATCCATGTTCACAAACTGGAGAGCAAAAAAGAAATTTCAGAAATCATGGTGCATTTAATGACCTTAAACTGACATGCAAACTGTCTGACAAAGAATATGATTTAGGAATTTCTTCCATCCAAATCTTAAGGAATGGACAGAAAATGACGTGTAGCTGTTAATGGTGCTGTTTTGCAGGAAACAACTCCCAACCTCATGAATACAGAAAAAGAATGAAACTCAAATGCAAAACCAGCATCAGGCACTGAGGACGGCAGCGTCACAGCACACATTCACAGTGCAGCTTGCATAATGAAGCAGGGACAGCTTATTCTGCAGCAAAGATGCTGACTATACTAATTCTAGAAAGCCTGACAAAGCTCTGACCAGCTTCCATGAAGCATAGCATTTACCAGAAACAGCAGGGGAATTGTGATGCTCAAGTTGAATGAGACATGTTATCCCGTTATTTTGACAGAAGTTCTGATTTCTCTCTTTGTTCAGTCCTGCACAGCTGATGTGAATAATAGCGTCTAGACTGAAGGACACACGAACAATTGTGTTAAATTACTTCTGAAGTCTGTTTCAGAATACAGACCTAACTGTTGATGTCTGTTTGCATATATGTTGCCATCATTTTATGCAGTTGCTCCTCCCAAGCCTAGGAATCCTAACAGCTCCCCACTGTTGCTAGCTCCAAAGTACTGCACTACCCCAAGAATCTCCTTCCACTTGCCCTTAGCTCTGTGAATAAATGTCTTAACGTGTCCTCAGTTGCTTCATTTGAGTGTGTCATGTTTTCTACCAGGACTCTGATACAGCCTTCCTTCTTCATCGTTTTAAAAAATGTAGAATAAAGAAAGAAGAACCGTAATTGTAAGACATTTAAGGACTTGGTTTTGTTGGGCACCTCAATATGTGGATTACACAGTAACCCCAGGAGGAGGGCCTATTGTATTGTTGCTTAGTTATTCTGCTTAAACTACCACAGATAAAAGCACATATTTGATACTAATGGGTAGTATTCTTTCCTAGCAAAAATGAGTTCCAGAAATTTGAAACAAGTGATTTAAATTAGGTAATTATATTGTATTCAAGAATGAGAGATATAAGACCTAAGACCTTTAAAAACTACTAATCTGTCCAGACCATCCTGGCTAACACAGTGAAACCCCATCTCTACTAAAAATACAAAAAATTAGCCGGGTGTGGTGGCGGGTGCCTGTAAACCCAGCTACTCGGGAGGCTGAGGCAGGAGAATGGCGTGAACCCGGGAGGCGGAGCTTGAAGTGAGCTGAGATCGCGCCACTGCTCTCCAGCCTGGGTGACAGAGAGAGACTCCATCTCAAAAAAAGAAAAAAAAAAACTACTAATCTGCACTTTGGGAGGCCGAGGCAAGCGGATCACCTGAGGTCAGGAGTTCGAGACGAGCCTGGCCAACATGGTGAAATCCCATGTTGTCTCTACTAAAAATACAAAAATTAGCTGGGCATGATGGCAGGAGCCTATAATCCCAGCTACTCAGGAGGCTGAGGCAGGAGAATCGCTTGAACCCAGGAGGCAGAGGTTGCAGTGAGCCGAGATCATGCCACTGCAC
Organism: Nomascus leucogenys; assembly: GCF_006542625.1. Lineage (NCBI taxonomy): Eukaryota > Metazoa > Chordata > Mammalia > Primates > Hylobatidae > Nomascus > Nomascus leucogenys. Next base: position 23,289,672 of record NC_044405.1, on the reverse strand, counting down.
TCCAGCCTGGGCGATAGAGCAAGACTTCATCTCAAAAAAAAAAAAAAAAAAATTACTAATCTGAAAGATGGGTGAGGAGGGAGGTATTGCAGTGATCCAAAGGTAAACCTATATCTGAAGCCCATTTAGTTTAGTTAATAGTAGTGGACCAAGCTTGGTTTCTCAGATTCAGCGAGTGCCCTGTGGTGACATGAGATGGTCACATTAAGGGAACAGAACCTGGGTGAGCGAGATCCAAGGGGAGCTCTCAACACTCTCTTTGCAACTTTTCCGTAAATCTGGAACTCTTCCAAATTTTAAGTTTATTTATTAAACTCGGCCTAAGGAAATACAAAACTTTCCATATTAACAATTTTCATTATAAGTCATTTGACCTGTACTCACACATTGATAACTAAGAAAACAGAGTATTCTGAAAAAAACTTAATTTTCAAAAGGGTCAATCGTATAAGCATGCTTCTGAGAAGCAGTCATCAAGGTTTTTTCCCTGCTTTATTTCTTGGTTACTTTTTAGGTTTTATAAAACAAACTTGTATTAATATAATTTAAAATGATATTTTATATCAGGTATGATATAATATTTCATATACAGAGTGCCAAGATATATTGAATATATCTTTCAATATAAAATATTTTATATTTTAATATGATGTGATATTTTATAATAATTCATTTCAGTTTTAGTTTTTAAAAATAAAAAAGATCCTTGTGGGGAAAAGAGTGTCCACTGCTAGGTATACTTCCAGCCCCACCTACCCTTTCATCCTATAATGGAAGATCACCTATTGTCCAAAAGTTCCTTCTTACCTATGGGGATCTCAACAGTTTCGTTTCAGTGGCCACAGCTTGGGAAACAGACTTCTCCCAATATCAAAGGGAATCAAGTCCCCCTTTTTTTCTCCAGGCCTCGGTCTGCAGCATCTGTGATGCATCATGTGGGTTTTGTCTGGGGTTTCTCCCTCCCTTTTCCAGCCACTGATTGTGCTGCTAGAAATGAAAAGCAGCCCCTCATTCTAGAAAAACTGGTGCTCCATCAACAAGAGGTGCAAGGACATTTGTAATAAGGAAGAAACACACCGCTTAGCTACAACAAAAGTGGGCAGAAAGTGATGAACAGGTAGAAAAGCAGGCTTTCGGTTCACAGCTAACATTTTTCGAGTGTTGATAAACTGCAGGAACTAACTACTCCATGTGCTGTACAAATGGTACCTCCCAGCAACCCCATAAAGTGAGTATTGCTGTCAACATCATCCTCATTTTACAAATGAAGAAACTGAGGCACGGACAGATTAAATGGCAGTAAAACAAGAAGCTGGAATTTGAGCAGAGACATCCTCATTCTAAGACATGAGCTCCTAACATCTGGGCTGTATTATATGATCATTGCCAATATCTGAGCATGGGATATCTATCACAACACAAAAAAAAAATCTAAATGAATGTTTATTATTCATTAAAAAATCACAAGCCCATCTTGTTTGCTTTTTCTGAAAGAAGAGCACATAGTTTCATATGTAGCTTGAGTATACTTAATGGTTTTAATGCACCTATTTGACAGTCTCATAATTTACTGAATTCACACATGTAAAAACAAAAATCCCCTCAGGCCATTTTGGATCACAATTTTCTCACCATCATTAACAGTGGTTTCTTCTCCTCCTGATGCCCCCTTCACATGGATTTAATAACAGCGTTTGACTCTCATCATTATGTCTCATTTTCTAGGCAATCTGTCATGTATATTGTTTATCATCTCATCATCAGAGAAAGCCAGTAGGTCTTCCTCGTATTAAGTCTTGTGCAAGCAGGCAGTTGGTTTATGATCTATAGCACAATTGTTCACCCCATTCTTGTGATCAGTCAAGTGAGGAACAAGTATTTTCTTCGCTGTGTTTTAAAAGGGAATTGTTTTCTGCTTTTCTCAACCTTATCTCCCTTGGCATCTCCACATGAATTGATTTCAGCCAAAGTGGTCTACTTCCCGACTCCTGAAATGCAGAGTTTTCCTGTGGCTCCCTCCCTCATCTCTGTGTGCCATTATCCTCCTCCATTCAGCCCTCCGCTCTGGGGCTATTCCAGCCAAGAGTCATATATTCGAATTCCTGTGGCAACCACTAGTTTATGTTCCTGCAATATCTCTTCTGGTGTTGTCTGGAACACTTATCACAATCTCGTACTCGTTTAACTTTTTCTGTGTTACTGTGCTGAAATTTACACTCAGAGTGTAACTTTCTTGAGGTAAGGACTGGAGTCTGTCTCCTTGTACCTCCTGGAGCATACTGCCTTCACCATAGAGGAGGGCCATAAATTTGTTCATTTATGGATTCACTCCAGATCTCTGGCTCCTCTCTGCCTCAATGCAGGCTTCCCAATGGAACAATAAGGCAGCCATCTCCTTCACACCCCACATCCAGCCCACCGGCAGAGCCTTCCGGCTCTACTGTTAAAACAGCCAGAATCTGACCACTTCTCCCACTTCCACCGCCACCATCCTGCATTAATGCAGCAGCCTCTTCAGTAAGATCCTGGCCCCCCTGCTTACAAGCCCTGTACAAGATTCTTCACAGAGCAGCCAGAGTGGTCTTTTTAAACAGCTTTATGAAAATATAATTGATCCACATATCCTATAACTCACCCACTTAAAATGTACAAGTCCATTTTTTAGTGCATTCACAAAGTTATGCAACCACCACCACAATTAGAATATCTTCATTACTCCCAAAAGAAACCCATACCCCTTAGTCCTCACGCCTTCATTCCCTACTTCCTCAAGGCCCTGGCCTTCACTAATCTGCTGTCTGTCTCATTGAAATGTCTGGACATTTCACATAAACAGTATCACACAGCACATGGCTTGCCGGATCTGGCTTCTTTCACTTAGCATAATGTCCTCAAGATTCATTCATACATGTCATAGTATTTATCAGTTCTTTACTACTTTTTATTGCCAATTAATATTCCCTTGTATGGATATACCACATTTTATGTATCCATTCATCAGCTAATGGTATTTTTGGTTGTGCCTTTTTGGCTATATGAAAATCCTGCTATGAACATTTGTGAACAAGTTTCTGTGTGGGAATGTTTCATTTTTCTTGGACATAGAGGTAGATGTGGGATTGCTGGATCATGTGGTAATTTCATGTTTAACCTTTTGAGAAACTTTTAGTCTTTTTTCAGAATCAGTTGCACCACTTTACATTCTCTGCAGCAATGCACAAGAGTCCCAATTTCCCCCCATCCTTGTCAACATTTGGTACTGCCTGTCTTTGTGATTCTAGCCATCCTAATGGGTGTGAAGAGGTATCGCATTGTGGGTTTGATTTGTATTTCCCTAACAATGAATAATGTTGATCATCTTTTTATGCTCAATGCCACTAGCCATTAGTGAAATGTAATGTATATTGGCCAATCATAAATCTTCTTTGGCGAATTGTCTATTTACATCCTTTGCTGGTTTTAATTGGGCTATTTATCTTTTTATTACTGACTTCTAAGAATCCTTTATATATTCTATCTGTAAGTTCCTTGTCAAATGTAAGATTTGCACATTTTTGCCCATTCTGTCTCTTCTTTTTTTTTTTTTTTTTTTGAGACGGAGTCTCGCTCTGTCGCCCAGGCTGGAGTGCAGTGGCGCGATCTCGGCTCACAGCAACCTCTGCCTCCCGAGTTTGAGTGATTCTCCTGCCTCAGCCTCCTGAGTAGCTGGGACTGCAAGCACACACCACTATGCCCGGCTAATTTTTTGTAGTTTAGTAGAGACGGGGTTTCACCGTGTTGCCCAGGCTGGTCGTGAACTTCTGAGCTCAGGCAATCCACTCACCTCAGCCTCCCAAAGTGCTGGGATTACAGGCATGAGCCACCACACCTGGCTCCCATTCTGTCTCTTAACAATCCTTTTAAACATATCTCGTTTATCCTCTGGCATACCTTCTCACTAGAGAGGGAAATTGTGAGAACTTTGACTTCTTGGCTTGCTATTCAATCTGCCCCCCTCCCCGTCACTGATCTGACCTCATCTCCTACTACCCCCAGTTCACTCTCTCCATCCCAATCATGGGGGCCTCTTTGACAATCCTCCTGCCTTGAGACCTGTGCATCTGCTATTCCTTCTTCTCCCAGATGTCTGCATGGCTCCTTCACTTCCTCTAAGTCATTACTCAGATAAAAGGTTCTCAGAGGAGCCTTCCCTGCCCACCTCTTTTTTGTTTGTTTGTTTCCAAGCTCTTAAAAATAGTTTATTAAAAATTATTTGAAAACAGTATTGTCGATTATATTTAATCTCTAAAGAACAAATTTTTTTATTTTATTTTATTTTATTATTATACTTTAGGTTTTAGGGTACATGTGCACAATGTGCAGGTTTGTTACATATGTATCCGTGTGCCATGTTGGTTTGCTGCACCTATTAACTCATCATTTAGCATTAGGTATATCTCCTAATGCTGTCCCTCCCCCCTCCCCCCACCCCACAACAGTCCCCAGAGTGTGATGTTCCCCTTCTTGTGTCCATGTGTTCTCATTGTTCAATTCCCACCTATGAGTGAGAACATGTGGTGTTTGGTTTTTTGTCCTTGCGATAGTTTACTGAGAATGATGGTTTCCAGTTTCATCCATGTCCCTACAAAGGACATGAACTCATCATTTTTTATGGCTGCATAGTATTCCATGGTGTATATATGCCACATTTTCTTAATCCAGTCTATCATTGTTGGACATTTGGGTTGGTTCCAAGTCTTTGCTATTGTGAATAGTGCCGCAATAAACATACGTGTGCATGTGTCTTTATAGCAGCATGATTTATAGTCCTTTGGGTATATACCCAGTAATGGGATGGCTGGGTCAAATGGTATTTCTAGTTCTAGATCCCTGAGGAATCGCCACACTGACTTCCACAGTGGTTGAACTAGTTTACAGTCCCACCAACAGTGTAAAAGTGTTCCTATTTCTCCACATCCTCTCCACCACCTGTTGTTTCCTGACTTTTTAATGATGGCCATTCTAACTGGTGTGAGATGGTATCTCATTGTGGTTTTGATTTGCATTTCTCTGATGGCCAGTGAAGATGAGCATTTTTTCATGTGTCTTTTGGCTGCATAAATGTCTTCTTTTGAGAAGTGTCTGTTCATGTCCTTTGCCCACTTTTTGATGGGGTTGTTTGTTTTTTTCTTGTAAATTTGTTTGAGTTCATTGTAGATTCTGGATATTAGCCCTTTGTCAGATGAGTAGATTGCAAAAATTTTCTCCCATTCTGTAGGTTGCCTGTTCACTCTGATGGTAGTTTCTTTTGCTGTGCAGAGGCTCTTTAGTTTAATTAGATCCTATTTGTCAGTTTTGGCTTTTGTTGCCATTGCTTTTGGTGTTTTAGACATGAAGTCCCTGCCCATGCCTATGTCCTGAATGGTATTGCCTAGGCTTTCTTCTAGGGTTTTTATGGTTTTAGGTCTAACATGTAAGTCTTTAATCCATCTTGAATTAATTTTTGTATAAGGTGTAAGGAAGGGATCCAGTTTCAGCTTTCTACATGTGGCTAGCCAGTTTTCCCAGCACCATTTATTAAATAGGGAATCCTTTCACCTCTTTTACCTGACAACCACCTCCCCTACCCTGGAGCTCCTCACTCCCATCTTTGCTTTGCTTTTCTCTGTAGTACTCATCACCAAACATACTATCTATTGTGCTTATTTGTCTGTTCATTTCTCTCTCCCCCACTAGGCTATGAGTCCATAAAGCCAGGGTTTTATGTTTTGTTCACTGCTTATATTCTCATCACCTACAATGGGCTCATAGGATTTGAAGTAATTGTTGTGCTTCTGAAAACCTGCAAAGAAATCAAAGTTCTAACAACGAAAACATATTTTAAATTCAATCAAGAAATATATTTTATGAAGTAAATACATACGTTTTATGATACATAGCCTTAGAAAAATGTGCTTCTGAAAACCTGCAAGGAAATCAAAGTTCTAACAATGAAAACATATTTTAAATTCAATCAAGAAATGTATTTTATAAAGTAAATAAGTACATTTTATGACACATAGCCTTAGAAAAAGAGGTTCTTCCAGACCTGTCCATTTTATAGTTTTTCGTAGAATCTTTTTCTTTAATTTCAACCAGACTGCAATTGAGCCATCCAAGGATACAATCATAGCAATCAAAAAGAGTGACTGGAGGAAGAAGGAAATGAACATAGAAGAGGGAAAAAAAGAAATCTTGATTTTCCTGCATGCTGTAGAAGGGAATGGTGCTGTTATATTTTTGGCCTATCCAGAAAACCAATTATGAAAATAAACATAAATGGTTTTCTGCCTCATGGTTTAGAAGCACCTCTGTGTGTTTGCTCACTGAACTGTTGTGATGTTTTGCTCTCCATGATTTGGAAGCCAAACCAATAAAGCAATTATATCCTCTCAGTTTGCTTATGTTGCTTTCTGCCATTATTAATAATGAGCCCAGCAACTGGATTAGTTCTGTAATTTTAGCGTAGATTGACAGCTACAATGTTTTGACTAGGATACCAGCCACTTACCTCTGCTGTATATAAATATCAAGCATCCTGCCCATAAGCCCATCTGTCTTTTCATTATTCCTTGATCTGTTGGGATCAAACGAGCATCAAACTTACGCTGTCCTGAAGGTCAGTACAACCTGCGAGGGTTCTGTGAGCCAGACTAGCATGAAAACAGTCCTGGATCCTCATAACTCCATTTGCTTGACTTTTTATCCTATTAAGCATTACACCCCACTGTGTAGTTATTTCACTGTGCCTGGGCAAGTGTGTTATCTTCATAATGAGCTTGAAAATTTTTCAGGGGCAGAAACCGCATCTTGTCATTTTCTGTTTTTTCCCACAGAGTGCCCATCAAGCCCAGTGCCAACTCCCCAGTGGGTGCCCAACTGACCCCTGATGAATCAAACTCACCAGTGTTGCCTTCCTAGCTTCGTACACCCATGACACATGGTTACAATGTGTGGGAATATATGTAGGGTTAAGGAAATGAACATATAAATGGAATGGGAAGCTGAGGCAGTACCTGCTGTCCACTAAGATGGGGGCCCTCAGCTAATTTCCACATGATTATTTTCCAGATACCTCTAAGCATCTCTCTAGACAGCTCCATGAGTTAAGCCTACATCTTCCTACCCTTAAAGACATGAATCTGAGATCCACAGAAGTCAAGTCATTGGCTTAAAGTCGTAAGAGTACTTGGTTGTGAAATTGACACAGATCTTTAGCCACCCCTCTCAGGTTTAGCCCTCTGAAATGAGCCATGCTAGTTTTTAAAGATACTTTTAAAACAACCCTTTTATCCTGTTCACAAGTCTAACTTGGTCTTCAAAAGCTGTCTCTGTTCTCTTTGCACGAATATCCCATTGCCTTATGGTCTACAGTCTGTTCAGCAGACCCATGGAGTGAACTCAATAAATATAGCCAACACATGAGAGCCCCTGGAGACATGGTGGAGCAGGAGTCCTGTGTGAGTTCACAAATTATTCATGACAGGTGAGCACGGCACCCCATGTGTCCATGACCATGAGCGAGTCCTCAGTGCGTCACATGGAGCAGCTGTCCCTGGGAGTTGCTTTCTCCTTCAGCGTCCTTCCAGTTTATCTTCTTCTCTACTGGACATTCTTCCACTTACTACCTAGCTTTTTTTTTCCTGGGAAGCTAAATGGCACTTTGGTGCTCGAATGGACCACCTGCCAGGTCGTGAACATGTTTAATTTTTCTGCTAGATTTAAGTACTGCTGAGAGCCTCTTTTGAACAGATATTCCCTCTTGGTCTGAGCAAGAGGCTGCTGATGGTTTCCATGGAGCGGGCTGTGCCAGCAGACTCCAGAGGCTGGCTGGCAACCACTTTGTCCACGTGCAGTCAAATCCCTCAGCAGATGGTCTGGGGGTGCTTCATTTTGGCCAAGGCTGCCCTTGCACATTGATTCTATGTCCCATGTCCAGATCAGGAAGTGTATCCAGAGGAGAGGAAGTCAACCAGAAGGGAAGTCGTCTTCAGGCTTATTTGAAGAAGTGATGTACAAGTTCATGTTAGGGTGCTCACCTCATCACACAGAAAATCCAGCATCCCATGACTCAAGCAGATAAACGGCATCCTGCTCATAAATCTCACTTCAGTTCATAAATTGTGCAAAAAATAATGGTGTTGCCTGTTTCAACTACTTCTCTGGGGAGATATTATGGCAAGAGCAATTTTCAAATCACAGTTTCTCTTTTCCAGACCAGGTTAATGCAGTATTGTTAACATAGAAAAGGGCTCACTGGTTTTACTTTGCATCGTGTGGACTGGCTCAACAAAGCACCAGCTGTTTTTCTGAACCTACCAAGTGTTCCCAAGCCAGAAGTTTGACAGCCTCAAAAGATACTTGCATCTAACTGGGAGCATCTTAGTAAGAATGCTTTCTTCAGTCTACAAACTGTAATTCTCTATTCCTCTCCTACCTGCTCAGCCTGCCAGTAAATAGCCTGTTGTATTCAACTTTGATCACAACTTGTTCTTGATGTTAGGTTTTCTCCATGATACACTGAGCACCAACAATGACACTGAGTCTCAATGTGGCTTCTCACTGGATGCTGATGGTCTACTGCATCCGAATTTGGACTGCATGTTCAGTCAAGGCAAAATTCAAAACTTTTTGATAAAAGTTCAAATCAATGGAGGAAGGATGGTTTTCTCAACAAATGTTGCTGGGGCAACTGGATATCCATAGGTAAAAGGAAATTAACCTTAACCAAAACTCACACAGTACACAGAAATTTACTAAAAATCGACCATAGATTTAAAGGTAAAATGTGAAACTATGAAACTTTTATAGGATTACGGAGTAAAAACCTTCATGACCTGGGCTGTGCAGTGAGTTTTAGACATGATATAAAACCACAGTGAATAAAATAATAAATCTATGAATTGGACTTTATTAAAATTTAAAATATTTGTTCTGTGAAAAGTCCTGCTAAAATGATAAAAAGACAACCTGCAGTCTGGGAGAAAAATATTTGCAAACCATGTTATCTGACAAAGAACCCATATTAAGAATATAGAAAGAAATCTAAAAATTCAACAGTAAAAAACAACCAATCCAATTCAAAAATAGGCAAAAGATGTGAAAGGACACTTCACCAGTCAGACTATGCAGATGGCAAATAAGCACATAAAAAGGTGTTCAATATCATTAGCAATCAGAGAAATGCAAATTAAAACCATTTATCACTACATATCTATCCAAACAGCTAAAATATAAAATGGTGACACCACCAAATGCTAGCATTGCTGATGGGAATCTAAAATAGTGCAGCCACCCTGGAAAATTTGGCAGTTTCCTAGCAAACTAAATATATACTTACCATACAACCCAGCAATGGCATGCCTGGGCATTTATCCTAGAGAAATGAAATTATGTCCACACAAAAACCCAGACATGAATTTTCATTGAAATTTTATTTGTAATATCCAAAAACTCAAAACCATCAAAATGTCCCTCAGCAGGTGAATGGTTAAGCAAACTGTGATTAATACCATGGAATACTTCTCAGCAATTAAAGGGAGGGAAGTATTGATACATGTAACAATTTGGATAGATCTCAAAGGCAGTATCCTGGCTGGGAAAAGCCATCCTTAACAAGTCATATGCTATATGATTTCATTTATGTAACGTTCTTGAAAAGAGAAAATTATAGACATGAACATATTAGTGTTTGCCAAGGGGTGAGGGATAGTGGAGAGAGTATTGGAGGAAATGACTAGAAAGGGATAGTATAAGAGAGGTCTTTATGTTGATGGGACAATTCTGTATGGCATGGAACTATATGCATACATTGCACCATTATAAATATTCTAATTTTGATATAGTGCTATAGGAAGGTAAGATGTAATCATCAGGGAAACCTGGTGAAGGATACATAGGATCTCTCTGTACTGTCTTTGCGACTTCCTGCAGATCTATAACTATTTAAAAATAAAAACATTGAGAAAATAAATAACCCAAACCTTAGTTGATCCAGAAGCATAAGGAACCTTTGAGAAAAGTCAGGAACATGTGGGGAATATGTTACTACAATTTTTATGTGAGCTGTGGCTCACACCTATGAGGTTGTCGTGGGCTTCCCTGACACTGCCAGAGTTCTCAGCGCCTGAACAGCCTCCAAGCAGATGTAACCCTGGCCAGGTGATGCTGCATCCTCAGCATGCCATGTGAAGTGGGGTGTTGGCTGTGGAGCTGCATGAAACAGGTCTGCAAGGAACACACCATTGGAGGCAAAACTTTCTGGAAAGCAGGGGAATGAAGAAAATTGAATTTACCAGAATTCTCAAGAGGATCAGCATGCATAGGTGAAAGGAGTTCTTGGGTAAGGTGCTGAGAGGACAGGCAGGTGGATGTGATATCACAGATTCAGGTAAACTAAATCCCGCCAAGTGACCTGAGTCCCCTCATCCACAGAGTTTCCTTGTACAGATTTGGGAGTGCTTGGAACCAGGATAGAATCCCTTGAGACTACTGAGGAGGGACCAAGGCTGTAGTGGGTGACCTTCCTTCCACACTGAGGCCCCCTAGAGACAGATCCACTAATCAGAGATTACTGATGTGGAAGGGCACTGAGATATGAGCCTGGAACTAGCCTCCGAAGCCGCTGCTGCCACTGAGAATGGGTGCAGAATCTCGCAGGACCCAGCATGTCCCAGGCTGAGTCTCTCCATCACTTGTGTGGAAGGAATGGGTTTGTGACGATGACCAAGCAGAGAAATGCAGCAACCGAAGCCTAGAGTGAGGCTTCCAGGTCAGTTTTATTCTCAAAGCATGCCTTCGCCACCTGTTACCCTTCCCTTAAATATAATACTCATAATTTTGTTATTAGGATCCTTGTGAGTACATTGGTCCTACCCTAGAAATCCCCCAGGCCCTCCCATTTCAGGATCCTTAACTCAGTCACATCTGCAAAATCTGTCTCGCCATGTCAGGTAACATATTTGCAAGTCCCAGGGATTGGGACAGGGATATCTTTAAAGATTGTTATTTAGCCCACCACAGATACTAAAACAAACAAACAAAAAGCTGGCAGTGGCAGTTTAATAAATGCCAGGGTGCGGGAATATATGAGTATTTGAAATTAGACAGTTAGGTAGCATTTATGAGGATAAGTCTGACTAAAAACAGAAATATCCTATAGTGGCAAATCTACAGGGCTATTTCTTCATTAATTCAAGAGCTGAAATTATTCTCTTTCTTTTGTCAATAAAGAACAAGGCATGTAAATGGTAAGCACGTGATACAAAATAAATTTCTAAAATTAATTATTTTCTATATATCATTAACAACCAATTTAAAAACATGGTTGGGAAAGATTTCAGTCACTGTTGCAACAAGGTAATCAATTAATGAGAAATCTATTAATACAAATTAATAAGAAATGTGTGGAAGCCATATGAGGAAAATTTTTAAACTTTATGGAAGGATGTAAAAACACTTACATCATTATATTGATTTTTTATGTTTCTGGATGGAAAGACTAGATATGGCAAAGATAGCAATTCTCTCAAATTAATTAAATGTTCAATGCAATGAAATTATTAAGATGGAACTTAAAATCGAATTCTCAAGTTTGTCTTGAAAAATAACAAAGTTTTTTGAAAAATAATTTTAGTGAAGAATGGTTCTAATATTTTATCAGGTGTTTGAGAATATTTATAAAGTTATAGCAATTTCAGAAATAATGGTTCTGGCTAAAGAGTGAGCAGACAGAACAATGGAACATAATAGACATCCTGGGACAGTCCTGAATATATACATGAGAATTCAGTTTATTATGTAAGATGGCACAACAATAATGGCAAAAAGAAAAATCATTATTTGAAGTAGTTTAGAATAACTGATTAAATATTTAGAGAAAAATATTACAGCCTCAACTTAATACTATACTCCAAAGCAAATTCCTGGTGGATTAAAAAAAAAAAGTCAATAATGAAAAAGCCTGGAGAAAAATGCGTTTGCTCTTGAGATGAAAAAGCAAAATTCTGAGCTTAAAAAATAATGAGAGAAGTCACAAATTGAAAAGAAATTCATAAAAATTTGAAATATCCATATGTCAAAAAGGATATCCATATTTAACAAAATATTAAATAACAAAATGAGAAAAGATGTATATCAGAAATATTACCAATAAAATGTTAAGACTCTGAATATATAAAACGGTTACAACCCAGTGAAAAATGGACAAGAATATATTATGTAAGATGGCATAAAAATCATGCAAAAAAATTATATCTCAATTTGAGTGAGGCTGAACACTTTATGTGAATTAGTCATTTATGTTTCCTCTTCTGTAAATCTGCTCACTGATGGTGAAGTTGTGATGGCTGTTTATACAGAAGCTCTTCTCTCCCTGGGAGCCAACACAAATGCATTGAACCACTAGAAATACTTCATAAGATATTTTTATAATCACGCGTTCGGGAAAAGCATGGCTTGATCACAAATGAAAAACATTTTTCTATAATGTATGGCATATGACGAAGCCACCTACAATTGGGGATGTCAAGATGAGCTCATCTCATGATCTTAGCAGACAATGCCCCTTAGGTAATATGATTTTGTGGGTAACAGCATCAAATAAATTCATTATTTTGGTTATAGTTACAAAAATCTGGAAATGTCAATTAATCTGGGGCAGGTCAGATCCCAGGCATTCTGGGAAAATGGTATTTTATCTTGTGTATAAACTTTCAACCTAAGGAAACTTCAAAATTAAATAGAAAAATTTAAACCTCAGAGCTCAAGCTTATTAATTTGTCCTCCCCTAAAGATATGGTTAGCAAATGTGTCAAGCAGTGATAGTCATGATCATCAGATCAGTTTTTGGTTTATAATTCATTTGCTGAGTTCAGTTCAGTTTTGAGTGCCTTAGGAGCAACACTAATCCCATCATGTCTGATAAGTATAAAATGAAAAACTGGGTGGAAAATGTTAGAATGCAGATGGATAAGATTATTACAGAGAACTAGAACAATTAGCAGAAGAAGTAAGATAAAATGACAAATTTCATTTGGATGTTATTGTAGGCAGAATTTCCAAATGGGACTCCCAAGGATTTCCTACCCTACTGCCCAGAACATGTGCATATGATGAGATATAGTCACACGTCCTGTGAATACAAAACTGTACCATGTAATGTTACATGGCAGAGTTGGGCTTAAAGTTGGAAGATTATCTTGGGTGACCCAATGGGACTAATGCAATTGCACCAGCCCTTAAAAGCAGACAGCTTTCTCCAGCTGGTGATAGAAGTCAGAGAAACTCGAAACATGAGACGGCTTCCATAATCACTGCTGTTCTGAAGATGGAGGAGCTATATGAGCCAGGAACACAGGGGGCCTATGGGAGCTGATAACAATCCCTGTCTCAAAGCCAGCAAGGAATAATCTACCTTGCTGTTCTTGTGATAGTGAGTTATCAGAAGATCCGATGGTTTAAAACCGTGGCCCTTCCCCCACCACTCTCTCTCTCTCTCTCCTGCCCCCGTGTAAGACATGCCTTGCTTCACCTTCGCCATCCGCCATAAGTGTAAGTTTCCTGAGGCCTCTCCAGTCAAGTGAAAGTGTAAGTCAATTAAACCTCTTTTCTTTATAAATTACACAGTCTCAGGTAGTTCCTTATAGCAGTGTGAAAACAGCCTAATAGAGTCGGTGTGTGCTGGAAAGTGAATGTGTCACCTATGATAGCTGAAGTCGCTGTCATTAACATATGAAGTTACCTTGATGCCCAATTCATTTAGCTTTTAGCAGGCTCTATTGTGATGGTGTTCAAGTGCTCCTTTGATGTTCTTTTAGCCTTAAATCAAAATAGCTCTCAAGGCCAGAAGTCTGAGATCAGGCGGGTCTGGTTCCTTCTGAGGCCATGGGAGAGAATCTCCTCCAGGCCCTCCCATAGCCTCCAGTGGTTGCTGGCACTCTTCAGTGTTCCTTGGCTTGTAGCTGTGTCACCTCAATCTCTACCTTCATCTTCACACGGAGTTCTCTCTCTGTGTTTCAAATCATGCTGATTTCCAAAAGTATTTAATGGCCTAGAAAATTTTTCAAAACATAATACCAAATTTAAAAATAAGCATGCAAAGCAGTCATATAATCTTAATTTTATAACAATAATAATGGTGTATGCATTTTTTCAGAGATGAAAATAAAATACAACCAAGAGAATAATGTCAATCCATGATTTTTTTTTACATTCACATTTTCTACATTTTCCTCCAAAAGCAAATATTATGTTTACAACATGAAACATGAACAAATGTGATAAAAGAAGTGTGAGTAGAAATTCTTTTAAAATGGACTCTTGCATATGTGGGAAATACAAAGAGATGTTCCACTTAATCACGATACCATGATAAGTATTCGTTAGGTACCATGCACTGTTCTAAGACTCGGTGTGTAACTCATTCTATCCTCACAAAAGCCCTGTGGGGCCACCATCTCTCTAGGCCCACTTTTCAGATGAGGAAAGGGCAGTGTGGTCAACAGGTCCAGTCCAATTCAAGCGTGGAGGTGACACCCTCAGGCTCTGACCACTTGCCAGCCCATCTGGGGGAATCTAGTTTTTCAAACATCATTTGACTTTAGTACAATTAAACTCTGTTAGTGATGAGGCCAAGAAAGGAACTGGTGAGTTGTTGAGTTTTTTGTTTGTTGCTTGCTTGGTTTGCATTTGTTATGTGTGAATATTTTGACTGCATTTTTTGCTTTTCAGCCTTAAAAATAATAATATTGCCTTGCTATCATTTTACCCTAGGAATCACAATGCGCATTGTTAAGCAGACGTTTTGACTTCACGGTCTGTCCAGCTCTTCCTCATGAAAGTAGATAGGGGAGAGAAGAATTAGCTTAGTCTTAGATCAGAGGTCCCAGTCCTGCTGAAGTCCAGCAGTGTGGCCTTTCTCTACATTCATTCCATCTGTGAAGTGAGTTGCCTGGGGCAGATTTCCACCAACTCCTTTCCAGTAGCCATAGTTGGTAAGCAATAAACCTGAGCTGACACTGGTTTCTAGGTCCACGACTTTAAATTAGCCTTTAAATTTAAGGCCAGTCTTTCTTTTGTGAAGGGCTAAGCTACAATGATTCTCTTTATGTTGTCCCATCAGGCTTTACTAAGAAAGCTGGCCTTCACCGCACTGGTCAGCGTTTCTAAATCAGCCATTCTTTTGTTCACTCCTTGAATGCTTCACCTGGAGAGCTGACTGATGGCTTGGTATCTGCGTGGATCCTACACAGCTTAGAGCAATCACAGGTCCTGGGACAGCCCGCAGGTGCTCACTGCAGTGCCTCTCCTCCCAGATCTTCTCAGTACCTGTGAATGTAACCTTATTTCAAAAGAGGGTCTTTGCAGATATAATGTTAGAGGAGGTCATCCCAGATTAGGGTGGGCCCTACTCCACTGACTGGTGTCTTTATGAGAAGGAAATTGGGACACATGCACATCCACAGGAAGGAGAATGTGATGTGAAGACAGAGGTAGAGATTGAAGTGATGCATTGACAAACCAGGGAATACCAAGGATTGAAGCAACCATCAGAGGCTGGGAGAGAGGCAGGGAACAGATTCTCCCTCAGCACCTCCAAAACGGGACCCACCCTGCTGACACCTTAATTTTGGACTTCTAACCTCCAGAGCTGTAAGAATAAATTTCCATTATTTTGTACCATCCAGTTGTGGAGACTTGTTACAGCAGCTCTGGGAAACTAATAGACTAGGAATTAATTTCACTCCAGTAGTAGATGCTTCCAGTACAGGAACCATGCCTTTCCACTGGTTATGAGCCAAAGAGTATTTATGCCTTCTTGTTAATAGGTCCATACATCTAAATAGCTGGGTCCATTTGGAAAGGTTTACTACAAAACTACCAAAGTGAAAGTGCCCCCACACCCCCATCCCTTCCCCAACTGGAAGAAAACCTGCACCTAAAACTTCCAAGGCAGATGGTTGTTGTCCTCTTTTGAGATAACTTCCAAGATTAGAGTTCCCCAACCACCCTTAGGTATCATTTCCCATCCTTCCCAGACACTGCCCTTCAGGCTGGTTTTTCCTTAAACCCATCACTCCATGCCCATACTCACAGGGTTTCCTCAGGCAGCAGAAGATAGAAGGAAGTCACTTCCCTCCAGCTTGACAAGCTCTGGCCTCCTGAACCCAGTTGTCTGTCCCTTCTATCAAGGTGGTTAAAGTTTCAGGAACTTCTCCTGGTTTTCCAGGCCCCTTTTTAAATTCATACACTTTACTTGTATCCAGAATAATATGAAGTAAGTGATCATAATTTAGAAATGACATTAAAAGGAAGAAAAATTATTTTGTTTTAGAGTTTTTCACAAGAATCATTTTTAAAGCAGTAGCAAAAAAAAATCATTGCTCTTATTTCGTAGGGAAAAAGAAAGCTGAAAAGTGGTAGAGTGTAAATGTGGGAATTGGGCCATTTTTATCAGGCTAAATTTGTATGGGAGATGTAAAGGAGGCTGCTGAGAGCTTCTTGGCAATGCCCTCTGTTCCCCAGCAAAGGCAGAATGAAATGACCTGCCTTATGACTCAGCAACATTCAACATTTCCAAGAATGTGCATTGAAGTTCTTTCTCCCTGTTCTGGTCTCAGATGGACACAGGATTAAACCTAAAACATTTACTACTATCTGATGATATTTTTGTTGTATGTTTTTGACGGTTTGCATGGTATTCATTGCAATCATAATTAGATACATATCTCCTTGCTCAATGTGAATAAAGTTGAACAAATTGGGATCAACACATTCCATAGCAAGTAACATCATTTGTTTTGGATTGAGATTCATGGAAGTGAAGGGAGGTTTCTTGTCATCTCATGAAAACTAGGACATAGAGTTACTCTAATAATACCAATTTCCATTTCAGACTTCATGAAGTTTATCTAAACCAGGAGTTGGCAAATATTTTGTGTTAAGAGCCAGATAATAAATATTTTAGGATTTGCAGACAAGATGATCTCTGTAGGATCAACTCTGCCATTGCAGCAGGAAAGCAGCCATGGAGATTCCATAAATGGTAGGTGGGTAGGTAGAACATCAGAAGGGGTTGGAACAAGAATCCCCAATGTGGGGATAAACTGACTGCAGAGCCAAATGATTTAATGGAGAATAATGAGCTCATAAATACAGAGTAATTAATAAACACTCATGAGTGTAAGTTTCCATTTTTTCTTACTTTACCTGATAAGGTTATTAATTCACTCCAACACAGTAAGATAGAAATATAGTTCTCTGCTGTATGCATACAAAGTTGAATATTCCAAAATACTAGTCCAGACCCATGTTCAGCCATAATATAATGGCACAATGAAGAAATTCAAAGACAACCAATGGAAGTCATTGTTTATTTTTCTCATATTTTTATCCTACCCAATCAATTCAGCAAATTCGGTTTTATTATCATATTTAATAGCTGTGTATAAAAGAGAGGACTGTGTATATACAACCCACAAATAAATATTATGATAAAACTTTGGATTATATATATATATATACACATATATATATAATATTTATTTCATTTATTTCTGGTTTTTCCTCAAACTATGTAAAGAGCAATTCTTTAGATGAAAGAATATCATCCAATGATTGGAGAACATAGGAAACCATCACCCTGTTGCCCAAGTTTCCCGATGCATGACGTAATAATAGATTATCTCAAACCAATGGGATGTTTGATGTGTTGATAAGCAATCTAGGAAACATTAAAATGAAGCATTTTTACTGATGAATCATAATTGCAACTGAAAGAAGTTAATTCTAGAGTTTTGGTAATTTATGACTTTTATAGACAGACAAAAATGTTAAGTAAAATTTAATTGGAGGTGATCCAAAAATAAATCTAAGAAATCACATTTGTTCAACTCTTCTACCGGAAATATTTTCAGTTTTGAGAGGAAAATGCTACCCTTTGGTATTAAATATCAATGTTAATTTAAAATAGTCTACTAAGACAAAATCACATTATATAAATTTTAAAAGATGAGATATATGCTGACAAGCAGTGAGGCTCAATAAAAGCATTTTCTTGAACTTGACTATAGAGACATGTAATTATTCAATATTGAGAAATTGTATTAGTTAAGCCAGGACTCAGGCCTTCCAGAGCTGCCCTTTTTGGGAGAAAAGGCATCCACGGTCACTGTGGGAAAGAAACCAGAGGATCAGGCTCCAGCTCTTAGAGGCCTGGGCCTGGGCCTGGAACTGACATCCACTATGTCCTCCTTCAGCACATGGGTGTCAGCCTGAAAAAAAAAAGACCGTGAAGAAAATTATCTCCAAATAGATGGAGTTTACTCGGGAGTGAGGAATAAGGATTATAACATAGAATGCATAGGATGGTAAACTGCCAGTGCATCCCGTGAGGGAAGGCAAAGGGAAGATTTTATTAGCAAAAGAGAGATGTCCACATAGCTGCTTGGAAACAGAGTTCATTGGTCCAGAGGCTCAAAGCCAGTTGTTGTCAGTTCATTGGTAAAGATGCTGCTGTCACTGGGCAAGTGTTCTTTCAAGTGCGTCTCATCTGAATCACTGCAGTCCTAAAGAATGTCTAGTGGTAAACCTTGTCAAGGCCGGAGATTTGTGAAGGACATGAAACGGTTTCTTATGGGGAGATTCGTGAAGGACATGAAACGGTTTCTTATGGGATTTTTTAGCAAGTCCTTGGAAGCAGTATTTATCTCAGACGTATAAGCCTCCTCTCCTTCATGCCTTCCCTGTTCTATTTTGATGGGGTCTGACCAAGCAATTTCATCCTGGTATCTGCAACTTTCACACGGATCGGGGCTCTGTCTAAATGAGCCCATGGAGAGTTGGTGAACAATCATTACAGCACGTGATGTTGTACATACCAGCTAGAAATACAAAAGAAGTTGTTAACTTAATAGAATAATTTGTCTAAACACAGGGGAGAGATGAAGAAGCCAGGTAAAGGCGATGGGAGAAGGGAGAGGGTGGATGTCCTGCCCAGAAGTTCAAAAACCCAACTACCTCCATGAATTTCATGTGGGAGACATGGTTTAACAATAGCAGTGAGGACTGAAAAACAAAACCTAGAGGTCTTGGGAGATGATAGACACAATTCATATCCGTGAATAAATTTTATGTTCGGCTGCCAGAATAGAATTTTATTTTCAACAACGGGGAGGTGTTAATTTTGTTCTCTTCTAATCTATCCAGGTGTGTGTGTGTGTGTATGTGTGTGTGTGTGAGAGAGAGAGAGACGTGTGTGTGAGTGTGCGTGTGTAAGGGTGTGGAAGTAAGTGTGAGAGACTGTGACAATGTAGAAGTGGGTGTGAGTGTGCACAAGTGTGAGAGTACGTGTGAGTATAGTGGTCCCCCTTATTAATACATTATTTTTAACTAAAGTCTATATTTTCTTCAGATTTCTTTAGGTTTTTTTAATATATATATATATATACTGTAAGTCCTGGGATACATGTGCAGAATGTGCAGGTTTTGTTACATAGGTCTACACGTGCCATGGTGGTTTGCTGCACCCATCAACCTGCCATCTACATTAGGTATTTCTCTTAATGCTATCCCTCCCCTAGCCCCCCACCTCCCGACAGGTCCTGGTGTGTGATGTTCCCCTCTCTGTGTCCATGTGTTTCCATTGTTCAACTCCCACTTATGAGCGAGAACATAAGTGTGTTTGGTTTTCTGTTCCTGTGTTAGTTTGCTGAGAATGATGGTTTCCAGCTTCATCCATGTCCCTGCAAAGGACATGAACTCATCTTTTTTTATTGCTGCATAGTATTCCATGGTGTATATGTGCCACGTTTTCTTTAACCAGTCTATCATTGATGGGCATTTGGGTTGATTCCAAGTCTTTTCTAATGTGAACAGCGCTGCAACAAACATACATGTGTATGTGTCTTTATAGTAGAATGATTTATAATCCAAGACCTGCAAGTGTCTCTGGCTTCAGTCTCCCTTGAAATGTAAATATACAGGAAGACAGCCTTTAGGTTTTCCTAGCAGCTAGGGGGCTTAACTTGGGTTTCTAATCTGGGTTGTGATTATTTGACCCTTTGGAGAGAGAAGAGAAATTTTACTATCCCCTTGGAAAACAACAACTAACTAAACAAAAAGCTACAGATCTGATTCTCCTAGTATGTGAAGAATCTTTGGTAGCTGGGGCTTTTTACAGGAACCCAGAAATCGGGGGGGTGGGAGGAAGGGGGATTATGTCCCCACACCCACCTTCCTGCTTTCAGACACTGTCATTTGAGAACAGCCATCTGTCAGCCATGGGGGACAATGTTCCTGGCACTCTGAGGTTGACAGAGGAGAAAGATGCTAAACTCCAACCTTGTAAGCATCTCTGATCCACTGAACCGCTTTTCTTCAAACTTCTCCTACCAGAGATAGTAAATATCCTTACTTGTTGAAATCACATTTAGTTGAATTTTTTATCTACAGCCAAAAAGCATCCTAATTCATATAAAATTACAGGAGAATCTTCTTGTTCTCCTTCCTTTCTTCTTTCCTTTCTTCTTTCCTCTCTTCTTTCTTTCTCTTTCTTTCTTTCTTTCTCCTTCCCTCCTTCCTTCCTTCCTCTTTCTCTTTTAAATTAATGAGTGCTAAAGGAATTAATAAATCATTTGATCTCTGTGAAAAACATCACTAAAAGTGGATGTCCAAGACAGTTTGTGACTTAAGGAGGGTCCTAGTTCACAGGGGGCCAGAACTCAGAGGTGAGTCAGGGGAGTGCACAATGGTTAGCAGATTCACACCTCCTTTGAGGCCACTGAGAACAGCAAAGGAAACCAAAAAGTGGGCTTTGCCCTGCCTCCATGTGGCTAACACTCACTTTCTGAGATTAGCTCTCAGGGACCCAGGCAGGCCAAACCTTCTCACAGAGCAGACTTGCCCTCAGACCATGATAAGCATGTGCTAACAGGTGCCTCCACCTGCTGAGTACTTCAGTGCTAGGCATAAATGCTGAGGGGCTAAGAGCAGGACATGCAGAAAGTCTAAGGACATCGGGGGCATCTGATGGCATGGACTGATGCCCTTTGCTCTGTCTGCAGTAACAGAGCCAAAGAAGCCAAGAGTAGAGGTACTTGGCATTTCTGATATTTCCTACATGATTTCTCATACTCTGCCGGAGTGTTCAGGTAGAAAATAGAGTCAAGAAGCGATACGAGGCTTTAGTTTTTCATTGGAAGCTAATTTTGGAGTGTATCAACAGCCAACTCTCCAGAAAAACCACCAGAATTACCTGTTAAGCAAAGCAAATCAAAGTTTCTTATTAACTGCAGAGAGGGAGGCATGGCTTGCCAGGGTCAAGGGTCCAGGCCTGCTGACCTGGACTCCTCAGTGAGCCTCCCCAGATATCAGTAGGGTTGTTCTCTCACCGTGTGTTTTAGTTTGCTCCTGCTGCCATGACAAAGTACCACACACTGCGTGGCCTAAACAATGGACATTATTTCTCACAGTTCTGGTGGCTGGGAAGTCCAAGGTCCAGGTGCTGACCAATTTGGTTCCTGATGAGGGCTCTCTTTGTGGCTTGCACAGAGCCACCTTCTTGCTGTGTCCTCACAATACTTCTCCCCAGTGTGTGCACATGGAAGGAGAAAGAGATCTGGCATATTTTTTAAAAATACACTACTCCTATTGGATCAGGACTCCACCCCAATGACCTCACTTAACCTTAATTACTTCCTTAGAGGTCCCATCTCCAAATACAACCACACTCTATTTGGTTGTATTTTCAGCATGTCTCACTAGAGTATCTTTGCTCCCCCACTTTCTGGTAGTCTGGTTGTTTTTGTCCATGGCCCCTTGAATGGCTGGTGCCTCAACTCCATGACTCTGCACAAGTGCTGGAGCACAGGGTTGGCCCCTGTCTTGGTCCTGTGTTCTGTCTACATTTCCTTGTGAGAACTCCATCCACCATGAGAGAGTGATGGTCTTCCTAACTTCTGGACCACTAACCCACCTCTGAAATGCCCTGGAGGAGAACTTGAATTCCAAGTTTCCATTGCCTCTCCTTGGGTCTTTGTGGAAACTGGCACTGGGTCTGTCTCCATTGATTAAACTTCTAGGGGATGGGCATGGGCCATCCTTGATTCACTGTCTAAGGAAGACTTTGGTAGCATCTGGAGGCCAATTCTGCATCTATCTTTTCAGACATTTCCAGAGGCTCCTCTGTCTTCACATCAATCTGTATTGCACTGGTGAAGTTGCATTCCTAGAGGGAATGTTACGATGGGCTAAATCATGCCCAAAATGTTGATGTCCTAACCTTCAGAACCTCAGCATGTGACTGTATTTGGAGACAGAACCTTTAACAAGGTGATTAAGGTGAAACGAGGTCGTAAGTGTCACACCCATCCATGTGAAGAGACCACCAAACAGGCTTTGTGTGATCAATAAAGCTTTTTAACCACCTGGGCGCAGGCGGGCTGAGTCCGAAAAGAGAGTCAGCAAAGGGAGATGGGGGTGGGGCAGTTTTAAAGGATTTGGGTAGATAGTGGAAAATTACAGTCAAAGGGGGTTGTTCTCTGGCAGGCAAGGGTGGGGGTCACAAGGTGCTCAGTGGGGGAGCTTCTGAGACTCATTGTCCAGGAGAAGGAGTTTCACAAGGTAATGCCATCAGTTAAGGCAGGAATGAGCCATTTTCACTTCTTTTGTGGTTCTTCAGTTGACTCAGGCCATCTGAATATATACATGCAGGCTTGGGCTCAGAGGCCTGACAATAAGGGTGGGCTATAAACCAATCTGCCTAGTGTCCTTATAAGAAGAGATTAGCAGCCAGGTACTGTGGCTCATGCCTGTAATCCCAGCATTTTGAGTGGCCAAGGTGAGCAGATCATGAGGTCAGGAGTTTGAGACCAGCCTGGCCAACATGGTGAAACCCATCTCTACTAAAAATACAAAAAATTAGCCGGGTGTGGTGGCAGGCACCTGTAATCCCAGCTACTTGGGAGGCTGAAGCAGGAGAATTGCTTGAACCCAGTAGGCGGAGGCTGCAGTGAGCCGAGATTGTGCCATTGCACTCTAGTCTGGGCAACAGAGCTAGACTGTCAAAAAAAAAAAAAAAAAGAGATTAGGACGCAGACAGATATGCACAGAGGAAAGACCCTGTGAGGACACCAAAAGAAAGTGGCCATCTACAAGCCAAGATGAGAGAGGCCTCAGGAGAAATCAATTCTGATGACATCTTGATCTCAGACTCCCAGCCTCCAGCCTAAGATAACACACATCTGTCGTTGAGGCTACCCAGTCTGTGGTATTTTGTTATGGCAGCCCTAGCAAACTAATAAAGACACCAAAGAGCTTCCCACAGAGTAGGGAGTGAGAATAAATTGTTGCAAAATAGGCTTTGTCACAAAGAAGGCTTTGGATCACTCATAACTTTATTGAACATGTATTCTTCCCTATACCTTCTCTAGAAATGATTCTGTTAAATGAGTAAGGAGATGATAGATAGATAGATAGATAGATAGATACATACATACATACATACATACATACATAGACAGATACATAGATGGCAAAGGAAGCTCTAAGCTATGTTTTCATGTGGCAGCCATCACAATAGTGCCAGGCAGATTGATAAGGGTGTTGTCCTTACAAACTACAAACAAAGTTGAAAGAGGAAGCGCTTACGATTTCCCCAAGCAACTAGAGGGAATTTTACGAGATAGAAAAATGTTAGTTGTGGTTTATTCCAGGATACATGTTTATTGCCTTAGGCAACCTGGAGGGCAGCCTCAGGCAAGTCACTCACCCCATAAACAAGTACAAGACAAATGACTGCCTGAGCCCTGGCTTGGGAGGCTGTGCCCTAGAACAGAGAAAAGACTGCATTTATATAAAATGCTAATTACGGGAGAAATGAGAGATACACTGTCTAAACACACAAAATGGGTAATAATGACTTGTGCAAATATTTGCTAGCAATATTCATCTAGAGGGTATGAAGCCATTGGCCAAGTTAATTTAGGTTATGTTTTATAGTGCCATATACCTGGAAATGGTTCTTAGGAGTTGTGATCTGATACAGACAATTTGGAAAGTCATGAGGCTGGAATGGATCCAATACTCAGTGTATAATTGGAATGAGTCTTTTATTACATCGAGATAATATTTGTGACATCTGTGAGCCAAGTCGGAAGGCCAGACTCTCCCATCTGCCTGCCTTGCAGGCAAGGTAATGAGGACTTGAGCACCAAAGGAAAATCTGATCAGGTGAGACAGTATCTCTTACGAAGTGAAATGCACAGGGTACCAAAGCAGCAGCCCGATTCATTTTGTTTTAATAATGAGGACACTCTTTTATATACACTTAAGTACACCAAATACACTAACTTCCCTTATTCTTATCTTCTTAAAGCAATTTAAAATAGTAACTTTTCATTCTTTATCTTGAGAGAATAAATTATTACTTCAATGCATATGTATTAGTTATCTACAACTGCATAACAAGTTACTACAAACTTCATGGCTTTAAACAACGTACATTTAATCACAGTTCCTGAGGGTCAGGACTTCAGGCATGGCTTAGCTGCGTTCCCTGCTCAGTGTATTTTTAGGCTGAAATCAAGGTGTTGGCTGGGCTGTGTTCTCATCTGGAGGCTTGACTGGGAAGAATCCAACAACCCAAGTTGTTGGCAAATTTTATCTTCTTGCGACTGTGACTAAGCTCCCCAATTTCTTGCTGAATGTCAGCCAGGAGTCAATCTCAGCTCCCAGTGGCCCCCGAGTTCCCTGCCATGTGGCCTTCCCCATATACTCCCTCACAACATGACATCTTATCTTTAGAGCCAGCAACAGGAGCTGCCCTCTCTCTCAGGGAGAGCTGAGCCCCTCTTTTAAGGGTTTTCACCAATTAGGTCAAGCCTATCAATAATAACCTTCCTTCCAATTTCATAATCAACTGATTTGAGACCTTAATTACATATGCAAAATACCTTGACCTTTGCCTTATTCTATTGGCTAGAAAGAAGTTGTAGGTCCTCCTGTCACTCACAGAGAGAGGATCATCTAAGGGCATGGAGATCAGAAGGTAGCTCAATGGGGGTCACCTTAATGTCTTCCACTGAAGCATAATTCACTGTTTTGTTTTTAAAATTAGCACCACATACTAATATTTGTACTGAGTTCTCATGAACATTGAGTATAATGTGAAAGAAAATTAAATCTTGGGACCCCAAACTCATTAAGCCTAAAAGAAAAGTCAACTGGGAACTGGGTAACACAAACCTGCCTCCCCCTTTTTGCTTCCTAAACAAGATGGCTACAAGATGAAAAGCTACACACCTCCCCTATATTTTTGTCCTCAAGGAAATTCCTAGTGAGCTGCAAGATCTTTACTCTAAGGTGCTTCTGTAAAATTTCACCATGGCAATGCCAATTGATAGCTTGTCTTTACAGGTGCAGCCATCACCCCTGCCATCCACCAGACACAAATCATATCTGATTATTCCCCTGCCCCATTTTGTCTATGTTATCTTATGTAAAATGCAGATTCCCTGCATTTTTCCTCTGCTCCATTTGTCTGTATCATCTTATGTAAAAAAATGCAGATTCGCTACCCAGACAAAAGCATGAATGACTATTTTTCCCCATCCCTCTCTTACATAAAAACTGTGTACTTCTTAATATTCTGCCCTTTCCCCTTTAAATTTGCAGCCCTCAAAATTATCTTCGGAGAAAGGCATAGACCTGTCTCCCAGGCGTGCATCTTTATCTTTGACAAATAAACCTCCTAAAGTGATTGACACTTGTCTGGTCATTTTTCTTGATTGACAATAACAACTTTTAATGCCTGTATTCCCTCAATACCCTTTGCATGTGTGGATAGAGTATTCATGGGATTCTTGAGATGCTGCAGGGAACAGGGGTGGAGGAGGGGGTAAATGGGAGGGGTGATTAGGGGTGTTATACAGAGTCTGAGTCCATTTGTTGACTGACAACAGCTTTCAGGACCCTCCTCCCTCTACCCCTTTTCTCGCATTGGGACAAACTAAGAAAGCCCAAGTGCACCTGTGGGTAGCTCTCCTTCTGCACCTATGGGTAGCTCAAACTGCATGAGCTCTAGTCTATGAATGTTCCCAAGTATGGGAACCCTCATCCCAGCCCCATCCACTAACCACCACAAAAGTCAAGCCAGCCTCATGTCTCTGCATTCTGGGCCATTGTCAGACCTGCTTAGAAGCCCACCCTACTCTCCAAAGAGACCTCATTATGTGAGTAATAAATCTCATCACACCCTCTTTGCAGGGGGGTGCAGCTTCATCAGACTTGACATCCAAGCCAAATTTGAGTGCCAGGTCCATCTTGTTTACGCAGGTAACCACAACAAAGAGATTTATTTTGTACTTGTGGAATCCTCACCACACCCTCAAAAAAAAAAAAAAAAAAAAAAACACCAAAACAATGTACTAGTGAGACCAAGCTGAGTATATTACTCACCCCAGTAAGAAAGACCACCATCACAACAGAGTCTGAGCAGTGTCTTGGAAGGGAAAGGGATACTTATGAGGTATAGGGTTTGCTTGAAGGTGAACATTTTAAAGAAGAGAAGTGTTTATTAGGGCTGGGAAAATTATCATCGTATAATAGCCTAGAATTCGTGGACACAAAAGCATAAACACTTTTTTGATGCTATCTATTAAAATGTTTAACAGTTTTACTGGGCAAGGTGGGGCACTCCTGTAGTCCCAGCTACTTGGGAGGCTGAGGCAGGAGGATTGCTTGAGCCCAGGAGTTTGAGGCCAACCTAGGCAACAGAGCAACACCTTTCTAAAACATAAATGAATGAATAAATAAATTTTTAAGTCTGTTTGATGTTTATTTAATTTTTCTCAGAAAATTACTGAACGTCCTGCAAATAGACTTATTTGCAATGTTTAATCTCCTGGGCACAAGTCTTCTGGCATAATAAAGTTTGGTGACGAAGACAGTGGAATAGTGAGGGCAGGTTGAGGTCAATGTAGACACTAAGTTTTATGAGTTCTGAGTTCCATGCCTGAGGGTATTTTAAGTGAGACACACTGAAGGAATGTCAGTAAAGTGAGTCAGTGGGAACTGAAGCTATGAGAAAAGGCTCTCTAGAAAATGGGGCACTGGGGCTGAACCTCAGGGATGAGTAGGATTTGTGTGGGACAGGAAGAAAGGCATCCCAGGAGGTGGGAAAGTAAATATTTGGAGTTAGAAAATGTAGCTGGTGGTTGAAAACAATGTTGAGCCCATCTTTGCTTCGAGACAAAGCAATCCTGGAACATAAGGTTGGACAGGAAGATGTCAGATCTTTGCAAGTCTTAGATGAAAGGAAGACTTCCCGCTTCATCCTTTACAGTGAGGATTCCCCTAAAGGGAGCTTTGAGATTTTCATGAAACTGGTCATTTAGAGAGTTCAGTACTGCTGAGTACTTGGCGACCTACAGGGAAGAAGAATCAAAGGCAGGAATATCAAGTCTAGGAAGCCAGTATACTCATTCTGTTGTGAAGTCATAGAATGACATTTCATGCATCTGTTTCTGCATCTAGGCGTTTATCATTTTAGATAGGGGGGTATTGCCTGTCAAAGATTTGAATCTTTGACAGGCAATACCCCCCTATCTAAAATGATAAATAATACCAAACGAAGATCCTGGAGTTGTCTGATATTTTGTGTAAAATATATTTCTAACTCTTTCTAAAAAAGAAATCAAGAGGAAGGTAAGGAGGAAGGAAAGAAGGAAGGAAGGGAGGAAGGAAGGAAGGACGGAAGGAAGGAAGGAAAGGAGAGGGAAGAGAAGGAAGGAAGGAGGGAAGGAAGGAAGGGAAGGAAGGAGGGAAGGAAGGAAGGAAAGGAGGGAGAGGGAGGAAGGAGGGAAGGAAGGAAGGAAAGGAGGGAGAGGGAGGAAGGGAGGAAGGAAGGAAGGAAGGAACGAGGGAGGGAGGAAGGAAAGGAGGGAAGGAGTAAGGAAAAGGAAGGGAAGGGAAAGGAAGGAAGGAGGGAAGGAAGGACGGAAAGGAGGGAGAGGGAGGAAGGAGGGAAGGTAAGGAAGGAAAGGAGGGAGAGGGAGGAAGGAGGGAAGGAAGGAAGGAAGGAAAGGAGGGAGAGGGAGGAAGGAGGGAAGGAAGGAAAGGAGGGAGCAGGAGGAAGGAAGGAAGGAAGGAAGGAAGGAAGGAAGGGAGGAAGGAAGGAAAAAGAAGGGAAGGGAAAGGAAGAAAGGAAGGGAGGGATGGAGGGAGGAAGGAAAAGGAAGGGAAGGGGAAGGAAGGAAGGAAGGAAGGAAAGGAGGTGAGGAGAGAGGGAAAGGAAGGAGGGGACAAAGAGAAAAAAGCTCAAACTTTACAAGCTGATAGCTGACTTTAGTCTAAAATTGTTTTAATATTAATAACATCATCTAAAACTTACCTTATTTAATAGTATTTCTTCTATAATAATATTTTCAATGAATACAAGGTGCAGATCTAAACCTCACTAGAGAAAAATACACCAAGAAGCACACAAGTAAAGAAAAATAAACTTTTATTAGCCCAGTGAGACATGAGTTTGATGTTCTTAAGAATCAGAGACAAGCAAGCATATAAGTGTGACCTGTGTTAGTAGTTTAACCAGGGAAGGAAATCACACTTCCTTCTAATTCATAGCTCCTTCCAAGAGTAGATGAAAGGGACATTATGTGTTTGCCCAAAGGTGTTCAGGCTGAAGAGGGATAAGGAAATGCATTTAGCAACATAAAGAGCTTAAGAAAAACGGCTTCTAAGTGTAAATCAGAAAGAGTGATGAGAGACTTTTATTCAAAATCCACGAGCCAGGTGTACTATACCTGCACCAGGTTAAATACTCCCAGCCCTTGTATTCAGAAGGAGGCCTCCATGTGGGACACCACAGCACAAACACACAGGCTGTATAAACAACACACCACTGCACATGCCACAGCCCCAGGAAGGTGAGTTATGGGAGTGATTGGGGATTACGTGTCTGCTCCATTGTAGAGGACAGACATACAAGTAGAGAAAGAGAATGTTGAGGGAAATTACTATTTCAAACCATTTTCATATATTGAGAATTTCTCTTTTCCATCCAGCCCCCCTCCCAAGCGACCATCTGAATTGAGATACCCTTCCTGATGGCCAATGAGCTACATGCATGGAATCTAAATTATAAAAGGACTTCACACATGTTCTCCTAATTTGCATGATTCAAAGACAACGACCACAGACCAGACTTCCCACAAGGGGGAAATGACAAAGATGGGGGTGGGAGGGAAGGTTTGCGTAGGTCTAAGGCTTTAAGCTTGAGCAGACAATTGAAATTTTGATTCAGTACCCCAGAGGTGAGAGTTCTTTAATATTCCTAATTTATCCCATAAATAGAATTTCCTCTAGGCCCCAGCTCTCGAAGATGCCATTACTCACTGTGGTTTGAAATGGAAAATGGAAAGGAATTCTTTTCTTATTTTAGGAAGTCAAAAGGTGGGGCTGAAAAGCAAGCATCTTGCTGTTATTTAAGGAACTTGGGTCTAAATATCAGTATAGCTTAGTCTGCTCCATCGATGATTTCACCTCAACTCCCCCTTAGCCGCCAAGATGCCTTTCTTTGGCCCCTCTTGCAACCAGGTGGAATCTAAGGATAAGAGTTTCCACATTTGGCCCGGTGCGGCTGCTCACGCCTGTAATCCCAGCACTTTGGGAGGCCGAGGGGGGCGGATCACGAGGTCAGGAGATCGAGACCATCATGGCTAACACGGTGAAACCCCGTCTCTACTAAAAAAAATACAAAAAATTAGTCGGGCGTGGTGGCGGGCGCCTGTAGTCCCAGCTACTCAGGAGGTTGAGGCAGGAGAATGGCGTGAACCCGGGAGGCGGAGCTTGCAGTGAGCCGAGATCGCGCCACTGCACTCCAGCCTGGGCGACAGAGCGAGACTCCGTCTCAAAAAAAAAAAAAAAAAAGAGTTTCCTCATTTTGGCCCTCACTTCAGCACCCATCTCCTCTGCATGGTTAAGAATCGTGCCACACACTTGGTTATTTCGCAGGGAGGGGGTCAGCAGGTGGAGGAGCTCAGGGCCCCTGCCTCCCACAGCACAAGAGATAACTTTCTGCAGACAAGATACATGAGGAGTGTATGAAAGTCAAAATAAAACACCGTCTTGAAAAACAGCTGGCCCGCTGGCTCCCTGTGAAGTGATAAGAATCTGTTCATTGGTTTTAGATTCAAATCAATTACTATTCAGAGGAATCCATTGGCTCTCCACCACCGTCACCCATCCCATTTGTTCTTTTATTAATTCTAGTTATTTGTGTGTGGAACTGGGGGTGATCATTCCTCTGGGCCTGTGTTCTAACTAAGTTCCTTTAAAAAAAAATCCGGGTTTTTTTTTTTTTTCTAAATAGAAAAGCAATCTATGCCTGTTATATAAAATACAATAGTAAGGATAACAACTGTTCTTTTATCTTTTACCTTCTAAGTGTCATATTGTGATATTTCACGTTTTCTTACATCACCCTCACAATTAACATAAGTAGATATTACTTATTCCTAATTTACAGATGACACAACTGAGATTTAGGGAAGCTCAGAATTTGGCCATGACCATTCAGATGGCAGGTGTGAGAATATAATCCAGTCACTCTGGTCCAGAATGGGCACTCACTCTGTCCTGTTAGGTATAGCAAAATGTAGGAAAGTTAGACATAAAAGTTCCCCCCAATGCTGCCACGCAGAGATGACTGCAGTTATAGTTTGGAGACTACCATTAATTTTCCACTCATTTGTAATTGACCAAACAATTCATACAGACAGAACCATTTTTCACTTGCTTTTCCCCCCATTTGACAGTATGTCTCTAACATCTTTCTACATCAATACATGTAGATCATTCATTTTCTTCTGCGTACTCTTCTTGCAGCTTTGCTTGTAGTGTCTTCTCTTCTGCAGCCCTGGCCTGGAGGTAAGTGTGATCTCTCTGCAGCATTTGACACAGGGTTCCCTCCCTCCCTCCAGAGCGGACTTTCTTTCCCTCCATCAAAACACCTGGCATTGAGTTTCACGTCATCAGAATACACCACTTTCCTGCCCTGCTGGTCATCATCCTTGACCAACTCCCATTCATTGCAGCTTGTTCCTTGGAGACGTAGCTCCTAGTTTACTGACATGCTCATCAGCGCTACTGAGGATATGAACAATTTGAGGTTTCAATATCCATGAGATAAATCTTCCAGTATTCCGTCTTCTCCATTCCCTGACCTCTTCTCTTGCAAAGATCTTACCTTCACTCTCCCTCAACCTCTTCCTTCCTAGACCTTGTCATCCTTAGTCATTTTATTTTGTTTGGTTTCAGGCATTTCACTTTCCCAGCACTACCTCACATTTCCCAACATCTTTCTTGCACTAACTCAGTTCCAACTTCTTCAGCACCACAGGATCAACCATGCTAATTCTACTTTTTCCTATCCCTTACCGTCGTTTTGTCCTTACCAACGTCTTGAGCCAACTTGCAGTCTATGGTCAATCAAGATAATAACTTCATCAATTTCTCTCTCCCCTTCTAACTTAATATTGCTAACTTGGCAAAACCGAAACACTATAGAAACCCAAGTCTACACTCATTGCCCACCTAAACTGGCAGGGCTGCATAAGACTGGAGGAAAACTCAGTGTTGCAAACTGGCCTCATTTTAAATGATTGGATAGTAATCCTGCATCAGTGCCCATTTAGAATGCTGTCTCTCTTATTCCAGAGGAACCCTTCCCAATGCCTAGCAAAGGCCAGTGCCCTACTTGCATTCCTGATCCTTTCCCTCCTCCCTAGTCAAGGACCTCTCTTTTGTACATCTGCCCACTTTCTCCTGACCTATTTATTTTTTCTCTCTCTTGCTAATCTTTCTCACCAGCAAACATACAAGCTATTACCTCTCCTGTCATAAGAAACAGCAAACAAACAAAACTCTCTGGACCTTCCTTCCCCTCCAGTCACCATTCTACCATTCCTTTTCCCTTTTCTCCTCCAAGTAAAAGTCCTTGAAGGAGCAAACTATTCTCATTGTCTCTAATCTCTTTCCTCCTATACCTCCCCATCTTTTCCAATTGGAGTGAAATTGGCAAACAGTAAAAGGCACATATCTTAAGTATATAGTTTGGTGAATTTTGAAAGTTGTGTGCACCCACACAACTCCCACCATGATTAAGATCATCAAGGTGGAAAGCTTTTCCGTCCCTCAGAAACCTCTGCTGAGTCCCCACTCCCAAGAGCAACCATTGTTCTGATTTCTACCAGCCTAAGTTAGTGTTGCCTGTTCTTTCATGTCACATCAATTAAATTATGCTGTGTATATTCTTTGTGACTAGCTTCTTTATACACAACACAATGTTTTATGGATTCTCTTATGCTGTTACCTATGACAGTGACAAACACTTTTGTGTGTATACCACAATTTTCCCTTTATTAATTAAATTTTTAGTAATTTTCCCTTCAATGATTACACGGATTATTTTCAGTTTTTGACTGGCATGAATAACCTCCTATAAATATTCTTATGCAAGACATTTTGTGGACAAATATTTTCATTTTCATTTGTCTTGGGCTATACCTTGGAATAGAATAGGTAGGTCATTAAGAAGGTGTATAGACCAGGTGCAGTGGCTCATGTCTGTAATCCCAGCACTTTGTGAGGCCACAGCAGGAGGACTGCTCGAGCCCAGGAGTTCAAGACCAGCCTGGGCAACGTGACGAAACCCAGTCTCTACAAAAAATACAAAAATTCGCCAGGCATGGTGGTGCATGTGTTTAATCCCAGCTACTTGGGAGGCTGACATGGGAGGATCACCTGAGCCTGGGGATGTAGAGGCTGCAGTGACCCATGACCATGCCACTGTACTCCAGCCTGAGTGACAGAGGGAAACTTTGTCTCAAAAAAAAAGAAGAAGGAGGAGGAGGAGGTATATAGTTAACTTTGTGAAAAGCTGTCAAACAGTTTCCAAAGTGGTTATGTCATTTTAGGCTACCATCAGCTGTGTATGAGAGTTGCAGTTGCTCTGCATCCTCACAAACATTTGATGTTATCAATCTTTTTAATTTTAGCTAATTCTAGAGGGTGTAAAATTGCATCTTGTGGTTTTAATTTGCATTTTCCTAGTGACTAATGTTGTTGAGCATCTTTTCATGTTCCTATTGGCTATTCCTGTGTCTTCTTTTGTGGAGTTTCTGTTAGGAATTTTGCTCCATTTTTTTATTGGATTGTGGCTTTTTCCATATTGATTTGTAGGAGTTCTTTATGTGCTCTGGTACAAAGCCTTTGTCAAGTATGTGTGTTGCTAATACTTTCTCAGAGTCTGCAGTTTGCCTTTGCATTTCCTTAATAGTACTTATCAATAAATAGGAGTTTCTAATTTTGGTACTGTGGTCATATATTTTGCTTTTACCTTAAGCTGCCATTTGTTCTTTAAATAAATTAAGAGGGCCTTCTGTTCTCATCTAGTAGTGTTCTTCCCTTAACCAATCCTGCAGATTAATTCCTTCAAATCATCTGTGGCCTATGATGAGTTTTATTGCCACCCAGGTTAGGCTTTTTCACAACAGTAATTTCACACTGATGTGTGTCAAAAACACAGTGGTGTAGTGACAACTTACTGAGGATGGTACAATGAGCTCTCTCATTTCACAAAGCCCCCCATGATCTCACCCCGATCAGTCTTTCCAGCCTAATGTTATAACCTTCCTCCCTTCTCCCATAGGTTCTAAGCCCCAGCTTGATGGTTCCTCTTCTTTTTTCACCTTCACATGGTTGGTTTCTTCTTCATCTTCAAATGTCACTTACATTTCCTGACCAATTTAGAGTAGCCATCATTGCATCTCTCTACTTCAGTCTCTACAGATGCCACTATCAATATTTCACTATTGCTTCACTGATTAACTGTTTTACTGTCTCCTTTCATTCTCCAACTCTAAGCTCCATGACAACAGGGACCACATTTGTCTTATTTCTTTGCTGTATTCCAGCACCTACAATAGTGTGCTCGACATATGAGTTAAATGAATAAATGAATGAGATGGTAAAATCCCCTCCCACCCCCCAAAATCAACTATTTTGCTTTGCTTTCCTTCATTTTGTTTTGTTTTCCTTAAGCTAAAAGAATCTGGTTTTATTTTCTAGGTATCAGACAGCGCTTGTTAAAAATATTGCTGGCTCAGTCTAACAGTCATTCTTAAGAAGTCTACTTTATTTTTTAAAACTTACTTATTTGGTGTATTAATTATACATCCTGATTGCTCTATTAATTCCATTTCCCCAAGCAGATGATTTTCCATTTATTGAGCCTGTTGTCTCTCTCTAACATTGTTAGAGATCAAATGTCTCAGGAAGGGGAGACATGATGGAGTGAATCCAGCTGATGACCACCATGGTCATTCTCCAGCAAACCACCCCTTAGGTTTCCCCTGGACTCTGCCTGCCCTGACTTCTTCCATCCCAGATAAGGAAGACACTGTATGCTGCTAACATCTATGGAGTGTATGCACGGCCATCTCTTGGCTTGTGGCATCCCTCTTCCATCATGTCCCATCTGCTCTCAACCTTTTAGGGATTGTAGAGTAGGTGGGAAAGGGCAGCATGCTTCTAATCCACCATTTTGGAAACAAAGACAATAAAACTTGAAATCAATTTCCAGAGTTTTCAAAAGCTCAAAGCTTAAGTTGAGGGATTCTTACCATGACTGCAAAATTAATTCACAAATAGGCCGGGCGCAGTGGCTCACGCCTGTAATCCAAGCACTTTGGGAGGCCAAAGTGGGTGGATCACAAGGTCAGGAGATCGAGACCATCCTGGCTAACACGGTGAAACCCCGTCTCTACTAAAAATACAAAACAATTAGCCAGGCGTGGGACCTATAGTCCCAGCTACTGGGGAGGCTGAGGCAGGAGAATGGCGTGAACCCAGGAGGTGGAGATTGTAGTGAGCCGAGCTCATGCCACTGCACTCCAGCCTGGGTGACAGAGCGAGACTCCATCTCAAAAAAAAAAAAATTAATTCACAAACTTGGCTGCCTGCTCCACTTTTAATTTATGTTGCCCAAAGAAATGACCCTGAAAACTAAAGGAAAGTTTGTTTTGAGATGTCCATGATGTGATTTCATATTGGATATTGGTTTTGGAATTAAAATAGAAAAAAAATTAGCTGGGAGTTTAACCTTAGGTTAAATAATCCTATCTCAACCGCTAAATAAGAAGATGGACCTTTGACAAATCACTAGACTCTTTTTTTTTTCCCTGTAGAGTCAGAGTCTCACTATGTTGCCCAGGCTGGTCTCAAACTCCTAACATCAAGTGATCCTCCCACCTCAGCTTACCAAAGTGCAGGATTATAGGTACCTGCCACCATGCCCAGCCACCAGACTCCTTAAGTTTCAACTTAATGACAGGAATTGGACAAGATATACTTCAAAGTTACTTCCAATTCCATGACACTGTGAAAAGTGAAAGGAAGGGTGAACTCAACTGACATTACTCCAGTGCAACTCTTTAATTTTTTTACATAACTGTTAACTAACAGCTGAACCTCATGGAGTAGTAATAATGGCCATATGCTCTGTCCATGAATAGGAGGACACTGATGAGAGTATTTCTGGAAGTGTGTAATTGTCCTCTCTGTAAAATTCAGCCTGGGAGGTATAGGAATAATTAGAGATAAAGAAGCCAAAAGAAAGTGACTAGAAATGGTCAGGAACACTGAAAGAAAATCAGGAGTAAGTAACATGAAGGAGGCAGTAGGAGTGAGGGAGAGAGGTGGAATGAGAAAGAGAAGGGACAATATATGAAAGTGTAGATGGAGCAGTGGCTTCAATGTTGGCTACAGGTGGTTTTGCTTCATGGCTCAAGAGAACAGAATGGTGAAGAGAATGAGAGGGGGAAGGCTCTATCTCCTGCTGCAGATAGAGCCTCTTTTCCTTTGGCAATGACAGAAAATAGGACTCTTTTTTTAATGCTGTGTCCCAAGGGCCTCGTTTTTTCCCTCTCTTAGGATTTGTCAGTGTCCTGGGTAGAACCTATGCACTAGGATGGTGCTGTCCAGACCCTCCCAGTCTCCAAGGAGTTTGTATTGGTCTGTTCTCATGCTGCTAATAAAGCCATACCTGAGACTGAGTAATTTATAAAGGAAAGAGGTTTAATGGACTCAGTTCCACATGGCTGGGGAGGCCTCACAATCATGGTGGAAGATGAAGGAAGAGCAAAAGGATGTCTTACATGACGGCAGGCAAGAGGGAATGTGCGGGGGAACTCCCCTTTATAAAACCATCATATCACATGAGACTTATTCACTCTCAGCATGGAAAGACCGGGCCCCAGGATTTAATTACCTCCCATCAGGTCCCTCCCATCACATGTAGGAATTATGGAGGCTACAATTCAAGATGAGATTTTGGTGGGGACACAGCTAAGCAATATTAGAGTTTATGCTCATTGGTCAGAGATGGTTTGGGAGAAAAGGTGTACTTCTCATCCCACCTGCTGCAGGCATGAACGGCACAAAAAAGTGGAGGAAAGGAGGATTCTCTCTTCCTCTGCCTAACTGCTTGAGCTAGGACATACGTCTCCTGCCCTCAGACCCAGACCAGGACTTGCACCACTGACCTTTCTAATTCTGGGCCTCCTATGCTGGGAATTACAGCATCGGCTCCCTGGTTCTTAGGTCTTTGAGCTTGGATTGGTACTTACATCACTGGCTTTTCTGGACAGGATGGTGCTGTCCAGGCCCTTCTAGTCTCCAAGGAGTTGATGTTCATTGGTCAGGGATGGTTTGGGAGAGAAGGTGTACTTGCCATCCTAACTTTGCTGCAAAACCCGCATGCTATGGATGAGGCTCCAGGGAGAGAAAATGCTTAGCCACCCAGCCGGGTCAGGAATAACTAATTCCACACTCCAAATCCAATGCTTTTCCCCATAACACTAAACTGTCACCTACGTAAAAACATGAATCACTGCATATTGGTGGTTTAACAGTGGCTGTGGGTAGTAAATGTCTTGACCTCAAGGAGTACCTGTGACATGAGGCAACTCAGCAGCGGTGAGAATGGGGATCTCAGGCCACCGTTTCAGGATTGCTCCCCCCTCACTTTGTAGGGCCTGTGCTGCCCCTACCTGAGCCTGGTAACAGAAGGAGCACCTCTCTCCATGGCTGGCATTGAAGGGTTCCCATGGTCTCCCAGAAGGCACAAAGATAGGCTCTTAACTAAATCAACCTCACCTTAGGTAAGTCTACCTGGACTGTGATGGTTAGTTATATGTCAATTTGGCTGGGTCACAAGATGCCCAGATATCTGGCTAAACATTATTTCTAGGTGTGTCTGTGAGGGTGTCTCTGGAAGAAATTAGCATTTGAATTCATGAGCTGAGTGAAGCAGATGGCCCTCTTCAATGTGGGTCAGCATTATCCCATCTGCTGCAGGCCTGGATAGCACAAAAAAGTGGAGGAAAGGGGTATTCTCTCTCTCTCTCTTTCTCTAACTGCTTGAGCTAGGACATAAGTCCCATGTCCTCAGACCCAGACCAGGCCTTGCATCATTGACCTTTTTAGTTTTTGGGCCTGATTGGTGGGAATCACAGCACTGGCTCCCTGGTTCTCAGGCCTTTGGGCTTGGACTGGAACCTACGTCACTGGCCTTCCTGGGCCTCTGGCCTGTGGAGGGCAGATTACAGAACATCTCAGCCTCTGCAATCATGTGAGTCAATGCCTCTGTATAAATATCTTTCTTTCTCGCCTTCTGTTTCTCTTTTTATTTGTGTTTGTGTGTGTGTGTGTGTATACATATATGTGTGCTTGTGCCTCTTTATATATGTGTGTGTATATATATCCTATTGATTCTTTCTTTTTTTTTTTTTGAGACGGAGTCTCGCTGTCGCACAGGCTGGAGTGCAGTGGTGCGATCTCGGCTCACTGAAGGCTCCGCCCCCTGGGGTTCACGCCATTCTCAGATTCTTTTTCTCTGGAGAACCCAGACTAATATATGGATCAATGGTGATTTCTGACATGGAAGTAGCCATCCTGATGTGGCTTATTTTGGTCTGTGAACAGGGAGAGGGCCTTCTCCTCTCATGGGCCGAGCACACACTCAAGGAGGCTGTCTTCAGGTCAAGGTCACCGTTGTGAACACTGATTGGTGTGAAGAAGAGGTGAACACAGGTGTGATGGAACCAACGTCTTTGTTCCCACCTAATAGCTACCTGCCTTCTCTTCCAGTTTGGGAAGGTGACGTGCCAGGTTCTGACAGGAAGGCAAAAGCAGCTCACCCCAGCTGCTCTACCAAGTACCCCACAGAGGGTAAGGAGGTTTCCAAACCACAAAGTTTTGCCCACCCATAGTTTTTGGTTAAACCATATGAAACTGCCAAAATTTAAATTTCTTGACTTAGAAAAATGGCAATTCTATGGGGTTCAATCTAATAATAACTGATATTTATTGAGCACTATGCTAAAAGCTTGCTTGTATTATCACATTTAATCCTCAAAACAGTCGTAAGTGTTAGCAACAGGTGTTATCTTTCTTACAAATAAGGGATTGAGGCACAGAGAGCTTAGATAACTTACCCCAAATAAATCATGCAGCCAACAGTTAGCAGCCTGACTTGGGCACCCACATTAGCTGCCATCTCTCAAGAAGCATGAAGACCCCTCACTAAGCAGAGGAGAGACCAGGGTACACTAGAAAGGCCATTGGGCAAAATCAGAATGACAAATGGGAATTCTCATTTTCACTACGCAGAGGTGTGAGAGTCCACCCCCGCCTGTTGCAAGTTTGGCAGGGGAACAGGAGAGAGAATACCTGCAGGTGCCTTGTCAAAGGAAGATGAGAACGACGCTGTTGGGGGGAAAGGACAAGGACCTGCCATGTCCTGAGTGATGGGAGCTGGAGGTAGCCACCACCATCTGTGGTCTTGACCCATATGCAGTGAAGCACAGGACCTGACAATACCAGTGCGCTTTGTGGCCTGTGGACCTGGGCACTATCACCCTGCTGCTTCCTGGTGGAGAAGCCTGTGAAATGCCCGTCCATAGAGGGAGGCTGCTCAGGGAGATGCCTCTGCATTGCAGAGCAGAGGGTCTCCTCTCATTTCCCTCTGGCCGCCCTCCTTAATGCCAGAATGTAGCCATTCTCTGGCATGAAGCAGGTATTTAATGGAGGAACATTCTCTAGTTTAAGAAAAGTGCATGTGGCAGCCTCTGGAACACACCTCGCAGACTCCAACTACGGAGAACACCACCCACTGAGGGCTCACGTTGCGGTGCTTTGAAATCCATCATGGCTGCATTTGCAGAAGGACTTGCTTCCCCAGGGCGGCTCCCAACGAATGACTGTTTTAGGTCACTAAGGCAGACACAGGGGCCCCCAACACCCTGCAGACCCTCCAGAGACTGCAGCAGGCAGTCCAGCGTGCTTTCTGTCAGCCTCCCCTCCTTCTCTCTTGACATGGACTCAGATTTTCATCAAGGCTTAATGGCACCCCCGGCCTTCCCTGGTTCCCTCTTTACCTTCCCTCATGTGATAGTTTCTCCTAACAAAATGCATGCAAGTTTAATCCCATCTCAACACACGCTTCCTGGAGGACCCTGATTAATAAATAAGATGACATGGCATGCCAGGAGATCCTGGGCCAAATTGCCTTTATGATTCTCAAGCCTTCTAATCTTTGCTACACAAATAGCGATGGCTTTCCTCTTTCTTCGGGGAAACTGCTGTAATCAGCAAATTGTCACTGTTGTACTTAAGTGACCCTGAGATATGAGTCCTTTCCCTGGAAGGTAATTTACATGCTCTGATACACAAAAAGCATGTAACACTTCAATGATGCTTAATGCAAAGGTGCTGAGGTTTTTCTTTAATACTGCAGAGCATCTTGTAGGACAGAGAAGGCTCTGCAGTGAAACCCTCTCAAGGGATGAAATGGAACTACGAGATCGAGTTTAACACCTTAGCCCCAAGGAAGTAAAAACCAGAATCAGGACACTTCCCATTTGAAGCAACACCCCCTATTGGGCAAAACCGTCTACATCCACCACTCCAAACTATAGGAAGGCTACTCATATCCTATCACACCTGAAAAGTAAAGCACTCAAGTAGGAACCTGAAATTAATGTTGCCACATCTGCTCGAGTAATACCATTTGGAGTAGAGGAGTAAGAGGCAGCAAGAAAACATTCCCAAGCTTGCCAAGAATCTTGGTATCCTAGAAATTCTACCAGTGTTTTTTTTTTTTTTTTTGAGACGGAGTCTCGCTCTGTCGCCCAGGCTGGAGTGCAGTGGCGCAATCTCAGCTCACTGCAAGCTCCACCTCCCGGGTTCATGCCATTCTCCTGCCTCAGCCTCTCTGAGTAGCTGGGACTACAGGCGCCCACCACCACGCCCGGCTAATTTTTTTTTTGTATTTTTAGTAGAGACAGGGTTTCACCGTGGTCTCGATCTCCTGACCTCGTGATCCGCCCGCCTCGGCCTCCCACAGTGCTGGGATTACAATCGTGAGCCACCGCGCCCGGCCTCTACCAGTGTTTTAAACAGATTAGGCTTAAAAGTAATCAGGCATAGCCCAGGAGAAGCATGCCCCTCCTAATTTTTGACCAGCACCTAGTATACTAGTCTGAGGTCACCAAACTCCACATTAGCAGATATTCCCGGGTACCATGGGGTGATGGGGTGAGGATGAAAGAGGTTCCCAGTCCAGCTCACACTGAAAGACTTTTCCAAAGCTCAGGGGTGATAGCAAAATCCAGATGGTTTAAAAGTTGCTTTTCCCTGAGAGTTCTGCCAGTCCCAGGGACACAGCAACCCCATGCTGCCAGACCAAGGAAACACCCCAGGACACAGGCATGGATCACTCTCAAATGGGGAACTATGGCAAGTGCCCAAAGCTCTTAATCAGGCTGTCAACACGTGCAAAAGAAAAGGAAGAATGCTCCTCACAATCTCTATGATGAGGTTTGGAGTAAAATTATTTGTTTCCAACACAAGCTTATGATTCAGATCATTCATAGTAATTCTGCCTGAAGCCCGTGGCATTTGTACCACTGGCCAGGACATGGTCTCATTAATATTCATTTTTTTCTAGCTGAGGCAGTGATCACATATATTTGGGATTGTTTACAGGCAGGCTTTTGCCGATGTTCTGTTTCTAAAAGCTGAATTAACAACCAGAGGAAAATGGCATTTATTCCTATTTCGAGAGCAATGACAGGGGAGGTTAGAGTCTAATAACTTCTCTGAGAGTGTTAAACTGATGTTAATAATAAAAGCGAGCCTGGACCATTAAAGCCTCACAGATATTAACTTTTATTATGAATATTAACACTGGTAACTTTACATTTATTTTTCTAACATTCACACACACACACACACACACACACACACACACACACACACAAAACACAATATTTCAAGCAAAATGGAGAGGACAAATTTACCTAAACTCAGTCCTGTTAACCTCTTGAACTCCAAAACCCAGCCGAGGCTCCACTAGCCTCAAGTTTCTTAATTTCCTCCGCAGCTACCCTTGGTTCCTTCAATCCCTCTTCTCCTAAAACAAACCAAAGCATGTTCCTTTGTCATTAAAAACAAAAATAGCAAAGTAAGCATGCATCACACAGGGCAGCAGCCAGAAGTTTCCATTGCTGAGTGTCTGCTGCACTCTATGCCTCTATCACACAAAACCCACCACCCTCTAGTTCTGGTTGAGTCTGTTTGTATGAGTTCTAGCCCAGCCAATAGGTGATACCCTGGACCATTCTTGGGCCACCTTGCTTCTGGGGGTCCCAGGAAAACTCGTGGAGAGCAGGTTCCCTAACAGATTGGTCACACGAACGATGGCATTACTTATGCTCCTCTCCGAGCCCAAGATGGGCGTTTCAAAAACCCTGGGTGTAAGAACGTGGTACAATTATGGATATTGAAATCAAATGGATCTAGATTCCAGCCCTGCCTCTTCTCTCTATTGTGTAACTCTGGGAACGGTGTTTAACCTCACTAAGCCTCAGTTTCTCCACCTGTTACGTGAAGAGGTTACTACTACCAGTCTGGCAAGGTTACTGTGAAGAATAAATGGGAAGATGGATGTGAAGCGGTTAGCAGAGTGACTAAAACAGGAATGCTGATTAATAAGAGGCATTATATACAAAAAATTAGCTGGGCATGGTGGCGGGCGCCTCCCAGCTACTCGGGAGGCTGAGGTGGGAGAATGGCATGAACCCGGGAGGTGGAGCTGGCACTGAGCTGAGATCACGCCACTGCACTCCAGCCTGGGCGACAGAGCGAGACCCCATCTCAAAATAATAATAATAATAGGCATTACAGTTTTATTTGAACTCTTCTCTGCTTGAGTGCAAGGACAAAGGCATTGAAGGCAAGAGGACCCACTGGGTCTCACAGCACAACACTGGAGAAAGGCCTCAGGATGAAGTGGGTCATCGCATCTACACTCACAAAAGCAAAACGAGAGCTCTCTGACCTGTGTTGTACACACACGGCCAGCTCCATGGCCTTTGTCACATGGAAAATGAGAACTGCTATGGAAACAAAGGGTGTTCTGAGAAAAAATACAAGCAGTAATAGTAGCATAGTAGGCTGCAACAAACTATGCCCACATCAGTGATAAAATATCTACTGACAAGTTACTGTTAAAATACTACAATCCAAGAAGCTGCTGTAAGCCAACATTTTGGAAAGGTCAGTATCTAGCTATTCAAATCATATCATTACATTCTCTAGGCCAGGAGGCAGCAAGTGAGTTTTATTACAATCAACAGAAAGGGACTGCCCAGCTTTATGCTGAGAAGGACTCTGAGGCTCAGTTAGAGTGACATCACCACTTATTGATGCTGTTCAGTTGACTGGAAGAATGGGGATGTCATGCTACAGGCACATCATCCCTTCCCTAGACAATGCAGAAATTAAAAAACACTTACACAAACACAATATTTGGAAATATTGTATCTTGATCAGAAAGGAGTTGGGTCATCCTCTTCAAATAGTATTGATAGCATAACTGTTAGAGGTGCAGAGAAGGCCTGGGAAGTTCTGCACCCACCACTCACTGAGGGCGTGTGCACAACCTTGGAATCCTGGCTGCTCCTTGGGTGAGCCACTTGGCTGCTGATTTTACCACCTACACTTGCATCGGTCAAGGGCACTGCTGGAAGCAGCCCCTAGCCCATCCTAGGAGCCGCCTACAATGGACCACCCCAGCCCTGGAATTGGAGCTCACTGCCAGGGCCTCATCACTCACACCGTCTCCCTGGCAGTTCTCCGACCCTTTGGCTGGTGATCCCAGATGCTGCAGAGTTGAGGTAGCATCATGCCTCCTGTGAGCTGCCCCAGACTCTTGCCCGGTTCTTCCAGCTGTCTGTGTTATCTGGTTCTCCATCTCAGGTTTGTCTGAAGTCTTCTTATTGTAATAACAAAAACTTACTCATAAGTTTTTTGAGTAATAAATATAAATGTAAAAAGGTTAACACAGAGTTGTCATGCTTCCTTCCAGGCCAGCTATTTAGACTTGAGTTCAAATCTGTCCTCCTTGTCTCACCCAGTCCCATGTCCCCAATACACTCAGGTGTCATCCATGTTAAGGACAACAGGACTTGGTGGTGAGAGCTGGGAGATGCAGGATGCCCTCCCAACTTCTGGCTATAGCTGATTGGCTCCTGAGCAGATATTTAGTGTCTGGAAAGTCACCCTAGCACTTGGGGTGCTGGACATTCCCA
Source organism: Nomascus leucogenys (assembly GCF_006542625.1). Lineage (NCBI taxonomy): Eukaryota > Metazoa > Chordata > Mammalia > Primates > Hylobatidae > Nomascus > Nomascus leucogenys. Next base: position 23,245,942 of record NC_044405.1, on the reverse strand, counting down.
TCCCAGCCATTCGGTAAAGTCCTGATTGATCAGCTACCGTGCACAGTCCACAGTAAATGTGTGAGGAAAAACGGGCCCGTTTCAGAGAAGACACTCAGGAAGTCAGAAATTACGAGCAGGGCTCTGGAACATACTTTAAGTAAGGCAGTGGAAAAAAAATACCAGCACTTTCAAGAAAATGATAGCTGCTAAGCCTCAAACACATTCCCAAACATAAGCCTTTGAGGTTAACACGACTGCATTGGAAAATCACTAGATGTGAAATGACGTTCCTGTGAAGATATTGAACATGGGTTTATATCCTGCAGGATAATTGGTTTCCTTGCATAGTGCTGTGAATAATAGGTGTTGCACTTGGTGTTATACTGCAGCGACAAGAATCGTGGATGCCCAAGTTATCATTTTCAACTCAATGTCGTATTTAGTCAACTCCAAAATTAGCTCTTTAGCCACGGTGGTGACGGAGTGAATAGGAAGAGAAGAAAGACATTTAGGAGATTTTAAATTTCTATACTATAGTAAATTCCATCAAATTGGCCTCTTTGTCATCCATGTTTCAGAATAATGAAAGAAGAAGCATAGAAGAAAATAATAAAAATAAGTTCCCTTTTATGCATGAAGTGAGTTACTGGAATTCAAAGGGTCATAAGGGTTTCTTTCATGTCTCCTTTCTTTCTGCATTCTGTCTTCCTATTTATGGCTTTTATAAATAAGCATGTGGGATGTTTTCTCCAAATACATCCACAGATTTATTTAAGTGCATCTTATGTCATACTTGTCATGAGGGAAAAAAAACAAGCATGTGGGTGCATTATTCCACTACATTGCAACACTCACAGAACATTCTGACATTAGACTTGCAAACATTTCCTATGAAACAACAAAATCTCCCATTTTTGTTAGTATCAACTTGTAATAGGCTCCATTTCTTATCATATGGGACCAAGTTCTCCGTCAATTTACCAGGAGTGGAAACTTTTCTCTGTGCTCAGAAATCCCCAGTGCAGAAAGAGAGATGGGAGAAACGCCTTAGAGCTGACCTCGCTGGAACTGAGTGGAAGGAAGTCACTTCAGCCTCCCATGGCAGGGGTGTGGACAGTGTAGTCCCAATGCCTGTGCATCCCAGTGAGGACTGTGGAACATGCCTGAATCCTCTCAGGTGGAGAGCAGCACCCCTCATTCCTTTCTGCTAATGCTTCCTTCTGTTTTCAGCAGTGTATTGATGTGGGGATCTCAAGTCACCAGCAAAGAGTGAATTAGAAAACCCTTTTCCAACTCCTATCTTCCATGTGAACCAAGTCCTGTTGCTGTATTTGAACAAGGGCAGGTTTTCTAGCAGTAAAGAAGAACTTTCAGGTTACAAACTAGTTTTCTTCTTACCTTGTTTCAGACTCTTAAATGAATAAATGTAGACACCAAGGAGGCAACATAAGAAAAGGACCAAAGAGAAAAAGCGATATTTGATAAACCTACAAAGAAGACAAAGAGAAAAGAAGAGCAGCAAGAAGAGAAGCCAGTGAGAGGGGAAGCCTGTGAGGAGTCAAGACCCTGGGCCCAGTTCAGCTGCCGTGGGTCGTGGGGGTCTGGGGCAGAGAGGGTTTGCTCCACTGGTCACCACGTGACAGAGTACAGCATTCCTGTGTGTGTGTGTGTGTGTGTGTGTGTGTGCGCGCGCGCACGTGTGTGCATGTGCTTATTAAATATGTATGTAGACACATATTTTCACAGCGAGATCTCATTAAGCATTCAGAATAGGTCCAAGCAGTCTCATGTTTTTATAAGCATCATCTCTTTTAATCCTCTCAACAATCCTATGAGACAGATACAGTTAAAATCACTGAATTACAGAAGAGGAAACCCTAACTGCTTCAGTGCCTTGCCTGAGGTTCCTAGGCTGCTAAGCAGTATTGATAATCTAATTTTAACATAGGCCGCATGTGTCCCCATATTTTAATTGTGTCATGCATTTTAATAGTTACCCAAGGACATCCTTCCTCCTCTCGAAAGCAATAATTGGCCTGTGACCTTTTGTGGATCTTACCCACCGCCCATATGATTTCTAAAATCATGTTTCTGCCTCTGCCCTGGGCTGGGCTCTGCTTTCTCTTCACTGGCTCACAGGCGATGGAGTGAATTTAAAATATATCTTGAAAATGCTTGGGGTTTTCCCACTCTGCTTTACCAAGCTGGGATCTTCACCTTCCATTTGCACTGGCCCAGAGCCTTGGAACCCTCTCTCTGAGCACTCGAACCCACAAGAGCAGGTGGTGGTCCCAACTCCAGGGGTTCTGAGCAGTGGTGCTAAACAGCTCAGGAAGTGCACACCGACACCAGGTTTCCTGAAGTGTCACGACCAGCTATGTCCTGCTGAAAGCAGGAGAGGAGGAAAATAAAGCTAGGAGGCGCGCGCAGCCAGCAGCATGCTGATGTGCTAACAAGGCACCTGCAGACAACCCCCACCCCACCCCACCCGGGCAGCAAGGGCAGACTGATCTCAGGGTCTGGGAAAATCTGGCTGGGAGCATTCCAACAGCAGTCCCAGATCCCAAGCAAGTGCCTACCAGAAGAAAGCTCAGCTCACTGCCCCTGAAGGAGGGCAATCTCCAACTCAGCCCAGGTTTACTTACTCGAAAATTGTAAGAAGTCCAGCTCCGGCCCAAATCCCACTTGTGATCTTTCAGGTCCAACCACAGGCAGTGAGAAGGCTTTGCCTTGCAGGCCTCTCCAGGGAAGTTGCCCTCCCCACAGCAGTCTTGGTATACAGCAAGTGTATTGCAGTCCCCAGAGGGAGCTGCAGTCAGGGACTTGGGCCCTGCCTGGCCAGCCCAACTCATGCACATCTCTGCACTCCTAGTCCAGGGTCCTCTACCAAAACCTCCTTATCAGGATCCATGGCTAAAGAACGTCCTTGTCCCCCATCTCTCCCCAGCCTCTGTGTCCATAAAGAGGCAGCAGCCCTTAGACTGGGACTCCTCCGCAGCTTCCTATTGCCCAGGCCCATGCTGATCTTCACCTGGCACTGCTCCATGGGGGAAATGGAACACGGTGGCGGGGGTTCGGCACCTCTTTTTCTGCCTCTTGCTCACACTGTCATAGTAAGCAGATAGAGGCTTGATCGCTACTATCGGTTTAGCTCATTGTCCTCTTGACCACCTGGATGCCTAGTAGCTCAGCAAATGCTTTGGTTAGGAAGTCTTCTGGTGTTCAGTGCTCATCCTGACCCTGGCCCTGGCGCTTGACTTTGGGGAGATGATAATTGCAGCAATATAGGATCCCTTCCTTAGTAATCATAATTGGGCATTTTTATTTCATGTGATCAACTGTAAGCACTCAAATTTCGTGGGGGAATGATCCCTCACTTGATTATCACAGTCTTCCAAGGAGCTCGATTTCAAGAACAGCCAGATTTTACCAATACTTCCTCATGCCACCCCAGTGGAGTCTCCATAGCCCAAATCACAGCACCCGAAGTGAAATGGATATCCTCATGTTTCCTTTGTCCCCCTAAACCACATGTGAGCATCTCTGGACCCAGCTTATACCCATAGCAACACCATTTTCATCTGGGGCTTTTTTTTTTTTTTTGACGGAGTCTCACTCTGTCACTCAGGCTGGAGTGCAATGGCATGATCTTGGCTCACTGCAACCTCCACCTCCCAGGTTCAAGCGATTCTCTTGCCTCAGCCTCCTGAGTAGCTGGGAATACAGACACATGCAACCATGCCAGGCTAATCTTTGTATTTTTAGTAGAGGCAGGGTTTCACCATGTTGACCAGGCTGGTCTCAAACTTCTGACCTCAGGTGACCCACCTGCCTCGGTCTCCCAAAGTGCTGGGATTACAGGCGTGAGCTACCGTGCCCGGCCTCATCTGGGGGTTTAATCAGAGCCTGAGGCCTCTAAGCTTCCGGTCATCATTCACTCCTCACTACTTAGCTCTTTCCTCAATTTTTAAAAACTTTTTACTTCACAGTAATTTCGAACTTACAAAACAAAGTTGCAAAAATAATACAAACTATTCCCATGTAGGCTTTACTCAGATTTATTAATATTTAATATTTAGCCACATTTGTTTTTCATATTCTCTCTCCTTCAAAGTCTGTTGGTAAATGACTGTGTATACACACACATGCACACACACATAATTTGTTTTCTCTGAAACTTTTGAGAGTAAATTTCATATATCATGCCTCTTTACCTTTTAATACTTCAAGGCATATTTCCTAAGAACAAGGATATTCTCTTTAAAAAGAAAACCTCGGTTTTCTTCTAGGATTTTTATCGTTTTGGGTCTTACATTTAAGTCTTTAATCCATCTTCAGTTAATTTTTGTATAAGGTGTAAGGAAGGGCCCCAGTTTCAGTTTTCTGCATATGGCTAGTTGGTTTTCCCAACACCATTTATTAAATAGGGAATCCTTTCCCCATTGCTTGTTTGTGAACCATCATTCTCAGCAAACTAACACAAGAACAGAAAACCAAACACCGCATGTTCTCACTCATAAGTGGGAGTTGAACAATGAGAACACAGGGACACAGGGAGGGGAACATCACACACCGGGCTCTGTCGGTGGGTGGGGGCCTAGGGGAGGGATAGCATTAGGAGAAATACCTAATGTAGGTGATAGGTTGATGGGTGCAGCAAACCACCATGGCAAGTGTATACCTATACAAAACTGCATGTTCTGCACATGTACCCCAGAACTTAAAGTATAATAAAAAAGGGAAAACTAAAAAATAAATAAATAAATAAATAAATAAATAAATAAAATAAAGAAAAAAGAAAAAAAGAAAACCATAGGTAACAATTCAAGAAATTTAACATTGATCAAATCTTTTGTCTAAATACAGACTGTATTCCAATTTGCCAATAGTCAAAAAATGCCCTGTGTAGAAATTTTCCCTCCAGTTTAACATCCAGTTTAAGATCATGAATAGCATGTATTTATTATGTTCCCAGGCTTTTAAATCTGGAATATTTCCTCAGGCTCTCCGTAGTATGACATTGACATTTTTGAAGACTATAGGCCATTCATTTTCTAAAGAATTGCTCAAAGTGGTCTCTGATGTTTCCTTGTGCTTGGATTCAGGTACCACCTCCCTGAATGGAAATCTACATGGAGAAGATTTGTCCTTCTCAGGGTATCACATCAGAGGCCACAGTGTCCACGGCAGTTCAATGAGGATGCTCATTTTGGTCTCTGGGGCAAAGAATTGTGTAGAACCTCTGCTGTACACTGACAATATTTAAGCTTGCTTTTACTTAGTGATCAATAGGGATACTTTTTTTGTTTTTTTGAGATGGAGTCTCACTCTGTCGCCCAGGCTGGAGTGCAGTGGCACGATCTCTGCTCACTGCAACCTCCACCTCCCGGGTTCAAGCAATTCTCCTGCCACAGCCTCCCGAGTAGCTGGGATTAGCGCCACCATGCCCGGCTAATTTTTGTACTTTTTAGTAGAGGGGGGGTTTCACCATATTGGTCAGGCTGGTCTTGAACTCCTGACCTCATGATCCGCCCACCTCGGCCTCCCAAAGTGCTGGGATTACAGGCGTGAGCCACTGTGCCTGGCCGGGAGATATTTTTAGACTATGCAAGTTTTCTTCCATAGATTTGGCATCCATTGATGATCTTTGTTCAAATAGTCTTCACTATGATGATCAAAATGCAAAATAGTTTTAAGGTTTTTTTTAAGCAATAGCCTTCAATCAACAGTCTAAAGTAGAATACTTGAATTTCTTTAACAACTAAAGAAACACATGGAATTATCCACACTTCTTGATTTCTTGACTTCCATAGAAGAACCTCCTTCTTCTACGGAAGGAGGGCCCCAAGCCTCATCTATTCACAGGGAGGGAGTCCCCTGGGAGGTATGAGTTTCTCCAGGGTGACAGTCATGGGACTATGCTCTCAGCCTTTAGAAAGTCTCCACCTTAAGTGAGCAGATGTTGCTTAACAAAGGTGCCTCTGAGCTCTCAGGTCCAAAGGCAAGACCATGTTTTCTTAAATTTCAGATCCAGTAATGTCAGTTATCTCATTTTTTTTGATAGCATCATAGTTACACATATTTTGGGGCTACATGCCATAGTTTGTTACATGTATACAATGTGTATGGACCAAATCAGGGTAATTGGGACAGCCATCGCCTGAAACATTTATCATTTCTTTGTGTTGGGAACATTTCAATCCTTCTCTTCACCTATTTTGAAATATGTAATAAATTACTGTTAACTGTAATTTCCCTACTTTTCTATCAAATACTAGAACTTATTCCTTCTATCTAGCTATATTTTTGTACCCATTCACCAACTTCTTCATCTTCCCACTCCCCTCTTTCCTCAGGTGAGGAAAATTTTGTATTTTTAGTAGAGACAGGGTTTCGCCATGTTGGTCAGGCTGGTCTCGAACTCCTGACCTCAGGTGATCCACCCGACTCACCCTCCCAAAGTGCGGGGATTACACGCGTGAGCCACCACACCCGGCCGTAGCGTAACATTTTTATTTATTTTTAAGAGGCATTTGTGAATGAGTAAGTATTAGCTTACATGTCCCTTATATAGAGATGACCAATTGTCTCAGATTTCCCCAGATCATTTCAGTGTATGCCACTTGCACTGGTGTAATTAACAATAGCATACTCTTTCACTTTCAAAAGTCATCTCCATAGAAGATAAATTCTGTCATCACCTCTACTTATGGACCTGTTTTTCAAATAAATATCTAAGTACTTATTCCAGGTCTACAGCATCTTTTACTGAAATAGAAATTACTTTTTTCCTGATTCTAAGAAGAATCTATATTCTTTGTGAAAAATACCAGAAAATCTAGGGGAATAAGTAAAAAAGAAAAAGAAAAAAAAAGAAACTTACACTTAATCCCATGTATTAGCTTGTTCCGCTTGTGAGGTTGTTTTAGTTTATCAATATTTTCACATCCACTTCCACATTTGATTTTCATAACTACACTGTAATACAGCTGAGCTGTGATGATTATATTTTCCTGTTTTACGGTTGAAGATATTGAGCCAAAGGATCCTGAAGCCCAAATATTCTGCCTTGAAATCTTGTTGTCTCTCCACTGTATCACATTGCCCAAGAGACTCATGTAAAGGGAAACACACAGTAATGATAGTAGCAGCAATAACAGCTGAAATTATTGAGTTCTTACTAGGTGCATGCCTTTAAAGCTCTAATCAGTCTTAGGAGGTTGGCACTAATGGAGAAAGTGATGTTTAGTGAGGATAAGCAATTGCCTAATATCTCTCTCACAGCTCATAAGTGATGGATTTGTGCTTGTCAAGTTCACACCTGTCCAGTTTCTATGCCTGAGCTCATGGCCACTATGGTCTGCCCACTTGACATTTGCTAAACTATATTCAATTGAGGTATAGTTCACATACAATAAAATACACCCATTTTAAATGTATGGTTCCATAAACTATGGGACATGTATATACAATGCAACCATCACCAATGCTATGGTTTGAATATTTGTGTTCTCTCCAAATGTATATATTGAAATCCTAACCCCCAAGGTGACGATATTAGGAGGTGGGAGGTGATTAGGTCATGAGGGGAGAGCCCTCCTCAGTGGGATTAGTGCCCTTATAAGAAGAGACTCCAGGGAGCTCCTTTGTCCCTCCCACCAGGTGAGATCATAGTGAATAGGTGCAGTCTATGAACCTGGAATCAGGCCCTCACCAGACACTGACTCCAACAGCATCTTGATCTTGGGTGTCCCAGTCTCCAGAGCTGTGGGAGATTAAGTTTCTGTTGTGTACAAACCACTCGATGTATAGTATTCTGTTATGGCTGCCGGAATGGACTGAGACAACCACAATCAAGATTTTGAACATTCCTGCCACCCCCAGTAGTTTCCCTGTGCCCTTCTGCAGTCAGTCCCCATTCCTTGGATGGCCTCAGGCAACCACCATGTGTTTTCTTTCACTACAGCTTAGTTTCGTCTTTTTTTTTTTTAGTATTTCATATACATGGAATCCTATGGTAATGTACTTTGTAATGTGACAAGGTTGAATTTTAGCTGAGCCTGGCTCCTGAAAAAACAGCAAAGTTTCAAAGAATTCCCCCACCCTTTCATGCTCTGGGAAACACCGTTCCCCACAGCACTTAGCTACAGTTCATGATGTTCTGTGTTACTTAGGACAAGGCCAGACCCAGACCCTCCAACTTTCCATTCTTTGCCTCATAAATGATTGGCTGATCTGCTTGTTGCCACTGATCAAATGGAACAAAACACTTGTTAGACAAAGATTAAGATTTGGTTATCCTTAGCCAAAGCCTGCAGACAGCCCCTCCAGAGAATAAACTAGCTTCAGGTAAAACATTTTCACCCCACTTTCCCTCACTCAGTTCTTCCTAGCCTCGTTCACTCCTCTCTATAATAGAAAAACGCTGCTTACCTTAACCTTTGAGATAAGTGTCCACATTATAGATAGAATGTTTTCTCTATGGCAATACCCTCCCCACCCCTACTGCAATAATCCTTTTATATAAAGTCTCTGCAGTGAGTCCAGATTGGTTTTTATTTGATGTGTCTGGCTTCACTTGCTCAGCATAACGGGTTTTTTTGTTTTGTTTTGTTTTGTTTTTGAGACAGAGTTTTGCTCTTGTTGCCCAGGCTGGGCTGCAATGGTGCAATCTCAGCTCAGTGCAACCTCTGCCTCCTGGGTTCAAGCAATCCTCCTGCCTCAGCCTCCCGAGTGGCTGAGATTACAGGCATGTGCCACCACGCCCAGCTAATTTTGTATTTTTAGTAGAGATGGTTTCACCATGTTGGTCAGGCTGGTCTCGAACTCCTGACCTCAGATGATCCACCCGACTCACTCTCCCAAAGTGCAGGGATTACACGCATGAGCCACCACACCCGGCCGTAGTGTAACATTTTAAAGAGTAAATGTTTAAATTCACAGGCTTTGCCCTGAACCACCTGGATTTGTGTGAACCACCATTGTATCAACAGTTTGTTTCTTTTTGTTGCTGAGTAATATTCCAACATATACAATTTGTTTATCCATTCTACAATTGATGTCTGTTTGAGTTGATTTTATTTTTTTAAGAGGGGCTGAGATTGACAATTATAAAATTTTCAAAGAAGTCTTTTTCTGGACAGGTGCTTCATTGCTCTGGGTAAATACCTAGGAGTGAAATTGCTGGGTAACCCAGATTACATCTTTTAGTAGAATGTCATAGTATCCTCTCCTGTGATACTCCCTATGTGGCAGGCATAGGAGAGCATTTTCTGATTAAAGGGCTTCCAGAAGTGAGAAGCTTCAGGGTTTCTTCACTTGTGTTTTACTCACACATGGGCACATACGACAATTCCTTAAAAAACATACGCTTTAAATCAAATTCCCCTATCACCAAATAGCTTGGCATTCAGTGCAGTTCCATAGATGAGGCTGGAACATGTGCACATGAGTTTCTAGCAATACATATGCCCCATCTGCTGAGGGATTGCTTTAATTTGCCCATTTTTAATGCTTCATTCACAGTGTTATAAATATTATGCCCTTTTTTTTTCTGGGCATCTGTTGCTCCCCCCTCTAGTTCTGTCCCCAGTAGAGCCTGGTTTATTGTGTTCATAAATAAGAAATGGCAAACATTCATTCTTTTTAAGAACACAAAGGCACATTTCTTTTTATCCCATCAAATTAAGTTCAGCTACTCCACTAGCTAGGATTACATAAGACAATTCCAGTGAGGAGGAAAGAAATCAACCTTAAAAACACAATCCCCATTTGAATAGGGAGGGAAGAGAACAGATGAGGATGAAGTGCAAGCTTCCCTTTGTGAATTTTCAATTCCACCTTCTGCTCAGATGCCCATTTCACTCTCCAGCCTGTTTTCTTTCTTCCCATCCGGCCTTCTTTTGACCAGAGAAAAGAGCTGATGACCAGAGTGTGGACACAGGGTGGAGGTCTGAAGGGAAGAGATGGAGAATGGATACCAGCAGAGGTGGACAGAGCTGGCAAGAGATCTTGCTCCCTGGCGGTCTTATGGATCTGGAAAAGCATTTGCCACGACTCTATTTTTACCCTGCACATTTCCACCTACACGGATCAAATGTGTTCCAACTTTCCAGCACTCAGTCTCCCAGTTTACTGCTTGTCAGAAGCACTGACTACTGCCATCAATAATTTACAGCCTTTAAATGTGGAAGCTCCACTGTTCCTGGAGCACACACTTACCTGGTAGTGGTGGATATTCAACCAGAGCCCCTAGTCTCAGGTTCATTAAGTCGTAGTCACTATTCCACCTTCCAATTAATGCCATTTAATTCCCAAATAAATATATTGCAAATTTATAATCATTGCAACACAAGTTACTTGTAATTACAGATTTATAAAGCAGAACATCCAGCCATATATGAAGAAAGACATTTCAGAGGGATAAATCAGTACACTTCTGGTGAAATGTGTCTGCGGCTTTGTTTTGTTAGTGGTGTTTTGGTGTTTTGTTTTTTCCCTTTGTGTCCTGGAACAAAGCAGCTTGTTTCTTTGCTTTGGGTTTTCAACTGGAGTGGGCCAAATTGTAGTCACTTTTAACAGGTCCCTTAACCACCCTGTTCTTTTCCATTTCTCTCTGTTTCATTACATGTGGCTGAAATTTATCAATGTGGAGCCAGGTGAGAGTCCTTCTGCAAATCCCTGGCCATGCTGAATCTTTACAGGCAGCATTAAGGGTTTCTGAACCTACATCATGAAAGCAAACAGATAGGTTTACACTGGGGACCAGAGTCCTTCCTCTACTACCAGGAGCCAATTCCTTCTGCTCAAAGGGCCACTGCTGTCCAGGCAGTAGAGTTGCCAGATTTACCAAATAAATGGGGAGATCAATTACATTTAAATTTCAGATATCAACAAAAAAAATTTAGTGTATGTCCCAAATATTGCATGAGACATACTTATACAAAAAAGAATTATTCATCTAAAATTCAAACGTAACTGGGTCTCTGTATTTCATCTGGCAGTTCTGCCAGGCAGAGATACCCAAGCCTACACCAAGAACTCCATGGGAGGCCTGCAGCCTGTGGTCAGTTCTATTTTTGTTTTTAAACATATACTAGTTGATTGTAAAGGATATTGCAAAGGATACAGATGTGTAGGGCGAGGTATGGGGGAAGGGGCACGGAGCCTCCATGCCCTCCGCAGGTGCCTCAGGGAACTTGTCAGTTCCCAAAAGCAGGAAGGGTTTCGGTAAATACACAGCTTCGCCCTTTCAGGCACCTGGAATAACTGAGCTGGCCAATGATGTCATCTCTTGCTCTGAGACTCTTTAAAAGGGTTGTTAATGTACTATTGGATTTCCCTCAATCTATAACCCATTTATTCATTTCTTACCCTCAGCTATTATTCTTTCTTTTTTTTTCCATTTGTCATTTACTTTACCCAAACTTTTCCACCTTTGAAAGGGACATTAACTTCAGCCACTGTGCTGGTCCACATCGCTGGTAGCAATATCAGCCTAGTGAGTGCCTCTACCTCAGTCTGTTCCCATTCATTCAGGACAGGGTTACACAGATTCCAAACTAGTGAACCACTTCTACCACCAGGAAATATAGTTGTATTTATTCTTTTACTTTCTTCAAGTTTTATTTTAAGTTCGGGGGTACACGTGCAGGACGTGCAGGTTTGTTACATAGGTAAACGTGTGCCGTGGTGGTTTGCTGCACAGATCAACCCATCACCTAGGTATTAAGCCCAACATCCATTAGCTATTGCTCCTGATGCTCTCCCTCCCCACACCCCACCCCTAACAGCCCCCAGTGTGTGTTGTTCCCCCAACCCCATGCGTCCATGTGTTCTCATCATTCAGCTCCCACTTGTAAGCAAGAAGACGCGGTGTTGGTCTTCTGTTCCTGCCTCAGCCATTGTGGAAGACAGTGTGGTGATTCCTTAAAGACCTAGAGGCAGAAATACCATTTGACCCAGCAATCCCATTACTGGGTATATACCCAAAGGAACAGAAATCATTCTGTTATAAAGATACATGCACGTGTATGTGCATTGTATTTAGTCCTAACCCCAGTTTTGCCAGATGGGGTAAAGACACAGTCCGCCCCCAGAATTGTTAGGAATTCTGACACAGTTTAGAAACACAGTGAGAGTTTCTTGCTTAGAAATCATTCCTGCTTCCAGAACTTGCAGTTGCACCTCTGGTTCTAGAATCACTGCATCAGGTAAGGGAGGAAAAAAAAAAAAAAAAAACAAGACATTTTTCTGAGGTGATTTGGGAAAGAAAGAAAAAACGGACATAGTTGTTGTACCAGTGTATTCCTCCCAAGGCAAGAATTGCAAGGTCCTGCCAGCATCCTCCCCAACCCCTCTTCCCCACAGCGATCAGGGAAACAGACAAAAATCTAGTAGGGACACTCCTTTAGTCCCACAGGTGTTGAGTGCGAGCACAGACTAGTGAAGGTGTGTAAGGCAGCCTTCATGCTTTTATCTCCCCGTGTTTTAGACCAGGGGCCCCCAGCCCCCAGGCTATGGACCAGTACTGGTCCGTGGCCTGTTAGGAACTGTACTACAGAGCAGGAGGTGAGTGACGGGTTGAGTGAGCGAAGCTTTATCTGTATTCGCGTATATGACCATCTGAGCTCTGCCTCCTATCAGATCAGCAGAAGCATTAGATTCTCATAGGAGCAGGAACCCTATTGCAAACTGCTCACGCAAGAGATCTAGGTTGTGTGCTTCTTACGAGAATCTATGCCTGATGATCTGTCACTGTCCCTCATCACCCCCCACATGGGACCATCTAGTTTCAGGAAAACAAGCTCAGGGCTCCCACTGATTCTACATTATGGTGAGTTGTGTAATTATTTTATTATATATTATAATGCAGTAATAATAGAAATAAAGTGCACAATGAATGGAATGTGCTCGAATCATCCTGAAACCATCCTCCCTCCCCCTGTGATAAAACTGTCTTTCAGGAAACTGGTCCCCAGTGCCAAAACGTTTGGGGACCGCTGTTTTAGACAACCAGTGTTTCAACTGCCCCTCCTATCCCTCTATCAAACTGTTACTCTAAGGATAATATATCTGACCCTTGTTGGACGTTAGGGGCTGTTCAGTATATTCCTTGGTCTGAAGAAATGATGGTTGGCCTTCTAAATCTATGCAATACCTTCTGTTGAGATTTCTTTTTTTTTTTTTTTTTTTTTTTGGCACTCTGAGCGTTTTCATTTTCCCCCAGGTAAACAAAGCCCAGTCCAGAGTCCATGTCTATTCCAGGCAAGACCCATTTGTAGTCCCCCAAGGCAGCCAGCATCAGTCCCACTCACCAGCTGTGCCCAGGGCCCTCCCACCAGTGAATCTGCCCCATAGCCAGTGGCAGTCTCTGTCTCCCTCGTTGACAAGCAAAGCAGTTCTTCCTGGCATTATGCTCCTGAGAGGGTGCCAAAGGAACATATCTAGATTCAGCCCATCTTTGCACTGCTGCATTGAGTGCCCCCATATCCATTCATTTCATGGACACAGGCGGCCACGTCGAGGGAGCACATAGGGATCTCTTCTTGTCAATTCCAGCCACCTTCTGAACCTGGAAGGGAGTTCTTCTGATGGGCATTGACTTGTTCTCCTTGAATACATCCCTCAAATTTCCATAGCGCTGTGCTGCATGTGGGCATTCTTTTAATAGGCCGGGTTTTCACTGCCCTCTCTCCTGAGTGTATGGCCAGGCCATTGGTCACTGCCTGTGAGTCAGTAAAAAACCAACACAGGGGCTTCTACGTGGTCAGTTCTTGAAATAAGTATCTAAATGGACTTACATAATAACTTCAATGCAGTCTTTATTTTTATGGCTACACCCTGTGCTAAGTCCTTTTCCTGACTTCTCCTCACCCATCCTTACAGTCCCTTCAGAAGGTAAGCATTGTTCTTATCCCTACTCTACCCTAGAGGAAAGAGAAGATGCAGAGAGGTAAAATCAGTGGCCCAGAGCTCTGACCACCCCTCCCCACCTGCAGCCTGTGCACTTCACCTGCCTGCAGATGCGACACTGGCCTCGCCATCCACTCCTCTCTCCTCTGAAGTCATTGCCATGGAGTGTGGCCATAAGAGAGAACCATAGATCCACACGCCCCCTCCACAAACGTCAGTCCCTGCAATTGTTTATTTGTCCACTGGGATTTTAAACATAGAGATGCTGCTCTGTCAGCAGAGGCAGCGCGTGGACTGGTTCCATCCGTAGTTCTCAGGTATTTGTCTGCATCAGAGTCACCTGGGAGTAAGAATTTGATTTCTCACAAGCTTCCAGGGACCTCACTTGGAAAACTGCTGGTTTAGAGGAAGCACAGGCTTTGCCCTGAACCACCTGGATTTGTGTCTCAGCCCAGCCACCCAGTAGCTGTACACCTTTGCCCACATCCCTTCAGCTCTCTGTGTCTCTGTGTCTCCATTTCCTCATCTGCAACACATATACTAGTGCCACGTCACAGAAATGCGTGCAGGGTTACATGAAATACTGTGTAAAATGCCTAGCATCTTAACTGGTAGTCCAAAAAAATGGCAGCTTTTGTTTTTATCATCATTTGATTATTGAAAGGGCACTTTGCTAAGGCTTTGTGAGGAAGGAGAGCTGGCTTCTCCATTATGTACTAGCTCCGTGGGCCAGCCCCTTCCCTCTCTTATACTTCTGTTTCTTTAAATGTAAAACTAGTTTCAGCATTTTGTTCTAAAGACCACTGGGTACTGGACTAGATGATGTTTAGCCCTGAGGGCTTCAATTCTCTGCTCTAGTTGAAAGGCTCATGCTATGTGATTTTAGGAATTATTATAAAACTATAGTAACAAAAACAGTGTGGTATTGGTGTGCAGTTAGCCATATAAAAGAAAGCAGAGTCTAGACTTAGGCCCACACAGAAATAGACAACTGATTTTTGATGAAGGTGCAAAGGCAATTCAGGGAAGAAGGGATAATCTTTTCACCAAATGGTGCTGGAACAATTGGACATCCACAGGTAAAAACAAAAGCTACAATTTGTACCTTGTACCATGCACAAAAATTAACTCAAAATACAGCTCAGAGCTGCCTGCATAATTCAAATCTTTGTGACTAAGAGTAAGTCAAAGATTTCTTAGAACAACATAAAAGAGCACATGGATACCTGTATTCCACCAAAATAAAATTTCTGGGGACCACTGAGCCATGCTTACACTCCCATCCCACCTGTTCACTACCTAAGACAAGTCAGAGACTTGGGATCTCAGAGAGCATTTGCTAATCTTCACTCAGCAGTGATCCTGTGGCCTCCAAATCCCAGTTGGAACTCAGCTCAAGGCCAACAAAAACAGAGCCTAGAGCCTGGAGCCCACAGTTTGGCAGGTGCAGTGCACAGCCCCAACCCCAAGTGGATTTTCTACCTGCAGAGAATACCTGCTCTGGGTGACCACAACTGCTGAGAAATCTTCCCAGAAGAGATGGGTCTCTGATGAGAATAAGAGCAGGTGGGCAGTGTTATCCAAGGGGGGTTGCTGGAACAAACACGTCACAGCATTTACCTTCTCCCCCTCTGAAGCTTCACTCTCCCCCTGCACCCCTGGTGTGGGTGCTCTGTTAAAACACAGAGGTGCAGGCCACGTCTTTGCCAGGGCCCAACTGGCCAACCCCATGGAGAGCGCAGGCTCATCTCTGAGGTTGCCAATTACAGAATGCAGACAACGCTGCTGTCACCAGGTCTTGCCTTGCCTCTCCTGGAGGCGGAGAACCCATCTTTTGTTGTTGCCATCCTGGTTCCCCATGGCCTTGTACGAGCCATTCTGCGGTGCACAGGAGCACAACTTGGTATGGACGTGGGGCCCAGCGATGCAGCCTACCCCCTCAGAGGGCTGATTTAAAGCCTGGACCTGCCCCTCAGCTGCCTTGTTTTCTCAGAGAACAGGCTCTTTGTCTGTGCAGCAGAGCCTGTCAGGCAGGTGAGGGAGAAAGTGCTCTAATGATTTTCAGCAGGTTTATTTTCCTGCCAAGGCGGCGTGTTATTTTGGCCCAGATGGGTGGGTTTTCCCTCAGCAACAGAAAAGTTTTACTTAGAAATAAATACGTGAATTCACTTTAAGCTGTCTTTGGGAACTTATAAATAAATTGCCAACTTACCAATTAGGGAAAGAGAATATGAAACCTAAAATGGGGACCCAAACTCTGATTCTCCAGAAAAGGTCATAGCTGCAAATACTAGAAATCGTGTCCATTTCACAGATGAGAAGACTGAGGCCCAAAGGGGTGGTGACTTCCCCAAGACCTCACAGCTGCTAATTGGCGGAATAGTTCCCTGATTCTCACACCACTTCCAGCAATGGGCAGTGCACTGTAGGCTCTGCGGAGATAGGGTCACCAGATTTAGCAAACAAAAATATAGGACAGCCAATTAAATTCAAATTTCAGATAAATAATGAAGCATTTTCAACATAATACACCCCATATATTGCATGGTACATATACGAAAAAACTGCTTATTGAAATTTATCATATCAATGTATGATATTATTCAAAGCCTCCATTTATTTTTGGTGCATTTATTTTACATCTTTCCAAAAGGCAGGATGGGATGGAATGCTGGGATTACAGATGAACTTTCTTGGCCACACTAGATAAGCAGAACCTGAATAAAGTAAATCACGATCACACCCCAAGGCAAGACAGAGGCCTCTGGCATGTAAGAAGGCTCCCCAGCGGTCAAGACAGAAGCAGGCTTCAAGAAATGGAAAGTATTGGTGGGCAGAGTGGGGTCAGGGAGGGATGAGGGTACAGGAGCCCTCAGAGAAGCACACAAGGTGTCCTTCTGAGCTGGATGCTTGTGATAACTGGAGAGGGAAGTGAGCAGGGACTTGTGTCTGCACAGGCTGCAAGCCTGCCTCAACGTTTGCAGGCTATGGGCTGGTTTACTTCCCGTGACCCACCAAGAGATGTGAATCCATGACCTGGAGCCAAAACACTCTCATCTACAAATAAACCCCACACGATGTTCTCATCTCATTCTCAAGCTCCCAAAGTGTTCCAGATCTTCCAAACTAGAGTCACATCAAAGTCCCTGGAGCAGTCAAAACATGATATGGCAATCGTGGACCAACAGGGCCCTTGGCTGGACCAAAAGCAGAGACAGTCCAGCCTCATGATTCTCAAATTCAGTATTTGCAAGGTCGCCTACTCCATAAAATATACTTGAAACTCCAAAATCAACACTCAAGGAGCTTTAGTGGTCATTTATGGGCATGTGCACAGAGGCAAAAAATTTGAGCAGGCGAATGTTCCCAGCTGAGCTGCAATGAGGCACTGTTCTGCCTTCTTCCGTCAGCTCTCCTACTGTAAACAAGTGTTCTTTTCACAGTCTGTTCGATGCCATGTTTTTCACATTTTTGTGTTTTTCGTCAGTGATTTCATTTTTTAAAATGGCCCCAAGCACAGCGCTGAAGCATTGTGTGGGGTTCCTAAGTGCAAGAAGATTGTGATGTAACTTGCGGAGAAAATATATGTGTTAACCGCATGTTCTCACTCATAGGTGAACAATGAGAACACATGGGCACAGGAAGGGGAACATCACACACCGGGGCCTGTTGTGGGGTGGGGGGAAGGGGAGGGATAGCATTGGGAGATATACCTAATGTTAAATGACGAGTTAATGGGTGCAGCACACCAACATGGCACATGTATACATATGTAACTAACCTGCAAGTTGTGCACATGTACCCTAAAACTTAAAGTATAATTTTAAAAAAAGGAAAATATATGTGTTAAGATGAGCTCAGTTCAATAGTTCTCTTGGCTGTGAGCTCCATGTTAATTAATCAACAATATATAATAAATAAGTAGTCTTTAAACAGAAACACACATAAAACAAGGTTAGGTATTGATTGGCTGACAAAGATATTGTGACCAGAGGCTCACAGGAACGTAATCCTAGATTTCTCCTGGGAACAAAAGTTCAGTATCGACTAATTCAGTTTTCTTTTTTTAGCAATGTTACAGAACTTAACTACTGGAATAATGAGAATCGATTGTACAAGTAGAAAGACAGGCCTAGTAATTAAGTCTATGTGAGAGAGTATGGGGGATGGGAAGGAAGCACATCTCCTATGGGCCTAAACCAAGGCCAGTATTCCCTCTTCCCAACCCATGTGCCACTAACACAGTGTACTGCATATATTTTTTAAATAGATTTTTATTTTTTAGAGCAGTTTCAAGTTCATGGCAAATTGAACAAAACATGCAGAGATTCCCCATCTATCCTCCACTCCCTTCCATGCACAGCCGCCCCCACTATCAACATCCCCCACCAGAGGGGTGTATTTGTTATGATGGATAAACTTTACACTGATTATTTTTTAACATTCACACACATACACACACATACACACACACACACACACCACAATATATCAAGCAATATGGAGAGGATAGATTTACCTAAACTCAGTCCTGTTAACCTCTTGAACTCCAAAATCCAGCCAAGTCCCATCTAGCCTTGAGTTTCTGAATCTCCCCCACAGCCACCCTCAGTTCCTTCAATCCCTCTCCTCCTAAAACAAAACCAAAGCATGTTATTTTGCCCTTAAAAAATAGCAAAAGTCAGCATGCATCACAGAGTGCAACAGCCAGGAGTTGTCAATGCTGAGTGTCTGCTGCTCTCCACGCCTCCATCACACAAAACCCAACCTGACCCATCACTATCCCCCAGAGTGCAGTCTGTGGGTTTGAACAAGCAGATAATGACATAGATCCACCATTATGGTATCACCCAGAGAATTTTCACTGCTGCAAAAATCATCTGTGCTATGCCTATCTATCCCTTTCTCTACCCCAACCCCTGGAAACTACTGATCTCTTCACTGTCTCCGAAGTTTTGCCTTTTCCAGAGTGGCAGGTAGTTGAAATCGTACAGCATGTAGCCTTTTCAGACTGCCTTCTTTCACTTAGTAACAGGCATCACTGTGAAACATCAGTGATTAAATTCCACATTTTTTGGCCAGGCCTAGCCTCGTGTCTACAACCGAGCTGATGATGCCTGTTTGCCTGAGAGGTGACAGACAGCCACAAATAAACCCCATCACAGGCTCTTACTCTGACGGCCTAAGTGCAGTATAAGCTACTTTTCTAATGCAACCTGGGAGGACAATTTCTCCAGAAGAATTGAAGATTAAAGATAGAGTTTTCAGTGTTGTTGTTTTTTTTAAAAATAGATTTGAGGAAGAGGTGGATATTATTTAAAACACATTATTTTCTTGGTGCTTCAAGTTGAGCCTTTCCTGGCATTTTTCAACAGAGCTGCATGGTCTTTGGAATATGTTTCCTCCCCCACAGCAAGACAGGGCCACCCCTTTGCTATCAACCCTCCCATGCTCTGCTTAACAGGTAAATGCTGCTTCACTAAGCACCTAAAAGTAGAACATAACACAGGGTTAAAACTGGGAAATTTTAAAATTCAAGTCCTAAGCACCTGAACAGCCATGCCACGGAATTTCAACTCTTTGCAATCTTCATCTTCCCTGCTGCCTCACTATTCTGAATCATGCTGGAGATGACAACGGCATCTCTGCTATTCTTGAAGACTGAGTCTTGCTTTTCCTCGAGATTACTGGGGTCAGGGCTGCTCTTCATTTTGGTTTTGTCTGCCTTGTATTAAGTTTCCAGGGTCTCCAGGCAAAGCTAACTTTGTGATGACTAATTTTTAGCCCCATTGCTTTCCAAGCTTCAAGGTTCAGAGACAGATTCTTGGGATGTCTGCAGTGGGGTACGATGGTGATAAAGACTCCTCCTTGGCCAGACCTTAGGCAGGCGTCTTGGAGCCCTCTTCTCCACTAGTCTTCGGCCTTGGCCTTCCTTGTCTGTCCTTGCAAGCCCAGTTTTAGCAAAGAATTTTGCTAGATGAGTTTAGGGAAGATCGGCCACCCTTAAAGTCTGGGTCCCTGGGTGCCTTTAGCAAGAATCTTATTAGGCCAATTTAGCAAGAATCCCCTCCCCTACCTGGATGTCTCCTCTTTGAAATGTTTCAGGTGCCAACCCCCCTCACTCTGCTCTTGGCTTCAATCTTGCTGTGTTTGCATTTGAGTTCAGTCTGTGTCCCCCAATTACACTAGTCTTGATAAAGTGTTCCTTACCATTTTAGTAAGTGTCAGAATCATTTCTCTTTAACAATAGCCAAATGTTGGTTTCGTGATTGGCTTCATGATTGGCTCCGCCTCCCCGTCCTCAGTCCTCGTGAGTTACAGGCAGGAAAGCTGTGCATCGAAGCCCCATAGGGAAGAATCTGCGTCTGTATATTGTTGGCTTCTCAGGTAGAGGTTTCATCAAATCAAAGCCCATCTTACTCAACTTGAAAATATCTTTTAAGGCTTTGGTGAAAAGAAGGTCTCTTTTCTATCTGAAATGCTACAGAAGTAACTTTTTGCATAAAACTAACTGCAAAACAGTAATCTAAAAATTTAGCAATCAAATGTGGAAGCTGCAAAGTATTCTGCAAATAATAATAATAATAATAACATTGTCATTGAGGGTATTAGTTCCCAGAAGATGCTGAACAAATAATTGTTTTTTTTCAATTAAAGCAACCAGCATTAAATTGAAGCAACCCAAAAGGCTAGAACTTCTCAGTGAACTGACAAAAGTACTCTGCACTGTCTTAGATGTTGTTGGTGCACCTTTGCCCAGGCAGTGCACCCTCCCCACAGGCGCTGCCTGACAAGCGCTCACAGCTGACCTCTCTCTGGAGCATTGGCCTTGGCCATCAATGCACTGCCTCACCATCCCCCTTCCTCAGCCTGCAGCCAGTAACTGACCAATTCCAGGTTCAGAAGGCCACACACTTTCCTACAGGCAGGACCAGCTCTGTAGTGGGGTCTCCCTTCAGATCTCCTGGTAGGGTCAGGCTGCAGCAGGCTCCAGCTGAGACCACAGCCCTGCCTGGCATTGTCCCCTGCTCCACTGTGCTTCCATCTCCTGAGAGCAGCCCTCTAGAAACCACGTGCTTCTGAACCCTGCCCAGGCGCTGCGTCTGTGCTTCTGAACCCTGCCCAGGCGCTGCGTCTGTGCTTCTGAACCCTGCCCAGGCGCTGCGTCTGTGCTTCTGAACCCTGCCCAGGCGCTGCCTCTGGGGAGCTCCACTTGCGACATCTTCCAAAGGCTTAACCAGCCTTACAGCCTGACCTTTTCTATCAGGTACCACCCTCCCTAAATATCATTCAGTGGGTTGCTAGAAAAATAACCCAGAGCCAGCTTTCTCAATGTGGTGCTCAAGGACCTCCATGATCTGTTCCCACCAGATTCAGAAATACAGAACTGCTCATATTCCTTGCTTCCACCCCTCCTTTGCCAATCTCACTGTGAAGGCATGCATGCCCTCACACATACCCACACAGATGCACACATACACACGTACACATATACAGATACAAATACACAAACACACATGCACACACCCACGTATACACACATAGACACAAACACATATGCATACGTGCACACATACATCCTGTATTAGTCCATTTGCATTGCTATAAAGGAATACCTGAGGCTGGGTAATTTATAAAGAAAAGAGGTTTATTTGGCTCATGGTTCTGCAGGCTGTACAAGAACATGGCACCAGCATCTGCTGGGCTTCTGGTGAGGTCTCAGGAAGCCAATAATCATGGCAGAAGGCAAAGAGGGAGCCAGAGCATCACATGAAAGAGAGGAAGCAAGAGAGAGAGGAGTTTCAAAAAACAGTTCTTGCGTGAACTAACTGAGTGAGAACTCACTCATTACCTAGAGGATACTCTAAGCCAGTGGTCCCCAACTTTCTGGCACCAGGGACTGGTTTCATGGAAGACAATTTTTCCACAGACCAGGGATGGTAGTGGGGGCATAGTTTTGGGATGAAACTGTTACACCTCAGATCATCAGGCATTAGATTCTCATAAGAAATCTGCAGCCTAGATCCCTCGCATGTGCAGTTGTGAGCCTTACAATAGGGTTCATGCTTCTATAAGAATCTAATGCCACTGCTGATCTGACAGGAGGTGGAGCTCAGGCAGTAATGCTCGCTCACCCACCACTCACCTCCTGCTGCTTGGCGGGTTCCTAACAGGCCACAGACCGGTACCAGTCCCCAGCCTGTGCACTAAGCCATTCATAAGGAATCCTCCCTCATGATCCAATACCTCCCACTAGGCTCCACCTCCAACACTGAAGATCACTTTTCAGCATGAGATTTGGAGGGACACACATCCAAATCAAATCACATCCACACACCCACACATACAGACATGCACACACAAATACACATTTGCACACATGAACACATGCAATAACACATCCACATATGCACATGTACACACACATAAATGTGCATGCAGTAACAAACACATATACAACCTATGAATGCACAAACACAAACACAATATGCACAGACATATACACATTGCTATTTCTTGCCTTTGTTCTTTTGTTCATACTTTTCCCTCTGCCTGAAATGTCTTGTCCCCATTCTGAACTAGTTAATACTATTCATATTTCCAGGCTAATCCCAGGGGCCACCTCCTCCAAGAAGCCTTTTCTGATTGCATTAGATTTTCCTCTGTGCTCCTAGATCACCCTGAGCACACACGTACCCTAGTTCTTTCATATTATATTAAAATTGTCTGTTTATCTCCAATTCTCTGGCTAGATTGTGAGCTATCTCAGCTTCCTGAAGTCATGGATCTTTCTTGTTGATTCCGCATCACAGTACCCAGTATCCAGGAGACATTCATTAAATGCTTCATGAATGAACTGGGAAAAAAAAATTTAAAAACTAAAAGGACTCAAGGTAATCTGGGACAGTGGCCCAGGTTGACTTTTACCATCAGAGTAAAAGGAATTTTATTTTAAGCATATATAAATTCTTTCCTAGAACAAAAGGTCTAGTATCTTCTTTGAGAGATTTTCCACAGCTTGCACGCAGAAGGGAAATGGGAAATTGGTAGCTAGATCATAAAAGCAGGAGCAGGTGGCGTCTGCTGTAAAGGGAGGTGGAGCTGAGCACAGGATCAAGGCCCAGGTGGAGCATCTGGGGCCTGTGTGTGGTCCTCGGTGAGAGCTGCCAGACACAGAGAGACTCGGGGGCTAAAGCAAGACTCTATGCACCTGCCTTCCCTCCCAGGCAAGGAGTTCTGGGAGCTTCCCCACCTGTGCATCCTAACTCCTGGGGATGGGCTCAACCTTCTCCATTTCAGCAAGGGCCAGATGTCATAACCAAGGCAGCAGGCTGCCACAACTGCTAATACCCCACACCAGTTCTTTAAGGTCCTCATGCTAAGAGAAGTGGTCCCGCTTTCTCACAGTCCTGAGGTCTTCTCTCCTGCAGCAGGGACCACCAGGAGATCTGAGGAGGCAGTGTGTGTCTATGAGCCATTCCATTTCTTGACAATTATCAGCTGGTTAGCCACACAAGAGGCCCGCAGTAGCAAAGAACACCAAGGCTGCAAGCTTGGAATCGTGTCTTTCATTTACAGTCTTGAGACACAATCCCTGCATTGTGTCCCAGCAGCCCCCTGCCCAGACTCCCTGTAGACAACGGGAGGAGGCTCTTCAACCGTTATTTACTGCTCACTCTTTAGTGTGAAGCTTCTCTCCCTGTGCCTATGGTAACCATGGTTACCAGACATGAAGCCTACACACATTCACCTATTTGAGACATTGTTCCATAGGTAGTTCTAGCTTGTGACAGTCTATGATCTCAGGATTGTGACATTTCTGCAGCCTCCTCTTTCTTCCCTCATAAGGCCTCACCCTGGACCTAATAAATCAAAAAGTCCAAGAGTTGGGCCCAATAACCTGTGTTTTAACAAGCCCTCCAAGCAGTTCTGAGGGTGATTAAAGTGTGAGAGCCACTAGATTACAAGACAAAAAATCATAATATTCCTATCACTTGCTGACTGTCCAAGGCTTGTCATATTGATTGGCAGGAAGAGTCCTGGAAAAGGAAAGACTGCCACTGAAGATGGCAAGGGAGACGGGGTATCAGGGAGAGGCCCCTTTGCTCATTCTCTCTTCAAGGCCAGCTTCTCTCCTGTCTATTAAGTAGACCAGACACCAATATCAGTTGACATGTCCTTCTTACCTCTTTGGACTAATCAAGATTCCTAATTCCCCAGGACACTGGATTCCAATACAAAGATGTTCTCATTTTCTCCCTAGCTTTTCTGACTTTAGAAAATACCAGAATTTGCATGAGAGCTGTCAAAGAACCCCAGGGACCCAGGAAAAGGTGATGGAGACCGAATACAAACAAGACTATGGATTACGAGGAAAGGGCATGAACAGCTGAAAGTTTGCATTATCACATCTTAGAAAAGGCATCCAAATAAAGTAGTTGGGGATTGAGGTCAAAGAGAACTGGTGAGAATGAGGTGAAACTGTGCACATTGCAGGAAAATGAGCTTTCTATTCTGGAAGAACTGGAATTGTCTACTACCCCCAGGCTCAGGGGAGAGATGGAGGGGAGCTTCAGGAAATGACTTAAAGGCTAGCAATGCCCCTGAATAGCCCTATATAAAAAAGAAATTAAATTTATATTTTAAACCTCCCCACAAAGAAAACTCCAGGCCCAGATGGCTTCACTAGTGAATTCTACTAAACATTTAAGGAAGAAAAAAAATGCCAGTTCTGTATAAACATTTCCAGAAAATTGAAGAGCAGAAAACAGTTCTCATCTCATTGTTTCAGGCCAGCATCCCACTGATACTAAAGTCACATCACAAGAAAACTATTGACCAATATCCCTCATGAACAAATATGCAAAAAAAATTTTAAATAGCAAATCAAATTCAATAATGTATTAAAATGATGACATATTGTGACAAAGTGGGATTCATCCAAGAATGCAGGATTGTTTTCATATTCAGAAAACAATATAATTCACTATATTAACGAACTAAAAAATAAGAAAAAACATAATTATCCCAACAGACACAGAAATGCATGTAACAAACTCCAACATCCATTCCTGATAAAAATGCTCAGCAAACTAAGAACAGAAGAGAATTTCCTCAACTTGATAAAAAGCATATACAAAAAATCCCACAGTTAATGTCATACTTAACAGTGACAGACTAGATGCTTTGTCCCAAAGATCAGGAACAAGACAAGGATGTCTGCTCTCACTGTTTGATGCAACATTGTACTAGAGGTTCTGGCCAGTGCAATGAGGTAAGAAGAAATCAGAGGCGTAAACATTGGAAAGAAAGAAGTAGAACTGTCTTTATTCACACATGACAGGATCATTTATGTAGAAAATCCTTAGAAACATACAAAACAGCTACTAGAACTAATAAGTGAATTTTCAAGCTTTCAGATATAAGAAAAATATACAAAAAACCAATTGTATTGATATACACCAGCAATGAACAATAAGTTACTGCCTTTTTTTTTTTTCTTGTTTGAGAGGGAGTCTCAACCCTCTGTCACTCTGTTGCCCAGGCTGGAGTGCAGTGGTGCAATCTCAGCTCACTGCAACCTCCACCTCCCGGGTTCAAGCAATTCTCCTGCAGCTGGGATTATAGGCATGCACCGCCACACCCAGCTAATGTTTGTAATTTTAGTAGTGATGGGGTTTCACCATGTTGGCCAGGCTGGTCTCAAACTCCTGACCTCAGGTGATCTGCCTGCCTTGGCCTCCCAAAGTGCTGGGATTACAGGCATGAGCCACGGCACCTGGCCAGTACCGCTTTGGTTTTAATGTTTGTCTCCTCTGAAACTCATGTTGAAACTTAATCCCCAATGTAATAGTATTAAGAGGTTGGGCCTTCAAGAGGTGATTGGGTCATGAGAGCTTTGCCCTCATGAATGGACTAATCCATTCATGAATTAATGGATGGATGGGTTATCACAGAGTGGCATAGTTATCACTAGAATATGTCTGTTATAAAAGTCAGTTTCACTCTCTCTCATGTGTACTCTTGCCCTGTGATGCTTTCCACCATGTTGTGACACAACAAGAAGGCCCTCACCAGATGCAGACCCTCCGTCTTGGACTTTCCAGCCTCTTCGACTGCAAGAAATCAATTTCTTTTCTTAATTATCCAGTCTCAGGTATGCAGTTATAACACCAGAAAACAGGATAAGAGATATTTAGGGATGAATATGACGAACGATGTGAATAACTTCTAAACTGGAAACTAAAAAAAATCCTGACAGAAATTAAAGAAGACACAAATAAAGGGAGAGTTAAACCTCTTTTATGGGTCATAAGACTCAATATTTTCGAAAAGTAAATGTTCCCCCAAATTTATCTGTAAAGTCAAAACAATTTCAATCAAAATCCCAGAGAGATTTTTTGCAATAATTGAGAAAACAATCCTAAAATTAATTTGGAAATGCAAGGAACCTAGAATAATCAAAGCAACTTTGAGTATGAAGAATAAAGTTGGAGGGCTAACACTATGTGATTTCAAGAAGTATTATAAAACCATAATAACCACAGCAGTGTGGTATTGGCAGGTAGATAGATACATGAAGGAATGGAGCAGAACAGAGAGTTTGGAATCAGACCCAAACAAGAATGGACAACTGATTTTTGACCAAAAAAAAATGCAAAGGTAATTCCTTGAAGAAAGGACAGTCTTCACCAATGGTGCTGGAACAATTAATTGGTTATCCACATTCAAAAACAAAAATAAACTACAAATCATGCGTTTCACTATGGACAAATTTAACTCAAAATGGATCTCAGACGTACATGCATAACCTAAACTTAAAACTTCTAGGGAAAAAAAAACATGAGGACAAATCTTTGTGACTTTGAATAAAGGAAAGAATTTTTAGATAAGACAACAAAAGCACAAAAAAACCAACAAGTTGTTAAATTGGGCTTCATCAAATCAACAATTTCTGCTCTTCAAGAGACTTCAGAGAATGAAAAGACAAACCACATGAGAATCAAAATAGTATGGCCACTTTTTTATTTGATGGCTTCTTAGAAAGCTAAACATAGTCTTACCATACAATCCGGCAAGCTTACTCCTTGGTATTTATCCAAACAAGTTGAAAACTTACATCTACACAAAACCCTGCACACGAGTATTTATAGCAACTTCATTCATAGTTGCCAAAACTTGGAAGCAACCCAGATGTCTTTTAATAGGTAAACAGCTAAACCGACTGTGGTACATTTATACAAGGAAATACTATTCATTAACAAAAGGAAACACAGGAAACTAAATTGCATATTGCTAAGTGAAAGAAGCCAATTTGAAAAGGCTACATACTGTATGATTGCAGCTATATGACATTCTGGAAAAAGCGGACAGTAGACAATAAAGGCAGACAGTAGATAGTGGTTACCAGGGGTTTGGGGGAGGGAGGGATGAAGAAGTAGACCACAGATTTTTAGAGCAGTGAAACGACTCTGTATGATATTATAATGGTGGACCCATGTCATTACACATTTATCCAAACAGATAGAGTGTACAACACCAAGAGTTACAAATGTAAACTACGGACTTTAGTTAAAAATAATGTATCACTATTGGTTCATCAATTATAACAAATGTGCCACACTAATACAGTATGTTAATAACAGGGGAAATGAAAAAAGGGAGAGTATATGAGAACTCAGTGCTTTCTACTCAATTTTTTCATAAACCTAAAGCTTCTCTAAAAAGTAGTCTACAGTTAACACAAAAGATAAACCATAGATTCAGAGAAAATACTTGTAAAGCATACATATGTGATAAAGGCCTTGTATCCAGAATATATATATATATTATATATATATATTTAACTTTCAATATTAAAAAATAGAAAACACTTTTTTAATAATGGGTAAAACATTTGGACAGTTCATAAAAAAGATGCACAGATGGCAAATAAACACATGAAAAAAATACTTAACATCACTAGTCATTAGGGAAGCAAATTAAAATCACAATGTGATACATACCCATTTGATTAATTAAAAAGACTGACCATACTAAGTATTGGCAAGGATATGGAGCAATTAGAACTCTTCTACACTGCTGGTGGGAATAAAATGGTAAAAACAAAACAAAACAAAAACATTTTAGAAAAAAGTATGGCAGTTTGCTAAATAATTAAACATATACCTACTATATGATCCAGACATTCTACTTACTCCGAGGTATCTACCCAAGAAAAAGTTTAGCATGTGTCCCTAAAAAGACTTGTACACAACTGTTCATAGCAGCTTGATTTATATTAACCAAAACCAGAAACAACTGAAATGTTTATCAATAGAGAAATGGATAAACAAATTTGATATGTCCATGCAATAGAATAATAGGAGGAAGAAAGGAATGTACTATACACAAAACAGGATGAATAATCTCACAATGTTTACACAGAGTGAAACAAGTCCATCAAAAAAAAAAGTCTATACTAAATGTTTCATTTATATAAAACTCTAGAAAATGCAAACTAATCTAAAGCAGCATACCACAGTCAGTGGCTGCCTGGTTAAGGGAGGGTAGGGAGAAGGGCAAGAGAGAACAGCTGCAAAGGTGCACGTGGAAACTTTCCAAGGGTGATGTGTATGTTCACTACATGATTGTGGTGCTGGCTCGCAAGTATGTAGCTATGCCAAAACTTACAAAATTGTACACTTTAAACATGAGTCATCTGTGGTAGGTCAATTATACCTCAATATAGCTATTTAAAAATATCTTGGCAGCAACTTGCGAGCAGGGTATGAATGGGGACAGGCTGGTTCCAGGGTGGCCATCGAGAGGCTGTTGCAGCAGGCATGGTGACAGCAGACAGCCCCACAATGCCAGTGTCATGAAGAAGCATGGGGAAGGAAGAGTGTCACAGAAGTAGCACCTACCAGGTATTGGGTGTTTATTCTGTGACACACATTAAGATAAATTCTTGAACATGCGAAAAAAATTGTCTCATTCAATCTCACATAGCAACTCTAGGCAGTAGGTGCTATTATGAACCACATTTTATAAATGAGTATGTTGGATTCATAGATATGAATGTATTTGCCAGAGTTCACTCAACTATAGTAGCATAGCCTGGATTTGATTGTAAGAGCTACGTTTATAGCCACCTGTGTAAGGAAGTGGTCAATATTTTTTTAATTTCAATAGTTTTTGGGGTACTGGTGCTTTTTGGTTACATAGATAAGTCCTTTGGTGGGTATTGCTGAGATTTTAGTGCACCTACTACCCAAGCAGTGAACACTGCACCCAATATGTAGTTTTTTATTCCTCACCCCCTCCCAACCTTCCCCTTCCCGAGTTCCCAAAGTTCATTACGTCACTCTTACGCCTTTGTGTCTTCATAGCTTAGCGCCTACTTATCAGTGAAAAAACACAATATTTGGTTTTCCATTCCCGAGTTACTTCACTTAGCATAATGGCCTCCAGCTCCATCTAAGTTGCTGCAAAAGACATTATTTTGTTCTTTTTTATGGCTGAGTAGTATTCCACGGTATATATCTACCACATTTTCTTTATGGAAGTGGTCAACATTTGATGGCCAACTAAATAACCATGACATATCATATATCTGATTTGCTGAGGTCCTTGTCTTACTCTTTTTTTTTTTTTTTTTTTTTGAGACAGAGTCTCGCTCTGTCTCCAGGCTGGAGTGCAGTGGTGTGATCTCAGCTCACTGCAACCTCCACCTCCCGGGTTCAAGTGATCCTCCTACCTCAGCCTCCCAAGTAGCTGGTACTACAGGCGTGTGCCACCATGCCTAGCTAATTTTTGTATTTTTAGTAGGGACGGGGTTTCACCATGTTGGCCAGGATGGTCTCAATCTCTTGACCTTGTGATCTGCTCCCTTCGGTGTCCCAAAGTGCTGGGATTACAGGCGTGAGCCACCGTGCCTGGCCTGCCTTACTCTTTAGTTTTGTGATATTGGAATCATTTATACAAGTGCAGGTAGGTGCTACCTATTTTCAAAAAAAACCTTCTATTTTTAGGAAAAGTAAAGATATGCTTGGAACCAGCTGCTGTGCCCAGCAGTGATAGTAAAGTGGGAAGAACAGGCATCGACTCCTAACATGACGTGGGAATTTTGTACAAGACTGGAGAGGGATCTGCCAGGTGAACACTCACTTCCCACTTCACCCACGCATAGCCTAGTTGCGGAATTCAATCTAAAATCCACCAGGCTGGTTTCATTGCCTGCATGTTTACTTATCCTGCTGCCCTCCTAGACATTTATGTGCTCTTGTTCTCAGCGGAAACGCAGCCAGCCTAATCCAAAAGCATATTCGTCTTTCCTGCCTTCACTGCTCAGTGTCCACTCCCAGTAAACTACAGGGGAATCCAGCCCAAGGCCAAGGCTCTGAGTCTCCCAGGGGCGCCCTTGGAAGTTGTGATTCTGCAGCAGGACAGGTGTGGTTTGCTGCCTTTCTCAACAAACTGACAATTCAGCCTGCAGCTTATAACACAGAGTACGTGGGACTAGCGACAAATCATCCCTCACACATTACCTTGGCAGATAGTTTCTAATCGCATCTGATCATTCCACTTGGCATTTATTATTTCCCTTCTGTTTTCCTGAACAAAAGCCCTACTCTGGTTGGAATTTTATAAGCAGGAACAATGACTAGCATTTTCCATCAACCCTTTCTTTTCAAAATCCACATACTGTCTGAGGGAGTTTTCTGCAGAAGACCTAAAAAACACGTGCCACTGTAAAAAAATACTTCCCAGAAACTTGGCTCTAAAGGCAGGTATCTATTATGCAAAGAAATTGAGCAGCATGAATAAATGTTTACAAAGAAGAAGAGGAAAGAGGTACATGTCCCAGATTAATACCTTGGCCATTAGGCATTGTGAGCTGCTGTTATATATATGAGTTATCTCCAGCTAATCAAACTTTCTTATCTAGCATGAAAATTAATTTAAATAAACTATTTTAATGGAAATTATCCTAAAATGCACAGCATGGTTTCTGTCTTTCTAAAAAGAGAACAACGAACACAATTTAAAATGTTCTTGATGAATCATAGTTATTTAATACAGTGCATGAAACAAATACAGTGGGCTTTTTTTGGTGTTTTTTGTTTTTTTTAATCAGCAGTATTTCTGCTATTAGTGGGTATTTTCCCCAAGACCTTGCTTATTCTCACTTGCCATGGCTGGAAGTGTAAATAATCAAGTTTGTTAGGGTTGTATGTAAAGAAAAAAACAGTAAGAAATAAGCCATAAAGTGCATGGCTTTAACCCCAAAGACCTTGGGAAAATTATTCCTCATATTTGAAGACCTTTTATTTTTGCATTTAGTGGTAGGTTCTAGAAAGTTGGTATGCATGTACAGAATATTACCTCCAGATAAATGGGAATATAGGGAATATAACAACAGTCATCTGCTGGAATTCTGTAATAAAAGTGCTGCTCACTCAGTCATCTCTTAAATCCTCACAGCTGAGTCCTGAGGCCAATAAGTCATACTCTCACAACTGAGTGATAGAACACTGGCTCAAAGCCTATATATGTAGGAGATGAAACCCAAAACCTTGCAAATAATAACATTTTAGATACTTATTAAATATAATAAGTTTTCAGAGACTTCCATGCGTTTGGTGCTGATTTAGGTCAATGCCTCCATACATCTTCACTGTATTTTGCAATGAGATTTTTTTACATGGGGACGAGGTGAAGCTAGAGCACCTTATGAACCATCAGATAAATTATATTCATCACATTCATTACAACTATGATGAGAAGGTCTCTTATTGTACTCTAACACCTTGGCCCTAATAAATTACATAGTAACCAGATACTTCTTAAACACAATACTCCATGACTACTGTTGATGAGCAGGACTTTATGCAAGGGTGGGCAAAGTATGACTCATAGACTAGTCACCTGTTTTCTTTTCTTTTCTTTTTTCCTCTTTTTTTTTTTAAGACAGGGTCAGGGTCTTTCTCTGTCACCCAGGCTGGAGTGCAGAGGCAAGATCTCAGCTCACTGCAGCCTCCACCTCCTGGAAGTAAGCATCCTCCCACCTCAGCCTCCCAAGTACCTGGGACTACAGGCATGAACCACCATGCTGGACTATCTTTTTTGTAATTTTTATAGAGATGGGGTTTCTCCATGTTACTCAACTCCGATTGGTCTCACACTTTGGACTCAAGCGATCTACCCACCTCGACCTCCCAAAGTGCTGGAATTATAGGTGCGAACCATTGCGCTGGCCCCACCTGTTTTCATAAAGTTTTGTTAGAACACAGACACACTCATTGATTTACATATTAACTATGATTATTTTTGCCCTACATCAACAGATTTGAGTCAACTGTTGTGGGTCAATGACGTAAACTGTTAGCTGATAAAGCTGAATATATTTACTATATGGTCCTTTAAGGAAAAGTTTCCCAGCTCCTGCTTTATGATATAAATGTTGACAACATTTCACAAACCAACATTTTGGAGATGGTCTGACAAATATAAACATACTCATAAAATAATACTTCATTCATTCAACGAATATTTATGGAGTGTATACTATAGGTCAGTCAGCATATACGTAGCTATTAATAAAAAAGACAATATCCTTGAAGAATGAATGAAGAATGAATGCACGTGATGAATGAAGAAGACAATATCCTTGCCAATTAAGATAAACACATAATCAAAAATCAAAGCAAAATTACAACTCTAATCAGTTTCATGTGACAAAATAATAGTACCTGTGAAATTTTTGCAAGAAATTGGCTTACGTAATTGTGGGGCTGATGAGGCAAGTCTGAAATTCATAAGACAGACCATTGGGGAGGGCAGGCTGGAACGCTCTGCACAGCTGACGCTGCCATCAGCCTCCCTTCTTTAAGGGAGACTCAGCTCTGCTTTTGAGGCCCTTTGTTTGAGTCAGTCCAGGTTACCTAGGATATCCTTCCCTACTTAAAGTCAACTGATTATGGATTTTAATCACATCTCTAAAATGCCTTCGTAGTAACTCCTGGATTGGTATTTGAGTAACTAGAAACTATCACATAGCCAGATTGACACACGAAAAGATCATCATGGTGCTGGACTATTTTTTGTTTTGTTTTATTTTCATTTACTTTTTTTTATTTTACTTTATTAGAGATGTTTATATTTTTAACAACTCTATTGAGTTATAATTTACAAAAAATAAAATTCACCCATTTTAAATGTACAGATGGATGAGATTTGGTAAATGTACACAGGTGTGCAAATAGCATCACAGTTAAGGTTTAAAGCATTTTCATTGCCCTAGAATGTTCCCTGTGTCCTTTTACAGTCAATTTTTGTTCTTACTTCCAGCCCCTGGTAAACATCGATCTGCCTTCTAACACTTTAGCTTGGCTTTTCTGGAATTTCCCATGAGTGGAATCATACAGTATCAAGTCTCCTATATCTGGCTTTTTTATTTAGCATGCTGTTCTTGAGATTCTTCTGTGTTGTTGCCTGTATCAGTTGGTCATTCCTTCTTAGTGCTATGTAGCATCCCATTGTGTGGATATGCCACTTATTTATTTACCAGTTGATGGACACTGAGGTTGGTTGGTTCCATTTGGGGAGTATTATGAATAATGATGCAATTAACATTCATGTACAAGTCTTTGTGTAGACATATGTTTTAATTTCTTTCAGGAAAGTAGCTAGGAGTAAAATTTCAGATCATCTCTTTGTGAATGCTTATGAATGTATGCTTTCAGAAAAGGCCAGGTCATTTCTTGAAAGCTTTGCTGCTTAAAGATTTCTTCTGCCAGATACCCTAAATCATCTCTCTGAAGTTCAAAGTTCCACATACCTCTAGGGTGGGGAAAAATTCCACCAGTCTCTTTGCTAAAGCATAGCAAGAGTGACCTTTGCTCCAGTCCTAATAAGTTCTTCATCTCCATCTGAGACCACCTCAGCCTAGACTTCACTGCCCATATCATTATCAGCATTTTGGCACCTACGAGGGAGGCTGGGAGGAGGGAGAGCATCAGGAAAAATAGCTAATGGATGCTGAGCTCAATAACCTGGGTGATGGGATGATCTGTGATGTAAACCATCATGGTACACAGTTACCTATGTGACAAACCTGCACATCCTGAAAATAAAAGTTGAAAAAAAAACCCATTAGACAAGTCTCTAGGAAGTTCCAAACTTTCCCACATCTTCCTGTCTTCTTCTGAGCCTTCCAAACTGTTCCAACTTCTGCCTGTTACCCAGTTCCAAAGTTGATTCTACATTTTCAATTATCTTTATAGTAGCACCCCACTCTCAGTACCAATTTTCTGTACTAGCTAGTTTTTACAATGCTGTAAAGAAATAGCTGATACTGGGTAATTTATAAAGAAAGGAGCTTTAATTGACTCACAGTTCCACATGGCTGGGAGCCCTCAGGAAACTTACAATCATGGCAAAAGGCAAAGGGGAAGCAAGGCACATCTTACATGGTGGCAGGAAAAAGAGAGAGAGTAAGGGAAACTGCCACTTTTAAACTATCAGATCCTGTGAGAACTCCCTCACTATCATGAGAACAGCATGGGGGAAACTGCCCCCATGATCCAATCACCCCCCACCAAGTCCCTTCATCGACATGTGGGGATTATAGTTCATGAAGAGATTTGGGTGGGAACATAGAGCCAAACCATATTATGTGCCAAGTCCTTCTCACATTGAATCACTCTTCCTTTCTCTTCTGTAGTTATATCTCCCTCTGCCTTCATGTGTCCCTTATGGGGACCCTTATGATTCCATTGGGCCCATCCAGATAATCCAGGATAATCTCCTCATGTCAAGGTGATTGACACTAATCACATTTGCAAAGTTCCTTTTGCCACATATGGTAACATGTTTGCAGGTTCTGGGGATTTAGGACATGGACAACTTTGAAGGGCCATTATTCTGCCTTTCACATATGGTGTACTATACTAATGACATTTGGATGTTAAACCAACCTTGCATTCCTGAGATAGAACCCAGTTGATCATGGTGTATTATCATTTTTACATATTGCTGCATTCAATTGGCTAAAATTTTGTTTAAAACTTTTGCATCTGTGTTCATAAAGGATAATAATCTCTAGTTTTCTTATGAAGTATTTGGCTGGCTTTTGTAGCAAAGTAATACTGTCCTCATAAAATGAGTTGAAAATTATACCTTTCCCCTCTCTTTTCTGAAAGGATAATTTGTATTATTTTTTCCCTAATGCTTGGTAAAACCTCACCACCAAATCCGCCTTAATATATTTTGCAAAGATATTTTAAATTACTATTTAAATGAGCTTGCTTTGTGAAGAGATATTCAGATTTTGTGTGTTTTTTTTTCCTTGAGTCAATTTCAATAGTTTCTACTTTCTAAGGAATTTATCTATTTCACATAAATGCATAAATTTTTTGGTATAAAGTTGTTTGTAACATTCTGTTATCATTCTTTTAATGTTTGTAGGGTCTGTAGTGATCTCAATCATCCAGATATTGATCATGTTTTCTCTTTTTTCTTGATCAATGAGCTGAAGGTTATTCTATCTTATTAGTCTTTTTTAAAAGCTAACTTCCTCATTCTTGGTTTCCTCTATTGTTTATCCATTTCACATTCCACTGATTTCCATTCTGATTTTACTTTTTTCTTTTTTCTACTTGAATTTAATTTCTCTTTCTTTCTAGCTTCTTAGAAGCTTAGATCAATTATTTTGGATCTTTCTTCTTCTCTAAAGCT
This sequence comes from Nomascus leucogenys, assembly GCF_006542625.1. Taxonomy (NCBI): domain Eukaryota; kingdom Metazoa; phylum Chordata; class Mammalia; order Primates; family Hylobatidae; genus Nomascus; species Nomascus leucogenys. Next base: position 23,210,326 of record NC_044405.1, on the reverse strand, counting down.
ACATTTCTTTCTCAAAGGTTTACTTAACTGCATTTCAAGTTTACTTAACTGCATTTTTTAGCCAGGTGCATTGGGGCACAGCTGTAGTCTCAGTTACTTGGGAGGGAAAGCTGAGGTGGGGGATCACTCAAGGCCAGGGGTTCAAGGCTGCAGTGAGCTATGATTGCACCACTGCACTTCAGTCTGGGCAACAGAGTGAGACCCAGTCTCTAAAACAAAAAGGAAAAGAAAAGAAATTTTGTTATACTTACATGTTCATTCATTTTATCATTTCCACATACTTGGGGTTTCCCATGTCTCTCTTTTTCTCTTCTTGATTCCTAACTGACATTGAAATCAGAGAATACATGCTGTGTTATTTCACTATCTTTAAGTTTTTAAGACATATATTATGGTTTAGTACATGGTCTACCTTAAAGAATGTTCCAAGGGCATGAAAAGAATGTGTTCTGCTGTTGTTTGGTGAAGCGTTCCATAGTTATTACTATATTTGATCCAGTTGGTTGATAATGTTGCTCAAGAGACCAGTATCCTACTGGTTGTTTATTTACATGTTCTATCAATTAATTACTGATAGAAGAATGTTGAAATCTCCAACTGTAATTGTTGACTTCTCTATTTCTCTTTTCAATTATGTTTCAATATTTGCTTCATATATCTTGTAGCTCATTGTCAGATGCATTTATGGTTGTTTTCTCTCCCTACTGTATTCAGCCTTTCATCATAATAAAATACCTTTCTTTGTATTTAGTAATGTTCTTTATATTAAAGTCTACTTCATCTGATTTTAATACAACCACTCAGCCCTTTTATGTTTATATTTGTACAGTATACATTTTTCTATCCTTTTACTTTCAATCAATTTGTGCCTTTGAAATTAAAGTCCATCTTTTATAAGCAGCACAAAATTAGACCTTGATTTTTCATTCAGTCTGACAATGTCTGCCTTTTGATTAGAATGTTTGGCACATTCTTATTTAATATGATTATTGACATGATTTAACTTAGGCCTGCCTACTTGCCATTTGTTTTTTCTCTTCCTTTTTTTGTCCTATTCTTCTTTTCCTACTTTGTGTTAAATATTTCTTACCATACAATTTTAACTTCCCCAACTATTAGTTTTATTTATTTGCCTTCTTTATCTTTTTGGTGGTTGATTCCTGATGAAAATATACATCTTTAACATATTACAATATTATTCAAGTTAATATTTACTTACTCCAAGTAAAATATAGAAATTTTGTGACAAGTTCAGTCATTCTCCCTACATTATATGGTCACATGTATTACACATATATACAATATGAACCCCAAAATACAGTCATATGTCTTACAAATAAATTAAGAGAAATCAACATGGCACATGGATACATATGTAACAAACCTGCACATTGTGCACATGTACCCTAAAACCTAACGTATAATAAAAAAAAAAAGAGAACAAAATAAATACACACATCCATAGACACACACACACACACACACACACACACGCACACACACACACTCTATTACCATTTCCAGTTCTGTCGATTCCTTCTCGTAGATCTGATTTACTGTCTGATGTCATTTACCTTCTGCCTAAAGGACTTCTTGTAGCAATGTAGCACAAGCATATTACCAATAATTTATTTCAATGCTTTTTCTTTATCTGTAGATGTCTTCATTGTTTTCTCATGTATTTTAAGTCAAATTTTCTGAGATATAATTTACATACATTCAATATTATCCTTTTTAGCTGCGCAGTTCTGAGTTTTGATTGACAGAAATAGTCCTGTAACCATTTCCAAAATCAATATATAAAATTAAAGAATTCCCAAATTCTTTAATACCTCTTTGCAATAAATCTCTCTTCCCATTCCCAGGCCCTGGCAATCATTGATCTATTTCCTGTTTCCGTGGTTTCACCTTTTTTAGAATGTCATATAAATGGAGTTGTCCACTATGTAGCCATTTGAGTATTGCTTATTTCACTGGGCAAAATGGACTTGAAAATCATCGATGTTGTTGGATTATCACAGGTTGTTTCATTTTATTACTATGATACGTAGTATAGATGAAAACAGTTTGCCCATTCCCCCTATTGATGGACATTTGAATTGGTTTCCATTTTTGGCTCTTATGAATAGAATTGTTCTAAAAATCCACATACAAATTCTTGTGTGAACATAAGTTTTCATTTCCTTTGAGTAAACAATAGTAGTTGGATTACTGGATCTTATTGTAAGCATGTGTTAACTAAAAAATGGCCAACCTGGTTTCCCAAATGGCTGCATCTTTTGCATTCCTACAGAAATATGTGATCATTCCAATTTCCCTGTTTCCTTACCAGCACTTGGTTTTGTCAGGTGTTTTGTTTTTTTTTTTCATTTGCATAGGTAGGTAAGTCTACCTCACTGTACTTTGAATTGGATTTTATCTAATTTCTAGTGATGTGAGCACATTTTCGTGTGAGTTTATCATCCATATATCTTCTTCTATGTAGTGTCTACTTGAACTTTTGCACATTTAAAATGTTCATTTTTAATTGAGAAATAATAATTGTATATATTTATGGTGTACAATGTAATGTTTTGAAATATATATACATTGTGGAATGATTATATCATATCATTAACACAAGGTTAACATCAAGCTAGTTAACATATCCAATATGTAAGAAACTCTCAAAATGTAATAATAAGAAAACAATCTTATATATTCTGAATGCAGGTTTTTATCATATATATTTTTTTTGCAAGAACTTTTCCCTTTCTATGGCTTGTCTTTTCATCTTAACAGAGTCTTTCAAAGAACAAAAATTTTCAATTAATTCAAATTTATCAGTATTTTCTTTTATGAAGCATGCCTTTTAGAATCATATCTAAAACTTTTTTACCTATGCCAAACTCACGATTGTCTTTTATGTATTCTTCTACAAGTTTCATAGTTTTAGATTTTACATTTAAGTCTGTAATCTATTTTGAGTTAATTTCTGTATATGGGAGAAGGTAAGGGTCGCTTTGCAGGTGAGTGATGAGCAAAAGTCATTTAATGATGTGAACCTGAGTCTGCTTGCACTTCACCCCCTAGCAATTTATATCACATTTTATTTGGCTTAGAAATAGCTACCTAAAACAGTGGGACTGTTTATCTTTCTCATTGTTCTTCAAATATGGGTGCTTCAAAATTACTTCAATAATTATATTATATTTATCTGAATTTATTAGTTAATGATTATGGTTTAAATGTCTTTTGATGTCTCACTCTGAGTTAAGAGCTGTAGTCAAATAAAGAAGCAGGGGATGCATCCTATTTCTCTCCATTCTCAGGTATAAAGGCTAACAAAGCCAACGTAAATAAATAAATTACAATGCACACTTTTGAAGACTGTCCTATTGGAGGAAAGATCTAGCTACTTTTGTAGCTGCATGAATCTGGCATCCCCCAAACCCTTCAGCATTTTCAATATTACTATAATAAAATTCCTTACCTAGTGTCTCTTGGTATTGGTAACTCCCTGTCTACGGAGTTTGTCATTTTATAATTAAGCATCAATTCTTCCAGGATTCCTCCTGCTTCTACTGAGATAATCAGGCTATCTAGGGTTCCCAGAATCCACCAATAATAAAACATCCAAAATAAAACAAATAAATTAAAAATCTACATTGAAATGGCAAATGCTTTGGAAGCCATAGATGAACTTCCATTCCATAGTATGCCTCAAGAATGGAGTCATGATCAATGTTTTGATCTGCAGGGATCTGACTGGTTATGGGACCTCCAAAAATGAAATAAATGCTTCCTCCTAAGGTTATTGCTCTGCCTGCAAAATCAGAAAAACTAATCTGGCAAGTGGGTCTAGTCCTAACTCAAGTTGCCTTCCTGGGATTCACAGTCTCTGTCCAGTTCCCGGACCTGAGTCCGTTTTAGACACGGAGTCCTTATGGAGGAGGAGGTCAGTTTCCTTGAGGAAGAGCCCTGTAATGTGGCTGTCTATGCCAAGCAGGGGAGTAAGTGTATGGAGACTCTGGCAAGTCCCCATAGGAGAATCACAGAACAGACTCTCAGGCTTTGGGAGTAAAGCCATGTTCTCTTATGCTAACAGTAATTTTCCATTTGAAAAGCAACTTCTTGCTTGATTTCAGGATCTGGTCAAGATAGAATGTTCACCGTGGATCCCTGAGTGGACCATGTAACTAAACTGTCCTTCATTAGTTGGATGTTATCTGACCCACAGAACCGTTAAAAATGGGATGTTCATAGCAGCGTTCCATTATAAAATGGAAATGGCATTCTACACTCTTATCAACTGTCTATTGCTACACTCTTCTGCTGATTTTGCCTGGGCTCACAAGGGTACAGTGGGATTCACTGGGAGCCATTGGTCTAACAATGTACCATGTGTCCATATAAGATGGGTCCGATCAGGCCTGGAAAGTATGAGAAATCTGCTTAAGCAAGTAGCCAAAACTATTATAATAGTTGATACTTCTCTTCCTCTCTTTTCCATCAACCACATCTATGACCTCACCAATCTTTCAGTCCTCTCTAACCAAAGGATTCATATGCTTCCCACATACAAAATACACTCACCCCCTCCAAAGGCCTCTAGAGTTTCACCCAATCATGTCACCAGGCTACAGACTTATAATCTCTTTATCTTTATTCAGGTTTAGACAAGACTTTTTGATATCAGTAACTCTTTCTTTCTTTCTCTTCCTTCCTTCCCTCCCTCCCTCCATCCGTCTGTCTTTCCTTCCTTCCTTCCTTTTTCTTTCTTTTTTTTTTCCTTGAGATAGGGTCTCACTTTCACCCAGGCTGGAGTGCAGTGATGCCATAATGGCTCACTGCAACCTCAACCTCAAACTTCTGGGCTCAGGCAATACTCCTGCTTCATCCTCCTGAGTGGCTGGGACCACAGGCATGCACCACCATGCCTGGCTAATTTTTTTTTTTATTTTTTTGTAGAGGCAAGGTTTTGCTATGTTGTCCAGTCTGGTCTCAAACTCCTAGCTTCAAGTAATCCTCCTGCCTCAGCCCCCTAAATTGCTGGGATTGTTGGTGTGTATCAGTAACTCTTAATCTAGAGATATGTGAACAAAAAGTCAAATTATCTGTTCCCACATATCCAACACACAATGTTGAGACAAGAACAGGGTAATTGCAGTCAATGTTCCCACTTACGATAGAAAGTAATGAGAGGCATACAGTAGTCATTGGCTCATAGCAATTCTGAAATACACCCAGAAATATCTTGTCATGCACCTCCAAGGATCCTGCAGTGTTCCATGATTAAGGCTTAATTCTGCTCCCTAACAATTGTTTGCGGTTCTTGGTTCCTTCCTCTTGAAGTTCTCAGCTTTGCTCTGTGAGAGCTTTTTCCTTCCCATAAGCAGTGTCTTGCACTTGCATGTGAGCAGTTTTCTCTGCCTGTTTCCTGCCCACAGAAAGTCAGGGAACCAAAGGCTCGTTGCCTTTTGATTTGATCCTGTCTCTTTCAGTTCAAGTTGGTAAATCCCTTTAAAGACATTGTGAGCTCTTTATAGAATGTTTGCAGTTTACCCTGCGTCCCAATCTAAAACTATCATTTCTTTCAAGACAGATCGCTCTACTTTGGGCCTCACCTAGAACTTCTGGAGGACAATTCCCTGAAGATTCTTTAAAGCACTTTTTTTCTAGCTGAGGAAGTAACCAGGCACCATCTTAAATCTTCCGAGATCTTGCATATCTCTGAAGCCATACAGATGAAGCCATATCCTTCATCTGATCCTTATCTTGTGACTATTTTTTAGTTTGAGACTTTCTCACTCTAGGAAGGACTAGGGATAATAAACTGTATTATTTTCCAAACAGCAAGTTTTGTCTCTGTTATATTTCCTCTAAATTCTGCTTACAAACAAAACAGTTCTCTCTTTTCCAGTGGTTATTATATGCAGCTGAGAAAGCCATTTGGGACTTTCAACATTCACCTGGAAATCTCCTTAGCCAGATCCGTAAGTTCGGGTACATTTTCTAACTTCCAGGTTACTGCAGGTGACAATTCTGCAAATTGATTAGCTGCCGCAAAACTCAAAGTGCCATCTTTCCAGCTTCCGATAGCAGTTTCCTTGCTTCTCTTCCAGCATCTGCTCACTACCTGGTTCCAAAGTCAAGGCCTCGTGTTTTACTTTTATTACAGCAGCATCTCACTTCTAGATACTGATTTTTGTTTTGATTATCTATTTCTGAATAACAAACCACTCCAGAACATAGAGACTTATAAGAAAAGCAAAAAAAAAAAAAAAAAAAAAAAAAAAAAAAAAAAAAAAAAAAAGGATTTACTGTTTCTTATGATTGTGTTGATTGGCTGGAAGTTTCTCCTGTTGAGCAATAGCTGCTTGGTGGAATGGTGGAATGGTCTTCTGAAAACTCTTTTACGACACCAGCTGGGAGACAGCACCCTGTGAGGTTTGGATCCTGTCTTACAAGGTGTGGTAAATGCCATAAACTGGCAACCAATGCATGTGATGTCACTTATCCAGAATGCATATAATACATAGCCAATAACCAGTAGGGCAAGGGGGGTTTGGCCCCATCACTATTTTACCAAATAATGTTTGCTTCTCCTTCCTACTACCTTGGCCTGATGGGTTTAGAGGTCCTAATGTTTCAGGGAGGAAAGCGTCTACCAAGGAACATACAGTAGTCCTGGTGCATTGGAAGCTGAGATTGCACCCTACCCTTTTGGGCCTCCTTATGCTACAAAACCAACAGGCAGAAAAGGAGTCCCTAACTGTTGTGATGATTACCAGAGAGAAATTGAAGTGGTGCTCTTTAGCATGAGCAAGAAGACCTATTTTTGAATCCAGGAAATTCTCTAAAGCATTTCTTATTAGTTGTTCAATAATCCTGGAAAACTGGCAACATAATAATCATACCACCAAGGTCCCTCGTTCTAACCAATGAAAGTTGGAGTCACCTATTCAGGTAAAGAAGTTCATCCTGCTGATGTGCTGACAGAGGGTAGAGAGAACACAAGACGATAATAGAAAAAGGCATCTACTACTATGATCTTAGCCCTTAGGAGACCAGCTAGAAATGTAGGCACGATAGCAGTGATGTAATATGGTACAAACAGGCTGGAACCCATAAGCATGTGCTAAAACACCACAAGGATGAACTGAACCTTGTGTCAATTTTTCTTGCCTCTGGCCTTGGTGAGAGCCCTTCATCACAGAGCTAAAATCACACACATCTGGCTGGGCAGTTGGAGAAGCTGGAGGAAGATCCAGAGGAAAGTGGAGGAGTTGCAGGCCCAGCTGCTGCTTCACACCAATGAAGTGATCCAGCAGATCAGCAAAAATACATGTTCCTTAGTGTTTCCATCAAAACTTAACTTTTAATACATTGTTTACCCATGTATTATCTCATTTAGTAAAAGATCTATGAAGTAGGTATGTGGTAGCAGAATTCCAAGATGCCCCCAATATTCCTATCCCTTGTGTACACACAAGGTATTCAATCAAACATTAACCTAGATAGTGCTGTGAAGAAATTTTTCAGACATAATTAATGTCCCAAATCAGTTGACCTTAAGATAGAGAGATGATCTAGGTGGGCCTTTCCTAACCGCATGAGCCTGTTTAAAAAAGAGAAAGAGAGTTTTATGTAGCTGGTAGCAGAAGATGTCAGGGAATTAAACATGGGAAGGATTTGATGTGACATTGCTGGCTTGAATATGGAGGGGCCACATGGCAAGAAATTCAGATAGACTCTCAGAGCAAAGGACGGCCCGCCCACTGACAGCCAGTAAAAAAATGGAGACACCAGTCCTACAACTACAAGAAACTAAATTCTGTCAATAACGAGAATAAGCTTGGAAGTGTATTCTTTCCCAGAACCTCCAGACAAGAACCCAGCCTGGCTGACACCTTGATGTCAGTATTGTGATAATCCTGAACTGAAAACCCACCCACATCCTGCTGAGACTTCTGACCCACAGAACTATGAGCTAATAACTGGCTATTTTTAAAGCTGTTGTTTGCAGTAATTGTTTAGCAACAGAACACTAATACTAGACATTATTGTTATTACTACTTTAGAGGGTCTAAAAAGTTAAGTAATTTGTCCAAGATAACTTAAATTCTGAAGGTTCTGCTATTATTTCGTTACTTCATGAAATATCTTGGCAAAAATTTATCCTGGCATTATTGTATTATCTTATATCCTTGTTTTCTCCTGAATTATATTTGTTTGAAAAGGATCACATAACTTCATGGAAAATAAGTGTGTGATTTTCATTTTTATGTTACTATAAATAGTAACACAAAACATACTACCATGTTTAATGCATAAGACAGAATTGTATTCCAGTAGGCTCAAAGATAAGGAATAAGCTAGAGATTTGAGAGATGATGTAAAAGGCTTTCACATGGTGAATAATAGAAAGGCTATCCAAGAGTTTAAAAGTAAGGGAGATGGAAACAAATTAACATGTTTAGGAGGTAAAGGATGCCTTGGGGTCTTAATTGTGGGTCAGAGAATGGCTGATAGAAGTTGAAAAGGAACCAGATAATCTCTAAGGTGACTTCCAGCTCCTACAGTTTCTGGTTCTACGATCTTTATATTGTCTTTTTTTTTTTTTTTTTTTTTTTTTTTTTTTTTTTTTTGCCAGTGTTCTCTTTCCCACTACTAAGTGGGTCTTGAGCCAGCAGATAAATTCAAGTAGGCACAACAACTCAGAGAATTGAGGCCACAAATAAGATCTATTCTTCTTTATTTGCCACAAGCAATCAATTTCATGGATCTCAGTGTTGAATTGTAGCATCACTCCATCCTGGCTGGGATGCTTGCTTCCCTTGTGGACTCTTTGGAATTTTTATTGACTCTATATTTTATTTCTTCCACTTTAGTTCTAAATAAAGAGAAAATAGGAGGAAATACCTACCTAAACAAATCACTGAGTGTTGAGAAATACTGTAACAAGAGAAAGTGAATCCATTTATATGGTTACCAAAGTTTCTTATGAGCCTACAAAAGATCATTTTACCACTATCTGTTTTCAACAAAAAGAAAGAAAACCAAACTTTTCTGTGTTGTAATTAGAGGATTATATAGTACTTCTTGAACATTTACTACCCACTAGGCCCCTTCCCCTTCAGACTGAGGGAGAAGCAATTGATACCAAAGTCTTGGGTTCTTTTTATTCTGAAGAATGGTGTATTCCTGAGTCAGGGCACCAGAAGTAAGTGGAAATATATGTCAGGGTCCAACAGACCATATCTAGCATTCCATCCTTCTGGCCACAGTAATGGATTCAGAGATGGGGTTTATTAACTAATCAGAGACAATAAGAACCATTTTTGGTATTTTACTGTTACTGGAAGAGCGGGATTTGCAAATGTCCATCACTGATAGACTAGGTAAAGAAAATATGGCACATACGCACCATGGAATACTACGCAGCAATAAAAAAGAATGAGTTCATGTCCTTTGCAGGGATGTGGATGAAGCTGGAAGCCATCATTCTCAGCAAACTAACACAGGAACAGAAAACGAAACACTGCAGGTTCTCACTCAAAAGTGGGAGTTGAACAATGAGAACACATGGACACAGGGAGGGGAACATCACACACCAGGGCCTGTCAGGGGGTGGGGAGCAAGGGGAGGGAGAGCATTAGGACACATATCTAATGTATGCAGGGCTTAAGACCCAGATGATGGGTTGATAGGTGCAGCAAACCACCATGGCACATGTATACCTATGGGACAAACCTGCACGTTCTGCACATGTATCCCAGAACTTACACTAAAATTTAAAAAAAGAGGGGGATTTGAAATTGGATTGAAGTCCCAGTGGACTTGAAACTGGGTGGATGCAAATCTGGAACCACATGAAAATACACAGTCTTCAGTTTTCTTAATCTTACAGATGATTAGCATCATGAATTAATATCTGACATGTATTAAGTGTTATTATATACCAGAATCTGTGCTCCACTGTTTCTATGGGTTATTGCAGAACAGCTTTCTGGGTGGCCTTGAACCAGTTCTTCCTCCTTACACACTTGTTTCTCAAGAATAACTGTAGTATATACTGGGAATGCAACATCCTGAAATTAAAAAAAAAAAAAGTAGTCTGGAATAGCCTGTACTCTCCTGCTCCCCCTACACATAGAATATCTTTCAATGCTTTAGCTCAGCAAATCTTCTTGCTCTGAGGTATAAAACCCAGGGCAGGGTGCTTTCCGGGGCCCCTCAGTTGCAGCGTGAAGTGGAGCACATCCAGATGAGATTTCACCCACCCGGGGCAGCTTTCCTGAGTCTTGGGAAGTCAGCTCACCCTGGTCCTAGGCTTCTCTTGTCCCTTGCTGTGTGTCTGCAGGTAATAAATCTACTTCACGTAACTTGTTGTGTGTATGAGTATTCTACCTCGCCAGACTCAGACAAGTAGTAAAATTGCCACCCAAGATGGGCTGAAGTGGTAACCAATGCACAATGAAGCTGCTTCACAGTTGTGGTATGTAGTAGTCATAATAATCCTATGCTGTAGGTAATGTTATTATCCCCACTTGTGGTGGGCAATGAGATATGCCCTCCAGATCCCCCTTCCAGTAAGGGCTTATTGATCTAGCTGCTAGAAGGCTGCTGTAGACTGCATTTTGCTGTCAGGTGCAAAGAGCTGCCTGGCCCAAAGTCATGCCCTTGCCCAACTGATGGACATCCAGTGACTGAGCTGGTGGAGGCCATTTGGAACCAAATCAGGACAACTCTAATGGGCCATTTTAGCTCAGAGCTCCCAGTGAGATCAGCCAAGGCAAGGGTCCTGTGCCCAGTCCTACTTCATTTCTATCCCTTCCATAGGTGTTGATCACGCAAACATTACATCCTTTAGAAACGTCCCTAATAAACATTAAGCACACAAAACTTCATCTCAGAGTCTGCTTCCCAAAGAACACTATCTACAACACCATTTTTCAGATAAAATGATAAAGCAGAAAATTCTTGCCTTAACTCATCACTTGGCATGGGTGCTGGGGGCTGAGACTGCCTAAGTATTTGCATCTGGCTTAAGATCACCAAGGATGACCTGGAATTTGGAACTGGACTCTGAACTGTATTTCTAAGAGGGAAAGTAGGTAACGTCCTAGCAGAACTATGTAAGCTTGGGAATGCAGGGCAGTAGCTTCACTTCTGCTGAAAGCAGACGAGATCCAGTAGGTTAATAATTGCTTGTTGTCCAGGGTGGCTATAGGAGTTGACTCACAGAGAGTTGCAATAGCACACAAAAGAAGGAACTTTATCTCATTCTCTCCACCTCATATCCTCATTCCTTAAGAATTTCAGTAGAAAATAATCTAGGCATTTTAGCAAATGAATGAGAAAGAGCAACGTACCAATTTAATCCACTTATTTTGGCCTTGAATGTTTTTGTTGTGCAGATGTCATGCTAATTAGAATTAATTCCAGTAAGAGGTAAAGGAAGATTAACTAGGTTTCATTTACGTAATTTTTGTAATTGTCACCTCCCCTGGTCTTTTGAAATATTATATTCAAAGCTATTATAATTTTCTAAATTGCATTTTAATACATTTTTGGGGAGAAGACTATGATTAAAAAGGATATACCTGCTAAACAATGAACTAATAAAACATCATATAAGAAAGAATCTATCAAATAGTCTTCTGACTGCACTTATTTATCAAGCCATGAAATTAAAATAAAAATATATGATTTCAGGACATTCATAAGTATTTATGACTTAAGAGTAGTAGAAATGGTGAATGTTGTTTTAAAGTGTTAGCATCGGCAAGCCTGTGTCATCTGCAGGATCCTCAATTCTTGCCTTCTCAGAAGAAAGAATTCAACTGAGGGGCATAAGGCAGAGTGAGAAACCGAGGCAAGTTTTAGAGCAGGAGTGAAAGTGTATTAAAAAGTTTTAGAGCAGGACCAAAAGGAAGTAAAGTACACTTGGAAGAAGGCCAAGTGGGCGACTTGTGAGACCAAGTGCACTGTTTGACCTTTGACTTGGGGTTTTGTGCGTTGGCGTACTTCCCGGGTGTTGTGTGCCTTCTACCCTGATTCTTCTCTGGGGGCGGGCTGCTTGCATGTGCCATGGCCTGCCAGCACTTGAGAGGCGCCACATGTGCAGTGTTTACTGGAGTTGTATGCATGCTCACTTGAGGCGTTCTTCCCTTACCAGCCAAGTGTTCCTAGAAGAAGGTTAGATAACAGTTAAACTGTGCCATTTTGCCTTAGTCCACATGCTTGAGCCCACTCACCTAAGTCCTGAGATGTCATTGGGAAGCTGCTGATCACCAGTTTCAGGTGTTTCTGTCTATTGGGAGACCACTTTTTCTGGTGCCAGCTGTGACCAATTATTATTGTAGCCGGACAGTTTAACAACTGCCTGACCATCACCTGATGGTCTCCTGGCATGCCTGGTGGGGAAGGCCCTCTTCTGCCCTGCTCATGTCTGACTAGCTACCTACTGTAACAAAAATAAGGAAAACGCGTAGGAGATAACAGTGTATCCAGGGAAAAGGGCATAACTCAATAATTGTTCTAAATTATCCTAAAGTTCTAAAGACCAGCCCCAAAATGCCTCAGAGCTAAAACCCCTCTGAAACCCCATCCTTAGCAAAAATTCTTAACTTTTTACACCTAGAAATATTTCTTAAGAATTAAGATGTATTTTTTAATACATCTCCAAATTTATAATCAAAGAAATACCAACAGCTGTTTACAGATATTCCCTAAATAAGAGACATGAGTGAAATCCATTTGAAGTGGCTACTGCTGTCTGTGGTATATACCTTGGGGTTCATTGTCATGCACTGAGAAAGAAGTCAGCACACAGACACAGGTGGGTGGGTTAAGGAGCAGAAAGTGTAATAGAAGAAAGGAGAGAGGAGGGGCGAGCAGCTCCTTACGAGCAAGAGACATGTGGAAAAGGGAGAAAGTAGAGGACCGCAGCAGATTTTATAGGCAGGCTGGAGAAGGCGGTGTCTGATTTACAGAGGGCTCACAGATTGGTTCACTCAGGTATGATGTCTACATAGTGTGCCGGGAAGGCTAGTTGCCCCACCCTAATCTTCTTAAGCAAATAGACTTTCCAGTTGATTGGCACCATCTTGTCTGCTCGTTTACAGTACACGTGGCTAACAGAGAAGGGAAGATGGGACCGCCGTTTAACATCTTTAGTCCTTAGTTCCCGCCCGCATTCACCTGTGCAAGCTCCCAGCTTGCAGGCTGCTCTGTTAGAAAATTATTTGGGGCTGATTTTCATTAGAAAGAAAAGCCTTACGTAGGACTCCCATACCCTTACTATCTGCCTAAGTAATTGCTTCTTAACTCCTATATCACATTCAGTACACTGGAAGTAGAAATGTAAAATAGAATAATTTTAACACTTATCTCTTGATACCCTTTAAGATGTCCTTTTATAGACAAAATAAATTTTTTTAAATTTATATTCCCATCTCTGCATTTTAAATATGTTGTTTATCTGTGGTAGGGTTTTTGTGGAGAAAGCAGGCAGGGGAGTGAAACTGAAAAAGAACTAGGTCTCTTAACAGTTAGACCCACAACAGCTAAGGTCTTAAATCTAAAACAAGTACTGGCCCAAGGGTGGAGACTAAAAACCCCCAACCATCTTAGTTCTGGTGTCAGCCTGTCTAAGGCAAGGCCAGATATACACATGGCCCAAGAAGATAGAATGGTTTATAAATTGCCGCAATCAATGACGGAGAAAAACCAGATTACCCAGAACAAATGACACCCCGTCAAGATAATTCAGTTTGTTAATTTTACTAGCTAATAAGTCTCCATTACAGCTTTATATGTGGGAGACAAACCAGTCTCATCTGTATGACATAATCAATCAATTATAAAAGTCACTATGTGAGATTTGGAGCACTGATTTACCCTGAAAGATCTTCCCCCCCCAGGTCTTGCCTTCACCTGAAATCATAAAATAGATATATAAGTGAGATTTCGGACAAGCTAAACACAATGTAGTTTGAGAGACCGAGCTCTCAGGAGCTCAGAGGAGCCACAATTTGCAGCTCTGAAGCACAGCTCGACTGACTTTCAGATGTGGCTGCAGTCTCTTAGTTACACCCATGCAGATCACTTTATCTGAACTCTACGGAATAAATGGATGAATTCAGTTAAGCCAATTGCTCTTGTCTCTGGCGTTAATCAAATCCCAGGCTGTGCTAATGGGATCCATCTCATTCATCACATGCTCTTATGCCATTCACATCACCCCGGCAGCTGTTTCAAGTAGAGGAGTTTTTGAAGTATTTGAAGGAGACAAATAGGTTACTTCCAACTCTTGACTTTCTTATTTAGTCTAGTATCTTGTAAGAAAGATACTTTGTGAAATCATTCTACTAGTAAAAGTATATATCATCAAAATTAGCAGGCATACCCATAGCAGCTTCACAGATTAAACAGAATGCCCTTTACACAACTATAGTCAACATGGGTTGTTCTTTTAATGTTCTAAGGCTGTGTCCACCGAAATCCTGCATCTTGCATTTGTATTCCTGGTCTGTCAGGGATTGTTTGGTTCAGTTGTTCTTTGTTTATTTCTAACACTATCACTAGATCCAGCAGGCATTGTGGAGCATGTATTACACATACTACACATATTACACATACTCATATCTTCTGTATATGGGATATATGACTCAGAAGTAATAGCAAGTCAGATTACAACCTCTTAGGGAAAATCAACAGCAAATACAGGCTCACAGGCTGTGTGTACGGTTGACTTGTACATGACTTTGGATGCAAATTGACACAAACACCTCTCCATGTAACAGTCATTTTTAGAGGGCAGACAGCATTCTTGAGGGGACCTGAATTGCTAGGTAATTAAAATGTATGTATGTAGAATAAAATAATCTTGGAAATAAGAGGTTTCCGTAAGCCTTCTCTCTAAAATAAGGTCACCTTCTTTGAGGTAGAGATTCTGTGCCTTGTGGAAGGAAAGCCACTTCATAAAGCAGCACAAGAATAGCCAGTTATTGAAAGGGCCGTTATAAAATTACTAGCCAATGGTATTCGCTGCTCTTACAATTTGTCAATCCATTCATCCCTAGGAAAAAGACAGCATAAAAGAGAGTTCTGTTCATAGGTAGAAGCAATTTATGGGAAGGCTCTGGAAATGCAGAACCATTGTTTTTGATGACCATAAGAAAAAGAGGGGGTGCAAGAGGGGAGCACTATGAGGGGCCCCTGGAATAACAGCACGAAGCAAGTTAGATTCAAAGAGTGGAGTAGACCTTTGTCTAAGGGGCTTATCCTGACAAATTCAACTTTGAAGGCAGCCTGGGTCATTCTTGGAAAAGGCCATTCTTTGTCTCCAGTGACCCCAGAGACATCATATAGGGGTGGGGTGATGATTCAGCAGCCGGGACCAGGTCCCAGTTGCAGTGGACAGGACAGAAGGGACTGAATGGGGCAGCAGGCTGGGGTGCCACCAGGTACAAGCAAAGCCCAGGGATACGGCCCCTCCCCTCCGTCCCGGCGGCTCGCTGCGCCCCCTCTGGGCCGTGCAGGCTCGGGCTCCCGCGCTGGGGCTGCCTCTCACCGATTTCGGCCCGGTGGGAGGCAGTGCCCAGAGCCTCTTTTTCCGTATCTCACAAAACCCTAAAAGCCGAACTCCTACAACCAGCAGACAAAACTGCTCCCCGAGCTTCGGCTCTTTCCTGCTTCCCAGGCGTTTCTCCGGGAATAACTTACTTAGTGGCACGGGGAGAAAGGTGGGGACTGGGGGGTCGGGGACCGAAACCCAAAAGATTCCCCCAGCACGGAGCACCCACGTTTCCAGTGTCGTGCTGGAGTGGCGGGGGATGCACGTTGGTTTGTGCCCAGCCCGCCCCCACCAAGCTCGGTCCTCGGCGCGCTGACACGCTGGCATGGGCGGCGGGGTGGGCGTCTCTGGGTCTGTGGCTCTGTCCTGCTCGCCCCCGCCCCTTCCTCCCGGACCGCGCCGGCGCTGTGCGGCCTTTTCCCCAGCACGCGGCGCTGCGCTCGCTTTTATCTCGGAGCCGCGTCGCTTCGTGCGCTGCCAGCGGGGCTCAGCCAGTCGGCTGGAATTGAGTAGCATTCATTGAATCTGCGGATTTCATGACGTCTCTCTGCGTGGTCCACCACTTTTCTCCTAACCGGGGATTTTTTTTTCTTCTGCCACTCTTATCTTTCCCCACTTCATTCCACCCAGTCTCCCTCCCTCGTCCCTGCCCAAGCGCGCGCCCCTCCGCCCCTCCTTTGGCCCCAGCGCCCAGCCCTGCTCTCCGCGCTCGGCCAGAGGGACCCAGTCCGGAGACGGCCGCACCTGGCTGGAGAGGCTGGGCGGGCGGAGGGGTGGAGACCCGCGGGCGCCCGGAAGCCGGACCTGGAGCCGGAGCAGCCGCACCTGGAGCCGGAGCAGCCGCGAGCAGAATGGAGTCTCCTAACAGCCTCTCGGGGCTGATGTGAAATTTGACCATCTGATTCCAGTTTTTTTCTTTGCCTTTTCTTTTTTGCATTTCCTTCCCTCGCCATCCGTCGTGTAGTGAATTGTTCAGTCTTGCTCCGCTTCAAGAGAGGAGATCATGATTGAGTGAAGCCACCCCGTCCGCAGCCAGGTAAGCGGTGCGCTGAGCTGCTCGCAGGCGAGGAGCTGGCGTCCACCTGGGCGAGGCGTTCCGTGCTGTCGGGTCCCCGCGTCCCCTTCCCCATCTCCGCCGTCGCCGCAGGCATCTCCACTCTCATGAGAAACATTGTGCCCAAGTCAGCCGAAAGGCGAGGGAGAAGCCGGTTACATAACAGAAGGGGAATCTGTTTCATACGGTTTTCATTAGCGACTGAAACTCGCACGGGGGGCGGGGGGAGGAGGGGTCTGCATCCCTGGGCTCGCAGAAACCCAGTCAGTTATTGCAGTCATCATTTCAACATCAGCTGGCAAAGACGAAATGCACTGATTAACTGACAGGTGCGGCTTGTGGTGTAGTCATTTACAGTTGGGAAAAGCCCATTGTCTTTGTGGAAGGCAGTCTTCTTGATCTGCTTTGCATGGAGAGGAGAGGAGACAACACGAGAGGGAGGAAAAGTGAGGGTTGGGGAGAAACATGCGGAGAATGGGAAACAGAATACTGTAACTCCTAACTGTTCTCTATCCGTAAAACCGAAGATGTGTTATCATGACTAAAAACAGTGAATAGGAAGATCTCCCTAGAAGTAAACTGAATTATTTTGTAATTGGAAGGGAAGAAAAAACGCTTTAGATAAAATGAGATGTGTGTGGCATTTAGAGGACTGGGTGGCTGTGGATATTTGCTTCCCTGTGGATATATATTCATTTTCATCAAAACATTAAGCTTGGATTAGTTTTTAAGTGAAATAACATCAGTATTCCCAAAACCCAATAAAAGCCCAGTGGATCCACAGGTACATCTGTTGTACTAGGTGCAGTATGGAGAGATTGTCAGAGGAAAAATATATCTTAATAGAAACAGCCACAGAGATAGGGTGAGGTTAGTGGAGAAACAAAATACCAGAATTTTCCAAAGAATTCCGCCTCCAACCCCCCAAAAAAAGGAAGAGAAAAAAAAAACCCACAACTCCAGTGTTTGGGAGTTGGAGATGTATTATATGTTTAGAATGTTTCCCAACTGCTGTTATCTAAAGTCTGTCAGTCCCGGGGAGCCCCACGGTACAGGAGGCAATGCCACATCCTGCTAGCCCTGTTCCCTGCCTGCCTTTCTTTTGCTGAAAAAAATGGAAAAGGGTGATGCCCAGGAACTGCTTAGGGAGAAAAAAGGGCTTGCTACAGTCAAGGCTGAGCTAACTGAGCTTCGCCCATTTTGCCTGGAGAAAGAAAAAGAGCTCGAGTCTCCATGGCGACCCAGGTGGGAGGGGAGACCGCAGCTCCAGTTACAGGGGAAAAAAATTGGACAAAACTTTCCCTGCTCCAGGCAAAGGAATAAGCCAGCCGCGTGCCCTGTGGCGGATCCCAGGGCATCGGTTGTGCCCAACTCCCTGACGGCGACGCTCGAGAGGGCGCCCAGAGCTGGCCGGGTGCCCCTCAAACCTCCCGAAAGTTGCCTGGGGGCCGCCGAGGTGGTGGTTCCCCAGCCGGTTCCGGATTCAGCACCAAGGCCAGAGCCCAGGCGCCGAGGGTGCAGCCTCACCGGTCTGCAGCCCCCAGCGAGCCGTACCCACTCCTTTGGTCGCTGGAGGTCAATCACTTTCTATAAATAAATGAGTCTTTGGCTCGTGCAGAATCTGGATATCAAATTACCCACGGAATTACATGAGGCAAAGAATCTTGCGAATCATCCATTTTATGCATGGCGGTGCATCAGAGGACCTATTCAGAATCAAGAACACTGGGACAGGGAAAGACCTGAGCTGAACTGAGAATGGAGACAGGATTCCGTCCTCAGGGGGAGAAAAAGGACGCGTGCGCGCACAGACACACACAGACACACACACACACACACACACACACACACCCCGATCCGCCTCTGACGAGGGTTGCTAGTTTCAGCTGAGTCCCTTTGGCTTTCAAAAGCATACATCCCTTGCCCTCTCACGCTCTTCTCTTTAACTTTTTGTTGGGCATAGATGGCAGAAGGGAGCTGTGGAAGCACCCTGGTCAGCGGGAGGCCAGCCAACCAAGTTTGTTCTTTGTTTCTTTCTTTCTTTTTTTTTTTTTTAGACAGAGTCTCGCTCTGTCACCCAGGCTAGAGTGCAGTGGCTCGATCTCGGCTCACTGCAACCTCTGCCTCCTGGTTTCAAGCGATTCTCCTACCTCAGCCTCCTGAGTAGCTGGGATTACAGGCGTGCACCACCACGCCTGGCTAATTTTTGTATTTTTAGTAGAGATGGGGTTTCACCGTGTTGGTCAGGCTGGTCTCGAACTCCTGACCCTGTGATCTGCCTGCCTCAGCCTCCCAAAGTGCTGGGATTACAGGCGTGAGCCACCGTATCTGGCCCAACCAAGTTCTTTCTAAGGGTCCTAGGACTCAAGAGGGTGGAGATATAGTTTCCTCTCAGTCTAGATCTGGAAGGAATCAAAACAACACTGGTGAGCTCCCGAAAAGGAGAGAGAGTTTGTTAGCAAGATGAGAGCCAGTGATCACATCTTCAAGCCTGCGTGTGAGCAAGGTGGCTACATTTCCTAGGTTGCAGGCATAGGAAACCGAGAGGAGTCACTTCTCTTAATACAAACAAGGAAGAAACTGCAGGAGGGGAGGATTTATTACCATTCAAGTTCCATTTCAACATTCATACAGGGAAAACAGGTAAGTCCATCAAGCCCTTCTGCTCTCACTTTACCAGAAGCCGGCCTTTGCACTGCTCTCATCCTTGGTCGTAGGTCCCCCACCACCACCACCACTGTCACTGATATGAAGAGGAAAAATAATACAGGAAGGTGACAGTCATATTTGAAATAGAATGCCTGTAAGAGTGCCATCCAGGTGTTACAAGGTACAGTTTGAATTGCAAAGCCCAGTCAAGGTTTGGCAACTGGTCGGAAATGTTGATAAAGCTTCAACAATATCCCTGGCTGCTTTCCTGTTTTGTGGATGCACTTGGGCATGAGGTCTTGAGCTGGTTCTAGTTTGTTATTTTTAATGGTAAACAAGATATGATCCTGGTTTTCCTTGCTGGGCTTTCCAAGTGTGACATGTTGTTTCTAAAGATATTGCATGTTGAGCACTCAGGATGTGGTTAAAGCAGCGTGTTTATACCTTCCAGTCTTTTCAAATGATTGCTAGTGAAGACAGAGCAATCTATTTCAAACCTAAACAAAAGGATGAGTTATTACACTATCTCTTACATTTCAGTTCCTGATAGGTATTGACAAGTTTATCCATAATTTAGTTTATGAAAGGGTTGCTACCTAAAGTAGACAGAAGAAGTGATGCATGGGGTATTAAACAAGGCAGCTGTTCCTTGGCTTTGTTCCATCTGATATTATCAGCAGAAGGGAAGTAGACATTCATTATGAGGATGAAGCTATACAAGAATATAGACTGTTAGATAAACAAAGTAATGTATTTCTGAGTTCTGAAGTCCAATTTCTCTAATAAAAAGGGGGGTGGTGTCAATAATCTAGGTATATGAAATTGTTCAGTCAATAATCTTTACTTCTGGTAGTTTCCATGCTCACATATTCAGTGCTTATTCACCGAACTATGACTTGCTTTCTTCCTAGGTGGCTAATTGATTAACAAAGTGTCACTATGCCCTTTTCAGTCAATAGGATACTCCAAAATAATTGGTTTACTCATTTCAAGTAAGATTTGTTAAGGAGAGCAACTTGTGAAAATTCGCCCCCATTCACTTGGTTCCATTTTGCTACTTAAAAAAAATCATTCTGATACCTCTTCTAGGTATTGCCTAAACAATAGTTACCTCATCTAGATATTGCCTAAACATTAGTATGTTTTCCTTTGTGTGAGACAGGTCTTTATTTAATACATAGGACTTACATGAACTATTTCCCTTGAGAATATAGAAGGGCTTTTAATTCAGTCTCATATTCCTCCCTGTCATCTCAGTCTACCTCTACTTTATAGGGAAAAAAATTAGAATAGTTATTTAAGAAGTTATAGAAAAAATTCACTGGAGATTAAAAATAAAATACCCTTATGGAATCTTAACCCCATTCACTGATTTTCACAGGTAGAAAATGTTGCTGTCCTCAAGGGTTTAATGTTGACCATGTAAACCTTAATGAAAACAAGATACATGCTCTTTATGGAAAGGCAGGCAGATAAGGTGAAGCTCTTCTCTTTTTCACCAATTCTTCCTTTATCAAATGATATGTAAGTAATATGGACATGGAAATGGACCAGAGATAGGCAGAGTAGGAGGAAGGAAGAAAGTGAGGGGAAAAGGCAGTTACTTGTTGCTACCAGCTTTAAAGTGACAATACTTTTCAAAGTAAGGTTGGTTTTTCTAAGTTCATTGTATTAGAACTTTAAGTTTGGTGGAATTAAGATGTTTAAATTCAGTGAATTTGGATTTATAACTTATTGAGATGGCACTTATTGTTTCTTCATTTTATCTTCAACAATTGGCATTTAAGTACCAAAAGAGAATTGATTCACTCTGGAGTTTTACAAAATTATTAACTTTGGTAATACCAGTAAGGGGGAAATTGGCAGTTAAGTTGAAAAATCATCAAAACACTTTTGTTGAGTTAGAGTTTTCTTTTTAATTGTAGTGAAAGTATTTGGAGAGATAGAAAAATAAAATGTAGCTGTTTAGGATAAAAATATCTTTTCAAGTGCATTTTAAATAATTATTTCTAGAAATAATTAGGCTCCAATAAAAAGAGATAATCACAATTGCGGTTAGTGCTCTAATGGTATTCTGAATTTCCTCGGGCAAAGTACTAGAATATACATATACTTGCTGTCATTTTAATAACAAATAATAGTGAAATTATTTTTCTCAAAGAGCAGTCTCGTCATTAAAAGAATAGTCTGTATCCTCTCTAAACTGTAGCTTTGATCTAATCACACCTGCTAATCAATTGTAAATATTCATTTATTTATTTGTTACTAAATTGAATCATTGTTTAAACAAAACCTCAGAGAATGATTTTGTGCAGTGTGCAATGTTCGAATGGTCATTCAGATCTGATTTTATCTGGAATGCAGTAAGGCCATCAATCCATTTTCCCAATTATAATGTGTAAAGTTAACCCTAAATTTTAACCAAGTGACTAATTTATGTCTATACAAATGTATCCAAGTCAGATTAAACCCATTATCTCCTTGAGTCCCATGTTTCTCATTTTTTCTGTATGGCTGTGCTTAGGACTAGGAATCATACAGTACTGGTGATTCTTTTAGCGAATAGATTTTGGCTAACATGTATCACGGGTCTTATTCCCAGTCACAGAGATGTGGTTTCCGACATGAAATCCTTACAAAAGGAACCAGAAAGTGCATCTGTGGCTAAAAAGATCCATGTCCTTGCCAACAACTGTTCTGTGGGACTAAATCTGCAGGTATTATATGCAATGTGAGAGACGTATCTATAAATTAAGTTTAAATCCTGTGGCAGTTTCCTCTTTAAACTTACAGACATCTACTTTTTTCTTATCCAGGATGAGAATTGATTTTTTTAACGATGCTTTAAATTTCTCTTGTATCATCTAGCATGAACTTGTGCAAGTTTGACAATGTGCTTGGTAGGCGGTGTTGCTCCGTAATTAAGAGCACAGGCTCTGGTGTTTCTCACTAACCGAATCTGCATCAAGGTCTAGGCGTATCTGTCCGTTTTTGCTAAGTTTGGTGCAGTAACAGCAACCCCAGCATCTCAGTGGCTTACAAAACAAAGGTGTATTATTCTCTGGAGCGCTATGCCTCTGCTGGTCAGCTGTGGCTCTGCCTCCTGTGTCTTCTTCATTCTGGAATTCAAGATCAAGAATCGGTCTGGTCTGGAACACTCTATCCCAGTATCAGAGGAAAAGGAGACTCCCAAGTTAAGCAATGGCCCTTAACATTCCTGCTCAGATATGGCACAAGTTATCCACTCACATTCCATTGACCAGACAATTCACATGTCACACCAGTGTCAATGATCAATGGGAAGGAGATGTATATTTCTCCCACAGTGAAGCACTGCAAGCCGTGCAGCAACAGGTAGAGACATCTAATCTTTCAGGGAGGGAAGAGAATAATTGGAGGCAATAATATAACCCACTGTGCTAACTGTGTGGCCTTAATCAACTTTATGCCTTGCTTTCCCTATCATGAAATAATAACAATAAGAGTAATAATAAGAAGATATACCTCAGAGATGTTATGAGGATTCATGTGATAATGTAAGTAAAGCTCTTAGCACAGGCCAGGAGTGGTGGCTTATGCCTATAATCCCAGCACTTTAGGAGGCCAAGGCAGGTGGATCACTTGAGGCCAGGAGATGACTTGAGACCAGCCTGGCCAAAGTGGCAAAACCCCATCTCTACTAAAAATACAAAAATCAGCCAGGTGTGGAGGCACATGCCTGTAGTCCCAGCTACTCAGGAGACTGAGGCACAAGAATTGCTTGAACCCGTGAGGCAGATGTTGCAGTGAGCTGGGATCACACCACTGCACTCCAGCCTGGGTGAGAGGGAGACTCTGTCTCCGAGAAAAAAAAAGTTCTTTGTACAATGTCCAGCACAAAGTAGGCACTTTAAAAATAGCAGATGTTGTCATTCATTTATTGCAATGTGGCATTAACTTCAGTTCTTGATGAGCCCATGTATACTATATTAATTAGAAAGTTCTTGCAACAGAAAATATCTTGATCTCACTAATTTAGCAAAATAGAAGATTTCTTTCATTCACATAGATCTAATTGGTTGATGCCATACAAGGACCCAGGCTGAGGGACACTTTGTCATCTTTAGCATATGGCTTCTAAGATCTCCTGAGTGTTGATATCCAACTAGCAGACAGGGAAAGAGGGAGAGTAGACGATTATGTAGAAGATTTTAATGATCCGGGCCTGGAAGTAATGTATATCACTCCTATTCATATTCTATGGTCATACCTAACTGCAAGAGTAGCTGCAAATTGTAGTTCAGCTCTATATCCAGGCGGAGGGGAAACTGGTAGGGTGAACACGCTGGAGTCTTTGGTATGCATGCCCAGTATAAATGTCTGGCAACAAAGAAATACAGCTAATGTGAATCAGGAATAGAGTAAGGCAGAGGAAATGATTTGTCCTAGTGGTGAAAAGATTCCTGGTAGAGATAATATTTCCTGGTGCCCTTGAATCATTCTTTAGTGGTGTATTTTTTTAAATAAATTAGTTGGGATATTTTGACTTTTGGAGTAGGTGTAGAAGATTCTTAACAAAAGAGATGCAAATACATATTGTTTGATTTCTGTTAGCTGATCTGTTAAAGTAGACACAAAGGAGAAAAGCCAACTTCACAACCCATGCTCAAAAGCAATGTTCTAATCTTGACAATTACACCCACATTGTGTCTAAGAATGCTGAAGAATTAAATGCTGTCTTCTAATATCTGGCACTTGCTGTTGACTAGCAATTTGCATTTTGTTTTAAATCACCTAAATGTCCATAGGTTAGACACATGCTGTAAGTTTAGGTTGAATTAATCTACTAATAGTCATTGTTTTCCTGAAAATAGACCATGTAATTTGTTAGTAGTGTTTGAGAACCTCTGCTTCCCTCAAGGAGAAAACTTGGAAACTAAGTTCCATACCTTTTCACTAGAAGCAAAAGAACAGCTTTAATGCCAAACTTAACAACCTAGAAAAGAGAAATGTCGGGGAGAAATATCTGAGAAGACTACGAGAGGAAGAACCAGAAGAAACAGAGTGGTGATCCTTAATACCTCTAGTTCTCTTACATCGTTTCCATTTCCCTAACTCAGATATCACAGCCACCAACATTCATGCAGGGGAAAACATTATCAAACTGAAACAGTAAATACCAGTAATGCATGTTAATCCTTCCATGGGGCAGTAATATTGGATTAGAAAACTCTTGACCTCCTCAAATATCTTGCCATTCCAAAGTAAATAATGTCTCATAGTGGAACTTCTGTTTACTGAAGAGAATGTTTTTGAGGACAGGATTTATTTCACTGCCACATTCAATCATTTCAATTTAAAAGGGATATAATCCAACAATCTATGTGCAGAAGGGAATAGGCAGGACAGTACGTGAGTCCAAACCATGTAATATTAGAGTAGATGAAAGAATTAGGGGGTGTTTTCCCTGGAGAATATGTGGGGGAGGAGGCATGATAGTTGTTTTCAGGCATCTTGATATTTGAAGATGAAGGAAGGATTATAATTGTTCTGTTGGGCTCTAAGGGATAAAAGTGGGACCCAGCGGTGGAAGCTACAAAGTGACATATTTTGGTTCAATATAAGAAAGCCTTTTCAGTAGTCAGAGCGGGGCAGAGGTAATGTGATCTGTCTTCTCTGCATTTACACAGCTCTGAATTCTTTGTCACTAGAAGCATAAAGAAGCTGAGAAAGCTAGGAACTGGGGTTGGAGTGTATGTATTTCAAAGTCTCTGCCAACACAGAGCACTTCTAATGGCTGTGAGAGAAGCGGTGCCCTTCAGGCTCAGTCAACAAATCAGACTGGACCTCACCACTCTATGGGGCCATTGCTTTATGACTTAGGGAGCCATCATTTCTCTATAAAAGAAATGAATCACATTTAACCAAAAATGACATCTCAGTCCCTACACGAACCTTGTGTCTATGAGAGCAGGTCTGGAATGCAGTAATCATATGACTAAGCAGCATCACATGGCTAAGAGGCAGGGTACAGGACTCATTGCTCATAGAAAAGCTTTACCCGTGCTTTTTATTGTCAACACACTACCTTCAGTCAAAAGACAGGGAATGAAATCTCTCTTTGGAGGCTTTTCCATCACCTTACAACCTTTTCAGAGCCAAGACGCCATGACGAGTTAGGCAGAGCACACTTCAGATTTTTAGACATCTCTAACGTGCAAAATATAGTGCTACTAATATATAATTCCTACTCTCAAGAAATCTAGTTTCAATAATGGCAACAAAGGGGTAGATTCCTTCCTCTTCAGCTGTCTCCCGAGGTCTCACCAGTCAATACCCTAAACATATTCACCCTCTTAAATTTTCATTAGCTCTCCTGGGGTGGCTGGGCCCACAGCAGTAAAGCATATAAAGAGAGGGCAGAAAGAGGACGGCAAATAAAAAACCTATGACATTATGTGTTGTCATTGGAAGAGAGGCCGAATTAGGTGGCCCTCTTTTTTAATCAGCACTTAAGGAGTGTTGGGCCCAAGCCCACACTCCACATGTCTCCCTGACTGGCCACAGTTGGGGGTCTCTGTGGACAAAAGGAGGCATCAGAGCTGATGAAAGTCAGCTGAGGTCAGTGGTTCCCATAGTGTGTCCCTGAACCAGCAGCAGCATCACCAGGATGCTGGCTACAAATGCAAATTCTCAAGCTCACCCCCGATCTACTGGATCAGGAACCCTGAGGATGGGGCCAATCATCTGCCCATCCCCTCCAGGGATTCCGATGCACTCTAAAGGGTGGGAGCTACTGGCTTAGGTTTTCCTCAGATCTGCTTTAAGGAGGAACCCAGACACAATGCCCCTTCTCACAGCCTTCTTCCCACAATAAAGGCCTCCAAGTCCAGGCTCATGCAAGAGCCAGGTAGGGTCAGAACTAGAGATGGAATGCCAGAATGCCCACTGCAGAGGCAGATTTAACCTGGACTCAATGTCTAGTGGGGAAAATAAAGCAAAAACAAAAAGCTTTTGGTCCATCAGAAAAAATACTCAGGATCACACCAAGTGGCAAAGATTATGAGCACAAAGCAAGGGCTTCTCTGTTATGCAGGTTATTTAAATGAACTGCTTAGTATTTTGGAATTATAGTTAATCCATCCTGAAGTTTATTTGTTCTTTTCAAAATTAATAGTCTCATTTATTACCCTTAAATAAAAGATGCTATCAGTGAATAAGAATGTTGTACTCTTGAGAAAAGCCGTATTAAGAAAATTGAATAGAGAGCTTATCACAGCAGACCTTCATGCAGTCAAGTGAGGAATAGTTATAACTATATGATGTTTACTTTCATTCTAAACATCTCCTGACCACCTTCATATTGCCAGAAATTGGCGTTTCATAGCTATGTCCAGAATTGTCTTAGCTTCTTGGGTTAGTCAGTTGACAAATCTCTGCTAAGTACCTACTACCTAAAGAAGACAAGGGGACATAGGAAAAAAAAATGCCCTGATTTCAGTTCCCAGAGGCCTTAAACTTAGAAAATGAGAGTATTGATGAAACAATAATGTACACAAAGAAGCATAGCATTACACAAGAGAATGGTGCTAGACTTTAAGTGAGGGCAGAGAACATTAATAAGGGCTGGTATCTGCAGAGAGCATCCAGGGATGTGGGAAAATGTGAAGGAGTCTTGGAAGAACAGTAGCGTTGTGGTGCTTAGTAAGGTTTTCCCAGGAGAAAGGAGGGCTTTCCAATGAGGAACCCACCTATAGGCTGGTGCAAAAGTAATTGCAGTTTTGCCATTACATATATATAGCATGTATTGGCAATGAGGATTGATCAGGCAGGGGTGTGGTCTACCACACCATGGAAATCAGAGTGCCACGCATCGGCATGGTACATGAGCTCATAGCTCTTGGAGAAGTAACTGCTTTGATTGGGGGCAAGTGGGAGGAAATACAGGGATTTTAATCTGGCAGTCATGAGCATGACAGGGTTAAATACTGGGATTAGGACACACAGCTAGGACACTGATGAGAAGGCAAGAAGCCCTAAGCATGTGCGAAGCAGTAAATGAGTAATAGAAAAATGGACCCGCTTTAGTGTCATCGGTGGTGCTGAGAGCAGATAATCACTCATGAGCCAAGAGAGCAGGCTGATGATGGATTCCGCCCAAAGAAAGCTCTCACACCACACTGCATGGGCCAGAGGGAGCGCACGTGGCTGCAGTCCAGGCGCAGAGTGCTGAGGTTGTTCCAGTGAATAAATAGCGGTGCTGGGCAGAGAGCTAGGTGAGCCGCTGCAGCAGCCAGATAGGGCTGTGGTGTCTTGTCACTTTCATGTGCAAGGTTTTGGCTGGCAGAGTTTAAGAGCATGTTTTTGGGGATTTGCTGTGAATGGGAAACTTGTTAATCCTGAATATGATGGGACCATTTTATTTTGTGATCTGGAGCAGAGAGTAGACAAGACTCCTTTTTTTCTCCTGTGCAAAAACAATGTTGCTTGATGTTCATCTCCTAGTCATTCAGCCATATCTGTCAAACTACAAACATTCTCTCTGCCCATGAAGTAAAACTCACTTATGCTTTGATAGAAGTCACTGGGAATTTAGCCTGGCTCCCAAGCAGCATGAATGGAGACCCCAGGAAAACAAGGAGTCTATAGTAAAAAAATAAAATGGGGTTTACGTGGAACTTAACCTTTATGGCACAGCCCACTACTTCAGTATAGTGATAAGTGTGGGTCAGTATAGAACTTCCAAGTAAGTGAAGATAATTTTTTTCAAGACCCCAAAATGATACCAAAAAAAAATGAACAAAAATACCTTGCTGTCAATGAACTTTATTTTTCAGGGAAATTGTTTATTTGGCTTGCACCACCGAGATAGTCTTCTCTATTCCTGTCGTGTGCATAAGTGGAGTTTATTTTAAGTTAGCAAGGCTGAGTCTTTTGTGAGATTCAGCTCTCATGGGAAGTACAAAGTGGTTATCTTGGCCACTGGGATAATAGCTAGAACATGGGATCCAGCATCAGAAGGTATATTTCACCTGAAAATCCTTGGGTTATAAATCACCCAAACAATACCAAAGTCATTCACAATAGCCCACCCACAAAAAGTGTGAAACCTGGACTTCAGAGCAGCTGATAGAAAGGATCACATTGTGGTTTCAGCAACACAAAAAACTGTTGTGGGATAGGAGAATTTAATTAAAACCCACCAGCTATTTTCAAATAAGCCCCCAATATTTTCATTGCATTAATAAGGTTTTCTTAAAATGATGAGTTATTCAACAATATCTGGATGTTTTTTGGTTACTCTCAACCAATATAAAGTAAATTGTCCTTTTATTACAAAATAGGTGTCAGGAGGCTGTTAGCACTAAAGACAGACCCTGGGTGTCCTGGTGAAAAATCATAACCTCATTTGACTACTTCAGTCCTTGCAATGTACAAGTATAGTTGTAGTTCATTTCTTTCTTCAGGTAAAGAATCTGGACTCAAGTTGCTTCTTCGTTTTTGTTTTTGTTTTTGTTTTTTTAATTTCCAGATGAACTGTTGATATTGCTAAAATAAGGCAAGACTTATACATGGAGAGTGATAAATAGAGTGAGGAGCCCTGTGTGTCTGTCCTGGCTTCTTCCCATGTCATTTCAGACACTAGTAATCTCATTGAGTCATCTATGCTTCGTATTCCAACCACAAAACAGATCCAATCACTCTATCCCCTTAAAGCACCCCAATATTCCATAAGATGGTCAAATGCATGATATATTAGTCCATTCTCATGCTGCTAACAAAGACATACCTGAGACTGGGTGATTTATAAAGGAAAGAGGTTTAGTGGACTCACAGTTCCATATGGGCGGGGAGGCCTCACAATCATGGTGGAAGATGAAAGAAGAGCAAAGGCACGTCTTACATGGTGACAGGCAAGAGACGTTGTGCAGGGGAATGCCCCTTTATAAAACCATCAGATCTCATGAGACTTATTCACTACCATGAAACAGTAGGGGGAAACTACCCCCATGATTCAGTTACCTCCACCTGGCCCCACCCTTGACACATGGGGATTATTACAATTCAAGGTGAGATTTGGGTGGGGATACAGCCAAATCATATCATGAGAAAAGGCAAGAGGGATCTCACTGAGTTGGCAAAGAAAGAGAAAACACTGAGTAGGACCTTGAAGCTCTTAGCCCCTGAGATGGAATCGCAGACAGCGTGGAGAGGAAGGGACAGTTGTTTCTAATAAAGAGAGAGGAAAAAAAATGGGCTTAAGATATGTGCAGGAGGGACTTGCTGAAAACAGAGGTTCTGACGCCCTGGCATTGTTTTAAAAGGAAGGAAGGGTAATTTATATGCTGTCATGTCAGAGAAATCAAAACAATAAACTAGGTGGCTTCTTGAGTTAGATGTCCATGTCATTGAATTTGAGATGTCAATTAAAAGTATATTTGAAAATGCCACCAAAATGCAAAGTCATGTTCTCAGGCTTGAGCTTTTATCTTCTCACCATGGGCACTGTCTGTGGGGTTTCTTCTGCAGCCACCCTGTGGGCCGGTGCCTTCCTGCACACTTTTCCTCTCTGCCAGATGCAAATTTCTTTGCCAACAACGGTCAGACTACATATTATTGCATCCCCTATGTGTCTCTTCAAGGAGTTTCATGGAAGGACCATTCAATATATGATATTTGAATAATATTTCTATAATCCTTAAAGTGTACTGAGAACTACTAGAAACTATTAAAACTATTGAAAATAGTTGTCTTTGGAAAAATAATACAGAATCTATTATTCCATGTAGGCACATTGTAGCCATTTCTGTGAATGCTGTGAGGACCCACTGTACAAGAAATAAAACACCAAAATACTGTTATGTAGGTCAGAGGGGAGATGTCACATGGGAAAGAGCTTTCTTCTTTTCTTAGTAACTTGTACTGGCAAAAACATCCCTTCTAGATGTCACTCAGATGTGATATTTAAACGATG
The DNA here is from genome assembly GCF_006542625.1 of Nomascus leucogenys. NCBI lineage: Eukaryota > Metazoa > Chordata > Mammalia > Primates > Hylobatidae > Nomascus > Nomascus leucogenys. Next base: position 23,180,104 of record NC_044405.1, on the reverse strand, counting down.
GAGGAGAAGGAATAAATTTGTGTTTCAGATGGGACAAGGGAAGTAACATTCACTTCTCTAAGCCATGTAAAAATTGAAGCACAGTCCAGGTCACTGATTTCTGGTCTTCCTGTATTGACATTGTTCTTCTGGGTTGCTTTAAAGATCTTCAAAACCTAAGTCCTCATGCCCTTGGGCATAATCATATTTCCTTTCTAGGAGCCTGAGAGATTGGAGTTAACCTGGAGTCATGTGGTTCTATGGGATGAGCTTTGACAGACACTGAGCTCTATTAGATGAGTTATTTTACTTCTCTCTATTTCAGGTTTTCTAGCTACAAAATTGGGATAATTAAAAAAAACACAATAAATTAGTAAGCTGGTTTTCCTGTCCCTTGCTTCTAAGAGGATATGAAAAACTGTAATAAACAATTTAATGATTTTATAATTTTTTAATGCCAAGCGTATGTGTTACTTCAGAAGGCAGATATGCTACTTACACTACTCTTGTAGGACTTTAAAGGAGAAATAAATAAGTTTAAGAATAGAATAATGACCTAGTTACATCCCAGGGCACCCACATCATCAAAGACTGAACTGTGTCCAGCACAGCACACTCACCAACATAGAGAAGGGAGCTCACTTTTAAGAAAGATTTTTAACAACTGAATTTGAAATCCTAACTTGAACTTCTGTTTATTCCTAGTTGAGTCAATTATCCAAATAATTCAAATTAAACTGGAACACTCAAGTCCTGAAGCATTCTCAATCATCAAAGTTTTACGGTAAAGTCAAGGTCAATGCTCTTATGATTACAGATGAGTTTGAACATGTCTGTAGATACATGTGTGGGAGTGGAGGAGCTCTCCACCTTTATCCATGTGGTTTCTATACACATGGCACTTTTCAGATTCACCCTGGGGAAATTTCACCAACAGAAATGCAGAGAAAGTATATTTTGGGTGTGGCCTAACTTGTGGAAACCAACCTACTCTTTCTCTAAGACAACACTCACCTTTAAAGTAACTTCCCAATTTGAGCTCTCCCACTGTTTTAACATTTCTACAAAGCAAACAGTGTTGATTGCTAATTCAGAAAAGTAAACACATTTTAACGTCGATGAATTCTGTGCTCAAACAGCTTGACCAAAGACGATAAAATACTGTCAATTTATTTTACCTGAGCCTTTCTCATTTGTTTGTTGCACAAGTATGTTCAATGTAGAAAAATGTGAAAATTCAGATAAGCTAAATTTTTGAACAAAGGAAGGCAGGAAGGAGAGAAGGAAGGGGGAGGCAGAAGTGGGGGAGAAAATAGCACAGACCGTAAATAGGAGGGTTTACTTATGTTTTATAACTAAAATTGGATCATCATATATTGTTGACTGATATTGTTATTTGATAATTCATCATCAACTTCTCTCCAAGTCAGGAATGAGGAGTGGTTTGCAGATTTCTTTGGGCTCATTGTCTTTTACTGTGGGTCTCACTCCCTGCTCTTCACGCACCTTGCTGATGGCCTCATGCTGTTCCTCTAACATGATGGATACTTGCTCCATATGTCCAGGCCTCCTAACTCACTCCTTCTGCTGCCTTGGATGTCCTTTCCCCAGATTTGCCTTTCTCCCATCAAATCCACCCAGAATTGCCCCTTCTCAGCAAGCGCCTTCATTCCCACCTCCTTTAAGTCTGTGCTGGCACCCATCCTTCACCTCTGCTGCCACCTCCTCCTTCCTGATTAAACTTCCTCCATACAATGCGTTACCGTCTAACATGCCACGCAAATTACATATGGCTTTGTTTATTTTCTGTCTCCTGCAGTAGAAGACAAGCTCCTAGGGGTAGAGTTCTTTTGTTCGTTTTGTTCACTGATGTTTCCCTAGTTGATGTACTGCACATAGTAGGTACTCAATATGGTCAACTAAACATAGACTATCATTGTGGTGGCTGCATTGTAAGTGACTCTAAAACATACTTACTGTGGATTTATAGCATCCTATATTTTGGACATTTGGGTTGTTTTCCCTTTTTTGTTGTTGTAAACAGTGCTGTATAAGCATCTCCCACACACTGTGTCTTTGTACACACTATATCAGAATGCCTTTTTAGTATAAAGCATTATACATGTAATTGCTGGGTAAAAGAGTAGGCACTTTTTTGAAAGCTCTTGTTACATTTCACTAAATTGCCCTTCAAAAAGGCTATGCCTGTTTACATTCTAACATTTCCCAGTGAAATAACAATCTGTAATCCCTCATCCATTGACCACAGAAGCAACCTGATTTGACACGAAAACATTCAAAGAAGCTGGACAGGTCATTCTCAGCTGCCAGAACCTGTGCCCAACCTGAGCCACTCAGCCACACGAACTGGGCGAGTTGTAAAGGAGGAATTAACATCAGACACCAAGCAAACACCTTTGCATGGTGGAACTCATATGCTACAAGCTTTCAGCAATAATGTCCCAGTCATTAAGCCAGTTGGTTCTCACAAGCACCCAGGAAGGAAGGGAACTTACTGTTTTCCCGTTTTGTAGGTAGGGAACTGGAAGC